>NC_141882.1:0-625000 GCF_030686135.1 Camelina sativa
CGGGCTCCACTACTGGTGGTATGCAATCCACTTTATATCGAAGAGTCTTTGACAGAAGAAAAAGAAAGACCCCGATGAATAGATCCACATTAATGAAAGCAACGAAATAATGGGCTAAAAAGGATTCTAATTCACTTTGTCTACCGCAAAATGTTAAATATCACCCTACCTTTTTGAAGAAAGTTGAATATGAATTATCCCATACAAGCTTGTAGTTTCCAGCCATTAGGGTAGAGAAGTTTCCCTGCAGTATCCCGAAAACAATTACCTAATTACCTAATGCAACACAGCTACGCAGAGCAACAACAAAAAATACACCAAAAGCTTCCCCACAAAATTGACATAGCACTCACCTGGTCAGCTTCATACCGACGGTAAGGTAATATCAGCTGAAATTAGAAAAATTCACCCTCAGAAATGCACATGATTGAATGGATATATTATAGAGTGAGATTATATATATGCTAGAAGTATAACCACACAGTATGGTAACTAATGACCAGACTCACCGTCTTTTCCCCTGAAGCACCTATGTACTCCACGCTAAATCCAATAACCTGGGAAATAACAACAGAAGTATAAATAGAAACCACAAAAGCTGAAAACCTATCTTAGATCCCATCCCATGTCAAGAAACAACAATTCCTGTCTTTCACATGAAAGATCATCACAGGACAAGATACGCCGTAAACTAAGTGTGAAAACAAAGATAAGCAGAGTCTTGCAAAAACAGTAACAGACACAACTTTAAATCGAAATACAGAAGATAGAGACATGGTGATTTTCTCGACAGGCATTTTAAAGACCAAACAACTAAGTTTCCTGAAAACTTGAACAATTACTGTAGCTCATAAGAGAACAAACAAGACACCACTGTGATTCTAGAATAATTCTGAAGAGGGAAGCAAAACCAAGTAAGAAAAAGCAATCAAACGATTTAAGGTTACATAATGGGGAAACATAGCGCGGGTTAAGAAATTCAATACCATGCTTATCTTGCCTTGCATCAAGGAGAAATCCCAAGCAATATATGAATTTTCGGATTCCACCATCAATGAGACCTAGAGAAACAACAAGAACAAAAATCAATACTTGCGCCAGACTCGGCCGCAAGTGCTTATCATATGGTTTGATTTTTTTTCTCTGCCACCAGAAAATGTGAATGCCACACACACTACTGTCGTTAACATCACTTTACACTTTTTAGAACACAGTAAATTCAGATGGAACTAGTGTAAAAAGTCTCAGAATGGCAAAAAAAAATAGTTTCATTAATAAATAAAAGCATCTGAGGAGAACATATTACCTCATAGGTTCTCCCTGCTTGGACAATTATCTCCTTGTACTCCTCATTGTCCCTAAGAAGTACAAACTCTTAGAGCTAGAAATCGTGAACTGAAGTGAGAATCTAGTGAATGATGGAAGCTAACCTTGAGCCCAATATGCCAGCTGTATCTGCTGAAATGAAGAAGGGAGAATTGGCAAATACATCGCTGGAAAAGCACAAAGTGAAATGTTAATGTTCTTCAATAGTGAGAAAGCAATTCCTAAAGCCGTCCAACCTGAGTAATATTGGAACTATGGATATAAAATTAAAATTTTAATCAAAACCGACAACAGAGTAAAACTGAAAAAATAACACAACTAATACTGTATTAGATTTATCTCTTAAGACTAATGGGTATGCCTTTGCGTACTAGCAAAAATCTTAACAGATTAAGAATGGATTAGGACTAAGAAAACTAAAAAAAAAAAACAAGGAGAACAAACCTAAAATAGACATAAACGTAATCGTCCTTAACTCTTGCAGAAATGTTTCAAAAGTAAAGTTTCCCCCAGTGTTGTGTTATCGAGTAGATCACTAGCAACCTATACTAGATAGAAGATATAGCTACCCACGACCAAGCCCATAGAAAGTGATATGGTACCTGATAAATGTGACGAATCTTTCAAACTCAGAAGTGTAGACAATAGAAGCTTCAGACAGGAGATTCATTTGGTCTCTACTCCTGCTCATCGCACATATGATAAAATTTCACTACCTCTAAATGGGAAGGTTCATTGAGCACTTCCAGCTCGATGATTATTGACTTGAGTTAATTTAAGGCAGCTTACGTTAACAAACAATAAACCAAAACAAGGAAAATATCATCCTACTATCTTACAGTTTGAAAGTATCATATCTATCCCACAGAAGTGATAGGAAAACCCGAATTGCCATCACCATTTTTGTGAGACTATATAGAGGGGGTCCATAACGTTCTCGCTGTTCTTCCATTGGCCTATACACGAGAACAATAATTCTGTCAGTTAAAGGTTCTTATGCAACCTGAAACTTCTGCCATAGTAACCAAACACTCATTGTCTATGTAAAATGAGACCAAGGTACATACCCATCGTCATCATTTATTTGTCGAATAAAATCCAACAACACCTACGAGGTATGAGAGGAGAAGAATCAACAACTAAATCAATCGTCTAAATGCATGAGTATGCTGGAACGGACAAACCATGTTGCATATGCGCATGGGTATTGAGGACTATTGGCGGATTAGAATAAGGAAATTAACCATAAAGATGTGATAAGAGACTGATAGTGAGGAGAAGGCGCGAAAATCTGTGTAAAAAAGAGTAGAGATGGGTAGGGCATACCTGCGGAACTCCTACCAAGTACTTGACCAGGGTTTTGTAGACACCAGTGGCAGAGCCTAGTTGAGCCAACTGTCTCCTCCTATATAAAAGTCAATGAATGCATAATCCAGATTCCAGACTCTAAGAAGAAACCAGAAGAAAAGCATCAGTTAAGAAATCAGAAACAGGCAGGCTCACCTCTCCATTTGCTGCTTCCAAAGAAGAGCATATCTGTCACGTATGCTCCCTCCAGAGCTAACCAACGCATCAACCTCCGCCTGTTTGTTCCTCTCCGACCTCTCCTTCTGCTGTCTAACAAGTGATCCCCGGAAATCTTGAGGCATGTAGGTCATAACTGCAGAAAAGTTAAATAATATACTCGTGTGAGCCCTGTTTCAATTTCTTCTATGTATAAACAGTGTCGGCGTAGAATTAATTAAACCTGTGCTGAATATGCGCTCTGAATTCTTCGTCTGGAAGGAAATCATAGCAGTGAATGCGATATCAAAATTGTCTTTAAGATTCCGCAAAATAGAAGCGAAATCAGCATCTTCGGATGTGGAAGGTTCCCGAAGCTGCACGCGAAACCAAATCAAACAAGAGAGAGAAGTCAACTCACCAGAAGCGAAGTTGACAACTTGGATGAAAGCGAAGTTGAACTTTGACACGCGCGTTAAGAGATTTTCTCTCCCAAAACATGTGATCCCTCTCCTTTCACTTCTACCTTTGTCGATCTCGGCGTTGGTCCCCATCGGTCCCTATAGCCAAGAAAAAACCTAAAAAATTCCCCAGCGACCTCCCCACTGGAGTAGCCTCTCTTTCGTCCCCACCTAGCAACCCAGCACCGCCTGTGTCCCAGACAGCAGCTGGTGTACCCGCCTCCTCTAGATCTACGGAGTTACCTGCGACCTCTTCGGTCTCGGCTAACCACAATGTTACCGATTTGACAGCCGGATTTGGATCTCCAACTGTCGAAGCTCCAGCTACTGTGGATGAAATCTCCTCAACAGTACCTGTAAGTGTGTCTGAACCCAAAATTGGAAACCCTGCCGACGAGGCGACCTCATTTCCGTCGACGGACAAACTCCCCCCAAAGGCTACAGAAAACCCCACCAGCAAATCCGACTTTCCATGGAAGAATCCTGTCAATGGAAACTCGATTAAGATGCAAAAACAAGGTACTCCATTCACTCTTGAATCTGGCGAGGCCTGTGTTACAATACCGAACGCAGTGATTAAAAGGAACAAGAAAGCTTGGGATAGCTTCATCTTAGGTCAATTTTATGAAGACCCTCCTTCGAGAGGCGCTGTACAAACAATAGTAAATGGGATTTGGAGCCGCCAACGTAAAGACATCTCGGTTTCAAAAATGGAGGGTAATTCGTTCCTCTTCAAAGTGCCGTGTCCAAACGCTCGACGGAGAATCCTCAGTCAAAATCTTTGGCAAATCGATGGCCAAACCATGTTCGTGGCCAAATGGTCCCCTGAGGTTCAATACTCAAAGCCTGAACTAACAATGGTACCTGTTTGGTTAGAATTTGTGGGTGTTCCGCTTGAGTTCTTCAATAGAGAGGGTCTTCAACACATTGCTGGTCTTGTGGGGAACCCAGTTTGCCTTCACCCGCACACAGAGAACCTGATAAACATCGAAGTAGCAAAGGTCTATACAGTGATTGACCCTAGAAAACCTTTGCCTGAGGCGGTGAATGCACGTTTTGAATCTGGCCAGATAAAGCGTATTCAGAGGTCTCTAGCCCTTGGTTGCCTTCCCTTTGAAGTCATTGCAAAAAAGTTGGCCACACGGTGTCTAGATGTTCTAAAGCTCCTCCTACGTGTACCGCATGTGGCTCGGTGAAGCATTCAACCTCAGACTGTCCTCGAGCAAAGAAGGAAAAGCTATCTGGTAAACGACCCATCCAAAGCCAACTCCCCATAGTTGGTAAGGTTGTCGTGCCTGCATTAGCAACCACAAGTGCAGCAGAAGACTCACGTAACCAACGGACTGAGGTCCACGTATCTTCTCCAACCCGCATTCTAAAAGCTCTGGAAGGAACTAAGGATAGCTCTGACCCCGAAGACGGAGGTCAACACGGTTCCCAGTCTCAAGCTAAAGCCTCCAATAAATCTTACCCTTTAGGCTTTGATGATGGACAGCTCTGTATAGATCTTCGTGACAACCTTTTCGCGCATCTGTCCCCTAAAACTAATGGAGCAGGAAAAGTCACGGAAAATCAGGGTTTGTCTGAAAATGATGTCTCCTCGGACAGCCTATCTGAAGAGGATGGCAATCCAGAAGCAGACCCAGACCGTTTTTTGAAGGTAGTATCTAAAAAAATGCTGCGAAAGAATCACCGAGGAGCTAGGGCTAGAGGCCCTTTAACCCTCTAATATCCCTCTATCTATATGGATATTTTTTGCTGGAATGTCAGAGGTATTAACGATAAAATAAAGCGTAGATGCTTACGGAAGTGGTTGAAGAGTAATCAACCGTTTTTTGGTGGGATTATAGAAACCCATGTCAGTCAGGCGAACTCACAAGCTATAGTATCTCGTGTGTTCCCAGGCTGGAATTTTGAAGGAAACTATGAGTTCTCAGATCTTGGTAAGATTTGGTTAACATGGCACCCCTCTGTTAAGGTTACTATCATCTGCAAATATCTCCAGATGATCACCTGCCTAGTCAAGCTGCCTTTTGTCTCTGAACAGTTAGTCGTCTTTGTGGTCTATGCATCCTCCACCTGTAGTGCTTCCAGGAGAACATTGTGGGCTGAAATAGTAGACCTTTCCCAGAATTCTTCTATCTCAACAAAACCGTGGACCGTATTGGGGGACTTCAACCAAATTTTGTTGCCTCATGAGCACTCTAACCCTGAAGTTCATACTGTTCCTCCAGGTATGCGCGACCTAAGTCAGTGTTTGCTCACCTCCTCTCTGACTGACCTACCTTATTGTGGTAGTACCTTCACCTGGACGAACAAGCATAGTATTGGTCTAGTTGCTAAAAATCTGGACAGAGTTGTGGTAAACGACGCATGGATGGCTGCTTTTCCCACATCCCTAGCTGTCTTTGGTGAGCCCGCTTTTTCGGATCATAGCCCTGGTTGCATCTTCCTTGACTGTCAAAGGCAGAAGCGTAAGAAGCCTTTCAAGTTCATGTCTTTACTAAACCAAAATCCAGATTTCGGGCCTCTTATCAAGGTCTGGTGCGATGCTCTCCGGCTCGATGGGACGCAAATGTTCAAAATTTCAAAGAAACTGAAACTTCTGAAGAATGTGATAAGAGACTTTAGCAAGGAGAATTACTCTGGAATAGAAAAGAGGGTGCAGGAGGCTTATGCAAACCTTCTTGCTTGCCAACAAGAGCTCTTAGCTGCACCATCATCTGTGAGTGTCGACAAAGAAAAAGAAGCACATAGGATTTGGAGCTCCCTTGCTCTAGCAGAAGAATCCTTTCTAAGGCAGAGAGCGCGTATCTGTTGGCTAGAAGAAGGAGACAAAAACTCCAAATTTTTTCACAGGTCTATTCTTACAAGGCAAAGTCTCAATGAGATAATTTTCCTCTTAGACGACAATGACCAGGTCGTGGACTCCAGACAGGGAATTCAGAACCTTGTCATGGATTTCTACAAGGGTCTGTTTGGAGGTCAAAGTGCGCGCTCCTCAGTCTCAGTTTCAGAAATATCGGCCCTTGTCACCCAACGTTGTTCTTCAAGCGCTCTCCAGATTCTAAATGCGCCATACTCACCAGAGGAGATCAAGAGTGCAACTTTCTCGCTTCCCAGAAACAAGGCCCCAGGACCAGACGGCTATTGTGTCGAGTTCTTCACTGCTCAGTGGGAAACAATAGGAAGCTCAGTGATCGAGGCTGTCACTGAATTTTTCAGGTCAGGGAAGATGCTCAAGCAGTGGAATGCAACAATCATCACGCTCATACCAAAAACTCCAAACGCTCAACGGATGGGAGAGTTCCGTCCCATTGCTTGCTGCAACACTCTATACAAGATAGTGTCTAAGACTTTGGCAAACAGACTAAAGAGGGTCATCCCGGATCTGATCTCCAATTCCCAATCAGCTTTCATCCCGGGAAGACTTTTGGTGGAGAATGTTCTGTTGGCTACTGAATTAGTGCAAGGTTACAACCAGAAAAACATATCGCAAAGGGGAATGCTCAAAGTTGATCTTAAGAAGGCCTTTGATGCGGTAATATGGGAGTTTATCATCAACACCCTAAAGGCAATGGAGTTTCCAGCGCACTTCATCTCTCTGATTGAGCAGTGTATATCTACAGCAAGGTTCTCTATTTGCATCAATGGGGAATTGTGTGACCATTTCACAGGCTCAAAGGGGTTGAGACAAGGGGACTCCATCTCACCTTATCTATTTGTTTTGGTCATGGAAGTTTTCTCGCAGATGCTAAGGAAGGCATACAATAATAACCTCATAGGAGCTCACACTAGTACCTCGAACCCCCAAGTTACCCATCTAGCGTTTGCCGATGACATCATGGTATTCTTTGACGGGAAACTAAATTCCCTATCAAACATTACTGGGGTTCTCCAAGAGTTCTCAGCCACCTCAGGTCTTCACATGAATAGGAGCAAGACAGATCTATACCTAGCGGGAGCGAACCAGGTTGAAACCTCCCAGATGGCTTCTCTTGGTTTCAACATCGGTTCACTACCAGTAAGGTACTTAGGCCTTCCTCTCATGCACAGAAAACTCAGGATATCAGAATATAGGCCAATGTTGGATGCATTAACAAAGCGATTCAGCTCGTGGGCAACTAGAGCTCTTTCTTATGCGGGCAGGCTGCAACTCCTGTCCTCCGTGATCCATGGTACTCTTAACTTCTGGATGTCGGCTTTTATCCTCCCAAAAGGTTGCATCAAGAAGATTGAGAGTCTATGCAAGAACTTCCTGTGGAATGGTGATGTAACCAAGCGAGGGTCAGCAAAAGTCGCCTGGAGAAATGTTTGTCTCCCAAAAGAAGAAGGGGGATTGGGTCTGAGAAACTTAAGCCTTTGGAACAGAACACTCTGTCTCAAATTAATTTGGAGACTGTTTGCTGCTTCTGACTCGTTGTGGGCTTTGTGGTTGCGCAATACCAAGATAAAGGATGGATCTTTCTGGGCTATGGATGCAAAGAAACAATCCTCATGGACCTGGAAGGCCATGTTGAACCTTAGACACACTGCAAGACGCTTCCTCAAGGCAAGGCTCGGTAACGGTCAGCAGATAAATTTCTGGTATGATTGGTGGACGCCTTTTGGCCCCTTAATAGACTACCTCAGACCTTCCGGACCAAATCAAATGGGAATCCCTCCTCAAGGTAAACTGGCCCATGCTTGTTCGGCAACAGGATGGATCCTTAGGCCTGCTCGCTCAAATCAAGCTTTGGATCTCCATATGTACCTTACTACGATTCAGAGTCCACTACTTGCGTTGGAACAAGATAGCTTCTTCTGGATGACAGGTCCGGTCGAGTTTCAAACGTTCTCAACAAAGAGGACCTGGGAGGAGGTCAGACCGAGAAAGAACCTTCTTCCTTGGACTTCTCATTTTTGGTTTAAGGGCGCAATACCTAGACATGCGTTCATGATGTAGCTTCTGCATTTAGACAGGTTACCTACAAAAGTGAGACTGGCTAGATGGGACACACATATCGACGCAAGTTGTTGCCTCTGTGGTCGGTACCAGGAAACCCGTGATCACCTATTCCTCCACTGTGAGGTCAGCGAGGAACTCTGGTCGGAAGTAACTAGAAGACTTGGATACCAGCCATTCTCCTTTCACACTTGGGAAGCCTTCACCAGCTGGTTGGACATGAAAGATAAAACATCAACACGCTCCCTCCGAAGGCTAGTTGCTCAAGCCACTGTTTACGCATTATGGTGGGAACGTAACACCAGACACCACCTCAACATCTCCACTGAGACTACTATCTTATTCAAGGGTCTTGACAGGCAGATTAGGGACGCTATCCTGGCGAAGAAGACTAGGAAGCATTTTAAGACCGCTATGCCGATGTGGTTAAAGTACGTTTAGACGTATTATATCTCTCTTTTGGTTCCTTCCTTGTTTTTAGTTTTTTTTTTTGGCAAGAAGTAACCTCTGTATCCAGCTTTTGTAAAGTTTCTCGAACTTTTAGTTCAATGAAATTCACATATTTATCAAAAAAAAACTCACCAGAAGCAGGCCTAGTAGAGGCAGCATGGCTCGAACACAAAACGAAACTAAAAGATTGACCTGAATAGGCCAGCGAGATGGTTACAGAAGAAACAATATCTCCTCCATCTGCTCCCGATTTTTCCACATATTCTCATCAATTTTGTGAGGGGGCTGACGGTTTGCTTCGTCAATCAGTGAAGTTTCCCCTAGAAAGCAAACCCAATAAAATCAGAAAACTCAAAAGCAGTAAATTGAGTTCTTAAATCATTAATGAGCGGTGACCAAAAAAAAATCATTAATGAGCCACAAAATTTTGTCCACTTCTTAAAGACAAAACTGACAGAATCTTTGAGTTCCTACTTCTCCTCATTAAGAGGCAAGATTCTGTCAGTTTTGTCTTTAAGAAGTCGACAAAATTCTGTGGCTCATTAATGATTTACAGCTCATTATTGGCTTAAACATGAGATAAAACATTATTAAAAAAGAACAAAATATTTAGTGGTGTCGTGCGTGTACAACTAGTATTATATATATATGTATTATATGTATACTTTTTCTCATATATTTTTTTCCATTTTTGTTTATTCCCATTTTATATAAATTTTTGTTTTGCTCTTTCTCTTCTTTAAACCACTTCAACTCATCTCTTATAAACACATCGATATCATCATCTCGTCTTACTCTTCCTTTGCTTTGAAACAGATGGACCCATATCTTACCGGATCTGTTTTGTTTGAAGTTGGAGATGAGGTTGACGAATCTGTGGGACTTGCTTCTATATCAAAATCTCAATCTCACACTGAGAAGATTGATTACAAAGGTATACATGTGGTTACAACAGTTCTGAAAATTATCTGAATTATATTTCCAAGAATCTGAATTTTATTCGTCTTATGTTCCAGAAGCTGAGTGTACACCTGTGACAGTTGCATCTAGATCATATGTGCCACCTGCATCTCAAACTCCGCCGTCTCAGCTTTCAGAAGCTGAGGATGTACTTTTTGCAGCTGCTTTCGGACCACCTGAAGTTCTGTCTTATGTTTCAGAAGTTGAGCCTGCACCTGTGACAGCTGCTTCTGGATCATCTCAGGGGTCTGAAGTTGGAGCATCTGATCAGCAAATAATTCGTAATGCTTTGACTGAGTTCAATGTCGTGCTAGATGAGTATAGAAAGTTAAGCCAAACAGCCATCGACAATGAGACTGATAATCGGGAAAAGAAAAGAAGGGTGGATGCTGTGAAGGACGCAGTAAACGCAACTTCTAAAGTTGTCAACCTCGTATTGACGAAGGGGCATCCTGTGAAAGAGATGAGGAATTGCCAGAATATGTTGGAGGCAGAACTGTCTAGATTGAAGAAAGAAATTAAACGTTTTGAGAAGAATAATAAAAAACGTAATTCAAGGAACAAGAAATGAGAGAGAGCATCCTATTCAACTTTCCAGGCTCCCAGCGTATGTTTCTTTTCTGTTCCTTACTCAATGGTTGTGTATAAGCTTGCTTGACTGATACTAATCTTTGTTATTTCCCGGTTAGGTTGCAAACAAGAGTTGATAAGGAGCAATTTTCAAGCAGATTTCAGTTTTCGGATGATGTCTCTGGATCGAGGGGGACTTTTTTTTCTTTTTTTCTTTTTTGGTTGATTGCCGACTGTTTCTTAAGTCTTTGTGTTTTTTTGTCATGAGACGAAAATTTGACATTTTCACTCGGTCACCCTTTAGATTTTCCTATTATAGACAACTTCTGCTTACTGTTGACAACAACTTGCCTGTTACTCTTAATTTTTTTGTGTTGATTGCTTGTTCCATTTAACATGAAAATGCCAAGACAAGTAGAGTTTTGTGACATTAAGCTGACTTGTTAACGGAGAAAACTCTTCTCGTGTTCTTAACTTCTCTTATTCACAGCCATTATAGTTCTTTTTTGAGCTATATTTAGGGTTTAGGGTTCTCATTCCTGACGGGATGAGTCTGCACCTAAACCCTAAACTCTATACCTTTAAACCCTATACCATTTATCCTAGACCCTAAATTCTATATTTTATACCTGAAATTTCATTATAAATAGTTGTAATATTACTATGAGAATATTTGCGAATATTACGAACATGTGCAACATAACTTAAACCTTGTTTGACTGTGTGAGTCAAATACCAGTAGAGAGAATTACAAAAAGTTCTTTGAAATTATGATTTTTCTACTATTATTTCTACTGAACTATTAACTTTGGATTCGCCAACTAAATTTGATCATTCGGGTTAGTATGTGTTATTTTTGCCAAAAAAATGAAAAACGACAACCTTCTCACCGAAAATTAAAAATTTGTGCTATCTCTCACTTAGGGATGAGTACATATGTGTGTCACTACTCTGTATTTTTTTAGATTAATAGATGCTCGTTCAAGAAGTGATGATAAAGCCATAGATGCTCGTTAAATTAAACTATCCAAATGTTGTGTTTCGTCTAGGAATTATAACATAAGAAAACTTATTATATAATGGTTTGCATTTTATTTTTATTTTTAGTTTTTTTATAACTTTTAATTATATTACATGAGGTTTACCAAAAACCTCATGTAATATATATGTTTACATGAGGTTTTTGGTAAAACCTCATGTGCAAATTATATATGTTTCGTAATTCGTATATCAAAAACTATTTATTTTTTTTCGGGTTGTCCGTTGTTGTAGAAAAGATAATAAGATTTATATGGATGAGCTGGAATATTAGGGATGAATTTGTTAGAGATTTTATTAGATGTTTAATTTATAGTCAGTAGATTTTAAATCAAACAAATAAGAAAAAAAAAATCAAGAAAAACAAATACTATTCTTGTTGACAAAAGAAAAAAAAAAAGGAAATAGTACTCTTATTAATACCATAATAAACCAAGCTTAATTGTACATCAATATCATAATCACCAAAAGCTTGATATGCATAAAAATACGTAAATCATACGATGTTTGCAAATTATATATGTTCCATATTTCATGGATTGTGGAAGAGCTGGATCAAAGGAAATAGAAGCACACAACGTGTGACGTTCTCACTTTCCTAAAATGTTTCATTGTCCGGTTGGAGTTTTAATGATGTGGAAGGAGGAGAGGGTGGAAGCCGTGGCTGAGACAGGCTTCCCATACTTGGTCCAAATCGGAGGGAAGAAGAGATGTGCCACACTCATGCATTTCCCATCCTTCTAAGGCGTGCAATATGCCGGCCACTCTAGTTGCACTCATCGCCTTTCTTGGTAACCAGTTCTGCAGATGTTTTTTTTCTTCTAATTACGGCTCTTATATCTATAAGAAATTAGTTGGATGTCGGATAGCTTTGTATATACTTACCTCACAGGAGTGGATATTTGCCAGAGATTTTGGAACTATCAAGGCCGGTGTGGTATGATAGATACAATCTTTACGTAACTGCTTGAGGGGGAACTGTGAGAATGGTATAAACAATGTTCCTTTTGTGGCTTTTTCCTGCTCTTCTCTAGTTGTTCCTTCTCCCACCAGCCATACCTTAATCCAAATCCATTACTCAGTTTGATTGATATGCTCTTCAGTATTTTGTATTTTTAATATATGCTTCTCGAATATTCTCATTATGCTTCTTTGGCTAATATTACCTTGTTTGATGAAAGTGCTTCAGAGGTTTGGTAGACCAAATGGTCTCTGTATTCTAGTGGAACACATGATCTTAGTTTCTCGCACTCGTCTAGGCGGAGAGTGGAGACCTGGAGATGATATACACATGGAAATATAATGAATGAGGAGCATAAAGGATATCCAACGTAAATTATCTTTCCTATTGGACATCATAACAGAGGAGGGAAAAGAAAATAAGCGACCTGAACGCCTCTCTGGCAGAGAGCAGAGGCTATGGTGTAGGCGACCTTACTGAGATGGCCTGTTATCACGACGTTTTTAGTAGCTTTGGATACACTATTAATCACAACGGCTGCTGCTAATCTACTGCCGTCCACCACTCTTACTTTCACATCTGGATGCTTGTAGATATACACCTCTCCATTCCTGTTCAGCTCCTCCCCCTGTTTCAGTTCACCACAGCTTTAATACTACAGCATCTACTCAATTTAAAACCAAAAGAGTCAAGAGATATGTAGTTTCTTTACTTGGTTCATGAGACCCAGGCTAAGCACCTTCACTCCTTTTTTATCTGCCTCCAATATCGCTTTCTCAATCATGGTGTTGATCGCGTCTTTCCTCCATTTTAACAAGTACTGCATGCATATAATATATATATATATATATATATATATATATCACCATTAATATATGCATCAGTAAATTAACCTGCCTCTATATATATCATATAAATTAATTCAGAAAAGGATCAATTAAGCTGCAGGTGATGATGATGATGATGATGATGACCTGTAGATTATATCTGGGTATCATCCAAGACTGCAAGTTGAGTTTCTTGAAGGAATTTCTCTCAGCGACAAAGAGGCGGGCGTAGAAGAGCGTGAAGATCATGGAGAGTGAGGTGAAAGGCCACAAGAGGCGCATGAACCATCTATAAGAGAAAGGGTAGGAGGCAAATGAGGCCAAGCCAATGCGCAAATGGTATATGGACTCTGGCGTCGTTAAGTGAGTTAAGTGCACCACATCCACTTTATCTTCTCCTCTTTCTAGAGACTTCTCGTACAATGTATCTGTGGTTTCATCCATTGTGCCGTAAATGTAGTCATACAAGGGCATAAAGAGGGAGTAGTTGGTCCGGAACTGCGTGTGGTGCAGCGAGTGGAATCTGCAATTGTCATACTCCATTAATTCACAATTGAAATTGAAAGTAATTTATTATAAAAGACACAAACCTTTAATTTAAATAATGTATCAAGAAGGCTAATATATATATATATATATATATATATATATATATATATATATATATATCTCAAAGGATGATTGGTTAGAGAAACTATTAATAAGTAAAGTTGTGGGAATTGGAGTGTGTGCCGACTGCGGAGTATGTGTTGAGCGATATAGATATTTTAAATAGTTTCTTTTTGTGGTCCAGGGATTCGGTAGTTGACGATCATATTAACCAGCGAGATGGTTACAGAAGAAACAATATCTCCTCCATCTGCTCCCGATTTTTCCACATATTCTCATCAATTTTGTGAGGGGGCTGACGGTTTGCTTCGTCAATCAGTGAAGTTTCCCCTAGAAAGCAAACCCAATAAAATCAGAAAACTCAAAAGCAGTAAATTGAGTTCTTAAATCATTAATGAGCGGTGACCAAAAAAAAATCATTAATGAGCCACAAAATTTTGTCCACTTCTTAAAGACAAAACTGACAGAATCTTTGAGTTCCTACTTCTCCTCATTAAGAGGCAAGATTCTGTCAGTTTTGTCTTTAAGAAGTCCACAAAATTCTATGGCTCATTAATGATTTACAGCTCATTATTGGCTTAAACATGAGATAAAATATTATTAAAAAAGAACAAAATATTTAGTGGTGTCGTGCGTGTACAACTAGTATTATATATATATGTATTATATGTATACTTTTTCTCATATATTTTTTTCCATTTTTGTTTATTCTCATTTTATATAAATTTTCGTTGCAAAAACCCTAGGTTTTGCTCTTTCTCTTCTTTAAACCACTTCAACTCATCTCTTATAAACACATCGATATCATCATCTCGTCTTACTCTTCCTTTGCTTTGAAACAGATGGACCCATATCTTACCGGATCTGTTTTGTTTGAAGTTGGAGATGAGGTTGACGAATCTGTGGGACTTGCTTCTATATCAAAATCTCAATCTCACACTGAGAAAATTGATTACAAAGGTATACATGTGGTTACAACAGTTCTGAAAATTATCTGAATTATATTTCCAAGAATCTGAATTTTATTCGTCTTATGTTCCAGAAGCTGAGTGTACACCTGTGACAGTTGCATCTAGATCATATGTGCCACCTGCATCTAAAACTCCGCCGTCTCAGCTTTCAGAAGCTGAGGATGTACTTTTTGCAGCTGCTTTCGGACCACCTGAAGTTCTGTCTTATGTTTCAGAAGTTGAGCCTGCACCTGTGACAGCTGCTTCTGGATCATCTCAGGGGTCTGAAGTTGGAGCATCTGATCAGCAAATAATTTGTAATGCTTTGACTGAGTTCAATGTCGTGCTAGATGAGTATAGAAAGTTAAGCCAAACAGCCATCGACAATGAGACTGATAATCGGGAAAAGAAAAGAAGGGTGGATGCTGTGAAGGACGCAGTAAACGCAACTTCTAAAGTTGTCAACCTCGTATTGACGAAGGGGCATCCTGTGAAAGAGATGAGAAATTGCCAGAATATGTTGGAGGCAGAACTGTCTAGATTGAAGAAAGAAATTAAACGTTTTGAGAAGAATAATAAAAAACGTAATTCAAGGAACAAGAAATGAGAGAGAGCATCCTATTCAACTTTCCAGGCTCCCAGCGTATGTTTCTTTTCTGTTCCTTACTCAATGGTTGTGTATAAGCTTGCTTGACTGATACTAATCTTTGTTATTTCCCGGTTAGGTTGCAAACAAGAGTTGATAAGGAGCACTTTTCAAGCAGATTTCAGTTTTCGGATGATGTCTCTGGATCGAGGGGGACTTTTTTTTCTTTTTTTCTTTTTTGGTTGATTGCCGACTGTTTCTTAAGTCTTTGTGTTTTTTTGTCATGAGACGAAAATTTGACATTTTCACTCGGTCACCCTTTAGATTTTCCTATTATAGACAACTTCTGCTTACTGTTGACAACAACTTGCCTGTTACTCTTAATTTTTTTGTGTTGATTGCTTGTTCCATTTAACATGAAAATGCCAAGACAAGTAGAGTTTTGTGACATTAAGCTGACTTGTTAACGGAGAAAACTCTTCTCGTGTTCTTAACTTCTCTTATTCACAGCCATTATAGTTCTTTTTTGAGCTATATTTAGGGTTTAGGGTTCTCATTCCTGACGGGATGAGTCTGCACCTAAACCCTAAACTCTATACCTTTAAACCCTATACCATTTATCCTAGACCCTAAATTCTATATTTTATACCTGAAATTTCATTATAAATAGTTGTAATATTACTATGAGAATATTTGCGAATATTACGAACATGTGCAACATAACTTAAACCTTGTTTGACTGTGTGAGTCAAATACCAGTAGAGAGAATTACAAAAAGTTCTTTGAAATTATGATTTTTCTACTATTATTTCTACTGAACTATTAACTTTGGATTCGCCAACTAAATTTGATCATTCGGGTTAGTATGTGTTATTTTTGCCAAAAAAATGAAAAACGACAACCTTCTCACCGAAAATTAAAAATTTGTGCTATCTCTCACTTAGGGATGAGTACATATGTGTGTCACTACTCTGTATTTTTTTAGATTAATAGATGCTCGTTCAAGAAGTGATGATAAAGCCATAGATGCTCGTTAAATTAAACTATCCAAATGTTGTGTTTCGTCTAGGAATTATAACATAAGAAAACTTATTATATAATGGTTTGCATTTTATTTTTATTTTTAGTTTTTTTATAACTTTTAATTATATTACATGAGGTTTACCAAAAACCTCATGTAATATATATGTTTACATGAGGTTTTTGGTAAAACCTCATGTGCAAATTATATATGTTTCGTAATTCGTATATCAAAAACTATTTATTTTTTTTCGGGTTGTCCGTTGTTGTAGAAAAGATAATAAGATTTATATGGATGAGCTGGAATATTAGGGATGAATTTGTTAGAGATTTTATTAGATGTTTAATTTATAGTCAGTAGATTTTAAATCAAACAAATAAGAAAAAAAAAATCAAGAAAAACAAATACTATTCTTGTTGACAAAAGAAAAAAAAAAAGGAAATAGTACTCTTATTAATACCATAATAAACCAAGCTTAATTGTACATCAATATCATAATCACCAAAAGCTTGATATGCATAAAAATACGTAAATCATACGATGTTTGCAAATTATATATGTTCCATATTTCATGGATTGTGGAAGAGCTGGATCAAAGGAAATAGAAGCACACAACGTGTGACGTTCTCACTTTCCTAAAATGTTTCATTGTCCGGTTGGAGTTTTAATGATGTGGAAGGAGGAGAGGGTGGAAGCCGTGGCTGAGACAGGCTTCCCATACTTGGTCCAAATCGGAGGGAAGAAGAGATGTGCCACACTCATGCATTTCCCATCCTTCTAAGGCGTGCAATATGCCGGCCACTCTAGTTGCACTCATCGCCTTTCTTGGTAACCAGTTCTGCAGATGTTTTTTTTCTTCTAATTACGGCTCTTATATCTATAAGAAATTAGTTGGATGTCGGATAGCTTTGTATATACTTACCTCACAGGAGTGGATATTTGCCAGAGATTTTGGAACTATCAAGGCCGGTGTGGTATGATAGATACAATCTTTACGTAACTGCTTGAGGGGGAACTGTGAGAATGGTATAAACAATGTTCCTTTTGTGGCTTTTTCCTGCTCTTCTCTAGTTGTTCCTTCTCCCACCAGCCATACCTTAATCCAAATCCATTACTCAGTTTGATTGATATGCTCTTCAGTATTTTGTATTTTTAATATATGCTTCTCGAATATTCTCATTATGCTTCTTTGGCTAATATTACCTTGTTTGATGAAAGTGCTTCAGAGGTTTGGTAGACCAAATGGTCTCTGTATTCTAGTGGAACACATGATCTTAGTTTCTCGCACTCGTCTAGGCGGAGAGTGGAGACCTGGAGATGATATACACATGGAAATATAATGAATGAGGAGCATAAAGGATATCCAACGTAAATTATCTTTCCTATTGGACATCATAACAGAGGAGGGAAAAGAAAATAAGCGACCTGAACGCCTCTCTGGCAGAGAGCAGAGGCTATGGTGTAGGCGACCTTACTGAGATGGCCTGTTATCACGACGTTTTTAGTAGCTTTGGATACACTATTAATCACAACGGCTGCTGCTAATCTACTGCCGTCCACCACTCTTACTTTCACATCTGGATGCTTGTAGATATACACCTCTCCATTCCTGTTCAGCTCCTCCCCCTGTTTCAGTTCACCACAGCTTTAATACTACAGCATCTACTCAATTTAAAACCAAAAGAGTCAAGAGATATGTAGTTTCTTTACTTGGTTCATGAGACCCAGGCTAAGCACCTTCACTCCTTTTTTATCTGCCTCCAATATCGCTTTCTCAATCATGGTGTTGATCGCGTCTTTCCTCCATTTTAACAAGTACTGCATGCATATAATATATATATATATATATATATCACCATTAATATATGCATCAGTAAATTAACCTGCCTCTATATATATCATATAAATTAATTCAGAAAAGGATCAATTAAGCTGCAGGTGATGATGATGATGATGATGATGACCTGTAGATTATATCTGGGTATCATCCAAGACTGCAAGTTGAGTTTCTTGAAGGAATTTCTCTCAGCGACAAAGAGGCGGGCGTAGAAGAGCGTGAAGATCATGGAGAGTGAGGTGAAAGGCCACAAGAGGCGCATGAACCATCTATAAGAGAAAGGGTAGGAGGCAAATGAGGCCAAGCCAATGCGCAAATGGTATATGGACTCTGGCGTCGTTAAGTGAGTTAAGTGCACCACATCCACTTTATCTTCTCCTCTTTCTAGAGACTTCTCGTACAATGTATCTGTGGTTTCATCCATTGTGCCGTAAATGTAGTCATACAAGGGCATAAAGAGGGAGTAGTTGGTCCGGAACTGCGTGTGGTGCAGCGAGTGGAATCTGCAATTGTCATACTCCATTAATTCACAATTGAAATTGAAAGTAATTTATTATAACAACTATAAACTGTAAATTTTTATTTGGTTAGACTTACCTTGCGCTAAATTAATACCGAAAACAAAAGACACAAACCTTTAATTTAAATAATGTATCAAGAAGGCTAATATATATATATATATATATATATATATATATATATATATATATATATATATATATATATATATATATATATATATCTTATTAGGCCCGATGGGCCTCCGTATGTACTTGTTTAGTTCGGTTTATGACTGTAACCTAGGTTATTTGTATAACGTGTATATAAGCCGTTTGAGGCACGATGAATAAGATAAAGAAATCTTCTTTACAACCTCTTAGGTTTCTTGTCATGGTATCAGAGCAAAGATCTTGAATTCTATTTGTTTTTCGTTTTCTTTGATCTATTTTGATCTCATCTCTTTCGTTTTTCTCTTTTTATTGACCTAAGTTTTGTTAATACTTCAAGTAGCAAAACTCTTCTGTCCTAATGACTTCGTCCCCATCTTCCGCTATCACGATGAGCTCTTCTCTTCCAGCATCCACCGAAACCAGAAGAAAGACAATTTCTCCATATGATTTATCTGCTAGTGATAATCCTGGCATCGTAATCTCGAAACCTTTACTGCGTGGTCCTAAATATGATGCTTGGGCAACAAACATACGCCTAGCTCTCACATCTCGTAAGAAGTTTGGTTTTGCTGATGGATCTATCCCAAACCTTGGAGAAGATTCGGAAAATTATGAAGATTGGATTGCTAATAATGCTTTGGTGGTCTCATGGATGAAGCTAACCATCGCCGAGAATATCTCGGATTCGATGTCTCATCTAGATGATTCACATCAGCTTTGGACGCATATACAGAAGCGTTATGGTGTGAAAAACGGCCAGCGAGTTCAAAGATTAAAGACTGAACTTGCGATGTGTCGTCAACAAGGCATGTCTCTGGATGAATACTATGGGAAACTTTCAGGCTTGTGGAAGTGCCTGAGTGATTACCAGCAGGCAAAAACAATGGAAGACGTCCTAAAGGAGAGAGAGGAAGATAAGTTACACCAACTGTTGATGGGTCTTGATGAGTCCGTTTATGCGACAGTCAAGTCCAATCTCCTTTCTCGTGTTCCCTTGCCATCTTTAGAAGAGGCATATAATGTTTTGCAACAAGAGGCCGAATCTAAGTTGGTAAGTCAGTTTCATCATGAGAGATCTGATGCAGTGAGTTTTTCTGTTCAAACACAAACTCGTTCGTCTCCCTCTCCTACGGAGTATCGGAATCACACATGTAAAATATGTGGGAAGATTGGGCATTTTGATGATAATTGTTTTCGGAAAATTGGCTATCCGCCATGGTGGGTGGATAAACCAAGGACTAAGCCTTCTTCGGGAACAAACGGGGGTCGTTTCACCACTTCAGCTCCCGTCCAAACATCCCGTGTCCGAGGTTCTGTTGACACTTCCCGTGGTGGACAAGCTAATGCGGTGGCTCCTCGTCCTCAGGGTTCAGCGTTGCATACTACAGCTATTTCCGATGCTGATCGAGTGGGTTTAACCGGTCTTAATGATCACCAATGGAAGTCGCTTGTTCAACTTCTCGCAGAAAGGCAATCCACCTCGACGGAGAAACTGAATGGTAAGTGTTTTTTTGAGACTTGGATTATTGATACGGGTGCAACTAATCACATGACATGGTCCCTCGTTTTTTTGTACGGTCTCTAATATGCCTCCATTTCTTATTAAACTCCCTGATGGTCGATTTACTACGTCGACTTGTCAAGGAACAGTTCAGATGGGCTCTTCTCTGTGTTTGCAAGATGTGTATTTTGTAGAGGACCTCAAATGTCATCTTATCTCAGTATCTCAGTTGACTCGTGACAGTGGTTGTGTATTTCAGATAACTGATCGGCTGTGTGTGGTTCAGGAACGCACTTCGAAGATGGTGATTGGTGCGGGTGAACAAAGACATGGTCTGTATTTTTTTCAAGCAGTTGTGATTGCTGCGGCAGTACGAGGGACAGATTTACAGTCTTCGGCATTGTGGCATAATCGTTTAGGACACCCTTCTTCTAGAGTTTTGGATTTATTAGAGTTTTCTAGCAAAAATACGTTTGATTCTCATTCTTGTGAGACTTGTATTAAAGCAAAACATACTAGAGATTCTTTTCCTTTGAGCACTACAAAATCTCATATGGCTTTTGAATTAATTCATTGCGACCTCTGGGGTCCTTATCGAACTTCTGCGCTTTGTGGTTCACGGTTTTTCTTAACAATTGTTGATGATTATTCTCGTGCGGTATGGATATACCTTCTAACTTCCAAAACAGAGGCTCCTACGTATCTTCGAAATTTTTTAGCTCTTGTTGAGCGTCAATTTTCTACTCGGGTTCGCACAATACGCAGTGATAATGGGTCAGAATTTATCTGTCTTCGGTATTTCTTTGCTGAAACTGGCATTGTACATGAGACGTCATGTGTGGGAACACCGCAGCAAAATGGCCGTGTTGAGAGGAAGCACCGTCATATTTTAAATGTTGCTAGAGCACTTCGGTTTCAAGCTTCTTTACCTATTGAATTTTGGGGCTACTGCGCTCTCACTGCTGGTTATCTTATTAATCGAACTCCAACGCCGCTGCTAAACGGAAAAACACCATTTGAACTGATATATGGTCGTCCCCCGCCTTTGCAACATTTGCGTGTTTTTGGTTGTTTGTGTTTCGTTCACAACCAAAAACATGGAGGTGATAAGTTTGCACCACGGAGTAAGCGGTCTGTGTTTTTAGGCTATCCATTTGCAAAGAAAGGATGGCGTGTCTATGATCTTGATACTGGTGTTGTGTCGGTATCTCGTGACGTCATTTTTCACGAAGCTGTGTTTCCTTTCACTACTAGTGGGTTTGAACCAGCTCCATTGTCCGAACCATCAGCTCCTCCTCCATTGATACCGGTTGTTGACTCTGATGGTGATGATTTTTGTGTTGTGGACAACACCTCCGCACCAGAACCTTCTCCTCCTCTTGACTCTCCGCTCTTCGATACTACTGGTGATGATGGTTCTCCGGACTCTCATGCTACATTTTTGGATGAGATCTCTACCGATTTGTTTGCTTCACCATCTTGTTCCACACCGACGTCCCCTGTTTTCACACCGACGTCCCCTGTTTTCATCTCTTCTTCAAGTTCTTCCCCGTCTCTTCCGTCGAGTCCTGAAAAACTTGGTAAGGGATGTCGCCCCAAGAAACCTCTGGTTAAACTTGCGGATTATGTGACTACTCTTCTTCATCAACCTTATCCCTCTGCAACACCATATCCGATTGATGAATTTCTCTCCAGCTCCCGTTTTTCCGAACCTTATCAAACATTTCTGTTGGCTATCACTTCATGTTATGAGCCAACAAATTACAATGAAGCTATTCTTGATGAAAACTGGCGAGATGCGGTTCACGATGAGATAGTTGCACTTGAAGATCGTGGTACGTGGACTGTTGGTACTCTTCCCCCTGGGAAGAAAGCATTGGGCTGCAAATGGGTGTTCAAACTCAAATATAATTCGGATGGTACATTAGAACGTCACAAAGCTAGATTGGTTGTTCATGGGAATCATCAAAAAGAGGGGATTGATTACAATGAGACCTTCGCACCGGTCGCTAAGATGGTAACACTACGGGCATTTTTACAACATGTCGTCTCTAACAACTGGGAAGTGCACCAAATGGACGTTCACAATGCCTTCTTGCATGGTGATCTAGATGATGAGGTGTACATGCAGTTTCCTCCCGGGTTCCGGACAGATGATAAGACACAGGTTTGTCGCCTCCGAAAATCTTTGTATGGTTTAAAACAGGCACCTCGCTGTTGGTTTGCGAAATTGGGGTCTGCTTTAAAGGAATACGGGTTTGTTCAGAACATTTCTGATTACTCTTTATTCACATTTTCTGACACGGTTGCATCTATTCATGTACTTGTATACGTTGATGACTTAATTGTTTCCGGAAGTTCGCCTGCCGTCGTTGAAAAATTCAAAGCCTATTTGAGCGATTGTTTCCACATGAAAAATCTTGGGCATCTTCGTTATTTTCTTGGGATTGAGGTGGCCAGGAATTCTACTGGGTTTTATCTTTGTCAGCGCAAGTACACGCTCGATATTCTCACTTCGACGGGTTGTCTTGGTGTTAAACCGGTCAGTTTTCCTATGGAGCAGAATCACAAACTGGCTGTAGCTAAAGGAAATGATTTTGACAACCCTACTCGCTATCGTCGCCTTGTGGGACAATTGATCTATCTTAGTGTTACTCGACCAGAATTATCCTATGTGATTCATATCTTGTCTCAATTTATGAGCAAGCCAAAGGAGGCACATTGGACTGCCGCTCTTCGTGTTTTGTGTTATTTGAAAAACAGTCCGGGTCAAGGTATTCTTCTTCGGGCAAACACATCGTTGGAACTTACTGCTTGGTGTGATTCCGATTACAGTTCTTGTCCTGTAACACGTCGTTCTCTTACTGGCTGGCTCATTCAACTGGGAGGTTCACCGATCTCGTGGAAGACAAAGAAGCATAATGTCGTCTCTCGTTCATCGGCCGAAGCTGAATACCATGCGATGGCTGATACGGTCTCGGAAATCTTATGGCTTCGCCAATTGTTGCCCGCCCTTGGTATCGATTGTTCTGCTTCAACGGTTCTTTATTCTGACAGTCTTTCTGCGATTTGCTTGGCTAAGAATCCCGTTTATCATGCTCGCACGAAGCATATTGAGAATGACTGCCATTTTATATGGGACGAGATTTTGCGTGGTGTTATTACTCCGGTGCATGTCGACACCACCATTCAACTTGCCGATATTATGACTAAAGCTTTGGGGAAGAAAGAATTTGACGCTTTTCTTGTCAAGATGGGTGTTTGTGACCTGCACACTCCATCTTGAGAGGGGATATTAGGCCCGATGGGCCTCCGTATGTACTTGTTTAGTTCGGTTTATGACTGTAACCTAGGTTATTTGTATAACGTGTATATAAGCCGTTTGAGGCACGATGAATAAGATAAAGAAATCTTCTTTACAACCTCTTAGGTTTCTTGTCATATCTCAAAGGATGATTGGTTAGAGAAACTATTAATAAGTAAAGTTGTGGGAATTGGAGTGTGTGCCGACTGCCGAGTATGTGTTGAGCGATATAGATAATTTTAAATAGTTTCTTTTTGTGGTCCAGGGATTCGGTAGTTGACGATCATATTAATTAAGAATGCAAACAATATCACGTCACCGTTACAGGAAAGGAGAATGTGTATGAAGTCGATTATAATAGCATATAAACCATAGTATTCGTATGTTTTATCGTTTGCTTAGATTCTGTTACGGCCATAATCGAGAATTAACTATTTGTATCAGATATCAAAAATGGTTTCTGGTTAGTGCTTAATTATATGTCAAATTGTTTTCCAAAAGTATGGTACTTATTTAATTATATATATATATATATATATATATCTTTCTCTCTTTCCCCTCCTACTCTCTTTATAAGATGTATATACATAAATATATTTGAATTATGAAACATAATTAAGAGATGTAAATGACTTACGAGGGAGTGTAACAGAGGAACTTGAGGGGAGGAAAGAGGTGGAAAAGACGCTTGGGGATGAGCTCGAAATTGCAGTGTCCCATGTTATTCATAACGTCTATGTAGATTACGTATCCCGCAAACGAGGCTATGGACGCCGTTTTCGTTAGCAACGTCGTAAGTAGTGGTATCGCGAAGAGCATGAAGTACGCTATGTGCTCGGCAAACGGATGTATCACCGCTGCATATATTTATGATAATCCCATTATATATAGCTACTAATTAAGGACGTTAATTAAACTATATATTTTACGTATGTTAAACAACATTCCAAAATATATGCGGCATAGAGATCAAGGTTATAAACAAGAGTTACAAGTGATGGGTTCAGTGACGATAGATGAGTGGTGGTGGGAATGGTAGCGGGAGTAAAGATAGTGGTGGTGGAGAGCTTTGTGGAGCCAATAATAGAGGAACTCCACCGGTCCAGCGTGAAGCAGCGCCGCCATCAACACTCCGTCGGTCCTCCACCAAGGAAGTTGCTTGGCCTCCGGCAACAGGCAGATGCCTGTATAAAACAGCACTCCGTTGAACAGTATTTGGTCATCCCTGTGCATGTAATGATATATCCGGAATTAATTTGTGGAATACACGCTTAGCTCGCATGGTAGGAAGGAAGATACAAATTAATAAAACGCACCAATTGGTTTCCCTATCGACTTGATTGAAGTCGATGCCCTTGTCGACGATGCGCCTCTTTCCCTTGGACGTATAGTAACGGGACAGAGAGATCCAAACCTGGTTGTGCAGAATTCTGAAGAGCAAGAAGGGGAATACGAGGGAGTACCCGATATCCCTCTTCTCCGGATCATCTGTCACAAACCTGTATGTGCTATGGACCACCCATGGTGCTACTACTATGTACTTTTGTATTGTTTCCACGTCAAAAAACATATATCAGCAACAAATTTCAATCATAAGCACGCGTCATAGTGTTTCTTAGTAAAATATTATATAGAAAAGACCACAAAGTGCACCTTGAAGCTCCCGAGGGGTGTCCAAGGCCAATCGGTGAGGACTCCTGGTTTTGTGGCCATTATACCGTCGAATGTAATATGGGTATGTGTGAGTCACTGTGTCTCTCCAACTCTTGTCAGCCAAGGTACACATTATATAGAAATAAAGGTAGCAAAGTCCTTTATTGTTAGACTGATAATGACGAAACCACCCCTATCTTCCCACCAGTCCAATTCCTTGTGATGGGGCCAGCTAAGATCAAACATGTACTACTCCCGTTCGATGCTCTCCACATGGATACATATTTATGACACTCAGCTAATTACCCCCTCCCACCTTCATCCATGATCTGATCAAATCCATGGCTTTGAAATGCACCGCTTAATTGATGGCTTCTTATATTTATGTACGGTAATAATTGAAAAGTATACGGGTATATATGTCCCCATGAAAAAATACTACTAACCAAGTTGGGCATGTGTTAGGTATTGATGCTTATTGCTTGGCAACTACTAGCCAATCAAAATCATGCACGTTGAAGCGCTAGGCGCCAGCTAGTATCTGTTGCGCTCCAACATTAAATGGGAGTAAAGTGAAAATATCTACAAGAGGCTAAGACCAAGAAGGCGCAACCTCTTAATCGAGCTTTGAATAGTACTTGTACGTTCTTTTTTAGTAACTCCATCTCTCACGCCACAAATTATATATGTATACGTATACCCTACCCCTTCTTAATTAGGTAGCGAGCGGACCATGCATAGGTAAAGACCATTTAAGTAAAACCTCGTCAAGTTTTTGCAACTACTTTGATTTGATGATGCACCCAGATATTGCACACAGGCATTACTTAATCAAATCACTGTTTCTAAAAAAAATTATTTATAGTTTTCAAATTTTCACTAATTGAGTATATCAATCGATGTAATTATTTGCCCATATCTTATAATATAAATGTAGTAAAGCACGTGGCAGCAAGCATAATTAAAAATTAAGATGCAGCTAGCTAGTACTTTATTTAGTCTATAGAAATACATGATAAATAACCAAAAAAGAAAAGCTTAATTAGTTATGTAATATGAAAACAAAGCTTAGTTTCGGAAGAGAAGTAGATAAATCAAGGCAGGGGATATATATATAAGAATATGAAAAGCTCATAGATGAGATGGTGGGAGAATCAGAGGTTGGAAATCATGGCGAAGAGCAGCTTCCCAGATGGTGTGGAGACGGAAGAAGTTGCAAGTGTTGCCGCAGTCATGCTCCTCCCAACCCTCAAGTCCATGCACTATACCTCCTATTTTCCACGCACTCATCACCCTCCTCCCAAGCCAGTTCTACAACAACAATTTATTCATTACACTATGCATACATCTATCAATTTTAATATAAAAGTAACAGATATATATATATATATATATATATATATAAATATATCTATACATATTCAAATATGTACCTCACAGGAGTCGATGTTTTGGGCAGACTTGGGAACACGCATAGCTGGAGTGGAGTGGTAGAAACAGTCCTTGCGGAGTTTCTTCGGAGGAAAGTGTGAAAAGGGGACAAAGAGGGTTCCTTCTTTTGCCTTCATCTGCTCTTCTTTCTCTATTCCATCCCCCACCAACCACACCGTTGGGGAGTAATAACTTTTGTTTGTAGACAATACCAGATTCTTGACGACCCCAGATTTGATGAGTTTGATGTGTTCCTCTTTGCGTAACAATACCACCTATACGTACACATTACCACGTTAGTTTTTGTTTGGCTTGAGAAGATGAGTACATTCCAGTTCTTATATTTATACACCTTGACGCCCTTTTGGCATAGAGCAAAGACAACGGCCGACGCAACCTTTGTGAGATTTCCTCTAAAGACAATCTCTGTCGTTTCCTTAGGAATATTGTTGACCACCACCGCAGCTGCCATGCTGCTTCCATCCACTAGTCTTATCTTCAACTTTGGATACTTTTGCACGTACATCTCTCCATACCCGTTTAGCTCCGCCCGCTCATTAATCATGTGTTAATTAGTTACTTATCCAATAGTTATTCAATATTCATATATATATGATAGCTTTGAAGTAAATAAACTTACATTGTTCATGAGGCCAAGACTCATTACTTTTACACCCTTTGCATCTGCTTCAAGGATAGCTCCCTCTATTAAATTGTTGATGGACTCATGGTGGCGCTGTGATTTATACTACGACCGCATGTTTTATGAGGCAAAATTAGTAGTCAACTTTAGATGAAAATTACAAAAGGTATACCCACGAGAAAATATTTGTTTGTTCAAATTACAAAAAATTACGCACGCATGTGTTGTTGTTTGTTTGAAAAAATAGTAGTGAAGTCTAACATTAAAAATAAACCCGTACGTTTGTGTCAAGAGAGAGAGAGTAAAATGCTTACGTGAAAGGAAAACTTGGGAAGGAGGTGAGAGTGAAGGGTGAGGTGACGGAGACGGTTTCGCTCAAAGACCAAGGTGCGCGAGGAGAGAGCGGAGGTGAGAACAAATGAGCATAGGAGAGTGAAGGGCCACATGAAGCATGTGAGATACCATGGGGAACGATTCCACAAGGGGAAAGAGGAGAGGGAAGGGAAGCCAAGGCGCATTTGGTAGATGGAGTCGTGTGTGGTGAGGTGAGTGAGGTAGATGACGTCGGGTGAGTCCTCCTCTCTCTCCAGGGACCTCTCGTATAGTGACTCGCTCAACTTATCAGTCGTCCCGTAGATGTAGTCGTATATCGGCATGAACAGAGAGTAGTTGGTCCGGAACTGCGTGTGGTGGAGCGAGTGGTACTTCAACGTATTTGATGCCATGTTATATACGCATGCATACATTCAAAATCTAAATAAATAGTAGTGCTTTACAAAGGACGTACGAGGGGGTGTAGCATAGGAACTTGAGGGGAGGGAAGATGTGAAAGAGACGCTTAGGGAAAAGTTCGAAGTTGCAGTGTCCCATGTTGTTCATGAAGTCAATGTATGTCATGTATCCAATGATGGAAACAATGGAGAGGACCCCACACAGGGACGCTGTTACCATGGGTATGGCAAAGAGTAGTGAGTAGGCGATGTGCTCGGCGAAGGGGTGCACCACAGCTGCCAAGTTTGATTTAAGATATATATGGATGTATCTATATTATAGAAATTAATGGAAGATAGAAAACGGTGGATGAAGGTACGTACACGTGATGGGCTCGGTGACAATAGAGGAGTGGTGGTGAGAATGGTAGCGAGAGTAGAGGAAGTGGTGGTGTAAAGCTCTGTGGAACCAGTAGTAGAGGAACTCGACAGGACCAGCGTGAAGCAGAGCCATGAGGAGGGCTCCGTCTAGTCTCCAGAGAGGAAGATGGGAGGCGCCTGGGAGCTTGATGTTGGCGAGATACATGAGGAGAGTGTTGAAGATGATTTGGTCATCCCAAGTGCGCTCTCGGTCCACTTGCTCAAACTCAATGGGCTTGTCCACGATCTTCGTCGTTCCCTTAGCCGTCCTCTGGCGCGACACACTGATCCATATCTGGCTGTGAACTATTCGCCACAGCATCAACACGACTATCATCAGTCTGCTGAAGTCTTTATGATCCTCATCCGCAACAGTCACGTACGAGTGCATGCTCGCCATCACAAACGGGGCCACCAAGAGGTACTTGAAGCTACCAAGGGGACTCCATGGCCACTCCGTCAGAGCTCCGGGCTTTGACGCCATCCAAAGGTACTTGAGCTAGTCTGCTGTTGAAGAAGTAGATGTTGGAGGAAATGCGGTTTTGGAGATACTTGTGAAGTGCAGTTCTTGTTTAGAATGTGACATAAATATAGAAATATAGAGGCATTACCACCATGTCCATGTGGGATACTGCGAAGAAGCACATGGTGATAGGGCCCGCTTTACCACATTAGAAATGTTGCAGCAATATTTATTTTAAGAAAAGGAAGAAACCTCAAACTTCAAAGTTCAAGTACGTAAGGAGAGGAGCCAATGGGCGCATTGATTGATGATTATTAAAGAGTATGACTTGCCAAAATTTGGCTTCACCTCTCTCTTTTCAGACATCAATGTTATTGGCCTACCTCCAACGGCCCCCAACGCCGCCCATTTAATGAAGTAAATGAAATTCAAGTCACGTACTTTCCTTCTTTCTTCATTCAATTACATTGGTTGGAGCCCAACATCGAAGCCCAATGCCGTTTTTTTTTCTTCTTTTTCTCCACCAAAAGAAATAATATCACAAAGGAAGCTCCATCTCCATCTCCTCCATCTCCATCTCCCCCATCTCCATCAAGCTCATCTACCTTTTCGAAAACAATAATAACTTTTTTTGGTATCAAAAACAATAATAATTTCGTTCCTTTTTCTTTTTTTTTTTCTCCTGAAATCCGCGAGATGAAGAACAAAGTTAGCCTTCTGAAGTCGATTTTACTGTTTCTCTCACTCTCAGAGCTAGCTAGCTCCAAATTTCACGGTATCTTCTTTTCTTTTTCAATATGTAAAGTCACTACATATGCGAATCTGGAGTTGGATTTCTCGTTCAGCATTTGGTCAGCCTTTCTATGATTTCGCTTACAACTCTTAGACGGGACTAAGTGTTAGAATGGTTGCAGGAAATCCAGCTCATGAAATGGTGAGCATCTTGAACCGGAACAGAACATCCCCAAAACTCACCAACCTAAATGAGAATCCTGGCCTTGGTTGCATGGCCCTCCAGTATGTTGAGTTCTGCGAGGGGAATTGCAATGTCAACAACACTCTCGGCTGCGAACCCCCTAAAGACGACTTCACTCAGGTTTTTGCCCCAAATTGTGGTGTAGAACTTCCCACGTTTGGAGCCATAACAGGCCATATCCTCGGCTGCAGCTCTAAGTATGTAGCACCAGAAGTCGCTTTCTCAGACATTCTCTTTAGAGATAACAAAACCTTGTCGCTGCTTAGAAATAGGTCGCATACCGAGGTTGGAGTGGGAGTGGCTAGGTTGCATAAAGGTAACTTCTTTTGGTGCCTTCTCTTTAGCGAAGGTGGGACAAACTCCTCCTTTGCTCTGGAAGATAACGGCCGGGGCATCAAACAAAGAAGAGGCTGCTACAGCGGAAGTGCTTTTCCTTGTAGCAATGCACACATGATTTGCATGCGCCTTCTCAACAGCTTTCTGGGAATTCTCTTGTCTTCCTCCTGTCTATTTAAGCAACACCTTACGAGTTGATTCTCAAAGGCAAACCATTGCTTGTTGTTTGGAAGGACTAAAGAATAGATGGCACATTTTGTGTTAATGAAGCACCAAGTCAATGTTTTCCTTTATTCTTTGGAAAGAAGAAAATAGTAACAACTGGTTAAATGGACGGAATTTAATCGCACTCGCTATACATAAAAAGTGAGTTGTCTTTACTAGAGAATGAAAGGCTTTGCATAGACATCGAATGGTTGACAAGCAGTTAGCTGAGGCTCCTGTCAAAACAGATCAAAATAGATTTAAGAAAAATTACCAACCTGTATCAACACAATAGAGTAAGAAAGGATTGTACCTGTCTTAATCCCCCAATTGCACTTCCCCCTGTCAGAAGCATGCTTAGCACAGTCGTAACAACTCCACTACCACCAATACCACCACCATCATTCCCTGTATTCCTTATTGTGGTGCGCATCGAATTCAGAATGCTTCCATAGGTTGTGCCTTGTGTGCTGCGTTCTATCGCTTGAATAAAACAGAATGTCATAGCACCTGTAGACGTGATCTTTGACAGCGCCTATACATATAATATGTTTCAATCATGAGTGGAAGAAGCAACTACAATTTTGGAAGGCGTATGACTAGATTCGTTCGACTTACTGATGTGTCTGCCGAAGTCTGATCATCATCACATCCACTGATCGATATGGCTTCCCCACCAGCTGTTCCTTTCCACAAACCTGACCTAGGGCGATGATCCTCCCACACATACTGCCCAGCTCTGTTTCAATAACGAATATGGATGTCTGTTCAATATATAACAAGCAGTAGGAAAGGTAAGCAACTTAACATTTAGCAGCAGCAACTGAGGAGAGGACTAACCTGTTCATTCTGCATAGGAAGGGTAAATCCAGGACGGTGCCACTATGGCAAGCATCGATAATTGAATGGAGTTTGGCACCATGGGGAAGAGGACGCACAATGGTAGCGTTGATCTCATCATCTACAATCATCCCCTGAGTTTCAAAATCAAGGGGACAGAGTGTTTCATCATAGCCATCAACTTCATCACCGTTGTAGTTTCTTTGACGCGAACCATGACCCGAGTAGTGAAAGACAAGTGAGTCGCCTGCTGTGCATCCCTGTACGAGCCAATACAATGCCATCCTCATGTTTTGCTTAGTCGGGATACGATATGGATCAGTTTCTTCCTCTGCAACAATTTATATATCCATGAGAATGATGGAACCACAATTATCTATTATGGAATTCAACTTGCAAGAATCAATCAAAACTCAGTATGAGAAGAACAATTCACCACACTGGTGGTTCAGGGAATTCTGATAAGTGAAATGGTAAGTGTTTTTATCAGATTCAAAAATTCAAGTTTCCAAGTTACGAATACTGTACCGGTGAGCATGAGAATTGAATCTGGGGAGAATTTGAACTTGTTAATGAGAAGGTGTCGCATGCACTTAGCGTCGTTGATGCAGCCTTTGAGCTCGTGGCGAGAGAAACGGTACGAAATACCACAGATCACAGCCCTCTTCCTGCCATGGGGGTGAGGCAGCTGACCGAGAGGCGCGTGGATCTGGTGAGGTGGCGGAGGAGAGGCGGAGGAAGATGGTTGAGGAGGAGGGGCGGTGCGAGGGTCGGCGATATGAGTAACAGCCTGGCAGAGAGCGCAGCGTATAGATCGGGCGCCGGATGGGAGCTGGAGAGGCGTCCGACAACCGGAGCAATTCACCAGCATCGGATGAGCGTAGATGCTTGAAGGAGGTGGCGGGAACATTATTCTCAGAAGGAATCAATCAGGTGAAGAAGAATCCGATCACCAAACCAAATCATATGAGAGAGAGAGCGCGTGAGGAAGATGACACAGTCAATCAAAGGAGGCGGCACGTAGACGTAAGGAAACGTCAAAGGCGATTAAGGCTTCACGAAAGCCCATTTAACAGTTTTAAGCCCAATGTAGTAGTCCCATATAGTACTAAACACTGGTTTTATTGGAATGGAAAAAACAAAAAAGAGTTGAAGAGCTTTTTCATTCAAAGTGACAACATATATGGAAACGGCCGGGAGAGTACGTAAGTAGATGATGATATATGATTTACTGGAGTCCTCCCTCTCTTCTAATTCAAGAAGGAGAAGCTCAAACGACTTGAAATCAAACTTTCTCTCAAAGTTTAACATATCCATGACCATCACCAATGGGGAGTAAAAGAACATTAATATATATTAACAAACACTTTCCATCTCCAATGTGAGACTGATTTATTTAGACCATACAATTTACGAACAACAAGTGAAACAAAAACTACCACTTCTCAGAGGTATTATTGCAAAATGAAATAACAGGATGCTACGACTAGATGATGATGATGATGATGTTCGAAGACATCATTGGCATTTCCATCAGGATCAACATTCAAGAGAACAACGAACGTGTCTTATTGCGTTCCAATCGAGCTTCCCTCTGAGAAACAAAACATAGGTAAGCAGAGAATTCGGAAACAGAATAAGGCATAATGTGAATTTACAACAACCTCTTTCTTCTTGCATTCTTTATACACATCAAAATGATCCTGGCATTTACTCTTGTCGGATCCAAATTCTTCAAGACCTGAGAGTTCGATCATGAACGAAATTGGTCAAGAGCTAAGGCATAAGTAACAAACAAAAACGAAAACGAATAAACAATCAGGAATCAACAAAACCGACGAAATCAATATCTTATTAGATCCGAACTCTAACAAAATGGGATTTAAGCCACAACAGAACAGATGAGTAAATTAATTATCACCTTGAAGTGGATATATTGAGATCTAATCAACGGTAAGGGTTATGAGATACTTGTAAAACTTTGACAGAAGCAGAACAACAATTCCTCGAAACTAATAAGAGATTAATGGGAGGGGAACATGGAAGCGTGACTCACATTTGAGAGACGCAGAGTACTGAAGATAACATGGAGAATCAGATATCCGAGCCGCGCTAGGGTACGACGCACCCGCCTCTTTCGTCGTCATTTCCCGATCACCGTCTCTCTCTCTCTCTCTCAACGAGTTCCGTGCGTGAAGAAGATACCCTCGTTCAAAATGGGCCTTAGAGGCACTCAGGCTGCCTATAGGTTCATCAGCGGGCCTTTATGTCTGGCCCAAAATAGAAGTGCACGCTAGTTTCGTCTGTGCTTTTTTAAACACAAAATGAATTATTATTGGTAGTAGTTTAGGAGGCAGAGGGACACACACACAGCTCTTACGAACATTCATGTTTCACTAGGCAGTTGATTCCGGTTACAAAAAGATTCGTCTTTTAAAGCAAGATCTAGGTGACTATATTTGATTACAAATCATCTTGTAGCTGCGTTAGAAGCACGTCACTCTCATGGTCATGGGAATCGTTTTCACTGTTGTTTTCGTCCACCACATCAATAAGAGCTTGGTATGATTTGTCTTGAAGATGCCCGGACTGCCTCAACAATTCCAAAACGGCCTCTTTACTAGTAACAGCCGATTCCTCTTCACAGAGCTTAAAGAAGCCCGACAGCATCAACACCTTAGGCCTCCAATTGCTGGACCCTTCAGCAGAAAAAGCTTTTCTCAGACAAGTCAAAGCCTCTGGAATACACCTCTTTCTGGTATGACCATCAGCTAGGATCTCCCACGTACTTGAACTCGGTTTTCCTCCCATTTCAACCATGTGGTCGAACAACCCCTCAGCTTTCTCTAGTTGGTCGTTTTTGACATACGCATTCATGAGAAGATTTGGTATCCTGGGGTCATAAGAAGACTTGACTGGAAGCCATTCCTCGTATACCTTCTCGGCCCCTTCAATATCTCCCATTCTCACCAGCGACGAGACCAAAGCATGGTAACCCAAATTGGGAACGCTCGGGGCAACAGATTTGTAGACGTGCCAGACCCGGTACAGCTCTTTCTTGTTACCAACGCTGCCGTACAAACTCAAGAGGTAGTGATATGGAATGCGATTACGACCAGTAATCCTTGCTTCAACCTTCCTCAGTGCATCTTCGGCTTTCTCAGTTTCGCCCATCTTAATGTACATGGTGGCCATAGTGCTAAAAGTGGTCCAGTTGGGATTAATAGCAACATCTGATTTCATCTGCTGGTACACTAGTTCCATTTTCTCAACAGATCCTAGGGAGCCGCAGGAAGAGAGCCAGATGTTGTAGGAGTAAATGTCGAGACGTATATCTTTCTGCTTCATCTCGAAGACCATGGCGTCGACTTTGTCGAACTCCCTAAGGTTCATGTAGAGAGTCATCATGACGTTGAAGGGAAGCGGGTGCAGGGCGTATCCTTTCTCCCTCATGGTGCTGAGCAGGGATTCAGCTTTTTCTCTAGACTTGGCCCTCACATAGGCATTGAGGAGGGAACCATAAACTCTCCGGTCCTTGAAGTTCTCAGGGAGCGTGAGGAAGAACTCTTCGGCGTCTGAAATGCCACGCACTTTTCCGATTAGGTCAAGCTGGATTGCAGCATCACTTGCAGACAATCGAAACCTTTCGCCTCTGTTGTTCATCCAGTCGTACACCTATACGAATACGATCAAGTAGGGACCCCCCGGTTAAAAGGAGATTCAAAAATAAAGATAGAGCAAAAAAGAGTTACGCGACAGAGCTTGGTTGGGACCTCAAGAGCTTGGTTGGGACGCTTGTATTTGCGAAGCTCCTTGACGACCCGACAGAGCTCCCACTTGGTAAGCTTGCGGCCTCCTTTCTCCCACTGATTCAAGACGGAACCAGCGCCGAGCTCCGGCTTCTCCATCAGAGATATCTTCTTGTAGATGGCATTCCACTGGATAATCGGCCTTCTCTCGTAATCCACCGTGCCGTATCCATAAACCTGGGAGATGGAACACACGATTGCTGCCGTCTTCTTCGACAGAGCTACGGAGATGGCAGGAGATCTGCAGCGAGGGAGACCGGAATACGAGGCGGAGGAAGCCAGTGGAACATTGCGGTTTTGGACCGCCTGAAGCAGCATCCTCTCTCTCTCTCTCTCTCTCTCGTTAGGTTTCGGATAAGTCGAAGAAGCGCAAATGTTTTTTTTTTCCTAAACGAAAAGACGAGAGGGGTAAACTGGTAAAACAAATTAATGGACCATCAATCAATTTCAATTCAATCAAGCAAGGCCCAAAGGCCGACCATACTACTGACAAATCAGAGGGTTTCAATCTAATACATAGCTAATGACTGAGTGCATATCATGTGCTCTCTAAGGAGAACCATTGTCTCTATTTGTTGTATTGCTAACATCCAGGCCATTTCTTATGCAAATGATCTTCCTTCTTCTTCATATCTTGATGCACGTATACTTTGGGCCTTTTTACCTGCAATTCAACATTTTCACCTCAACATTACATTCCATGCTCTTATTTTGATGAAATACTATCCCTACTCCCACCAATTTTTACCAGGACAATGGGAGGGAAACCTCGCCGCAGTTCAAGTCTCTCAAACCCTTCTTCATAAAACAAGCACTTGTATCCATCTACAGAGGTGTGCTCGCTGCACAAAGCATGACAACAGATTACATATTGACCACCAGTGGTATCTCTTTTTACTATGAACTGCTTTCTACTATATGATGATATACTCACTTCACCAGATACGTGAAATTTCGGTTTTGCAACTCCTCCACTACTATCTCTTCTTCTTTTGAGTATCTGCATTGCACCATAAAATAAAACATTTTATCGCCTCCTAAATAGCTAAACAGATACCCTCTTCTATTCTTCATATTCAAAGGTGATGGAGAATTATTCCTTCTTCATCTCGCCCAAATAGGTGCTTCTCAGTGGTAACTCTTTTTCCTATGTATACTGACATTTCCTTTACTTTTACGAGCCCTAAAACAGGCTAGTACAGCTAACATACATAGAAAGAAGAATCAACCATACCTCCACGGCAAAGCATCTTCACAAAAGCGAGATATTCCATTCATAGCACCATAAGTGTCTATGTGAACCCACTCTTCTCCAGCTACATTTACAGGATGGCCTGAGAAGCATGGAAGGCACCAGGTAAATTAATCATACTGTAGGAATTTGTCAACCAGAGGTAGATCTACACCACAAAACTTAAATGATTTATGAGTCTTATGTGGCACGTGAGTCAAACAAATACCGACTAGCATATTTTTCTTGTTTGCGCTGGTCAAATGCTGCTAAAATAACAAGAAACCCCCATACACAGAATAAGTCACTCACTTATTTGATGCAAGCGCTTCAAAGCATAGCCGCTAGGATAATTGTAGTAAGATGCCATGAACGTTACAACCGTGCACCCTGCACTATAGAACAAGATTAAATTGACTAGCAAATCCCTTTCCTTCTCTACTCAGCAAAGATAATTGCTTATTATTTCTACCTGATTGCAAAAAACGCTAACATAACAATGTTCACCAGTTTCCAAATAGTTTTCTTCCTGTTATTGTAGCTGTAACATGAAATCGGATTATATTAAGAGCTCTTAAGATACTGAATAAACAGACGTCTTAGCTATGATTAAAAGCTTAGCTAGCAAACATCTGATAAAACTCATACATTCTGCTAGCAGCAACTGCAGCAGACAAGTTGAACATTGGCACTGAACTAATGATAAACCGGAGTTCCTGCAGATATCAAGAAAGAAAGATACGCCTATGTCAGAAAATGGTTAAGACACCTTGATGGCTACTGAGACAATTAATCCATCTGATTACCTTGTGTGGAAGTTTAGAGTATAGTATAACGAAGGATAAAACTGGAAGAACAAAGAATGGAAGCCTCCTGTCAGCTAAAGCACCAAGCTGCATAAGAAGAAAACAAATGAGAAAATTTGTAGAGATCCTAACTAGAAAGGAACAAGACAATATGACAGATGTTAGGAGGCCTCGAATTTACCAATGAAAGTGGATAAGCTAATAGTAAAGAACGTGGGAGTGCCGAGGTGAAGTACCAATGTACAGAATGTGTCTGGTCAAGCAACTAATTTTCAAGGAACAACAAAGAATTACACTTGCAATTACACTATTGTATGGAAATTCCAAATGGTTATCATTGTAAAAAAAGGCAATCCTTTATTCAGGCAGTGAAAAAAACTGCAAAAGAACTATGTATCATACAAAATAAATAAATTGAGAAAACAAATTTTGAAGGATACACCCCAGTCAGAGCTCCGGTTTAAAATGGAGTTAAACCAGAAAACATCGAATTCTGGCCAGACAAACTTTTTCCACATGATAGAGTCGACCAAGATGGTAAGACCTGTGGTAAGGAATATTCAATGACCACAAAAAAAAACTGACTCGGGAACTAGTGTCTGAAGGGAAAAAGCAAATAGATTACAAAATAACGAGGTACTCTAACCAACCTACAGCCAACAGAGTGGTTCGAACACAATACTTAAGTGCTTTCCAGAAGGAGATCGATCTGGTCTGTCATTGATAGACGTAAAGCAGCCGCATCAGATGGAAACAAAAAAATTCCACAGCCAATCACACATATACAGAAGCTCAGTACTTAAACTATTCAATGATCATGACCAACTCACCAGTAAAAGTTCAAGACCAATAGGCCCAAGCAGTAACATCATATCACATCTGAAGATTACAGTGGCACAAATCTGATTACCAGATAAAAGACACGTCAGAAAACCCATAGTTTTGGATCTTATGATCTGGAAGATATGTTACCACGAATATCATACATACCAGGAAACTCAAAGCTGAGTAAAAGTTTTCCTTTAACCAATCACCATATGCCAGATTAACTGCAAGGATCCAGAATTCAAAACATTAGCAACACCTAATAAGGCCTAGGCTAGATGGGCCATGGGAAAGAGTGCGAGGACATCTGAAGGACGATTACTAAGTAGAGTCAGATGAATAGAAGCAAATTACCTAATCCCAAAGCAAGAATATTAGGTAGAGGACGAGTGCAGTAGAAAAGAAAGTGAAACTGAAAAGTGGTGAGAAGTACAAAGAAAGTTTCAACTTGATGTCCAAACTTATTTCTTATCTGTGAAAGAAGTAGCTTTCAGTCGTCAGACAAGTAGGCAACAAGATGCATGAAAGAGATCACAATTCCAAAGACACGGGAAGGGAAAAAGATTAAAATAAGGAAGTGCAGCATGGAAACAAGAAAGAGAGCAAAGAAATATCATACCTGAATCCGGAAAAATCTAAGTGTGGACAATATGATGCAGCCCAACACCAAACGAGCTGTAAGTCAATTATGATGATGTGAATTGAAAGGAGGACAGTGGTTTAGCGGGGAAAGAAAGGGAGAAACAGAGAGAGAAACCTGCAACAAGGCTATAAAACTTGGGGAAACCTAGCCAGCTGATAACTGATACAAGGGGTGATGCAAAAAGAGAGACTATGAAGGCTCCTGCAAGAAAAATAAGAAAAAATAAAGCATCCAGTAGAACAACACTAAATTGATGAGTGAGGGGGTAAATTCAACAGCCCTTACCAATAAAAGTTCGAGGGACAACACCGGGGAACTCTAAATGGTCATACTGAGACGGAAGTAAAAAAATCTAGATCAGTCTGGAGTTATAAAAAAAAATGCTGTAAGGCTCCAGGAGAAGTAGAGAGAGAGAGAGAGGTCACTGACAGAGTCCAAATGGTGGCGATGGTAGAGAATGTCGTGCATTGACTAGAGGCAAGCGAATCGGCGAAAGAGTGAGACTCTAAAAAAAAAAAAAACATTAAATCAATAGAAAACTCTATTACCTGTACGTTGAAGCACTCTTCCACCTTAGTATATGGTGCCAATATCACATAAATTGCAGCAACAGATCCCAGGATCAAATCATATCCTGCTCTTAAATAGCAAAAATTCAGAAACAAAAAGGAAAGAGATCATCTGGCGAGCATGTACGAAAATTACCATAGGATTGAAGAAACCTCTTGGCCATTCTCGAATCCGTCGGCATCATCGGGGTGGGGAATATCCAAATCAGGCAGCCCCTGGGACTACTACTACTACTGTATATGATGAATAACAAGGAGCTTTCCGATGGGAAACAAGAGGGAAAAAGAAAAATGGGCCTTACTTTTCTTTTAAATGGGTCGGAGTTTATATATGGGCTCAGATGTAAAAGCCCATTAAAATCAGTTGTGTTTTTGTGGGGGTATAAAAAGAGGAGCAAAGGCAAAGACGAGAAACCTCGAGAGAAGGAAGAAGCCATGGCCGCGGAAGGAGAGAAAGAGTTCTACCTGAGGTACTATGTTGGGCACAAAGGGAAATTTGGACACGAGTTCCTGGAGTTCGAGTTTAGAGAAGACGGTAAGCTCCGTTACGCCAATAACTCTAACTACAAGAACGACACGATTATCCGGAAGGAGGTCTTTCTCACCCCCGCCGTTCTCAAGGAATGCAAGCGAATCGTCTCCGAGAGCGAGGTCTTCCGATTTGCTTTCTCATGTTTTCCTTTTTTCTTTTACTGTCCGCGTCTTGCTCGATCTACGCCTCCTCCGCTATATTGTCAATTAGGGTTTTTTTTTTTTTATTTTGTCAATTTAGGGCATCTTGCGATTGGAATGTTGTTTGAAAAACTTACTGAGGAGAGAATACAACCAACCAGTGTTATTAGATTTAGTTGTTGATGCGGTGGTTACCATAGGTAGATGTTAATTTTTGTATGTTTTTCTTTTTTTGGCAAAGTAGATACTGAAAGAAGATGATAACAATTGGCCGGAACCTGACCGTGTTGGGAAGCAAGAGCTTGAGATCGTCATGGGCAATGAGCATATCTGCTTTGCTACATCTAAGATTGGATCTCTTGTTGATGTCCAGAGCAGTAATGATCCTGAAGGACTTCGCATCTTCTACTATCTTGTTCAGGTCTCCTCTCTTTCTCTTCCAACCTTTTTTTCTTTCTTTTAGGATTAAACAGTAAGTAAGCCCTTATTTTCCTCCTGCTTAGCCTAATCCCGTTACTACTCTCTCTATAAGAATGTTCTTCTACATTTAGGACTCTGCCTCTTTCACTGATTCACATTGTCGAACTTTAACATATAGGCTGTGGTCTGGTCCGGTTATACTAATTGTTTGTTTCTGATGTTGCTCTCTCTCTCTCTATAAATGGTTCTCAACTTTTTTCTGTTAGCATCTTTCTGTAATTATTTGTGCTCACATGTTCCTTTCTGAAACATTCATGCTTGCAGGACTTGAAGTGTCTTGTTTTTTCGCTCATCTCGCTGCATTTCAAGATCAAGCCTATTTAGACGTATGATATCATGTCAAGACCAGATGAATATGTTGGGCCTTAGTGAGTGGAATTTGGTTGTTTCTACGTCTCTGGTTCATTGATGAGTGTGAATGCGAGTTTCATGTGTTGTTTGGTTTGAAAACCCTGAGTTCCATTCCTGTGCTTCTTTTGCTTTGAATTTTTATATGACCGTTGGTACTGAGTGGGCAATGGTTTGGCTCTTCTAAACATCGGGCTGTGGCCAGGTGCTGTTATTTTGCAATAGTAACGATTGTTATTGGGAAAACAAAAGATGGGTGTGAAAGTCCGCACCTAATCAGATGATGGTGCTTACGTTACAGCTCATGTTGTCTGATTGTCTAGCTATATGTAGTTCCATTTTGACTGCCCAAGCTGGTCCATTTAGTCCTACAAAACTAAATAAACATATAACTGTCTTACTCACCAATCATTTAACACTTCATAGAGAGTTTTCTATTTTCTTAAAAATAATCAAAGGTTATTATTAGATATTGGAGCATTGTAATCTGTTGTCTAGTTTGATATAAAATGGTCTGATACCTGTACAAAGCCTACAACCTACCTGAAGAACCGTGAAATAGGTGTAACGTTTGTGGGATGTTTCCGAATCCCGTATACACTAAGAAGAGTTTTAGGCCAAAGCAGAAGTACGGGTGGAAGTCATGAAATGAGGTACAAAGTGGTTGTTGTTAAATGATTGGTGAGGAAGAAAACGCCAAAAGGAAAGAAAGATGGTCGGGGAAACATTCCTGAAATTACTAGTAGGATGAAGCCATGCATATTGACTAGGATGGTTTATTGTTGTTAGAGTGAGGGTCGGAAAGACAATCCCACCTTGTGAATCGTATTGAAGATAATTGCGGTCAAGGTAGGTGGGATTGTGAGCCATTATAGCTACCTTTATTATTCTTGAGTTTGAGTCAGCATTAATTTGGTATTCTTTCTATATTGCATTGCGTTCAAGCTTCTACCGGAAGATGTGAACAGCTGGATGTGACCCGAGTGGCCGAGTCCAAGACTAACCTTCTTAATTTTAACCTCATCCTTAGTCCTTGATTAGTTCTCAGAGGGGTCTCACTTTTGCTATAACTCAAAGTCGTCGTATTGAAGAAGAAGAAAATTATCAAAATGACAATCCCACCTTGTGAATCGAAAGATTACAAGTTAGAGAGGCAAGGATCACCTTAGTGAGGCTGGCCCAATTTGCAACCCTAAACTTGTGTTCTATAATATTTGGCGTTATTGGGCCTCCGCTCACTATTATTTCAAGGCCCAATACTCCACTATTCTTCTCGGGTCCGAACGAGAGAGAGAGAGAGAGACAGAGAGAGAGAGCGAAGGAGAGATTTGTGAATTTGTATCGCCGGTCAGTTCTCCCTCCCCACAGATCGAGAAACCATGAATCCCGAGTAGTAAGTTCCTTTTTCCATCGGCGCGTATACTTCAGTTAATTAGTCTAGCGCTTTCATATATATATATATATATATGATGATGATGATGATGATGATGATGATTCTCTTGCGATATAGAAATCTAGGGTTTGGAGATTGATCCAATGGTTGGTTGGTTGGTTTGAATAAATAGAATTAGTCTCACTGTCTGATCTCTTTGTTTAGTGGACTGGTAATTTAGTGATCTCTCTTTGTGTCTCTGTGCAGCGACTATCTTTTCAAGCTCCTCCTTATTGGGGATTCTGGCGTTGGCAAGTCTTGTCTACTCTTGAGATTTTCTGTAATTTTTCTTTCCTCAGAGATCAAACACTGTAGCTTCTTCTACATTTGCTTCTTATCAGGATTTGAATAACTCATGTTTGTTTGTTTGTTCTTCTGCTGCAGGATGATTCTTACGTAGAAAGCTACATTAGCACTATTGGTGTCGATTTTGTAAGTTGTTTCCCTTCTTCTTCTTTTTTCCCTTCACAATTTGGAGGCTTTGATCTCACCTTCTTTATCTCTTCTTCAGAAAATTCGGACAGTGGAGCAAGATGGGAAGACTATTAAGCTCCAAATCGTATTTTTCCCTCTTTCTACTGTGTTTCTTTTTTTGCTAAACAAGACTAGTTTAATTTCTCTACTTATCTCCTCATCTCTCACCGTCCAAGGTTGCTCTTCTTGCTTCTCATTAACTCATGACCATGTATTTTCCCTTCCCCCTTCACTATCTTTCAGTGGGACACTGCTGGTCAAGAGCGGTTCAGGACCATTACTAGCAGTTACTACCGTGGAGCTCATGGAATAATTGTAAGCTACTTACTTCTGTTGGTTTCTTACGTTTTGACTCTTTTTAGAATATGTACTAACTTAGTTCCACCTGGTAGATTGTCTACGACGTCACAGATCTAGAAAGCTTCAATAACGTGAAGCAGTGGTTGAGTGAAATTGATCGTTATGCTAGTGACAATGTGAACAAACTCCTCGTTGGGAACAAGTGTGATCTTGCTGAAAACAGAGCCGTTCCATATGAAACAGCCAAGGTATACTCATTTCTCTTTTTACCAACTCTCTCTCCTTTTCATGGTTTTGAATGAATATTCATCCAACTGTAAGGCTATAATTGGCTTCCTGGTGATATTTTAAACATTTGTAGGCATTTGCCGATGAAATTGGAGTTCCTTTCTTGGAGACTAGTGCAAAAGATGCTACAAATGTGGAACTGGCTTTCATGGCAATGTCTTCATCCATCAAAGAGAGGTATTTACCCTACATCATTTATGTAAATAAATGGCGGCTCTTGCTCAGAAGATCCATTAGACCTGATGGAACTTTTGCAAAGCCATCACTCATTTTATATTGGTCTTGTTGAGTAAAAAGTGACTTTGTTGCTAAAAGATGCATTCGGAAAGGGAAATGAACTGAAACTTTTTGAACAGACCGATGTTGACCTTGCAGCGGTTTATATTGAAAATTTCTAGAAGCTTTTCATGTAGTTTGTCTGTAGCTAATCAATTTACAATGTGAATGTGTCGTATGATTGATATTGAATCGTGGTTTGGATGCAGAATGGCAAGCCAACCAGCTGGGAACAACGCCAGACCGCCGACAGTGCAGATCAGAGGACAGCCTGTGGCCCAGAAGAACGGCTGCTGCTCAACTTGATTTAATTGATACCATCCTTCTAGAAAAGTGTTCCTTCGTTTGACTAGGCTCACTTGTACTTGGTCCTTACACAAGATACCCTTAAATGTGTCGGTCTGTAATTAAGATCCTTGGGTTGGTTATTATTCTGTTTTTCCCGTTTCTTATTTTCTTTACCTCGTCCTTGGCATTAACTCTTTCCACCATCATTGGTTTTTCATTGCTACCTTTTTGGTTTCTATGGACTCTCATTTCCTAATAACAAATGCAATCATCAATGAAAACCATGTATAATTAAATTCGTTTTTTTGTTTTGTCGGGAGAACCCAATCGGGACAAAAGTGCAGTGAGTTGCCGGTGTGAGTTCGATCTTTGGTAGAGGTTTAGTTAAAATATAATCTCCATGGTTTATGAGGGTAGTCTCGGTGTTGCTATGTTGCAAAGCCATGAATGAGAAGAAAAGGCTTCTTTTGTATGCCTCTGTGATGCAGAGTTCATATACTCTGATGATATCCGAATGCAATAATATGTATGCACAGCCGAATACAATTGATTAAATTCAGTTCGTTAAACAGAGTCTCTGATCAAATTCATTTGCGTAGCTATAAAAACTTTGCGAAGTAACATCCGAGATTACATACATACATGCATATCCATCTGCATTACACAAACATAGAATAGGGTGAAACAAATCTAGTGTTGGTTGCGGCGGATGAGGCCTTCCAAATGGTGGAACTGAGCCTTCAAGGCGGCGTGGTCTTGTCGCATCCTCTGCAAGCGATCCTCAACCATCATCATCTCTTCCCTTAGGAAATGCATTCTCTTCTCCAGCCACCCCAAACTCGCCCCATGCTCACTGTAATCGTCGTACCTCTCATGGTACTCTACTTGTCCCCCTCCTCCTTTCTTCAGCAGCACCACTATCGTCACCTGTACACACTTCCACCAATTAGCTTCTCTCTCTCTCTCTCTCTCTCTCTCTCTCTCTCTCTCTCTCTCTCTAATTCACCACTAATTTATCCAAACACACATACCTGCATCAGTAAAATCACTGCAAACGCTATTACTATAACCTGCCTTGTCCCGCTTTGTCTCTTTACAAACGATGTCAGATTCACCCACACTTCACTTAAGCTTTTTTTCACTACCCCTCCTCCCACCATTTCCACCTTCCTCTCCTCTTCACATTCAGATACTGTTTCTTCCTTTACTGCTAGCGGTACACCATCCTCAATCAACTTGTTTCCTGTAGAATAAGGTGTCAGCAAGTTTTTTTTCAAGGAAAAGGCTTCTGTTAATCATCAGTCTCCAACACTAACCTTTTTGGTTTTCCAGCTTCTTCTGCTTCAACAGTTCATGTGCCTCCAAAAATAATAAAAAGAAAAGAAAAATAAACTTGTTCAAATTCCTACAGAAACTGAAACAGAAGATGTTGACTCAATGACCGCTGACAAAGTACCATTCTTATCCAATGTGCATAAGCTTCTCTACACTCTTCCAAAGTAGAATGCACTATTTTCCCTGTAAAAAGTCATAGATGTCAAGCCAGATTTCAGAACCATATAAGAAACTCAATTTCAAAAGCTAAGATATTTCCATATCTATGAGAGAACACTGATGAGCTAGAAGCTTCATACTCGATAGGAAGGAGAAAAAAATGAAGGACAAAGGAAGAGTAGATTAAGCTTAACAAACCTTTCCACACTGTTCTTTTAGAGAAGGCCACATTGAGATAAACATCCAGTACACAACCTTCTATCGAGTCTCTGCAATCTCTTTTCACATCCCAAACCCCCTAGAATCAGCCAAAGTTAACTAATTTCACCTATAACACACATCACCTAGCAAACTACTGATAGCTTTCGGTGTAAATATTCTCCTACCTCTACAGTAAAATAATCTGCGTAAGGCACATCGCTGATCTCCTGTGATGTTTCAATAACCAGATGGCTGGCAAAAATAAATTGTAATATCAGACGACATAGGATAAGCATCTATGAGTGCAAACTTACTTTGCTTTGAGGATCTAGAAAAAAACAACACAATTTCGATACCTATCTCTGTACATCCGAAATTTTTGTGACTCCTGGCAACCACCGAACTTTGCACCTTCGAACGAACTCCGACAGTCAAGCATACACATATTTGATATTGACCGTAACCTAATACTGTATATATATAGGAAAGAAAATTTTTACCAAAATAAATTTTTATCGGATGTTGAAACGAGACATTGCGGGTGTGTCCAAGCTTTTCATGAGGCTGCCAAGAGGTACACCTAAACTCTGCAAGTACAAAAAATCTCCTCTGGATAAAAGAACACCGACAGAGAGAACATATAAACCACAACAACGAAACAATTCCATCACTTAGAGCTCTACCTTTATCTCCACAATTTTTATGGAAAGATTCAACAAAACTGACGGCACCATCTGAAAAAAACAATCTAAAGAACTCTTCTACTGGAATCTGCAAACATAAGAGTAAAGTCTATTTAGGTACATACGAAACTTCTGCATTCAGTTAATGCTTATATTCTCGTAAATTTGATAGGGAATGGTCTCACAATTTCCTCTATCCCATAAGACAAAGAAAGTGACATTACCGAAAACTTTGCCTCTGCTACCTTTGTAAAATCAGATGATACTGCATAGAAACACAAAATTTGTGCGGTGAATCCAAATGAGAAAAAGAAAACAGATCACATTAACCAAAAATAATAGATGAGAGATCATGCATGTATAAATGAAATGACCGGTTCAGCAGGATATAGGGTCTCCAAACTGAGTACAAGCTTGGTGGGACAGATTGGGTACTAGTGAAATATCATAAACAGGCCAGAAAATAAAGCTAAGTTACAACACTCCAATAGACCTTATATAATAAAACCATTATGAGATATTTCCCCCTCGACCATTTGAATTCAAATAGAGACAGTTTAAGTTGCAAAAAAATGAAACAAAAAGATAGACACATAATGACATAGACCTAGAATTAATTGATTGCCCACTTTAAGGGAACCACCACTTCATTCTAAAGCTAGGAAATCCAAACGTTTGCATTTTTAACAGGTTGACCTGAAAATGATAATCTGCCACAGGATTACTAGCATTCAAACCCTTAAAGAGTTGACTTGAAAATGATAATCTGCCACATTACCAAGAACATAAAAAACGAACTAAGAAGAAAGTGAGGAAGGGCTTTAACTACATTTAGGTGCGTTTATATCTTCAGGCTTCCAGTTGAAAGTATTTGCTGAAGAAGAAGCCATAATATCTTCAACTGGTTCTCCAGACCGCTGAACAGAAGAAGGTGAAACACCATTCTGACTAATGACAGAAAAGCTTGAACTGCCTGAAAGATGAAGATTTTCATCCCTGTGAAGGAAAGATAGTAAGCGGTGAAGCAGTAAGTTACAGGAACCAGGTACACAATATGGTGGAAGCGGTCAAATTACCTCAATGGGATATCTAGTTCATTTGCCAAATCTATGGAACTGAGTGCCCTTTTAACAACTCCATCATTTACCTGGTTTTTGGACTCAGATAAAGAATCCTGAAAAGATAAGCTAAGAAAGATGAGTATAAGGAAAGAATAAACAAGCTGGCAACACGCCTTAAGCAGTAAAGAGCAGTGCGTTTGGCAGCTGCTATTCAGTCACCTGAAAATCGCCGTCTGGTTTGACAGCAGTACCATATTCCAACCATCCATCATGGATAAGCTTGAAAGCTTCATCACGGGAGAGAAACGATGCAAAGAAGTACTGGGAAAGAATGCGGTTCTAAGATGAGGACAGAGGCAACAAAGACAATGACATAACAGGCAGAGAGAATTCGTGGTACCTTCTTCCCTCCAGCTAAAATCTCAATGGCATTGGGAAAAATACCAGCAGTCTTTGCTCGTTTAACACAAGAAATTTCCGCAAAAGGAATAATTTTCTGCAACAAGAGTGAAGAGTTGCGATCAATGTTGAATAGGAAAAGAAAAAAGAAGCAGCAGTCAGTGGAGAGAGCAAGGGAAGGGATATAACTATGGTACCTTGGTCTCATAACCAAAGATGTTGGAGTAGAAGCAGATATAATGGATGAAGAGGTACATATGACCCTGCAGAAAGAAAGAGAAGCCCAAGGGATATAATAACTAGGATGGTACCTTGGTCTCATAATGTTAAGACTTAAGAGTACTTGCAAAAGAATACTATCCTGACAAACATAAACTCCGTAAAGAGATAAGTTAAGTACCTGGAGAAGAATACTCTCTTGACAAGCACAGTTGAAATCTTGAACAAGGACCTACACACACACACACACTCATGAATCATACAATTCAGAAGAAGAAGCCAAAGAATTTATGAGCGACCGACAGAGGCAGAGGGAACACTTACTTCCTCAGCTGGAAGCCGAAATAATTGGCGATACTCTTCACTCCTCGACATGACTTCAGACTGGAACATGAATCACAGATCAAAAATTATTCAGCTTGAGATCTTAAAAGAAGAATGCAATTCATCTGATGATACCTGATTATTGTCACCACCACCACGACTGGGGCTCGGAGAAGACGTGGAAGGATCATGGCGATCAGGTGAGCCGCCAGAGCGAGATCCCTCCGGGGACGATGGTGTGGGATCGGAGACTACCTCCGCAGACGAGTCAATCTGAATCCCCGAAACGGAAGCAGTTGTAGTAGAAAGCATCGCCATGAGAGAGAAAGTGTTGTTGTTGCTGCCTTGTTGGTTAGAAGAGATCATGTGAGAGAGAGAGAGAGAGAGAGAGAGAGAGAGAGCGCTTTGGCGGTCGTTGGGTGCGGCGTACGATGTCAACGTCAACTGCCATTAAGTCAAATTCGATCTGCCTCTCTGGGCTCGGCCCATGCCTTTGGTGGCCCATATGTATTAATGGGAAAGAAAGATGATTGATTTTGATTATGGGATTTTAGCCAGATCTACGGTATTTGATATAAAACTTTTCCAATCTACCACAATCACGAACCCTTTTCCAATCTACCACAAGGACCATTGCAAATGACAAATATACCCATATGTTTATTAGGTGGATATAAAGAAATATATTATTTATATAACAAAAACACACACTCAACATATGATAGACCATGCAGCTACATAGTAAACTTCTGCCTTAGCATTTATTGCATTATTTGACTGAATTGGCAATTAATGTGGATAAATGAAAGAATCACTGGGTAAAAGAAAAGAGATGTTAATGCATAAAATAAGAATACATATATTAAAAGGAAAGGAGACGAAGAGAGAGATTTGTGGTCATAAATTGTCAGAGATACTAATTTTGATGTTGTATGTGCCTAACAATTTAATACGAGTTGTGGAAAATATAATTCACTAAATTTTCCTTGTAACTATGAAGCATGTGGAGGACAATATGACATATGTAGTAGACATGTTCATTGGTTGATAAGTGGGCGTGTACACTGTAGACATAAAATAGACTGTAGACATAAAAGTATATTAGAGACAACTACTTAATTGGTTGTCAAGTGATTGTGGACAAATAAGTATAGTGTGGACAAGTAATTGATTGGTTAACATCTGTGTGTGGACATAAAAACTGACTGTAGACACATTTATTGGTTGACAAGTGTGTGGATATACTGAAAATGCAAAGAACATATCTGTTAAAAATTGAGAAATTGAATTACATAACAAAAAGATAGGTTGGAGGACATTTTGAAACTATTGATGGACAAACTGAAACAGTTGTCCATTAAACATTGAATGTCTACAACTGGCAACATCTTGTCCTAAAATAGTTGTCTATTAAACGGTATCACGGAGCTCTCGAAGTGAAACGATATCTCCATGTAGAAATCTCTCATGCGGCTGAGCACGAAGATCAGATGATGAAGTCTCCGTCTCCATTTGCACCACGCCGAACGGTACTCCGGAGACCAGCTTCCGCGATCTCTGAGTTATGACGACACAAAGCCTCGTGCAGAGGATTCCAACCAGAGGCGTTCTGAAGCGTTACATCAGCCCCGTCGAAAGCGATCGTCTTCGCTGCGAAAACGTCACCGAGACGCCACCGAGGCGTACGGCGGTCTAGGACGGCGGAGATTCACTCCGCGACTCGCTCTTGGCTTACTGAGTCAGACTCGGTGTGGATTTGTTCCGGTTCGATTAGTTTAGGCAATAACGAAACAAGAAAAAAAAACTAAGAGTTCTTCGTTTTAATTAGAAATTGGGCACTGAAGATGAAAAGATAACACAACAATTTAAAACACGATAAATGGGAAAGAAAAAAGGAAAAAGAATGTCTCATTTAGAAAAACATAAAGATAATTATGAGGGTTAATTTCAACATTTTAGTTGTGGCTTGTGGTATTTGGTCAAAGAAGTACACCAATGTGGTAGAACCCACAAGTTTAGTTATGTGGCACATTTGTTAAAAAACTCTGATTATTCGAGTTTTTCCTTTTTTTTTTTTTTTTATCATATGATGATGCAAAAGAGAAGCAGAGTGGTACTTGGTAAATAAATAATTTACATCATGAGTTCAGTTGTTGATGGAAGAGGAACGAGAACATACAGTGTGGAGACATTCAGTGAACAGAGATGAGAAGCTGGTCAAGGCTTGGAAGACATTGGGCAGGCCGGTTTGAAGGTTGTTGAGTGTCATAGCTCTTGTCACCTCCACTGCCTTCACGTGCCTCATCACCTCATCTTCCACCTGCCTCTGACATGCCGCCAGCTCACATTTCTTCTCAGACAGCGGATCCCGTTCGTCCAATGCCTCCGGTCCGGGGCCTATCCCAACCGTCGAGTAGGCCTGGTAGTACTTTCTTTCTATGCTCCTAAGTGACGATGCCTTCTTCTCCAGCTCCTTTCCTGCACTCTCCGTGCGCTTTTTCATCTTCACCTCTTCCGCCTGCTTTATTGATATGACATGTACCACGTTTACAAAGCTCTTTATGGCTTCTGACGCCACCGTATCAGGCACCCGTTCCAGGCTCTGCTTCCATTCCTCACACAAGGCAAACGACTCTGGCCTCTGTTTCTTTGCCTCTTCGTTGCTCAGGCTCAGCTTGAACCAGGCGTGGAGAGAGCAGATGAACTCTCTCTGGTATTTGATGATGCGACAGAAGCTTGTATGCCACAAGGCTACGGCTGCTTCTAAGTCCCTTGTCACCTGCCGGTGTACCTCTGATGTTGACTCACCTTTCTCTGTTTGGTTCATCAGGCCACGGACTTGTTGCACGATGTTGTTCTGGATTTCGTGGTACTCGTGCATTGACTTCCACATGTACATTAATCTGCATTTCAAGCGACACATGGCATTTAGAGACACAAAACATATCCTCCCTGTGTCATTTTTGTTAACTTGGAACTTTCCCACAAAACCCCCACTGGCACAACAGCTAACGGTTTGGTATTTCAGCCGTCTAGTTTTGACTTCACATGAGTTTTGCAGAAGCAAATAAACAAGCCTAGACCAAGGCCTCTAGTCACATGAATCAACTTAATATGCATCAGACTGTTATCTGCGATTAGCTTTGATATGTTTAAGAACCGAGCCAGTCCTTAAGGAACAACGAAAAACAAAAACCAACTTCAACGAGAAGAAAAAAGACTGACCCATGGCAGAGTTCAACAAGCTGAGGCACAAGGTCAGTGTCCCGGAGGCGAAGAATGGCACTAGACGTGGTTAAAACAGCTTCTGAAGTGACAATGATGAGTGATTGCAATCTGGTTATGGAAGTTTTAGTCTTGTTTAGCTTGGATTCATCACCTCCTTTGTACTCCTGACTCTGCAGCGCAGACAACTTCTTCTCGTGCTCAATCTTCACTCCTTCCCTTGCCTAATTTTTGCATCCACAAGTTTGTTAATTAGGAGTGTTGCCGTTGGTAAACGGAACAACCAAAAAAAGGTACCTTGACATCCTCAAAAAGCTTCTTCTCCCAAGCGAGGAGTCGGTCTAGAGTAGAGCAGAGGCTGTTGATGCCGCCTTGTTCATCATTCAGGGTAGATGCGTCGAGCTTGTATTTGACAGCCAAAGGGGGTTTTGAGGTCCAGCTTGCGCTCAAGTTGCTGAACACACTGCTTGAATGATACACCGTCTCTGCAAAAACATCCACGGAGGCGAGAGAATGAAACGGTTTCAATGCCTCATCTAGTTAGTAGAGTGTGGAAAGTAAACTTACTCCTAAGGTTGCTGAAGCTGCGGTCGAGCTCAGCCCGGCCGATCTCAAGCATGGCGGAGACCTGGTCACCAGCGGAGGCAGCCTTGTCGAAGTAGTCATGAACGGCGTCAAGGATCTCCTTCAAATTCTTGTGCCTTACCACCATTTTGGTCTGGTAGCAGTGGGAAGAAGTGGTAACATTGTCAGAGTTGTCTTTGCCGGTTGGGCCTTGCTGCTGTTTCTCCTGCTCTTCAATACCGGATCTGGAGGCGTGAGTATGGGGCTCCCCATCTCCTTCGGAAGAAGAAGAGGTGGCAGTGAAACGGTCCTGGTCGTCGCCCCACTCGCTGCAGTGAACTTCCTCGGCGGCATCTCTCAGGGTGTGGTCGGATATCTCAGTTTCAGCGTCGAAGTCGGAAGGAGGACGGTGGCGAGCTTTGCGTTCGAAGAACTCGGAGTCGGGGGGAGAGGGAGGGTAGAAATTCTCCCAGTTCCAGACGGAGGAAGCTTGAGAAGGAGAGCGAGAGTAGGTTGAGTTCTGATGAGCAGTGGGATAGAAAGACCTACTAGTTGTGGCAGGCGAGGCAGAGGGAGAGGAGTCGGAGAGAATGTGGGGAAGCCTCCTCCTCCGTGTCTGCTTGCTGCGGATGGGCGGCGGAGCGGGCTTTGGGGAAGAGGAAGGAGGGGCACGTGGCGCCTCGTGGCTGGAGGAAGGGCGGAGAAAAACAGCGGGAGTGTTCTCGGAGACGGAGAGGGGTTCGCCGGAGGCGAAAGAGGAGAGGGCAGAGCCGGTGAGACGAAGGGAGCGGCAGTAGTCAGAGTGAGCGGTGGCGAGATGGTGGCGAGCATAGACGGCGTCCTTCATCAGACGACGTCGCTCCTTCCAACGACGGACAGCGTCCTCACCATCGAGCTTGGAGGCCGTGCATCCCATCGCCAACAACACTTTAGTCTTTCTTTCTCTCTCTCTGTCTTTTTAGTCTTTTTTTTCAAAAAACCTTTTTTTTTTTTTTTGGTCTTTCTGGCAAAAATATAAATATTTTCAGCTTCACCGAAAGAAGTTCAAAATAAAAAAAAAACAAATTTCAGAGAGCGTTTTCATGACCGAGGTTTCTTCTTTCTTTGTTGTACACACAAGACAAGACCTTCTGAAACTGCTGTCCTGGTTTTTACACAACCATATGTAAAAAATAAACAAAGAAGACACGTTTGAAGGCCCAGCCCACATAACCCGAAGGGTAAAAGAGTGCAACCAATGGGCCTTACTAATTCACATGTCCATCAATCAAATAGCAGCATTTCTTATTTCAAACAATGCAGACAAGAGTTCGTGTTTCCCCTTTGTTTATCTGCTCAAACACCCAAAGAAAGGCCTCTTTTCTAGGACTCGACTCTGTGTGCAAGTGCAATCAAATCACATTCCGTCTACAACCAACCAAGCCATCGTCATTCCTAACAAATTTGGTAAAGCACCATCAGATTCCTCTACCCACCACCACGGGTTTTCCACCAACTGAGAAATAGGTTTAAACTAATGTACCAGTTGCAGCAATTTCCGGGGATCCCATGCAATACAAAACTCTCCTCCTTTTTCAGGGTGATGATGCTGATGAGATGCTCATGCTTTCACTTTCACTGCCCCCTTCTCTTGTGAAACCGAAATCTCCAAATATTCCCTGCATTTTTATGATTCCAGAATGTTCTTTATTAACCTCATCATATTTTCTTACTGTCTTACTAAACTTCTAAAAAAGAACAATGAGTTGTAGATACTTAAGCATGTCTCATGTACGTACCACTGCGTCATTGACAGCATATGCGACGCAGTAATGTTCCTGTGGAAAACAAAAACAGTTATAGCATGCTCCACTGGCTTATCCACAAACACTTATCAACAACATGCATCATTTACAATATATAATCATTGATATTCCACACCAATCATCTTTAGGTCTTTTTTTTTTCTTTTTTTTTTTCTTTAGGTCTTTTTTTACTCTACACATACACAGTAAACTTCTAAAAGGTGAAGACAGACTTGCCTGCATCATGTGCCACTCTTCAAATTCGTCAAACAACTCCAATCGCTCGATCCTAGAAACACGACATGCTCATTTAAGATAGAGTCCAAGAGCAGTAGGCTTTCAAGTGAAAGGTCATGAATTGAAGAGAGAGAGAGAGAGAGAGAGAGAGAGAGAGAGAGAGAGCTCGTGGCAACAACATTTCTTAGCTGTGTCAGGACAGAGTGAACTTTTCGGAAAGAGTTCAGACCAGAGACAAGGTATGAATAACACAACGCTGTTACATGATTTTAACAATAAGTACAGTACTGACCTGCGTTTTTCTTGAGTATCAACAAAACTACCATACACTTTTAGCATGTCCCAGGCAACAGCCCTCTGATACACCGGGAGAAAAAGAGAGAAAAAATATGAGAGGCCATATGTATCATATATATTAGACTTGAAAGTTGGCCCTGCTTTTATCATAATTTTTTAGCTACAACTAGCCATCAAGACCACAATGAAAGACTGACAACTGCATGTTGGTATTTCAAACCAGAAATGGTTTGAATTTTAATATAATGTCACAATGATAACCTATTGCCACATCACAATCGATAGAATTATACAAGAAATCGACTGTGACCTAGCATAGAATTTTAACAAGCATGTTTTTTTGTTAGATGACGTTGCACTCAACTTCTTCCATATTTGCATTTACAAATATAACGTTGCATGTCAAACTGTTTGGCAATGCAAGATTTCAGGCAAGAATTAAATTATGGTAATATTCTTACGGAAAAACACACCTGCCATCCGTTGTCAAGAAACAATCTCTCCTTTGCAAGTAAAGTTGGTGATGCATCAATGCTTAAGAGAGCACACCCCCGACTCTGAAGCACAAAAACACCGCTAAGCTTTCAAAACAAGCTCAACTAAAGGCAATTAATCAGTACAAAATGTACCCAGGTGGCAATATCATAATATTTTACTAGACTCTATAGTTTGGCAGAAAGCTCAACAAGTTAAGCTTTAACCATATAGAAGTCGCTGCAACAAGAGTACAAAATTCGTACCTCCAAATTTCTAATCATTTGATGTCCAAATGCATCATCTGGATGGATCTGCCAACAGAAACCCAACAAGTTAGACACATCAGCAGTGAGATTCGTATCTGTAATATTATGCAGATAAAGAAAAAATCTCAATATGCCAGAAAACCTGCTCATATAAGAAAAATACTGCAGTAGTAAACATTTTTGAGGCCCAATTGACGATGGCACGGCTTGAAACGGGGTCCAGATAAATCAAAACACATTCTGCAATAATAAATGTCGGCAGACTGATAATGATATTAGGGATCAAGTAGGTTTATCAGCAGTCAGCATCTGTTACCATATATCTATAACGCAAGTAAAAGAAAGGGTTGAGGAAGAAAATAAATTTATTCATGCGTACCTTGGATCCATATCTGCAAAGGATATAACATCTCTTAATTTTGGTATATCACGCAGGTCAACTGGAAGTAACTTGTAATGATCACTGAGCACTTGGCCTTCCTCTGCAGAGTTAAACACATGACTAAAGTAAGGCACTAAAAACGACAAGCCAACGGTAAAGAACAAGATTGGACTGCACTAGTTGAAATGCATAATTTTTTTACATTAAGAAAAAAAATTAAAAAAAAGAGGCACTTTTCTTACCAATAGAAATAGATGCATTAGCTCCAAGTTTGTCCCTCAGTTGGCTGGAGTTTTGAATAACAGAAGCCTTCTTACTTGTTACCTAACGTAAGAAGGAAATCCAATTGGCATTAGACTCAATATATCAGATGAATACTTTAGCTGAGCACTCATCGAGTAAAATCAAATGAGCTACAAAATGAATTTCATGAAGAGTACCTCCTTAAAATCCAACTCTACATACAAATGGGGCCCTTTCCCCTCATCCTACAAAATGAATAAGACGAATGGAGAATTTGGTAAGCTCTGGTGACCAAATTAAAAAGAAAAGCGTTAAAAAAAAAGAAAAAAAAAAAGACACACCAGCAATTGAAAAAACGTAGTATCAAAGCCAGCTCCGAGTGAGAGTATCTGTTTCTTGGCTGGAGCTGTTTGATAAGAACTTTCTAGAAACTGAGAGAGAAGCTTTCGGAAGGCAGCCCAACGGGAAAAGTAACCTAGGAAACAAAAAAAAAAAACACCGGTAGGGACTAGGGTGAGACAAACAAGATACATAGCCACTCATATATTAATGGGAATGAGAGTAACCTCGATTAATGATGGGAGATCTTCGAACAGGCCTTTTCACAAAGAGGTGAACATAGTCGTCGTTCATATATCCCTTTTTGACACAAGACCTTATTTAAAATGAAAAAAAACAAAAAAAAAGCAAACCTCTTATTCAAATCTCAGAGATCCATAACAACAAGCAGCAACCAAACCATAGAGAATCTAGGAAGAAACCCTAAATTAGCGAAAAGAAAAGGAAGTCGGATGAGAAAGAGCGTACAATTTACTGGCGGATGCATCGTCGTTAGTAGCCTGAACGGCCGCTCTATTGCTGCGAGATTCTGCCATATCTTCCGAACGCAAAGGAAGAAGAGCTAGCTCCGGTTCCGGCTCCTGCTGCTGGAGGCTGGCTGTTTTAGGTAATTGGCGTCGGTGAGTCGCAAGGAGGGACTGTTTGGGACCATATGGGCTTCATCTAAACGCGGTTTAGAAATCTTTCTTTAAGGCCTTGGCCCAGTAAGTACGTTGAGAGAATAGTTAAATCTTGAGCTATTTATTATTTTACGAAGAAGAAAAAAAAAAAAAAAAGGAAGAAAATCTAGAAGAATTAGGAGAGACTACGAGACGGCACCACATGTATAAAAACTAAAAAGGAAGGGGCACAGAGAGAGAGAAGAAGAGAGAGTTGTTGGGGGATCCTACTAGTAAACAAACCCTAAAGGAAGGAAGGAAGGAAGGAAGGAAGGAAGCATCGCGAAATCGAAGATGGATATCGAGCAGAAGCAGGCGGAGATCATCGATCAGCTGGTTAACCGAGCTTCTACTTGCAAAGGCGACGCTCTTTGTCCAATCATCATCGAAGCTACATCGCATCCTTGTCTATTTGCCTTCTCCGAGATTTTGGCTCTACCCACTGTTGCCGAGGTACGCTACGCTACGCTGCTGCTTTTAATTTCTCCGTTAGGGTTTTTCTTGTTTTGACCAATTAAATTTATATATAAACGCTTAGTTTTCTGTTGGCTTTATATATTTATATATACTAGACTAGATATGAATTGGTGTTTGTTCTTTGCTCAACTTTTTTTTTTTTTTTTTTTGTGGCGTAGGAATATATATATATGTATTTGTTCTCTCTTCAATTCTTTGCTGATCTGAAATTACTATGGATGGATTTGTGTTTGTTCTCTTGAATTCTTGTTTGCTTTTAAAGCTGTGTTTTGCTGATTACCTACTTATTCTTCCCTTGGTTGCAGCTTCAAGGAAGTACAAATTCGATGTACCTGGATTTACTACGCTTGTTTGCCCATGGCACCTGGGCTGACTACAAATGTTCGATTCCTTTCATCCATCTCTCTCTTTTTTTTCTTTTTTTTTTTTTTTCCTTTTCAAAATTTTTAAAATCGGTTTCATCTGCACTCTCTAGGCAATGCTACCCGTTTTCCCCAGTTGGCTCCTGACCAAATTCTGAAGCTGAAGCAGCTCACTGTGCTTACCCTTGCTGAGTCTAACAAGGTTTTGCCCTATGATACACTAATGGTAGAGTTGGATGTTACCAATGTCCGTGAGCTCGAGGACTTTCTTATCAATGAATGCATGTACGCTGTGAGTTTTTCTTCCTTTTTTCTCCACTTCTGAGTATATCTCTATTTTTTTTAATTGCTGTCACACACACACACAGACTACTTACTGGTGCTATTTTTCCAGGGTATTGTTAGAGGTAAACTGGATCAATTGAAAAGATGCTTCGAGGTGTGTTTTCTGTCTCCTTTTTCCTATATATAACCAACCATTGTGCTTTGTTTTTCTCTTTTTATGATCGTCTCTTTGATCCTCATCATGTCACCTTTAAACTTGCAGGTTCCGTTTGCAGCTGGTAGGGATCTAAGGCCAGGACAATTAGGGAATATGTTACACACATTGTCAAACTGGTTATTTTCTTCTTCCCACATTTCCCACTGCTCTTAGACTTCTATGTTACCTTAGTCTGTTAATGTGTTGTTGGCGCAAAATGATGTGCAGGATGAACACGTCGGAGAATCTGCTTGTTTCAATACAAGACAAGATCAAATGGGCGGACAATATGAGTGAGATGGACAAAAAACATCGTAAGGAAGTGGAAGAAGGGCTGGAAGATGTGAAGAAGTCTCTGTCCTTGAAGGTCAGTGATCGGTTTTGGAGGCCTAACGACTTTACTTTTCCCTACTACTAAGTATATTATGTAAACTAATTATGGTTTCATCTTCCGAGAAATATAGTGGGTTTATTACCAGTTTAGGTCTATCTAAGGGGGATAGGATAAACTTGATTAAATCTCAAGGTATCTGAGATTTGATAGTCCAGTACTATCATTGATCAAAAAGTTATGTTTCGAAATATTTACTGAATCAGCTGTGGCAACTCTTTTTACAATTTGTCTTGTCACTAGAAATCCTACATGCTGGATATCAATTTTTTATTAATAAATAACAAAAAAAGCAAATCTTGAACGGCTGCTGCGTCAAATTTTAGTGATATGTTAAAGATTGGAATGTTGTACTTGATTGTTGAATGAAATGAAACAAGGTCCACTTAGTTTGATGTGTCTGAATTGTGATTGGAAAGGGTGATGGTCGATGTAGTCTTACTTACGTTGTGGGCAGGGGGATGTTGACTTCAGAGGAAATAAAGACATGTTTGGGGAACCAAGTGGAATGATGGACTACGAAGAAGATGGAATCCGACCAAAGAGGTATGAACCAACAGATATGAGCTATTATGATACTAAGCATGTTCAAGTATGAGATGCTAACCCACACACAATAATCTTTGGAACGCAGGAGGCGGCATCCAGTAACAAGGTAGAGGTGCGAGACGGAGCAAATGGACGGTGTGGACTGATATTGCATTTACCGAGAGTAGATTATGCGGATTTTTCAACATTTAAGACTATCATGTGTTCTCTATCTCACCACAACCCCTTGTTTTGTCTAGATTTCCCGTTCAAATTAACAAATTTGGTATTTCTTTTTTACAATATAAGTCTTATGAATCTGAAAGATGTCACACGTTGGAATCTAGAATACAGTTACTGAGTCAAGCAAGGGAAGTCTAGCTGACAGATTTATTATGTCAGTGTCGTCTTGATTGGGGGAGAAAGAACTGTTGAAGAAATCCTCGAAAAGTTAAGGATTAGTAACCCGTTTTAGAATTGAGTGTCGCCTAGTCATCTCCCATCAGATGCTGGTGAATCCAATACAGAACCGAGCCCCATCCTTGAGTTTTACTCAAATGTTTGAAATTGCTTGGAAATGCCTTACTATAATAGAACAAATTAAACAACACAAGGTATCTTGCTTCTTTTAGCTGTTTATTCCCCCGGAAGAAGCTCTATTGTCATTTCTTGCTGAACTAAGTTGATTAATACCTCCCTAATAGCTTCAATTTCATGCTAAAAAGCGAATACCTCCCTAAGAGAATTTATCTACGCCCACTTTCTTCTCATATACTATTTGAAGTTACTGAAGTGGTGCAAATGGTGCGAGTGTCGACACTGAAGGAACTGCAGTGGGCTTTGTGAGGCCCATTCTGCTTTCCTGTTGGACCAAGGCTTTGATATCCTTTACAGTGGATACTGGATAGTTTGGCCTCAGAATCAAACACATAAGACCGTTCTAGGTAAGTTTTGAGTGTTATTAGGCCATCATTAACCGGAAAACATTCTTGCTGTTCTAAGCCCAAAAAAATTAGAAAAATAATAAATAGTGGCTTAAAACACTTTTTTTAGTTCTTTATGTAGAACTGATTTAAGCCCAGTTCTTATTTGACATGGCTTCATGTGATTGGACGAGATTTTTTGGAAAAAAAAAATATTTCATTTATATAAGTATACAATTTAAATATTAATTTATAAGTTTTTATAATTGTAATATGTTTAAGAATATTATATTAATTTATAAGTATACAATTGCTTTTATATAAGTAAGCAATTTAAATGTTATTTTATAAGTTTTTATAATTTGTAAAATGTTTAAGAATATTATATTAATTTATAAGTATACAATTGCTTTTATATAAGTAACCAATTTAAATGTTATTTTATAAGTTTTTATAATTTGTAAAATGTTTATGAATATTATATTAATTTATAAGTATACAATTGCTTTTATATAAGTAAGCAATTTAAATGTTATTTTATAATTTGTAAAATGTTTATAAATATTATATTAATTTATAAGTATACAATTGTTTTTATATGAGTAAACAATTTAAATATTATTTTATAAGTTTTTATAATTTGTAAAATGTTTATGAAAATTATTTCACTATATCTTTATTCTAAGAACACCATAATTAGTTCTCCCATTTTTTTTACCTATGATCTTAACAACTGATCTAACATTATTTTCACTATATATTTAATCTAAGAACACAAAAAAAAGTTCTCCCATTAATGATGCCCTTAACACATTTTGCCATTGTAAATGAATATTTCAATGTTTTGTGCAATGGAATATGGATACAAGTACATATGCCTCAAGATTAGTATCACCTCTTTAACAGACTTTGATATTGACACCAAGACTTTGCAACTGATCAACATGGACTTGTCTCCTTGGTGATTTGAGCCATAAGCAAGAGATCCTGGCAAATGCAGCTTGGCTTGCATAGTGGACCTTGCAAGCCAAACTCAACTCTGGCAACACATCCACGGATGAAGCATCACCGCCTATGTTTTGAGGCTCATCATACCCAGCCAGATCTGACTCAGTTACCACCACTACCGACCCATCATCAAAAACTGCAACAACTGTTTCTCAGCCGGACTTCCTAAGCTTGTTCGCTTCACAATCAGGTTGCTTTCTTTTGCCTTCCTTGCCATTCTGGAACTGTAGAACTCCTTAACAGCCTGCCATTCAAAATATATATGCTTTTCGCAGCTGCAGAAACAAAGCAACCATACTATTTTGTAAAGATGTTAAAGGGGTAGATATTGAAAGCGCACCTTCCACTGAGCAGAAGCAAGTAAGACCCGCGGCCTTATGGACCGAATGTACTCATAAGCACACTCAGGTGTCATTTCCCTGTATTTAACCTATCGGGTAAAATGGGTAAAAGTAAAAAATATATCCTTATTAAGAAGCAAACCAGTATAAGAAAATGGTTGAGAATAGATGGGCAACCAGGTAACAGAGAACAATGGTCGTACTGCGTCCCCGACCAGCCTTGCAGTGAACATAAGTAGTCTTGCCACTTGACGCATTCTCTTGCAAAATAGTAAGAGGAAAAAACGAGTGATAATACAAGACAAGTTTGAATTTTTTTTATTTAAGCGAGAGAATAGAAGATGATGAAACTTACCGTGAATAAAATTCACAGCTTGGCAAATATCAGTGATCGAGGGAGCAAAGAGATAATCTCTAGTCGGAATCACTAGGTGCTTGATACCATGAGCCTACAAAAGGTTTCAGGATACGGAAGAAATGAGAGGCATGATAAGGATGATGAGAAGCTTTGAATGGGAACATACATGATAGAGAGATGAGGGAACCAAAGTCTCAAAAGGCTCGTTGAGGGTAATCACGCCATATACACCAAGTTTTTTGAGGAGTGGAACATGAGTGGGGAAAGGCACAGCACCAAGCAAAACATACTGATAAGCCATTTTAACAACACAGAAGGCACACACACAAGGAGAGCATTAAAGGCGGAAACACAAAACATATGAAAGAGCATGTTCCTACCATGTGTTTTATTACCTCATCGACCTGATCCCACCATCGGAATTCTGACTGAAGCATGTTCCTAAGAAGGTTGTATATCAATGTTGGGTAGAATAGTGCGCGACCGCCAGCTCCAACGAGAGCACGTTTCGCATTCCAAACACCTAAATCACTACTTGTACTCGACACAACCCCTCCTCCTAGTCCTATCGATTCCTTCGGATTGCTTTGGCTAATAACAATAATCTCGTCGCCTTCCTCCTTCAATCCTTCGATGTACATGTTTCCCTCCCCAAAGTAACAAAAATTTTACTATCCCCGATTCCTTGAAGATCGAAGAAATGGGTAAACAAACCCTAGAATACAATCCTCCTCAGGAAAAACAAAATTACCACTTCGATTCAACTCTGAAAAGACCAAAACTTTGGAAACCCCTAGCTGGGTTGGACTTGGATCTGCTCTTCTTCTTCAGAGTTGAAATCTTTTCTTGAGTTTTCTCAACAAACCCAGACAGAGAGCCTCACCAGATGCAATGCAATACTCTCCAATTATTTTCATTTTCCTCGTGAAACTTTTTTTAATTTAAAGCAAAAATAAAATAAAAATAATAATTATTTTTTCTTTAAATGCAATTTTGTAACTATTAAATATCGTTAACAGTAGTAGCTTCTATATACTTTGGAGTATATCATTTTTTTTTCTTTTTTTCTTTTTGATAATTTTTTAAAAGATGATATGTTTTTAATTGTATTTAATTTGAGATATGTATGATAAAATTTTATATTTTTATAAAAAATTATGTAAAATATAATAATTACAAGTGATCTATACTGCTATACATAATAACAGTATAATAATTTTGCTTTAAAATAATTATATATGTTATTACCATACTTTGCTTTCAAAAAAAATATTAATTTTTGTGACATTTTTTAACTTACAAGATACACTTATAAAATATATTTTAGTCTAAATTAAAAGGCACCCAAAATATGACATGGCCTGTGCGACTATGGTTCTGTTCTTTTTCAAGTCGCCCATCCAGCGACGGTGACAGATCAAAACGACACTAACAATGGCAATCAAAAATCAAAACGACAATAGCAACTAAAAGACGATGACGGAACATGTCTATTCCAGCGAGAAAAAGTGTTGCTGAGGAAAGAAAAGAGTCGCCTGAGTTTCTAGCGATCGTCGCGGCAGCTCATTTCAACGCTATCAACTATTTTTCACAATGGTAGTGACTTTCTTTTACAACAATAGTGACTCTCTTTGTTCATTTTTACTATCGCAGTCGCTAGATCAGTGACTTGAAAAAGAATACAGCCTAAATATAATCTGTTTTCGTGACATTAAAATCTTTGCATGAGCATATTTAGTTAGAAGTTGCAAACACATGTCACATTTTGTTTAATACAAGTCTTTTGTATTGTGAGTTGGAGTTGGATCTCAATGGTGATGCTATCTATCTCTCGCGAAGAAACAGAAACCTGAATCAAATCGAACCCGATGGGTGTTTACCAGAAACCCAACTGGACTACTAAAAATATCTGAATGGGTGTAAGACCCCTTTACCAAAATATCTTATCCGAATTTAAACGGGACCCGAACGCTCAGGTCTAATAAAGATGGTCGAAAGAGACATGAATAGTTGGAAGCCCAACGAAAGCACCTAATGAAAAAACGATTTCCCACAACAGCCCATTATTGTCATGATGATTGAAAGATTGTAAAGATAAATTCTTTTCACTTCCTTGTTTTAGCCTATCAATCAGCTGTCTAATAAAATAAAATTTTAATATTATTTATAGAAATTAGAGTTTTGAGTTTATAAGGTTATAGGTCAATTTAGATTTATAAAAGATGATATATGTTTAGATTTTACAACTAAATGATGTTTTACCTAGGTTTCAAGTTTATACAAGATAACTTAGGGTTCACATTTTACAATTGAACGAGATATATGTTGGTTTGGATTTATAAAAGAAAATCAGAATTTATATTTTACAATTAAACTATGTTATATGTCAATTTAGATTTAAAATAAAAATCTTGTCTTAAATTTCACAATTTTTTTTTGTAACAACAAAATATTAGCTCATATGAGTCAATTAAGTAGAAAACTGTTTACATACAAAACATTATGCTGAAATATACACGTTTGGCATACCAAAGAATTTGTACTTACATGGTGGTGTAGATTTATAAAGGATGATTATACATTAAATTTTATAGTAAAGTGAAGTGTAATATATCAGTTTAGATCTATAAATAAAAAGTATTATTTTATATTTTATAATTAAACTATGCTATATATATAGGTTTATAAAATAGAAATAGGTTGTAAATCTAAGAATTATACAAGATTATATATCACTAAAGAGTTATTTAAATTCATACCAAAAAAAAAATTGTTAATGATTTTACTTTTTAAATATGTTTATTACATGTCATAATATATAGTATAATTTCATTAGATAAAACAAGAAGAGGTGAATGTAGTAGACCCAAGTGTTATACCTTGTTCTTGTTCCAAACTAATTTCGAAAGCCACCTTAAGAGCAATACAGCAAAATCCTTTCTTTTTCTTGTAATTAGGAAAAATTATGAATCTTGATGATCAAAGAAAAACTAGACTCCTAAAATCTCTCCTATATTGTTACAACAGAAAGTCAAAATACGCATACACATATACAAGTTTAAAGGCAGGGCTAATGAGAATTGTCGGAGACCCAACCAGAGACCATTCCCTCGTCAACAGGCTTGAGGCCACCACAGGATCTGGCTACAGATTCAAAGAGTTTCTCAATCTCAGGCGCACACCTAATGAAGGCTTGTTTCCAGAAACCATATCTTGGATTCTTGATGAGCTCAATGAATGTGATTAGGAGGCCCCATGGATGTGGCCGGTTCACAATGAGCCTTTCCAACAGAACTCTTGTTATTTGTTCCTGTATGATCTCCTGTTTCATTCAAGCCAAAATCAGATTACCAAACCCCTAATTTATCCACTCAGCTCTTAACAAGCAAAGCAACCTCACCTGGTCAGATTCGAAGAAGAGATAGAGCATGATGAAGGAAAAGTAATGTGTGTGGTTGTTGGGATATCGAAGCTGGTTGGCAATGGCATTAAGGAACAGATAACGTCCTTCCGTATCAAGTTCCATACTTAAATACTTAAACATCTGTAAGGCCACAACATTTTGAGCCTGTGTCTCACCCGCCTGTAGCTGCTGAATAGCCTGTTACGGCAATGTCGATCAATTGCACATTTCATTAACCGCATACATTTGAATAAACTAGACTTTTCTTTTTTTTTAAAGCCATAGTTGTTAAAGCCATACCTGCATTCCAGTATATAGCACAAGCGAGTTGATCAATGGTACACTGTAACGGGTTCCAGCTGAACTAGCCTCGCTTGACGAGAGAAGTAACTTCTGTTTCAGCTCACTAAGGAAAGTTGAATTCTGTTGCCTCGACTGCAGAAAATTATAAGAGTGTTATCTGAAATATAATAATCTCACAAACCCCAAAGAATAAACAAGTAAACTGAAGAACCATTACCATAAGATACTCATCCACGTCATTTTTCATTTGCTTTGCTTTTAGCGCAGCATCAACCTCGGAAAGGATACAGGGAGCTTCTACAATCTCAGGCAACAAATCAATCTGCAATGAACACGATAAATCAGCCTACAAGAGATATTATTTCTATAGAATTTGAACATGCTGGGCTCTCCACTATCATCTGGAACCTTTAAGTTTGGGGTAGAAGGATCTGGAAGCCTCATGTTCCGTGGAAAAGAACTGAGAATAATATTCCGCATTTGTATGCAACTTGAAGGAATCACATCACAGAAAGTAAAATGATAATCACAGAGAAATTCTGGGAAGTCATGAAGCAGCACCAGTAACACTCTCAATGTCCCTTTGTATAGGAAATGAACCTACGTAATTAATAAACAAACAAGAGAGAGACCACTCTAAGTTACCATCGACTACATCCTTAGGGATCAATGAAACAATATAACAGAAGAGAAAAAAGCACAAACTGGTCCTCCGAGTTCAGCATTTCTTAAAAATGGCTCAAGAAACTGAAGCAAGTCCACCAGCAGGCGTTGAACATATGGCCAACCCTTCTGGCCATTTACTGTAAGTAGTTTGGGCATGAAGCTTCTGTGGCTGACAAGCTCTAGCCATGCAAAGCTGAAAATTTTAAAAGAACCTCAGTGAAGCAGAAATAAATAGGAAAAAAAACCAAATCATAATAAATAAAAGATAAAGAAGACACATATGTCAACCACATGGTACATTTCACGACATATGTATTTGACTGCCCTCATAGTTCCTGAGAGATTCCATTTTCAATAGAAGGAATGGAGGTATATCCTCACCTGAAAGCAGGAATCTTAAGAGGCTGCAACGCGTGAAATGTGTTGGCAAAAGCTGTGAGAACCTGCAACAAAGGATGAATGTTAGTGATACGAATATAATAGCAGATACTTCAAGTAAAAACAAAATGCACCTGAAAGTTTGCACCATCAGTCCCAGGATCCAAGGAACATAAGTCCAGCAGCCAGTTGATGAACAATCGAAAATATGGTTTTGGATTGAGTGATGTCTTTTTATCTTCTGCGTCCTTTTGTATACATCTCACAGTGACAGCCATGATCTGAGACCAGTAATCAATATCAAACCCACTCACCTTTTTGATGATTTCACCCGTAATAGAAAATTATGGTTTATGTGTCCCCTTACCTCCGAAAGAAGAAACAACTTGCTGTTGTACTCCTGCTCAGGGAAATACTGAACAGATTGTCATAAGAAACAAACAAGCCAAAAAAAAAAGCTTAGCAGGCAGTGTATTTTAGGTTTTTTTAATCCACAAGGCACACCATAGAAATTCATGAGCACATTACCTTCAAGATTGAAAAAACAAGCTTTGCATACATATCGATGGCGAGGAATGATGGACTCTGAGCTTGCTGAGGAGATTGCACAGCACCAGAACTTATTTCTTCTGAAGATATACAATGAGCAACAGAAATTTCCTAAAGATAGGAAGGCCAACGTTAATAATGAGGTCTCTCATGATGCTGAAAATATGCGATGGCAAAAATGTCTTAAAAGGTTATCTCACCAGAAGAGTTCGGAAAAAACTCTCTGTCGTATCATCTCCCTTGAGTAATCCAGTCTGATGCAAGTGAAGGACATATTGTGAACAAGCAGTTTCATTTGCACCCGGTAGTTCGCAGATTTGATACCAGCTTTCAAAAAGCGTGGACACCTGCCAACAAAAAGAAGAAGATAAACTACACGCACAACAAACTATGTATGATAATAGCTTCGCCAAAGAATTCGTTCTGTTCGTAGCGAAAATTTATATTCATGCAAATTCCCAATCAACCATTAACAAAAAGTAGTTCACATGAAGTAATGAAAACTAAAATGCGGAATATTTACCCGATCCCGGAATCCCGCAGGATCTGATTCCACATAATCCAAGCTGGTATTCACATCTGTGTTAGAAGTGGTATTGCACGCAACCTAATAACAGAGCTAACATGTCAAAAAAATATACAGTCTCATTACAAGTAACACTCGGTAATGAAATCATCTGAAACCTTTTCATCCTTTTGCCTATCATTGTACTCATTTCCGGTTGCACTATCAGAGAGGCCAGCTGAGTTAGTAACTGGATTTCGTATGATGTCAATTAACTGTTGCAACGACTCAGGAGATCCGGATTTTGAGGCAAGCTACAACCAAAACAATATAAAACTTGAAACATCACAAAAATAATAATGCCAAATTTCACAACGAAAACATTATATTTACACCTAAAAAAATGCAAAACATGTCTAACATAAAAAAAAAAATATTTGCACCTAATCACAATATCGGTCAGTTAGCGTTATGGTGCAGTTTTAGTATAGAAACAATACAACCTAAGCTTCTCCCAATTTGTATGTTTTCAAACCTATTAATCTGCCTTGTTCTTATGACAAGCATTATTGATAATAGAACAAGACTATGTGATTGCAACAGCAAACTAAGAAAAATAATAAAATCGCAACCTTTGCCAGCGCATCAACAAGACTGTGGAGCTCTGAAATGACACTGGACTCTTCAGTGACCAAGGATTGGAGTAGAGAAATAGCAAAGTCAGTTGCGCTCTCTGCATAGCAAACAACTAGTTAGACATGTTCACTTGCCATAAAAAATGTATGTACAAGGACAAAGGATAAGGCCGTCAGCATACTGTTTCTCCCTCCATCAAGATGCTTCGCCATGTGGACATTGTACTCCGCTAGGCTGAGCAACTCGCGTTGAATAAGACCAATAGTAATGTCTTTGTTAAGCTTCCGCTCCTCCTCTGAATAAATCACCTGTATCAAGAAGTTCGAAAAAGAAACAAATCTCATATCAACAACAATTTCAGGAAATATTATCAGTAGCTCCAACTACAGAAAATAAGCTCGATCTGGCGCTTATATGATCGGTTTTATGGCAGAAAATAGTGGCAAATATATGAGAAGTAACTGAACTAATGCCGATAAGAGAAGTGTGATATACAATTTGAAAAGGTTGTAGACATACCCAACTAGTGAGCTCTTTAACGACACGCTTGCAAACATCACGAATAGCAACAAGTATTGCTAGGTTAGCACTGACATGAAGGTTACTTGATGCATTCTCATAAAGAGCCTTGAAAGCTTTTTGAGCGACAGCAATAGCGGCTTCATCTCTGCTTATACATCTGAGGATAATTTCAGGAACTTCAGAAACTACGGCCTGAAAATAAATGAAACCTCCATTAGCTATGAACTCTTTTGGATTAAATTAGATAGGCAACGATTGGAAAAACCACCAAAAATTCAATAACGTTTGTCTAATTAACTTTATCAATTCTCGGTGCATGTAAAAAATTTACGATTTTGCGCTATAACTACTTAGGCACTAGAAAATAAAGTACCTGAATTTCATCATCTCCTGCATTATTAGCCACTAGTTCCTCCATCTGAAACAGTTATAAGAAGTCACTAAAATATAAAACAGCGAAAAGAAATGCAGAAAGAAAACACGGAATAACCACTTTACTAACCTTCTGAGTAACAATCTGATACTTATCCAGTGCATCTCTCGTGGACAGAGAAGGCTGTGTAATATTAGTTCCACCAACTCGTTCCATGGTAGCAGCTGAAGTCAGTGTCTGCAGTGACGTTCCAATTTCCTTTGGTATAAACAAGAAGCTCAACTTAGTAATTCAATATAACGCTAAGTGAGTCATAAGTTGAAATGCACAGTATATCTCACTTTCATAGCAGCATCAGAGGGTTCAACCAGATTCAATTCTGAGGTTGGCAGTGATTTAGCAAATTGAAGACTGGCTGAGTCACCAGCTGGATCAACTTGTGGGCTTTTTAACACACAGGTAAATTGAAATGTCAACATATCAGCTGTAAAATATGGAAAATTAAGTGAATGGAGTTTTATCAATCTGCAACAACAAAGTACCTCAAAAGCGAGACTGAAGATTCAAAACCATCCACAGAAATATCTGATGGCCGGGAGACCATATCCATCCTAGCATTTCCAGCACTAGACAAAAAGTCAGAAGCAACTTTTCCTGATACTGGACCATAACCACTACCAAGTGCAACATCGCTAGACGAGCTTGATGCAACAGATAAACCGTGTGAAGTCTGGGTCGACTGCTTTTGCCAAGGATGTTGAACAAAGTCCTGAAAATGCATATGACAAGCTTTAGTCATACAAACACAAAACATAGCAGAGGCAACTACCTGTTAAAAACAGCACCTCATAAACTCGCTGCTGAGACAGAGAGAGGTGTCCAGGTTTTGGACGGAGGGATTCGGGAATGAAACTAACGGAATTCTGCGATAGCATATTTGGATCAAAAAAGGAGGATCCAGCACCATCTCTATGCTTTCTCCGTAACAATAATTGCTGAGCAATATCCGCATCAATTGTTTGTATTGCCTGTAGGGACAGAGATATAGAACTATCACTAAACCTTATACTGAGGTCCCATCATAAATTCGTAACAAAAGGTATTATCCCTCAACAGAAGTGCCTACACTCCAGTTAAACCTATTGAAACAGAAATAAAAAAGCGGGATAAATTATCTAACAAAAACCTTATCTGTAGCCGCATGTTCAATAGCCGCACAACCCAAATCAAGATTGTCATTGGTGACAAGTTGCACAATTTGTTCAAGAGATTCATTTGCAATATTCAGACCAAGGAGAGAATTCCGTAGATGACCGGATATTGAAGTACGCAAGGGTTCCTACATATACCAAAGAATGCACCAAAAAAATAACAGAAAGAAAAATAGAGTTTGTTGGTTTTTGTAACAAGGCAGAAATATAATTGCATGAATGTAAACGAGATGTAGACAAAAACCTTGCATGTCACATGAGCCAAACTCCCAGCTAAACTCGCAACCATCAAGTGAGCTGCATTATAAATACGTGATTCTTCGGGTTCCATGGAATAATCCTGGAGTCAAAAAGAAAAAAGAATATACGACATATAAATAAGATCAAAAGCCTGGAGATTTTCTGCTGTAGAAACCAACAATAGATGGAACAAAATGGGAATTAAATAATTTATAGTTGTGGAGTGGAGAGCGATGGAAATTAAATTGGAGATAAAAAAAGTATTAGAGGGACACGAGATCAAAAACAGGGAACGTAAAAGTAGAGTAGAAATAAAGAAAAATGATGAGTTTTAGATTAGCCAACCTTCAGCACAAGTTCTTTTGTTGTTTGGCATGCAATACAAACACTTCGCTGCACAATACCAGACACAATCTCCTTGATAGCTCTGTCCATGGCAAGTGGTACCACTCTGAAAATGGATGATAGATTAGTGTGTGAAAGGAAATTCCATCATTGCACTACAAACATAATGATTTCAGCAGTAGGGAGACCTTCCGTCACAAACCTCTGAAATGGAAAGTGCATACCAAATCCGCTCAACTTCTGATTAATAACAACATGATTTCCAATGTTGGGAAGTGCTGCTGACAACTGCTGGCCATGACATTCAATGTAGAATGGGTTTGAGAGACAAGCATATATATAATAACTTTGATCGACATTAATAATAAAAACATACCTGACTGATAGAAAACAACGGGGACGGAGTTGACTGGAACAGTCCTTGAGGTGACGGCAGCTGATCAGACAAACCTAGAGTTGCCTATCGCAGTTGGCTTTACTATCGCAGTCGCTAGATCAGTGACTTGAAAAAGAATACAGCCTAAATATAATCTGTTTTCGTGACATTAAAATCTTTGCATGAGCATATTTAGTTAGAAGTTGCAAACACATGTCACATTTTGTTTAATACAAGTCTTTTGTATTGTGAGTTGGAGTTGGATCTCAATGGTGATGCTATCTATCTCTCGCGAAGAAACAGAAACCTGAATCAAATCGAACCCGATGGGTGTTTACCAGAAACCCAACTGGACTACTAAAAATATCTGAATGGGTGTAAGACCCCTTTACCAAAATATCTTATCCGAATTTAAACGGGACCCGAACGCTCAGGTCTAATAAAGATGGTCGAAAGAGACATGAATAGTTGGAAGCCCAACGAAAGCACCTAATGAAAAAACGATTTCCCACAACAGCCCATTATTGTCATGATGATTGAAAGATTGTAAAGATAAATTCTTTTCACTTCCTTGTTTTAGCCTATCAATCAGCTGTCTAATAAAATAAAATTTTAATATTATTTATAGAAATTAGAGTTTTGAGTTTATAAGGTTATAGGTCAATTTAGATTTATAAAAGATGATATATGTTTAGATTTTACAACTAAATGATGTTTTACCTAGGTTTCAAGTTTATACAAGATAACTTAGGGTTCACATTTTACAATTGAACGAGATATATGTTGGTTTGGATTTATAAAAGAAAATCAGAATTTATATTTTACAATTAAACTATGTTATATGTCAATTTAGATTTAAAATAAAAATCTTGTCTTAAATTTCACAATTTTTTTTTGTAACAACAAAATATTAGCTCATATGAGTCAATTAAGTAGAAAACTGTTTACATACAAAACATTATGCTGAAATATACACGTTTGGCATACCAAAGAATTTGTACTTACATGGTGGTGTAGATTTATAAAGGATGATTATACATTAAATTTTATAGTAAAGTGAAGTGTAATATATCAGTTTAGATCTATAAATAAAAAGTATTATTTTATATTTTATAATTAAACTATGCTATATATATAGGTTTATAAAATAGAAATAGGTTGTAAATCTAAGAATTATACAAGATTATATATCACTAAAGAGTTATTTAAATTCATACCAAAAAAAAAATTGTTAATGATTTTACTTTTTAAATATGTTTATTACATGTCATAATATATAGTATAATTTCATTAGATAAAACAAGAAGAGGTGAATGTAGTAGACCCAAGTGTTATACCTTGTTCTTGTTCCAAACTAATTTCGAAAGCCACCTTAAGAGCAATACAGCAAAATCCTTTCTTTTTCTTGTAATTAGGAAAAATTATGAATCTTGATGATCAAAGAAAAACTAGACTCCTAAAATCTCTCCTATATTGTTACAACAGAAAGTCAAAATACGCATACACATATACAAGTTTAAAGGCAGGGCTAATGAGAATTGTCGGAGACCCAACCAGAGACCATTCCCTCGTCAACAGGCTTGAGGCCACCACAGGATCTGGCTACAGATTCAAAGAGTTTCTCAATCTCAGGCGCACACCTAATGAAGGCTTGTTTCCAGAAACCATATCTTGGATTCTTGATGAGCTCAATGAATGTGATTAGGAGGCCCCATGGATGTGGCCGGTTCACAATGAGCCTTTCCAACAGAACTCTTGTTATTTGTTCCTGTATGATCTCCTGTTTCATTCAAGCCAAAATCAGATTACCAAACCCCTAATTTATCCACTCAGCTCTTAACAAGCAAAGCAACCTCACCTGGTCAGATTCGAAGAAGAGATAGAGCATGATGAAGGAAAAGTAATGTGTGTGGTTGTTGGGATATCGAAGCTGGTTGGCAATGGCATTAAGGAACAGATAACGTCCTTCCGTATCAAGTTCCATACTTAAATACTTAAACATCTGTAAGGCCACAACATTTTGAGCCTGTGTCTCACCCGCCTGTAGCTGCTGAATAGCCTGTTACGGCAATGTCGATCAATTGCACATTTCATTAACCGCATACATTTGAATAAACTAGACTTTTCTTTTTTTTTAAAGCCATAGTTGTTAAAGCCATACCTGCATTCCAGTATATAGCACAAGCGAGTTGATCAATGGTACACTGTAACGGGTTCCAGCTGAACTAGCCTCGCTTGACGAGAGAAGTAACTTCTGTTTCAGCTCACTAAGGAAAGTTGAATTCTGTTGCCTCGACTGCAGAAAATTATAAGAGTGTTATCTGAAATATAATAATCTCACAAACCCCAAAGAATAAACAAGTAAACTGAAGAACCATTACCATAAGATACTCATCCACGTCATTTTTCATTTGCTTTGCTTTTAGCGCAGCATCAACCTCGGAAAGGATACAGGGAGCTTCTACAATCTCAGGCAACAAATCAATCTGCAATGAACACGATAAATCAGCCTACAAGAGATATTATTTCTATAGAATTTGAACATGCTGGGCTCTCCACTATCATCTGGAACCTTTAAGTTTGGGGTAGAAGGATCTGGAAGCCTCATGTTCCGTGGAAAAGAACTGAGAATAATATTCCGCATTTGTATGCAACTTGAAGGAATCACATCACAGAAAGTAAAATGATAATCACAGAGAAATTCTGGGAAGTCATGAAGCAGCACCAGTAACACTCTCAATGTCCCTTTGTATAGGAAATGAACCTACGTAATTAATAAACAAACAAGAGAGAGACCACTCTAAGTTACCATCGACTACATCCTTAGGGATCAATGAAACAATATAACAGAAGAGAAAAAAGCACAAACTGGTCCTCCGAGTTCAGCATTTCTTAAAAATGGCTCAAGAAACTGAAGCAAGTCCACCAGCAGGCGTTGAACATATGGCCAACCCTTCTGGCCATTTACTGTAAGTAGTTTGGGCATGAAGCTTCTGTGGCTGACAAGCTCTAGCCATGCAAAGCTGAAAATTTTAAAAGAACCTCAGTGAAGCAGAAATAAATAGGAAAAAAAACCAAATCATAATAAATAAAAGATAAAGAAGACACATATGTCAACCACATGGTACATTTCACGACATATGTATTTGACTGCCCTCATAGTTCCTGAGAGATTCCATTTTCAATAGAAGGAATGGAGGTATATCCTCACCTGAAAGCAGGAATCTTAAGAGGCTGCAACGCGTGAAATGTGTTGGCAAAAGCTGTGAGAACCTGCAACAAAGGATGAATGTTAGTGATACGAATATAATAGCAGATACTTCAAGTAAAAACAAAATGCACCTGAAAGTTTGCACCATCAGTCCCAGGATCCAAGGAACATAAGTCCAGCAGCCAGTTGATGAACAATCGAAAATATGGTTTTGGATTGAGTGATGTCTTTTTATCTTCTGCGTCCTTTTGTATACATCTCACAGTGACAGCCATGATCTGAGACCAGTAATCAATATCAAACCCACTCACCTTTTTGATGATTTCACCCGTAATAGAAAATTATGGTTTATGTGTCCCCTTACCTCCGAAAGAAGAAACAACTTGCTGTTGTACTCCTGCTCAGGGAAATACTGAACAGATTGTCATAAGAAACAAACAAGCCAAAAAAAAAAGCTTAGCAGGCAGTGTATTTTAGGTTTTTTTAATCCACAAGGCACACCATAGAAATTCATGAGCACATTACCTTCAAGATTGAAAAAACAAGCTTTGCATACATATCGATGGCGAGGAATGATGGACTCTGAGCTTGCTGAGGAGATTGCACAGCACCAGAACTTATTTCTTCTGAAGATATACAATGAGCAACAGAAATTTCCTAAAGATAGGAAGGCCAACGTTAATAATGAGGTCTCTCATGATGCTGAAAATATGCGATGGCAAAAATGTCTTAAAAGGTTATCTCACCAGAAGAGTTCGGAAAAAACTCTCTGTCGTATCATCTCCCTTGAGTAATCCAGTCTGATGCAAGTGAAGGACATATTGTGAACAAGCAGTTTCATTTGCACCCGGTAGTTCGCAGATTTGATACCAGCTTTCAAAAAGCGTGGACACCTGCCAACAAAAAGAAGAAGATAAACTACACGCACAACAAACTATGTATGATAATAGCTTCGCCAAAGAATTCGTTCTGTTCGTAGCGAAAATTTATATTCATGCAAATTCCCAATCAACCATTAACAAAAAGTAGTTCACATGAAGTAATGAAAACTAAAATGCGGAATATTTACCCGATCCCGGAATCCCGCAGGATCTGATTCCACATAATCCAAGCTGGTATTCACATCTGTGTTAGAAGTGGTATTGCACGCAACCTAATAACAGAGCTAACATGTCAAAAAAATATACAGTCTCATTACAAGTAACACTCGGTAATGAAATCATCTGAAACCTTTTCATCCTTTTGCCTATCATTGTACTCATTTCCGGTTGCACTATCAGAGAGGCCAGCTGAGTTAGTAACTGGATTTCGTATGATGTCAATTAACTGTTGCAACGACTCAGGAGATCCGGATTTTGAGGCAAGCTACAACCAAAACAATATAAAACTTGAAACATCACAAAAATAATAATGCCAAATTTCACAACGAAAACATTATATTTACACCTAAAAAAATGCAAAACATGTCTAACATAAAAAAAAAAATATTTGCACCTAATCACAATATCGGTCAGTTAGCGTTATGGTGCAGTTTTAGTATAGAAACAATACAACCTAAGCTTCTCCCAATTTGTATGTTTTCAAACCTATTAATCTGCCTTGTTCTTATGACAAGCATTATTGATAATAGAACAAGACTATGTGATTGCAACAGCAAACTAAGAAAAATAATAAAATCGCAACCTTTGCCAGCGCATCAACAAGACTGTGGAGCTCTGAAATGACACTGGACTCTTCAGTGACCAAGGATTGGAGTAGAGAAATAGCAAAGTCAGTTGCGCTCTCTGCATAGCAAACAACTAGTTAGACATGTTCACTTGCCATAAAAAATGTATGTACAAGGACAAAGGATAAGGCCGTCAGCATACTGTTTCTCCCTCCATCAAGATGCTTCGCCATGTGGACATTGTACTCCGCTAGGCTGAGCAACTCGCGTTGAATAAGACCAATAGTAATGTCTTTGTTAAGCTTCCGCTCCTCCTCTGAATAAATCACCTGTATCAAGAAGTTCGAAAAAGAAACAAATCTCATATCAACAACAATTTCAGGAAATATTATCAGTAGCTCCAACTACAGAAAATAAGCTCGATCTGGCGCTTATATGATCGGTTTTATGGCAGAAAATAGTGGCAAATATATGAGAAGTAACTGAACTAATGCCGATAAGAGAAGTGTGATATACAATTTGAAAAGGTTGTAGACATACCCAACTAGTGAGCTCTTTAACGACACGCTTGCAAACATCACGAATAGCAACAAGTATTGCTAGGTTAGCACTGACATGAAGGTTACTTGATGCATTCTCATAAAGAGCCTTGAAAGCTTTTTGAGCGACAGCAATAGCGGCTTCATCTCTGCTTATACATCTGAGGATAATTTCAGGAACTTCAGAAACTACGGCCTGAAAATAAATGAAACCTCCATTAGCTATGAACTCTTTTGGATTAAATTAGATAGGCAACGATTGGAAAAACCACCAAAAATTCAATAACGTTTGTCTAATTAACTTTATCAATTCTCGGTGCATGTAAAAAATTTACGATTTTGCGCTATAACTACTTAGGCACTAGAAAATAAAGTACCTGAATTTCATCATCTCCTGCATTATTAGCCACTAGTTCCTCCATCTGAAACAGTTATAAGAAGTCACTAAAATATAAAACAGCGAAAAGAAATGCAGAAAGAAAACACGGAATAACCACTTTACTAACCTTCTGAGTAACAATCTGATACTTATCCAGTGCATCTCTCGTGGACAGAGAAGGCTGTGTAATATTAGTTCCACCAACTCGTTCCATGGTAGCAGCTGAAGTCAGTGTCTGCAGTGACGTTCCAATTTCCTTTGGTATAAACAAGAAGCTCAACTTAGTAATTCAATATAACGCTAAGTGAGTCATAAGTTGAAATGCACAGTATATCTCACTTTCATAGCAGCATCAGAGGGTTCAACCAGATTCAATTCTGAGGTTGGCAGTGATTTAGCAAATTGAAGACTGGCTGAGTCACCAGCTGGATCAACTTGTGGGCTTTTTAACACACAGGTAAATTGAAATGTCAACATATCAGCTGTAAAATATGGAAAATTAAGTGAATGGAGTTTTATCAATCTGCAACAACAAAGTACCTCAAAAGCGAGACTGAAGATTCAAAACCATCCACAGAAATATCTGATGGCCGGGAGACCATATCCATCCTAGCATTTCCAGCACTAGACAAAAAGTCAGAAGCAACTTTTCCTGATACTGGACCATAACCACTACCAAGTGCAACATCGCTAGACGAGCTTGATGCAACAGATAAACCGTGTGAAGTCTGGGTCGACTGCTTTTGCCAAGGATGTTGAACAAAGTCCTGAAAATGCATATGACAAGCTTTAGTCATACAAACACAAAACATAGCAGAGGCAACTACCTGTTAAAAACAGCACCTCATAAACTCGCTGCTGAGACAGAGAGAGGTGTCCAGGTTTTGGACGGAGGGATTCGGGAATGAAACTAACGGAATTCTGCGATAGCATATTTGGATCAAAAAAGGAGGATCTAGCACCATCTCTATGCTTTCTCCGTAACAACAATTGCTGAGCAATATCCGCATCAATTGTTTGTATTGCCTGTAGGGACAGAGATATAGAACTATCACTAAACCTTATACTGAGGTCCCATCATAAATTCGTAACAAAAGGTATTATCCCTCAACAGAAGTGCCTACACTCCAGTTAAACCTATTGAAACAGAAATAAAAAAGCGGGATAAATTATCTAACAAAAACCTTATCTGTAGCCGCATGTTCAATAGCCGCACAACCCAAATCAAGATTGTCATTGGTGACAAGTTGCACAATTTGTTCAAGAGATTCATTTGCAATATTCAGACCAAGGAGAGAATTCCGTAGATGACCGGATATTGAAGTACGCAAGGGTTCCTACATATACCAAAGAATGCACCAAAAAAATAACAGAAAGAAAAATAGAGTTTGTTGGTTTTTGTAACAAGGCAGAAATATAATTGCATGAATGTAAACGAGATGTAGACAAAAACCTTGCATGTCACATGAGCCAAACTCCCAGCTAAACTCGCAACCATCAAGTGAGCTGCATTATAAATACGTGATTCTTCGGGTTCCATGGAATAATCCTGGAGTCAAAAAGAAAAAAGAATATACGACATATAAATAAGATCAAAAGCCTGGAGATTTTCTGCTGTAGAAACCAACAATAGATGGAACAAAATGGGAATTAAATAATTTATAGTTGTGGAGTGGAGAGCGATGGAAATTAAATTGGAGATAAAAAAAGTATTAGAGGGACACGAGATCAAAAACAGGGAACGTAAAAGTAGAGTAGAAATAAAGAAAAATGATGAGTTTTAGATTAGCCAACCTTCAGCACAAGTTCTTTTGTTGTTTGGCATGCAATACAAACACTTCGCTGCACAATACCAGACACAATCTCCTTGATAGCTCTGTCCATGGCAAGTGGTACCACTCTGAAAATGGATGATAGATTAGTGTGTGAAAGGAAATTCCATCATTGCACTACAAACATAATGATTTCAGCAGTAGGGAGACCTTCCGTCACAAACCTCTGAAATGGAAAGTGCATACCAAATCCGCTCAACTTCTGATTAATAACAACATGATTTCCAATGTTGGGAAGTGCTGCTGACAACTGCTGGCCATGACATTCAATGTAGAATGGGTTTGAGAGACAAGCATATATATAATAACTTTGATCGACATTAATAATAAAAACATACCTGACTGATAGAAAACAACGGGGACGGAGTTGACTGGAACAGTCCTTGAGGTGACGGCAGCTGATCAGACAAACCTAGAGTTGCCACTTTTTCCTCTTCCATCAAAGTATTAGGATAAACACGTTGAGGGGCTACATACTGAAAAGAAAAAGCAAAGCAAGTGGCTAAATATCATTGATATATAAACGACACTACAAGTCGATAACGAAAAGAACACATAAAATAACCTGTGATAATAACTTCGAGGGAACGTCTGTATTCGGAGAATTTGCAACATCAAGAGGTAGGTCTATTTGCTTAAGAGGAGAAACTGTTTTAGGCTCTGATATCATCTGCGGCTGAGAGATAAGATCTTTGTTACTAAAATCAGGATTCCCATCTATTTCTCTCTTCCGGTCCTTTAGAAGGGAAGTTGGCGCTACTTCTTTTATATCAACGCCAAGGTTCTTGAATAAAACCTGACGAGATGAAAAAAAAAACATTGAATACAAATGTATATATAGATATACATATGTATATTTATGCCAAACAACTCGTGATCCTGAGAAGGAACAATCATCTTTCCAAAAACTTCTTAAAACCAGATACCTCTATGTCAAACTTCAGATTCATTTTTAGGTTTGGCATTGAATAAATCTCAGCGAGCAACCCAAGTATAGCCATCGTCCAAGGATTGGGCGGCTGATACGCAATACTGTTTTGGCATGGCTCCAGAACCTGCAGTGATAGTAAATTAGAACTCAAATCATCAACCCTAGAACAGGTAAGAACGCTGATTAACGATCACCAACCTTTGAAGTAAATGGAATGACCGCAATCATCAACCCTTTTTCATATGCCTGCAAAGGAAAAGAATATAAAGTTCACATCTTCACAGTGTTAATACAAAAGATTGACATATAAATGAAGGAAAAAGCAACAAATACCTCCACAATCAAGGATTTTGGATCTATTTCTCGCGCTCTTAAAACATAATTCCTTCCAATGGTCAACTTTCCAAGCCAACTGCCTAAATTTTTAAGAAGAGATCGCTCTTCAGAACTTGACTTTATGAGCTCTGAACCCAAAAGAACCTGCAAACAAAAGAAATTAAGGATTTAAAGTTTGCTTAAACAACAACTTCACCCATCAACGCAAAATCATTTGTGGAAGAAAATTTAACCTTGCAATTTTCATAAGTATTTTGAAGTATCTCCTTAAATAACAACTTCGAATCAACTTTATCCAAGAACTTCAGGTACAGATCATGAAAATTTTGCTCGATGCTCGCTCTATCAGGAATTGAGCACATGAAGGAAAAACAATAAGAGAAGACGCAGAAGCAACACATAAATTGCAAACTTAAAAAAAACAACTATCAGTACCTTTTCATAACCATGTACTGTGCAAACCAAGGATAATACTGTTGAGGTAAAATATCAGCAAACTCTTTCCCTTTCGATTCAATGTTTGCTATAGAGAGATTATTGATTATGAAAGAAACTTTATCCTGAACATTCTGCAGTGGAGTCTGGGAAAAAAAGAAATGTCTTATTCTTGTCATTCATACTAAAAAGTATACAGTTGACATATCGACAATTCATTATGCAATGTAACCAGAACAAAAAAATCTGAATAAAGTACCTCGATTGCGTTTTCTCTTCTTTCAGCTGCTGCAACCAAGGTTTCTATGTTCAAAGCAGACCCAAACCCTGTGATAATCGAATTTTAGAAAGAAAAATCTTCTCTTGATTAGGAAAAGTACCTATCATATTTCAAAAAACATTTATATACTAAGTTAACTGGAGTTTACTTGTCGAAGTAGCTCCACGAGTTTGACGACCAAGACCAGATGAGGTTGAAGAAGACGTTGAAATGCCAGGATTCTGCATTAACAACTAGTGAAGTGAAAAATTGAGACACTTCCACCCATAAATAGGCATAAAAGAAAAATACAAAAAAGATCATCACCCTTGGAATGACAGAAACATCAGCCGAAGTGGTTGATAACGATGGCAGAAGTGGCCTTGCGTCATTAGATGGCAGCACATTGCTGCGGTCATCAATATGCACTTCATTTTGCTGTTGAAGCTGTATGGGAGAAGAATGCTGTAATGCAGATTGGCCAGTGCTAGAACCACTCAACTGCCAAAAAAAATTAAAAAAACTTATGAGCCAACTCAGACAACGAGAAGCTTACAGTGTTTGACATTAAGCTAAAGAGGCTAGAATTGAAAAGGTATGATACTTAAAAGGAAAAGGATCAAGGAGTTTTCTTTCTCCTTTTCAATAAATACCTTGTGAATCTGATATCATGTTTGAAATTGATCGAAATGAAGATATTTGCAGAATCAACTTGTAAGAATGACAGGACAAGTACATATAAAGAGATTTTAAAATAGAAAGCAAACAAATAAAACAATAGCAAGACAATTAGCACATTTTTTCAAAAGAAATTTTAAATCAAACTTCTACCTCGCCATTTCCAGGGGAAGACTGCGAGGGAGCAGGGTGTGAAACAGAGGCATCGGACTCTAAATTACCAGATGATATCCTTGAAAGTGCTTGTTCAATAACAGTGACTAACTCAGGGTGAGTGCTACGCAGATGCGATATTTGCAGAATATGGTTGCAGTATTGAGGCAATTCAACCAGACGGTTCACGAACTGTTCTAGAGCCTTGCTTCCAAAGAGAAACATCTGCATAATTGGGAAAGAGAGCCAATGATAGATCTCTCACAGAAATACCTGGGCGACAGAAATACATAACAAAAGAATCCATACTTTTGAATCTGCAGGTTTACGCAAAGAATCCAAGACTAGACGCAGGGCCATCCCCAGAGTGAGGGAACTTATAAGCTGGTGCTTTATAACAGAACCTGAAATTTTGTACAAGTCACAGCAGATCCTCAGATTTAAGAGAATGTATTGACAACAGTACATATCTGAAGAAGAGATGCTCAAATTTGATAAAAACATCTTCTTAAAAGACCCACTCACCAAAGAGGATGGAGGCTATTTTCAGCTGTCTCTCAGGATACTTGGGGAAAAAACGATATTCTTCAAACAGATTAGCGATCATGCATTCAAAAATTAATTTTTCCCTGCCAAAAAAAACAACCTCGTTATATTCATTATGCATGATGTGCCTGAAAGCATGAAGAAAGAAATTGAATTTCTCCCAAATGTTAAAAAGTTTTTCATTATCAAACCTTTGAACTAAAGAGTCCTTGTATCGAGAAAGCATTTGAACCATCGCATCAACACTCAACTGACTAGAAAACATTTGATGGAAATAAGCGTTTGCTTCTGCCTCAACATCATCTCCATATGCATTGGAAGCTGATGAATCTTTAGCCTCGCCATTCTGCAGTTTCGAATTACAATCCAAAATTGCGGCATTGACCTTTTCTATCTCCTCGACCAGTTGAGATGAAGTAATCACATTATCATGAGCTTTCAAAACCTGCAATACATGTTCAAACAATTTAATCTCGGTAGATATGAAATAACAGAAGAGCCGGAAACCAAAGCAAAAGGGAAACTAACTAACTTTCAAAAGAGAAGTTGTTGCATCCAGATGAAGATCTGATAACGGATCAGAAGGGTGAAAATGTTTGGCGGTAAAATCCTCTGAGTCGCTGAAATGCACATTCTTGACAAATTTGAGACACTCCTGAAATATGAGAAACATAAATTTTAAATGTAGATACCATCTTCTCATCTCTTAAAAAAACACTGAAGTACTAGAAATTAGATTGTGAAAAAATGTGTTACCTCAGCAAAGAGGTCCTTAAACACATGTAGGCAGTTTGGCAACCAGCTCTCAATGTCCAAAAGACCTCTCAATGATGCAAGGACTGCCAATCTGATACTGAACGAGACTGGAACTGATTCTAAGACAACAGGGAGAATCTGAAATAAATAAATAAATTAACCCTAATTAGTATAGAGACACAGTGAGGCTGTTGTAAGAAAAGACAAAAAAAGACATTATAATGAGATCAATTGAGCCACTGTCACGCATTTTCAATACAACATATCACCTTTAGCTCATGGCAGATTTCAATTATTCGGAGCATGCTGTCTGCTTTAAGATTTTGGGCAGCTAAAATCCCCCACAGAAAGAGTTCTGCATTCTGATGCCAGATATTAAGGATAAAACCACTCTCCTGGGAATTCGTTATTATGACTGGAAAAATAGCAGAAACCACTTCTCGCTGGATGAGATTATAAGCAGTCTGCATCAACAGGATTGACATACTTAGCAAACAAAAAAGGCGATATTACGAGCATATACCACCAAAAAACAGTCACGGAAAATTACTTTGATGTGTGTCATTCCAAGAAGCAAGGTTCTAGGACAATGTGTGAGTGGATACTGGAGCAACGAACTAACCAAAACAGCATGACCTCTCTCGGCCAATTGGCATAGAACATCCAAGAGATCCAGCGACAGCCATGCATGATTGGATAGTCCTAACTGTTGCTCATGGCTGTGCATGTTATCATTATATACCTGGAAAACAGCTGGTCAGAATAGTGACAGTATCAAGGAAGAGCATCTCTAAACATGTATGTGTGGTGTCTCACCAGCTTCCTTGGAGAATGCATAAAGGTGAAAACTTCTGGTGGGGCAGATATTGCATGCTTAAGAAAGGATAATTGACCTTCCATATTCTTCCAGACAGACGCACATACAGCATCAAGAGGAAATGGCTCCTGCAAGAATCAGATTAAACCTTAAACAACAAAATGAAGCAAACATATTTTTAAACAGACAAATTAGCCATTATGAGAACACACCTTGCAAGCGGTTTTATAGAGCCGCATGAAAAACGCGAAACACTCCATATTAGGGATGTCAAATCCATCATGATCAAGATTCTCGATTACTTTCCTCCAGCTTGTGCCAGGAGCCTGATTTGCCATAAAATCATAAGAGCAAGAACCAGATAGAACTTAACAGATAAGCTAGATGCGTCTTCACAAATCCATCGATAAAAGAATGGACGATAGTCTCAAACAAAAAGAGATAAATAAAAAGGCTAAACTGAGTTTCTTAAACTATCAGTGACCTTGATTAGACAGAGTAATAGTGTTTCAGATAACTCACAAGCAGATTGATTGTATCAACTAGAATATCAACATTCCACGACTTTGGCGTGGGAGGCTCAGATGGAATGCAGGAACCAAGGGCTAAACTGAATGTTGAAAAGGTGGTGTGATTATCTTCAAGATCAGCACATGTCCGAGCAACATTGACAAGAATTCTTGAGATAGTAGCCTCTCTTAACGGTGCAAAACTAGACAAGATCTCTTTGCATTGTTGGGCATCAGCAGTGAATCCACAACCTAATTCTCCCATGAGATCTCCAACACCTGTTTCCTTATCGATTTCAGCTAAGATAGCATCAAACTCGTTTTCAGCAGAATCACAGTGAAAACCCATGCTCCTACAGCAGAACAGGAAAATAGTTGAGAGACAGATCCAGAACATAAGAAAGAAAGAAAATAAAATAAAAGGGATAAACAGATGGAAGCAACTCACCTGAAAACATCAGCTTCATGAACGTCGGAGAGGATAGGTGTGAGAGCAAAAGAGAAATCATCACTAGGTTGAGCATAAGACAAAATCTGTAAGAAGGAATCCAAATGCCTGGAAAGATCCTCAGAACTCTGGAGAAACAAGAGAACATTCTGAATTTGCTCAGATGAATCAATCTGGCCGGTATTGGCACAGAGTTGCTCAATCTCGGCCAATAAAAAGTTGCGTCCTACAAAAAAAGGGAAAGAAGAAAATGCCATGAGTAAGAAAAACAAGAGCGAAAAAGAGATAAGAGAAGAGAAGAGAGTGAGAAAGGCTTTACCAGTTGTCTTTGCATCCAATCTATCAAAAACGGTGAGGGCCAGAGCAAAGGCAATTTTGTCAGAGACTGAAAATTCCAAAGTATCAGTCAAATCATCCAGAAATGACTGAGTAAGCTCAACATCTTTCAGGGCGTGAGAGAGCAGGGTTCCAAGATTCGGCAATTTCATCACACGTTTAAACACTAAGGATACTACTTTCTCAAGCTGTAACAGCGTATCTGGCTGGCTTTTCCGGACGGTGAAGCAATCTAAGCAGGTCTTGAGAACTGGAATACTAGTCTCCACTCCAAAATCAAACAACTAGCATTTGCAAAATAAAATAAAAAAAAAAGAGTTCAAAATCACAAAGTGAACAAGCAAACAAAACAACAAAATCAGAAGAAACAAAAAAAAAATAAAAAATAAAAATATGCGCTAGGAAACATCAGAGAGAATGAATATATAAGTAAGTACCTGAGAAAGCTCTTTGGCGATGGAGTCGGCATCGGAATCATGAAGGCTCTGGAGCAAGAACCGGGTATGACCGGCGACCTTGGAAGGAATCATCAGCATGGTAAAATCTGAGATCCGAAATGCTATGGTAATTTATTGCCAGGAACAAGCGGGTGGGGAGGGGGAGAGGGCTCTTCTAGGGTTTCAAGAGGGTGGGGGGATCCAAAGAGTAGCTGCTAGGGATTAACGAGAACGCTCTCGGAGATCCGTCCGCTGAGAGAGAGAGAGAGAGAGATTTGATTGATCGTAATCGTCAAGCTTTTTTTTTTTGCCTTTGTGTTTGGGTTTGTGTTTTTTTGGCCTTTCCAAACCAGCTATATACGTCGAAACACCGCCGCTGCTGGATAAGCCCATTTATATCATTAATGGGCCTTCTATTACCCGACTCCTCTAAAGTATTTACGGCCCAATAGACGGTCTTCTAACGTATATTTATTTACACGTCATACTATAACTATTAACCTGACCAGGGCATTAGCAATAGCAGCATCTCATTCACACTACTTATTTACTGGTCAAACCATCATTTTCCAAATCGAAGTGGAAGCTTCGTATTCTCAAAATCAATAGAAAAATAAATCGTATTCAATAAATATTATCGAAGCTTCCACTTCCAACAACCCGATTCCGATTCTGATGGGAAGCTGACTAAACAAATTAGTGAACAGTGACTTTCGTGGACTTAATTGAAACAACAACAACAAAGTTCAAGTGTCTTACCTATTAGTTTCTTGATTGCCCACTAACGTAACTCGTGTGGATTTCCATATTGTCTTTGAATCCATCCACAATATTAAGGTAAAGGAGCACCCTTGTTAGTAATTTTTTATTTTATTTGATCGTGTTGGGAACTCATGATGATAGTCGAACATCATTGATTAATTTTCACCCAACAAAGCAAAAGCATCTTCATTATTGGCTTCTTTTCAAATATACGATACGATCATCATCATTTTGATTCCGAAACTTTTAAGCAGAGTACATATAAACCTAAAAGTCATCGAGAGGTAGGGTTCTCCACTTGTCTCGAATGATTATATATCAGACCATCCAAAAACAATTCTACGTACTGTATCATCGATCTGCTGTTATATTACATTCTATATACGTCTCTTCTTTAATTTCAAGTTACATATTTTGATGCATAACTGCTAATATTTTACTAATACAAATATATATATATATATATATATATATATATATACCTTTTTAAATCACTGTACATATTCGAAACTTCATCCCGAATCATAGTTTGTCATTTTTTAGCTCAACATAATAGTTATAAATTAAATTTGAATGTTGGAAAGAGAGTAACTAAGAGCATCTCCACTGGAGATACTCACTCCATTGCTCAGTATTTTTAACCTCTAAAAATAAATCAAAAAGGCTAATTTATGAGAGAAGCGTTTCTCTATGGAGCATCGGAAGCAACTCATAAGGAACAACACGTGTCAATTTTTAGTTGGTTAATGAAAAATAGAAAAGTAATTTTTTTTCTTTCTATTTACATTTTTCTCGCAAAACTATCTCACTCTTTTCTCTCTCGACGGAGTGATAGTAATCCAATATTTGTGTAGATCGATCTGACGATTCGGGAACAAAATGGCATTATCACTTATGATATTGGAGAAGCAGCTTTCTTGATATATTGCTCTTGTAAGTTTTCTTACTTCTCCGATAAATTTTTTTATTTTGATTGTTTTTTTGTCTGGTTTGTTCCTTACCTTAGTCGGATGCATCCTTAGATCGATTGGTATGATTGAGATATGTGTGCTTTCGTAAATTGATTGAGAGAAGTTTGGTTTTTTGGAATCATAGATGGCATCTACATTGTTGTTCTTTTGTATGATGTTGGAGTTATAATACTGATGATGATGAGCAAAATGTAAAGTCCCTTTTTTTTTTAGTTTCTTGTTTTTAAAGATCGAGTCAGGGTTACTCCACCTTCTCTTCCTCCAACACCTAATTTTAGAATCGAGAGAGCTAAGATGAGACTTTAATTTCTTGCCCAGTTAAATTATTTTAGGGGAAACAAGTATAATCCAATGATCCGATCAGATTCTGTTTCATAACTTCAATTTGTGAAAAAATGTGTTTTCTATTGATTTGTTCAATTCGTTGGCGTATATCTGATGTGTTTCGTTCTAATGAGGGTCTGGTCACTGTTATTGTGCTTGACTCTTTGTTAATTCGTATCTTCACTCTTCTCCATGAGCTTCAAGTTTAGATTTTTCTTCATCGGCTTTGCTCAATTGCCTTACTATTCTTAATAGTTCATTACGGTGTGGTACTGAATTAATGATTTTGACAAATTGATATGTTGATGAAACGTTTATGCTGTGAATGAATGTTGTTGCTTAGACCAATCTGTTAACTAATCGACGCTAATAACTTTGGTTCTTTAACAGTTTCATCGCATTTGAGCCTTGAAGACCAGAAAAAGGATCTTATCACATTGCTGCTTTGCCCTGCTTATCTGAGTCTGTGGACAAGAGATTTTCCGGAGGGTCCTTTTTGTGCTTATTATTCTCCATGGTAACTCTCTCACTCTCTATTTCTTGCTATGAATTGTGCTTGTTTGGTAACTTATGAAAAGCCTTTTAAGTTGTGCCTGTACTGATTTGTCTTCTTTGGTGCCAGGCAAGTAATGAGAATCTACCACCCAATGTTATCAAGCAGCTTGCCAAGGAGCCGAAGAGTGTGGACGAATCCCCTCATGATGGCATCAAGGTTGTGGTTAATGAAGAGGATTTCTCACAAATATAGGCTGATATTGAAGGTTCTGAATCATGTAAAATTTTTTTGTTAATTTTTTTAATGTAATATATAAGTAATTAAAATAATTGTTTTGTTATTTTGAATTATTTAATAATTTTAAAGATTTGATAAATAATAAAATTTAAAATTTGATAAATAAAGAAACCTTAATAGGAGTTCTCTAATGTAAGGTTAATTTTGTTTAAATTTTTATTGGATTGCTTTATTTAGTTAAATATTAATTATATGATTAGTTTAATTTAAAGTAAGTGAATAGAGGTTCTGGAGTGGAGATGGTCTAATGAAAAAGAAATAAAAAATGGTGAACAAAAATAAATTCCTAATTCTCGGAAATGGGACTAAACTCTAAAGTAAATCATGTGAGGCGCACTACAACAAGTATAAGGCAAGGATCACTTCACTTAGGTCCACTTTCTTCTATTCACATGTATGTTTTTATAGGTTATTATTACATGAACAAAGTACACACTGATATTGCATTAGTTTGTAAAGACAAGATTAATTAGAAAAACTAGGTGACAACCTGACATTCGAACTAAGGATTGGCAACCGAATTGCCTACATGGGTTTTATTTAAACATCCCCAGATATAATTAATAGAAATATTCAGGGAGGACGAGAGAGAGAGGGCATGCGTGCATGCATGTGTTTCAGTTTAACATGGCCAACCAAACTCCAAAACTGTCGCTTGGAATCTGCCACGTGGATCACGCTCCGTCCGTTTAAGCTTAGGAAACCACCGGCAAGATCATCAGATCGCCCTTTTATCTTTTCTTCCCACCGATTCTCGAAGTCTTGCACTGCACGTCGTCGAGTCTCATCAAAGTTGCCTTATTGTGAATTTATTTCCCGTCCCTCATTAAGATACTGTAATAGTAACATTATAACTGTTTTCTAAATTTTTCTTTTAAAAAAAGACTGAGAGAGACACAAACCGCAATAAATATGGTAAAAGCTAACAATAAATGTGTACCAAATTGTATTTAACCTAACCCTACTCATTAAATCCATCTCGATCCATAAACATAATGCTATAATTTGTTTAGCCAATAATATCCACCTGCTAGACGATAAAAAGAAGAAGAATGAAAAAAAAAAGGAAACGAGAAATGAAGTAATGGAGCCATAGGCTAGAGGGTTACACGAAGAATTGGATTCAATGTTTTAGGGCATCTTTAACTGGAGAATACTTTTGGGTGTTAGAGTAAAAATATTATGAAAATAATATAAGATCATTAGTTTAGATCTTTTGTTAAGAAGTTAGTTATTGGGAGAACATGTGTAAGATCATAAGATTTAATAATATAATAATATAAAAACTTTTAAAAATTATATTTAAATTGCAAACTAAAAATTTTTTTACTAAAATTCAAAATACAATACCAAATTCAAATGAAACAAAAAAAATATTGTAAATAAAAAACAAACAAACAAACAAACAAACATATTACTTAATTAATTAAAGCACACAAACATTTTATTTAATTAATACATTGTTTAATGTCCAAATTTGTTCCATATATTCTCAATCAGGAAACCAACCCAAATTAGGAAACCAACCTTGCATTACATATAGTGAGTGTGACTTACCTTTTAGTTTCGAGCAAATGCAGGTTTGTTGATGGTCATCCGATTAAATTTGCCCTGGTTAAGCTCACCTACAAGCCTCATAAACAAAACAAAATCGATTAAAGTTAATCAGTGTTAAGGTTGATTTCAAATACAACATACAATACTAAGAATTCAGTCATACATCCTGCAAGCTCACTAAAATCCTATATTGATTAATCAAAACCTTTAATTGACAGATGACCCTAAACCCTATACCATGTTACTAAACCCAAACCTAATTCACAGATTTCAATTTTACCCTAAATCGATGAAACATCGAACAAACAATGACTGACAGAGGAAACGACGGGACTACCTTGTCTATATCGCCGGAGATGAGATTTGCCAGACAAAGGAGACGAGGAGACAAAGGCTTAGGTAGAAGATTTCGACTTCGCCTTCAAATCGCGAAACTTGGTGAATCGACAAAAGATGAGAATTTAAACGGATTTGTCAGAAAAGCTATGCAAAGATCGACTTCTACACGGAAGAGCTTTCGATTTTGGTGTTTGAATGGCCGGAATACAAATTAATCGGCGAAGATGAAGAAATCGAAGCTATCGCCGTTTTCTCTCTTTCTCGAATAAAACCTATACGCGTTTGGGAGAGAAACAGAGAAATGGAAATAATCTCGATTGAGAAAACTCTCAACCACTCCCGCCACGTACACAAGAACTATCCTTAAATCAATTCTACTTTAAGATCAAAAATTATGTTTTAAGCCTATTATTCAATATTTTTCTAATTTAATTGGGCTTAGAACACATTGGGTGTTCTCCCATTAAAGTTGATCTTACTGCTAGCTAGACTACCTCTCCACCCCAACAAAACGCAGAAGTAATAATGTCACGAGCGTCCTTATCCGCTTTATGGGAAAAATCAGCAGTACTAAAACACTAATTAAGTTGGATCAACTTAATTTGCGTCTTTTTTTTGTTGGTGTTGTTGTTAATTGTCGCCTCACACTGTTTTGTTCACACTTACGCTCACTCCCACACCAGCTAGACGTTTCGTCACGTCAACAGTGAAATAGATGATATATATGTTGTATGTATGAGTTGAAAGTGAAAAGCCTAAAAATTTGGATTTGATGATACGAATAACAAAGATACCTAAACGCATTATATTAATTGCTGCATCTATGTTGTTCTAACACGCGCTTTCTATATAGTAGGCGAGGAGATGAGTCCAGTATGGATGAAAAAGAATCACAATGGAAGGACAAAGCTGTCATTTACAAAACCTCCCCTTTTTTAAGGTTGTCTCTCTCTCTCTCGCAAAGCTCTCTGCTCTACCTGTACATTTAATAACACGCATATATAAAGTATCATATACTATATTATGTGCAATACACATATATATATATATAGAGTAATAGAGGCTTTGCTATAGCTTGTGGGGTTTAAATATATAGTATATAAATAGCCTAACATCACCGCCTTCATCTAATTCATTATATATTAAAACCTTCGATCTTTATCTCTCTTTCTCTCTGGATTTAATTAATTTAGAAAGAAAATATATAAGAAAAGATTGTGAAGATCATGGAGAGAGTGTGTTGCATGTGCGGCGACGTAGGTTTTCCCGACAAGCTCTTCATCTGCGGTCACTGCCGCAGTCGCTTCCAACACTCGTAAGTACTCCTAGCTCCTCCTCTCTCCTATCTCCTCTATCTTTGTGCGTTAACGCGAGTGACCGCGCCCATTCACGGCTAATATAATTTATTAATGGGTTTCTCGAATATATAGTTACTGCAGCAACTACTACAGTGAGTTTGCTGAGCCTACCGAGATTTGCGACTGGTGCCGGAGCGACGGTCGGAAGCTGAGCAACGTTGCTACACATGATGGCGGTTCTTCTTCAAAGAAGTCTTCTTCTTCATCCTTAAATAATTTTGAACATGATGAGTTCACAAACCGATCGGACTATTCGTCCCGCGGTCGAATCAAGCGTAACAATAACCGTCATGATCAAGTGGCCAAGAGCGTCGCCGGATCTGGAGGCGGAGCGCCGTCGCCTAGGACGGCGACACGAAGGTACAAGCTTCTCAAAGATGTCATGTGTTAGTTTCAAACTAAACAAAAGGCATAATTACAATATTTAAATTAATTATAATAATCTTTGGAGCTGTGTGACTTTTAAATTATTTAGCCCACGACCTTTTCTCTCATCCTTTACTCTTCTGTATTTATTCTTTACTATATAATAGTATATAAAATGAATGTGTGTTTGGCGTGAGTTTGTGTTTTCTTAATCAGCAAAGTTTAATAACTAGTAAATTCCATTATACTTTATCTCTCTCTTTTTTTCTTCTTCTTGGCTTAAAACCTTTCGTAAAACTTACCATCGACCATTGACTTTTGACCCAAAAAAACTAACCATAGACGTACGTTCATAAGTAGTACTGATAGTATTAGCCATTGGATAGAGGTGATGTTTTTCTTAATTTATAAGTTTGGTTGGGTGTGTATGTAAAACATATACACACGTGCGCCCGTGTGTGTGTCTATAATCAACCGGTACGTGAATGACAATTTGAATTTGGTACGAGAATTGATTATTGTGCGTGGACAAACGGAATATATATATAATAAATACGAATGGTGGGAAAGAAACATTCATCTATATACATTTTTAAATACATTTTGGGTTTTACCATTTTATTTATACTTATTTAAATTGTTATTTTGCAATATTGATCCCTAAAAAATTGTACAAGAAGACAATAATTAAAATATGGGAAATCAAATCGATTATATTAATAATTTGATTATAATTTCCTAAAAAAATCGAAAAAATCAATCAAATTTCTATTGGTTTATAGTTTCCTTTAATATCTCCACTTTATTGCTATTATTAATGCTATTTTCCAAAATGAAAGTCCATTAAAATCGGAAGCTATTTCTAATATTTCATGCTATCACAATAACATTAATAATATTCCCTAAATCATTCGTAGGAATAACTATATTAATACATATTTTTTTTGTAAACTTTCATTAACTATGTGTATCATTCATATAGTGATTGAGCGATTTCTTCATCTTCCAAATTTGTATATGAGATTTTTTACCTGATCACCAAAATATTCTCAAACCAACTCCTCTATAAATAACAATCTATAATCTAAATGTTTAACTCATCAGAGAAATACGAAATATGTTTTAAGTTTTAAATGGAGTAGTGGCGGGATCTGAGAAAGGTCTATCTTAAAATATCTGTGATCGTTAAGGTTTATGGAGTCAGACTCCTTGGTACCTCAAAAGCTGCTTCTCTAATCTCCCTTCTCTTTTTGTATTTTACCGATAATTTTTGTTTAAAAAGTATTGTTGACCCTTTGTGTAATACATGTTTGTCCACAATTATTTTGCATTTGTGGTTGTAGGTAACATTAAGACAATATTGAAGACAGTGAACAAGAAGAAATATTTGTGATACTTCTTATTGTATGCTATTGTCGTTATTGACTTAATATTCTACTCATTTTTTTTTTAAACGTTTCTTCTTATAATATGCTGCTTTATGTTTTCATTTTTTTTATAAATTTATATTAAAATTCTGTGGAAATTTTAATAAATTCTTAAAATAATTTTGATTTTTTATTTCAGGAATCATATTTCCAAAACAAGTTAATTTTTTTTTGGAGGCAAAGGAGATGATGATTGTAATTTCTCAACTTACGATTCATTTTAATGAGTTTATATGGTATTTTTCTATATATAATCTTTAATGTAATGGGTTGAGTTGTACATGGGTTTTTGGGATTTGGTCTAATAAATTGTAAATTATTATACAACACAATAAAATACCATTTTCTCCAACTAATTAAATCATTAAATGTAGTATTATAAATCTTCTAATTTAATAGAAAAATTAAAATATCTTAATGTGAAAATATTATTTTGATAAAACGTTTAGGAGCTCACAAATCAAATGCTTAAAAGGGTTATAATTGAAATTGGTATCATGTATGATGATGAGTGTAAATCTCCTTTGATATCTCTAAGTGTTTAGTTGTAGTTGTAATACTAAGTTACTAAATTAAGTACACTATGCTTAATGTTAAATCTAAAAACAAAAAATTTTAATCACATAACTTTAATACACAATAAAAAACTATTAAAATATTAACATTATTAATAGTAAAAATACACAACTTATAGTTCTTTGAAATCCAACCCACATAAATGTAATAAAAATACTACTTTGTTGCAAGGACACCAAAATCTATATTTACATTTTTTAAGTATATTTGACAAAGTAAAAATTCTGTTACATAGAAGATCCTTGAAAAAAATTGCTTAAATAGATTTAAATGATCGGGTGTTATGTGATTAAGTGGATTAGAATTTACATAGTTTTTATGGATTATCTACTATAGTAAAACACACAAAATATTTTAATATGAGATTAGACCATTTAAACGAAAGTTTTCTATTTGTAAACAATAGAAACACATTTAAATAAGAGAAAATAGATTATCCCTCTTGAAAATCCTATATTGGCATTATCTACATTAATATATAAGATCATATTTTAAGCAGTTTTTGTCTACCAAAATTAGTTTAAGTCGTACTTTAAATTAGTTTCCAAAAAATATTTATAAAAATAAATCTATAAGAAATTAGTATCCATAGTTAAAATACTTTTCAATAAGAAATCTAAATATTAAAAAAACTTCCTAAAAGAAAATTTAAATGCTTGCGGGTGATGTGATAGAGCCGATTTGAGTTTACATAAATATGGTTATTAAAAAATTTTAGTTACAAAAAATATCCCTCAGTATATCGTGAGTTATCTCCTAAAACTAACCATCAAAATGGAGTTATACAATCTTAAATACTAAACAAAACAAACAAAATTAACAAATATAACTTAAAATTTTTAATTACAAAATATTGTCTTGCGGTAGTTAAAATCTAGTTATAGAATGTAAATAAGTGAGTACGCCAAGTACTACTTAGAGCATCATTAGTGGTAAGTTCTCTATGGGTTATTCATGAAATTGGGCCCCAAATTCTTAATAAAAAACTCATTAATAGTCCAAATAAGAGAGAATCGATGTTGTAGGAAGGATCTGAAGCAACCCCTTAAGAACGCTATGTGACGTTATATTAGTGGATGTTGAGTAAATATAAAAGGGGATTTTTTTTCTTCCCCAATTTCTTCTTCTTTCTTCCCGACTTTCTCTTTCTCTTCTCTGTCGAACAAGCGAGAGAAGAACAACCGATTGATGTGAAATCGGGAATAATCAATGGATTCACGTCGAATCCTTTGAGTTTTCCGACTTAGATCTTATGGTTGGTTGGTTACCCGGAGGTGATGGCTTCCAGATTGGCGGAATCATTACAGCTGACGGTTCGTTTGTCATGATAAACGACGGTGGAGGTTTCTATATGGTGGGACAACGACGACAGCTATTTCTGGTGGTGCCCTGAAGCTAACGGCGAGGTCCAAACCCTAACGAATCTGGAGAAGGTTCGTTTCTCATTTCTGATTGATTGCATGTGTTTGTAATTAGCCTCGAGTGGTTGATATTTGGTAGGGATTCAGATTAATCCGATTGATTGTTAGAATGGTTAATTGTTTGTGTCGATTTGACTTATTAGGTGTAGATTACGAGATTAGTTTGATGTTTGTGTCGATTTCCATAATATTGGAAAGTTGTTTACATGTTCTGGTTCTAATTCAAGGATATAATTATGCAACTGAGTTTTGCCCTCTTTTTTTACTGCTATGAAGGTACTGGGAGATTGATAGCATTTTTTACATGTAAATTTGTCTTTCTTGTTGTAGATTCAAAAGCAAGCTTGTGACAAATTCGATCCTTCCTTCTATCCCCGTTTCCAGAAGTGGTGTGATGACTTCTTTTACATAAAGGTGTGTGTTGTGTTTTGTGTGACATCTTAAGTTTAAAATCCTAAGCTCTGAAGTTGTGTTTAGGGATGTTATTAAAAATTGGAAAAGGTAGGAACAGCTCAGGGACTGTGATAAGCCCCTATTCTTTTTGTGAGGCCTTTGAAAGATGTTATAGAACTCTTTGATCTTTGTTTTCAGCACCGTGATGAGAGACCAGGACTTGGAGGGATATTTTTTGATGATCTTAATGACTATGATCAGGAAATGCTCTTGAAACACTCACTCACACAAAGAAGTAGTCGATGGGAGTTGTAGTTGCAGGTTTTAACTGTGGGAGTTGCAGGTTTTTGTAATTGCAGGTTTTAAGGGTGGGAGTTGCATGTTTTAAGTGTAGTTGCAAGTTTTAACTGTGGGAGTTGTAGGTTTTAATTATGGGAGTTGCAGGTTTGTGTAGTTGCATGTTTTAAGGGTGGGAGTTGCAGGTTTTAAGTATGAGAGCTGTAGTTGCAGGTTTTAAGCAGCAAGACAATTAGATGTATTTTTTATTTTGGATTCAAATGACATTGTAACTTGTTACCTTGTTCGGATTATTTTTCAAGTTGACATCGAGATTGTGTTTGTAAACACATAGCAACAATTTTGTAAACACATAATATTTCAGTCACATAGACACCAACAAATCAGTCACATAAACACCATCATTTAAAATAAAACATGAACCTTCTTTTGAGTTCTCTAGTAATAGGGAAATTTTGCTTAAGTTTCTCTTAGGGTTACTTTACTTAATTTAGTATTAATTATATAATTAATTAGTATGAGAGTAACTATTGTGGGTTACTCCACTAATGATGATCTTAGCACATGTAACAAGGTCGGTCCAATTTATACATACATATATGATATATCCTTCTTATTCTGTTCATTTCTTTACTAGTATATATATTCTTGTATACCGACTACGAAAAGTACCAATCGTGACTAAACTTTTAAATAAAGGTTATTGTTCAACCATTTTAGTCGTGGCATTTCATATGAAAACATTCCAAGTATATACTAGTATGGAAACAATCATTATCGCTGAATAGTGATACAGATCGTGCATTTTTTACCTCCTCGTTCGATAAAGAAAACATAATCGTGTTTTTTTTTATAATGATAATCATGTTATCAAGCGTCGATAGCTCAATTGGTAAAGACTTTCTGGCAAAGTCTAGAGGTCGCCAGTTCGAGGGACGGCGTTTGGGAAAGGACCATATAAAATGTTCTGATTCCTGGCCCGAAGGGATGTACTAGCCTAGATCCGAAACCTCTTAATAATTCAAAAAAATGATGATCATATTTCTTTAAGTGGAAACCATAAAGAAGACATATTTCTTGAGGAAACGCGATGAGGTTGAAATGATAGTGGGCTCAAAAGGAATCTGTTGGGCTCGTCAACTCTGATACTGGTCCATAAATCAATTTCGATTTCCTGCATCGGTTTTAAATTATTTTGTAAAGTAGTACTAAAAGTCCCAAAAAATTATGTATACGGTATACCTGACTTTGAAATTATTAATCAAGTTATTAACGCACGCTCCCCAAAACCCAATGTCTAAGAGAGTAACAGTAATTTTAGGTGTTTCATTAATTAAAAGGGCCAGTAAATATTATATGTTAGTATCAAACACGGAAAGATATCTTCCACTCAAGTCCAATCATCCTCTAGAATAGGATTAGGTTTAAGGTTTATTCAACATGAAAAAGTGATTCTCCTAGTATATACTGTACACGTGGTGACGTGCGTATATAATCGAGGCAGTTGGGTTTCATCAAAACCTTAACCTTAAAAAAAAACAATTAAGTCAAGACGTTGGGATGCTCTGATCTTCCCAAAGTCCTTGGATGAAAAAATGATTCAGCCTCCTCCTCTTCATTATTTTTAAAATGTTCGTAATCATTTGACTTTACAGCAACACAATATATATATATATAGTATATCGTTGTAATCATTATTTTTGTTTCTTGTCTGTTTATTGTTATTATCTTAAAATAAATACATAAGTTGGGTCGTCAGATAAAATTGCATGATTCAGGAAATCAAAGTCCGATCCAAGTCACTCACGTAAAAGAGTTACAAATTAAAACTTACTTATTAGGTTGTGTACATATTCTGTATATACAGAAATTCTAAAATATACTACAAGCAAGACAACAGGCGGGTCCGTCCATAAACAGAACCCCTAATAGTCTAGCTAGCTAGTCGTCGAAAAATCAGAAGCATTTAATTTGCCTCCGTGTCCTAAAAGTTGAAATTAAGGAAGGGATAATAATAATAATTAATAGCTAGTGTGTTAATGGTTGGGCTTTATTTGGTTCATCCCCACCAGTACCACCGCCACCACACCGGACGCTTAGTGCCAGAAAATGATCACGTGTATCGCTCTGCTGAAAATTAGCTCGCAGACCCCGAAGCGCAACCACTTAATTTGTCCAACCCAACCCAAATATGACACGTTTGTAAACGAGGTCCCACACCCTGGCAGCTCTTAGCTTAAAATTTAATTAGGGAGGAGGAGGACTCATAATGTATACGCCAAATGCAACACTCGGAGCTTTTAATCAATCTTCCACAACTGTATCCCATATCTTTCATGAATTTTTACACAAGGTTACAACTGATTAAAAGCGTTGTGTTGTACATAGTACTACTACAAGTAAACTAACTAGTTAATCAAGTACGCTAGCTGATCAGCATATTATAATTAATTAAATAAATAATAGTATACGCTAGTGTACTAGACTAGATGATCCACATTTTTTTGCTTGGAATTAAGATGGCCTTTTTTCTCTTATGTTTGTTGTGGGATAATTAATAGCCTAGCTAGCATTAACTTATTTATCAACCAATGAAAGTGAAAATTAAAGCTGGGGTGGGGGGATGTAAAATCACGTGGATTATTTAAAATCTAACAAAGTTTTGTAAATAAGTAGTATGATTTTTTAGCTTCAAAATGGGGGACAACGAGACCTCTCTCTCAACCATTTTTTTTTCTGATGTTATAATCGTAAAAAGAAAGAAAGGAAAAAAGGGGAAACCACGTGGCCGTCATCGATCAGTCACTTTCTAAAAAATTGGTTTCCTGTAGTTTTCAAGGAAAATTCGAGGCAGCACCATCATCATCATCATCTGATTCAGATTCAGACATATATAGATGACGACAGAGTCAAATAATTCAGTTCCCCGAAATGAATAAACGATGAACGAACCACCATGCACCAGTACGCTCCCCGGTCTTTTCTTTTACCAGCAATAATATTCTCCTATTCATTTCACACTTGCAATTTTTTTTTTTTTTAAATAAATACTAATTGATAGGAGTAACTAATAAGTACATACTAGTATGGGACTGGGACTATTTAGAAGTCTAATAAGAATCATTCAAGTTGTTGGTTAATTATTTAAACCTCTACTAATTAAGTCACAAAAAAAAAAAACAAATTTAAAACGTATGACAAGGAGAGAAACAAGAAGATTAGAAAAGAAAAGCATTACATTATCGACTAGTTTAAACAATAGCAGTGCGACTAAACTTGTCATAATTAATTAAGCAGATAGATTATCTCGCTGGAAACTGAAAGCTATCCGCTTGAGAAAAACATTGAATTGGAGGATGAAGAAGCTGACGTGGAGGACGAATTAGCTGTCGTTTGGAACTGCCTTTGTCTGAAACACTCCAATGAAATCGTCGTCGGCGTCTTGGATGGTGACGGAGACGATTTCATACCCGAATCGTTGGGTGACTCTGCACGCAGACCATCATTCGCATTAGTTAAGTTACAATTAATTAATTAGCTATATATATATATATATAGAGAGAGAGAGAGAGAGGGAGAGATGATTTTTTAAATTTAATTTGTAAGAGAGAGAAAGTACTTGGAGTTGGCTTGCCAGCAGAGTCGTGGGCGGCGGAGGTTGACTGGTGACATTTACGGCGGCGCCGGTTATGGTCAGCGAGTCGCTTACGGCAGCTACGTTTCCCGTTGTCGAATTCCGACAGCAAATGGAACCTGTAATAATAATAATATATATATTTATATATTAAAGATTAATTGAGATGATAAAAGATGAGTAATATATATATAATAAGCAAGCTAAGCTAGGGCTAACAGAAACAAAAAAAAAAAAATAGAAGAAGAAGAAGAGAGAGATCGATCGATTTTGGTTGAAAAGGACGGACAATCGAAAAAGCCATTCAGACATAACATATATCGGGATCCGACACACACAAACACACGTACGAACTTTCTCAATGATTAATTAACTAACTAATTGTGAATTGTGATGATCGATCTCATATTATCTAAAGAAAGAAGAAGAGGAAGCTGATTATAATTAATTAAATAAAAAATATATAATCTAAGTAGTAGATGGGAACAACGTTATAGGATGGATTGTACGGACGGACGAAGATGCCCCCACTTCCCATGGCCATGGAGATGGGATGATACTATAATACTACTAAAAGGTGAGAGGGGGGGGGGGTGTACGGGTGAAATTAAATCTCAATGATGGATAATATCGTCAAAGCAAAAAGGTTGCAACTTTAGGGAGCACAAACAAAACCTGCTGCATTGCTGGCAAAAGCGCTGGCTTAGTCCGGCGGCCACTACCGTCGATGCTTTTGAGTGGAATTCGCACACTTTGTGCCTCCGGTGGTAGTGCTTGGCGTGGCTCAGATCCGCATTGCATCCCTCAGCTTGGCATCGTGGCGTGCTCAGTGGCGAGTTCCCCATCCCGGACTCACCCGGTCTTGACCGCCTGTACAGCCTGCTCACGAAGTCGTCGTCCGCCGCCGAGAAGTAAGTACGCCCTCCCAGGTTCAGCCCGATCCTGTTTGAAGTGAAATCGACTTCGGTCTTTGGGATGAGGAAGTTGTAGGAAGAACCGGAGCCGCCGGATCCTGCAGGTCCGGTATGGTCGTACGAGTACAAGGCCGGAGAGGAAGAGTGGGGATGGTAGATGGGATCGGAGGCGACGTAAGGAGAAGTGGTGGTGCGTGGGTCGTAAAAGGAGTACTGGTGATGAAACTGTTGGTTCTGCTGGTTCTGGCCGTAGACGACGGCGGTTGTTGTAAGATGATGATGATGATGATGGTTAGAAGTGCTGAAGGCCGAAGAGAGGAGGGGAGGAGAAATGGTGATGTGACGGTGGTCGTTGTAATTAGAGGGGTCGAAAATGGAGAGGGCCCGGGTCGGGTCAGAGTCCGGGTGGTTCCTTTCATCCCCGGAGAGGACAATGGACGAAGGATTCTCCCATTCGTAGTCCAACATGTTGCAATCCCGAGGAAGATCTCTTCTTCTCTTTCTCTTTTTTTTTTTTATAAAAAATGAAAAAAAAAAATAATCAAATCAGAGTAATGTAGTAGTAGTAGTGAAAGAAAGAGAGAGAGAGAAGCTAATAAAGGAAGGGGAGAGGAGACATGTCGGTGCGGAATAGGTTATGGAGTGGTTTTAATGGTCTGAAAGCAAAGCGACGTACTACACCTCTATTAGAATTACAGTCTTTCTTTCTTTCTTTCCAATAAACCCTAACTTTCTATTTGTAGGTGGAGGGGGAGCTCGATCCTTCTTTATCTCTCTCTCTATATATAAAAGGTTTTTCTATTAAATTTTAAAAAGATTTGTATTTCTTAGGAAATAAATAACAGAGGAGTGGATATTGAATTCATCTTAAAAGAAAAGAAAAAGGGGATATAATTAATATATAGCTGTCTTGTCCTATTACTCCTATACTTACTTGTAAAAAAAAAAGAAGAAGAAAAAAGTGAAGATGGAGGAGAGAAAGGGAAGAAAGAAACTCACATCACATGGGTCGAGGAAGCAGAGTGTGTGTGAGTGTCTGTGCCATTTTTTTTGACTGATCTCAATTATACCTATCATCATCTTTTTTTTACCACTAAAAGCTTTTTTTTTTTGTATTTTTTGTTTTTCAGTTAAAGTTGAATCCATTTTTTTTAATAAAAAAAAGAAAAGAAAAAAGAAGCGTATCTATTAGCAACGTTGATAATGGGGAAAGACACAACAATAGTTTTATGTGGAGAAAAATGTTTAAATCATCATGTTTTTGTTGATTTTTTTAAAAATAGCTAACTTTCGTTGACTCGGCCATTTAAAGCACAACATTAAATTTTCAGTTACACAACGATGACGGAGTTAACTTCCGTCAGAATCTCCGTTAAACCAAAACGACGTCGTTTCATTAGAAGAATAAGACAAAAATAATTTGAGTCCAGCAAGAATCGAACTGCCTACCTTTGAAACTCAAAACAAGCTCTCTACCATTGAACCACAATTACATTTCTATATATCTTTACAAACAGAAATATATCTATACGTAAACAATCGGTTATATGTAATGCATCTATAATATATATGTTATCATATCATTAATTTATATATATATATATATATATATTAACGTTTTAGAATATAATAGATATAAAATATAAAGAGCAAAAACTAATATATATTTTATCTTTGCTATATTTTTATTTATTATTAAATACTAAATAAAATATATAATTTATAGTGTGCATATATTTAAATTAATATCTTATTCATCAGGATAAAGAATGTAAATTTTAAATATGGCTTTTTGCATATATATACCAAAGAAGACATATTGATCATACATTTTATTTGGTATTTGTATAATATTTAGTTTTTAATCTTTATATTATATATATTATACACTAAAATTTAATATATATATATATAAAGAGTAATGATATAATAGCATATATTTATAAATACATTACATAAATCTATACTATTATTTTTGAAGTACATTTTGATTTATGTCCTTCAAGTTTTGCTTATTTAATATGTTTTATTTACAATATTAACCCCTAACAATTTTCCTAAAATAATATTTCGTAGAAACTCAATTAATGGAACTATTTAAATCTACCTAATTTGATATGTTTATTGCCATAAATAGCTGGGCAACAACTATGCATTTCGATTTTTCCATAAACATCTACACAATAATTTTTTAATCCCATAAAAATCTTCAAACATATTTTAATAGATCTTTAGAGAAAAAATCTGTTATTTTTCCTAAATTATCTCGGCTTAATTAATAGTTTCCATTTAATATTTTATACATTTATTGAAAAAATATACATAATATTAGCTTAAAATCGAGAATAGAAACAATTATTTTTTATATACATTAAACACATAAAATAACTATTACTTCTCACATATATCTATATTATTCTACATAAAAAACACAATCAAGCGGTGTACCGCGGGTCAAAACTTAGATAGCATAGTAACATCTATATTAAAAACAAAAAAAAACTTAACCATTTTATTTAAAATCATAAATGAACATTAAAATCGTCCCTTAAATTCAAGAAATAGTTATAGGTATATAATTTAAAAATTAATAAAACAACAGCAAAATAACAAACAAATATAATCTACGTATTTTAAATATTTAAAATTAAAAACTATAGTCCCTCGGTATACCGCAGGTTAAATCCTAGTATAACATTATTTTTTGTTTTGCCATTTTTAATCGATTGTCGATATATATACATGTCTGATTGGTATAATATCACAATGTTAGTGTGGCTCAATGGTAGAGAGCTTGTTTTGAGTTTCAAAGGTATGCAGTTCGATTTTTGCTGGATTCAAATTATTTTTGTCTTATTTTTCTAATGAAACGACGTCGTTTTGGTTTAACGGAAATTCTGACGGAAGTTAACTCCGTCATCGTTGTGTAACTGAAAATTTAACGTCGTGCCTTAAATGGCCTAGTCAACGAAAGTTAGCTATTTTAAAAAAAATTAACAAAAATTTGGTGATTTAACTGATATTTCATAAATTGATGTTTTTTTTGCCACAATTTGAAAGTTGGAGATTTTTTTGACATTTTTCCCGTTGTAATAAAAAAAAAAACAGAAGTGAAATTTGTAATTGAAAAAAAAAGAAAAAGGAGTAGTGTGTAATTTCATGTGGGTTGTTAAGGATAGGAAGGGAGAGAGGTGTAACTGTGTAAGTAAAACGCGTTTGTTTGTTTGTTTGTTCGTCGGCTCTAATTATATCGGTGGGCCCATATTCTGTTCTTGGGCCTCTCTGTTTTCATTATAGAACTCTTTTTTTTTTTTTTTTTGTTGATAAAATACTTACTTTACTTTGTTTTGTTGGATACAAAAATAATGTATGTCTCTCTACACGTAGTGTTTTTAAACCAAAATATATATATATATATATATATATCTGTTGTTGTTGCACAAATAAATAAAACAGCCAATAGAATAGAGTAGAAGAAATGAGAAGAAAGGAAAAACAAAAAAAAGGAAAGGGGGAAAACGCCAAAAAAGAAAGAAAGAAAAGAAAGGTGTGTGTGTGTTGGGGTTTATAAAGACAGGATGGCACAAGTGGTAAATAGATGCCAAGTAGAAGGTTGATCGTTTATAGGAAGACAGAGTGACCGATCGTATGGTATTGGCTTTGGCTCTCTCTCTCTCACACACCCCAATTATTTAAATTATTACTAATATTGATTCATTCATTCTAATATCTCACGCGCTACTACTATACGCCTGCTGTAGCTGATAAATCAATCGACGGTCCACGATTCGACGGTACATGTGTCAGGGAGCACAGGGGAGAGAGTAGCGTGAGTGTGAGCGTAGCCGAGAGACTGAGTGAATGTTGTGTGGTAAAAATGATGAATTGAGTCAGTCCAAACTAACAAAATTAGGAAAAAAAAAAAATGAGAGAGATGAGTGTAGTAGGCCCCCTCCCCCCCCCCCCTCCCTTTAGGCTGCTCAAAGGCTGCCATCGACGTTGACCCCCTAATCGTACGGACTCAGGCTCTCTCTTATCCCCTCCCTCCCTCCCTCCCTTTCTCTCTTTTCTTTATTTCTCGTTTTTTTTTGGGTTATACCCCCAAAACCTAAACAAATACTATTACTGTATACAACAAAAACACTTTCTATTTTCATATTTTCTTGATTCGGGATATATATACTGTATGTGTTATTATTACATGTGTGTGTGTATCTCTCTCTTTTTTTCCTATAGAAATATATAGTACGCAGTTAGGAGGCTATTTTATATTCCAGTGTGAAGGAGACCATCGATCATATATAAGACAAATTGCATTCACCCACACCCACAAAAACAAAAACAAAAAAGGACACTACTTAACTAACTCCTAATTAAATGAAGCTCTCAAATCTCTCCAACAACTCTCAATCTACTCTATCTTTCATACTAGACTAGTTTTGTTATGACTTATCAGTAAAAAAAAAAAAAAGTAAGTTAAGTAAGTAAGTCTTGATTTATAAAAAAAAATAAAATAAAAGAACAAATTAAAGTGGTTGGGGGTGCATAAGAATAGAGAAAAAGGCAAAGAAAAAGAGGGAGGATCATGCTACACCAAACTTGTTGCCTTGTCAACATCTCTCTTAAGTGAACCCAAAACGATTAAAAAAAAGAAAGAAAAACACTACTTATTGCACTTTCTCACTCATCCTTTCTCCCCGCTCAACCTCCTCCTTTCCCATATTACACATTACACTACTACTGCTTAACATTTTGAATGTATGCGAGATACACATTTATTTCAAAATTTAAGGATTAAAATCGTTTGTTTATAAGATTTCTTTTTTACATCTTTAAAATTAAATTCAAATGTACCAATGAAAGGGAAAGCTAACTAACGACTGTAGATAGATATACACGTGTTGGTGCAGTTACTTTTGGGGTTTAGCACTCTATTTATGAAACTAAATCTTAATTATTTATTTATTTATGAATCTAAATGTTGATTGTTTGATAAATAATCTATTTGTGAAATTTTACTACCATAAAGTACGTACATATATATATATATATAAATGATGGATGATGATAGTTAAAGAGTAAGACACACTACTACTCTACAGTCTACAGTCTACACTACTAGGAAACTGTATCTCTCTGTTTGGGCCGTAAGAGCAAACATAAGCCCATTGGGTCATATTTAAATTGGGCTTTTGTCAGAGAATGAAAAATGTCTTCTTCTTCCTTGTCAATCTGCCGGCCGGGAACCAGGTTTAAGAAGCGGTGGATGTCGCCGCCCATATTTGGCGGCTAACAATGGTTTCTTCTGTGCCTAAAAAACTACATGCTTTGTTTGTCTCCAACTCTCAACCGGCCAAATCCACCAATGCAGGGTCTACCAAATCAAAACTCGCCAGGTCCTTGGCGCGTGCTGTGAACTCTTCTAACGCGTGGTCTGACGAACTCGAGTCTTCGCTCTCATCTCTTCATCCTTCTGAACCCCTCTCCAGAACCACCGTTCTCCAAACCCTGCGTCTCATCAAGGTCCCTTCCCATGGTCTTCGGTTCTTTGACTGGGTTTCCAGCAAGGGCTTCTCTCACAAAGACCAATCTTTTTTCCTCATGTTAGAGTTTCTAGGTCGAGCTCGCAATCTCAATATCGCTCGAAATTTCTTGTTCTCCATCGAGAAAAGGTCTAATGGATGCGTTAAGCTCCAGGATCGCTACTTTAACAGCTTGATTAGGAGCTACGGTAACGCTGGGCTCTTCCAGGAGTCAGTGAAGCTGTTCGAGACCATGAAGAAGATGGGCATCTCGCCTTCCGTGGTCACCTTCAACAGTCTTCTCTCTATTTTGCTTAAGCGCGGCAGAACTGCTATGGCCCATGACATGTTCGACGAAATGCGTCGTACCTACGGGGTCACCCCAGACTCTTTTACTTTCAACATATTGATTAATGGGTTCTGTAAGAATTCCATGGTGGATGAAGCCTTTCGGGTTTTTAAGGAAATGGAGCCTTATCATTGCGATCCTGATGTTGTTACGTATAACACCATCATCGATGGGTTATGCAGAGCCGGCAAGGTCAAGATTGCGCATAATGTTTTGAATGGAATGATGAAGAAAGCAACGGACGTGCATCCCAACATTGTTACTTACACTACCCTGCTGCGAGGGTATTGTATGAAGCAGGATATTGATGAAGCATTGCTTGTGTTTCATCAAATGCTCTGTAGAGGGCTGAAACCCAATGCTGTTACTTTCAATACTCTGATCAAGGGGCTCTCGGAGGCTCAGAGGTATGATGAAATCAAAGATATTTTGAATGGACGGGATGCATTTACCACTTTCACTCCAGATGCCTGCACATTTAATATTTTGATCAAAGTTCACTGCGATGCTGGACATCTGGATGCAGCTATGAAGGTGTTCCATGAAATGGTGGATATCAAGTTGCATCCTGATTCAGCTTCATATAGTGTTTTGATCCGTACTTTGTGCCTGAGAAATGAATTTGACAGAGCCGAGAGGTTGTTCACTGAGTTATTTGAGAAGGAAGTACTGTTAGGCAAGGATGGATGCCTGCCTCTTGCTGCTGCTTATAACCCGATGTTCGAATACTTATGTGCCAATGGAAAAACAAAACAAGCTGAGAAAGTTTTCAGGCAGCTGATGAAAAGGGGAGCGCAAGATCCACCCTCGTACAGGACTTTGATCATGGGTTACTGCAGAGAAAGTAAATTCAAGGCTGCTTACGAGCTGTTGGTTCTAATGCTGAGGCGGGAATTTGTACCTGATCTTGAAACCTACGAGTTATTGATTGATGGGTTATTGAAGATAGGTGAAGCTCTTCTTGCTCACGATACCCTGCAAAGGATGCTAAGGAGCTCTTATCTTCCGGTTGCAACCACTTTCCATTCTGTACTTGCAGAACTTGTGAAAAGGAAATTTGCTAACGAGTCCTTCGGCTTGGTAACACTAATGTTGGAAAAACAAATACGACAGAAAATTGATCTTTCAACGGAAGCTGTCAGATTGCTTTTTAGCAGTGCTCAGAAGGAGAAGGCGTTTCTGATTGTTAGGTTGCTTTATGATAACGGGTATTTGGTTAAGTTGGACGAATTACTTGATTTCCTATGCGAGAACAGAAAACTTCTTGATGCGCACACACTTGTTCTGTTTTGTCTGGAAAAGAGTCATATGGTTGATATTGACACCTGCAACACAGTCATAGAAGGGCTCTGTAAGCATAAGAGGCACTCTGAAGCGTTTAGTTTATACAATGAATTAGTAGAACTGGGAAACCACCAACAGCTTAGCTGCCATGTGATTCTGAGAAATTCCTTAGAGGCTGCTGGAAAGTGGGAAGAACTACAGTTTGTGTCAAAGAGGATGGTTACAATGAGAATATCAGATGATTGCCCTGGATTAGAACAAAGCATGTCCACTTAAATCTTCTTGAGCTGGAGGTAATACCGTGCATCTGGTTTCTGTTAAAGAGGTTCCCTTTCTCTTTATATCCGTTTTCAATTTTTTGTGTCTAAAATTATCCATTGGCATATGTAAAATTCTTGCCCTTCAGCAAATTAACAAGTTTGTATTCATCTTCTCTGTTACAGGTCTCTACGAACGTTGCAACTCTCTGTTCCTAACTTTCACCTTCATGGTACCTATTACCTACGCAGATTAGGTTTTTATTGTTTATCCCTGGAAAATAGGTGTCATGGTGCTTTTTGCATTTCTAACCAACAAAAGGTCAAAGAATCACCAAACCAAACCCTAATAAAATAACCAGGTCTCTCTTTCCATGATCCTCACTCTTCAGCACCAAACTCTCCCCAAGAAAACCATCTACTCTTCCTTTATAATCCCTTGCTTTTGCTGATATTCTGCATCCACCATCTTTCTTCTCGATAACTACTTGAGTTTTTTTTTTCTTTTCTTTCTCCGCTTACATAGAGATGTCAAATTCGAGGATGAATGGTGTTGAGAAGCTATCCACAAGGCGTGTCGCTAATCCAGGGAAAGCAACAGTACTTGCTCTGGGCAAAGCCTTCCCAAGCCAAGTCGTTCCTCAGGAGAATCTAGTAGAAGGATTTCTACGAGACACCAAATGTGATGACGCCTTTATCAAAGAGAAGCTGGAACACTTGTGTAAGCCCTCAGTCTCTTCATATATATATATGAACAGCACAAAATATATATATATTTTTTTTCACTCAGCTATACTCTCTTTTGAATTGCCGAAAGGTTGCTAATGTTTTGTGCTGTTGTTTAGGCAAAACCACTACCGTGAAGACGCGCTACACTGTATTGTCCCGAGAAATACTGGATAAATACCCTGAGCTAACAACAGAGGGTTCACCAACAATCAAGCAAAGACTTGAAATTGCAAACGAGGCGGTTGTGGAAATGGCATTGGAAGCCAGTTTAGGTTGCATCAAAGAATGGGGAAGGCCAGTGGAAGACATCACTCACATTGTCTACGTCTCCTCGAGCGAGATCCGATTACCTGGTGGGGACCTATACCTCTCAGCGAAGCTAGGCCTGAGGAATGACGTGAACAGAGTGATGCTCTATTTTCTGGGATGCTACGGGGGTGTGACTGGCCTCCGCGTGGCCAAAGACATTGCTGAGAACAACCCGGGAAGCCGTGTTCTCCTCACAACCTCTGAAACCACCATTCTCGGGTTTCGCCCACCAAACAAAGCTCGTCCGTACGACCTAGTTGGAGCTGCTCTGTTTGGAGATGGTGCAGCTGCTGTGATCATCGGAGCTAACCCGAAAGAGTGTGAAGCTCCTTTCATGGAGCTGCACTATGCTGTTCAGCAGTTCTTGCCAGGGACACAGAACGTGATCGACGGGAGGTTGTCAGAGGAAGGCATAAATTTCAAGCTAGGACGAGACCTCCCGCAGAAGATAGAGGAGAACATAGAGGAGTTCTGCAAGAAGCTGATGGGAAAGGCTGGTGATGAGTCGATGGAGTTCAATGACATGTTCTGGGCTGTTCATCCAGGGGGACCTGCGATTCTGAACCGTCTGGAGACAAAACTAAAGCTGGAGAGAGAGAAGCTGGAGAGCAGCAGAAGGGCGTTGGTGAATTACGGGAACGTGAGCAGCAACACGATACTGTATGTGATGGAGTATATGAGAGATGAGCTGAAGAAGAAAGGCGAGGCCGCACAAGAGTGGGGACTTGGCTTAGCATTCGGACCTGGAATCACCTTCGAAGGCCTTCTCATCCGCAGCCTCACCTCTCCCTGAGTAATTGTGGCGAAACAAAATACATATATATGTGTAATTTTACATTTGGTTACATATATAAAACTTATTGTAAGCATGAAATGAGTATTGTTAAATTAAACCACATCTATACAAGATGCATGTGACTAGGAATGTTGGAAAAAGTCAGAAAAGTTGCAAACACGTGTCATAAAAGAAAGGACTCAGCTACTTGGAACCACAGAAACAAGAAGACACCAAACCCGTTACTTCCACTAAAAACAAGGGCTCATTCTCCTTTTTAATTCACGCACAGACACTTTGGCAGAGAGAGACATCGACGAACCATGAACTCATCGTGCATTGATTTCGTCATGTTCAGTCGAGGACAACACGATGAGGACAACATGTCGACACGTCGTCCATGGAAGAGGCCGGATAGTCATCATCATAAGCATCTTAACTTGTCACCAAACGAAGATGAAGAGCTTGCCAACTGTCTTGTGTTGTTGTCCAACTCAGGGGAAGCGCACGGAGGCGATCATCATCATAAACATGGACATGGTAAGGGGAAAACCGTCAAAAAGCAAAAAACCGCTCAGGTGTTCCAATGCAAAGCTTGCAAGAAGGTGTTTACGTCGCATCAGGCATTGGGTGGACATAGGGCAAGCCACAAGAAAGTGAAGGGCTGTTTTGCCTCTCAAGATAAAGAAGAGGAAGACGAAGAGGAATACAAAGAAGACGATGAGGAGGAGGAAGAGGAGGAAGATGAGATGGAGGACGAAGACAAATCGACGGCTCATATCCCAAGAAAGAGATCCAGCAACACTCACGAATGCACCATCTGCCATCGCGTCTTCTCATCGGGACAGGCTTTAGGAGGGCACAAGAGATGCCATTGGCTGACACCTTCCAATTATCTTCGTATGACGACGTCGTCACTCCACGATTCGGTCGGCAGACCTCAGCCCTTAGATCAACCATCTCTCGATCTGAACTTAGCTTGCCAAGAGTACTCCGTCGATCCAACGGCCATGAGCGTAGGGATGATCCAGAGAGATGGTGGTGGTGGCAATAATCACAACGCTACTTCATCTTCATGGTTAAAACTCGCAAGTGGTGACTGGTCTTGACGACTGACTAAATTAATTAATTCATTAAGTTGCTAATTACATATATATATATATATATTCTTTAACTTTCATTCGTTTATAATGATGATCTTTACATACAATTAATTAAGTCAGTGCATGAATTTATATATAGACTTGTATGGATTTTATGAATTACACTCTTTACGCCTTTTGCAGTGCTATACTACTGTTTAATATAACGAGCCATAAAGTTGTGCTCTAAACCCCAGTATAATATGTACTTGTTTAGCTATCAAGAACAAATATAATTTGGAAGTAATAAATCACACTGAATTAAGAAAATATCATATATAAATAAATTAATATCACGGATGAAATAACTCTTGTGATATAGCTTATAGTAGTATATTTTTAGATCAAAATGCTCTTTACAGCACCGAAAACACATAAACAATAGTCAACCGAATTGATAAGTGTAACTGTGTAAGTAATGATGAACTTTTTAACAACACAACTACAGATAGAGCCGTCAAGCCGGTTCATAACTTAACCGGGCCGGTACAATGATCCCTCCCTCCTCTGGTTTTGATGGTTTAGAGAAGAAAGTCTCTCTCCCCCCTCTTGGCTCTTTGCTTTTGCATCAGAAAAAAGAACAAAAGAAAAAAAAAAAAAAAGGGTCCGAGAGACGAATCGGATGATGATGATGATGATTAGGTGGAGGAGGAGCTTGGCCTCTTCGACCTCTCTTATCTCAATCCCGCCGCCTCCTCACACAACAACAAGAGCCATGTCCTTCTCTTGCTCGTCTTCTTCTTCTTCGTACCACAAGCAGACGAAGCATTCATTGAACGGTTACGCGAGAGGTCCTCGAGGTCTGGACTGGGCCAATCAGCCCAATCCCTTTCGCCGTTACCTCTCTGCTCCTCTTCTTCCTCTCCTACGCCCTAACGACGACGACTCTATCCTCTGCTCCTCCTCCTCTTCTCTCCTATCGTATTGTTCTCTGTTCGAGTCGCTTCCTCCTGCCAAGCCCGTCTCTCTCTCAACCATATCTGACCTTTTCTACCATTCCCTCGCTCTCTCCGCCTGGAAGACCACCGGCTTTTCCACCTGGCCCCTCCGCGTCAACCCCAGCAGCGGCAACCTCCACCCAACCGAGGCTTACCTCATCGCTCCGCCCATCGATTCGCTCTCCCAATCCGCTTTCGTAACCCACTACGCTCCGAAAGAGCACTCTTTGGAGGTTAGACTAGCTCAGAGCATTCCCTCTTCGTTTTTCCCTTCTTTCTTCCCTGCCAATTCCTTTCTTCCATCTTCTGGCGCGAAGCTTGGAAGTACGGCGAACGAGCCTTTAGGTACTGCAACCACGACGTCGGCCACGCCATCGCCTCTCTCTCCATCGCTGCCGCGGAGCTCGGCTGGCACGTGAAGCTTCTCGACGGCTTCGGATCCGATGATCTCAAGAGGCTTATGGGAATCCCTCACTTTCCCTCTTTTGAAGGCAAAGGCAAAGGCAAAGGCAAAGGTAAGCTCCCTGAGGTTGAGTCCGAGCATCCTGACTGCTTGCTCCTCGTTTTCCCAAACGGAACTAGCAGAGATATCATCATCGACTTAGACTACCTCGGGATTAGCTCTGCCATTAGAGATTTCCCAACTAGTCTAGATTGGATTGGGAAGCCCAATGAGCTGAGTAAAGAGCATTTTTGCTGGGACATCATCTATAAGACTGCCAAGGCTGTAGAAAAGCCTCCAACCTCTTCTTCTATTGATGCTTCTTCCTTCAGAAGCAGCAGCGCTCTCTTCAGCCAGGGTTCATATCACGAGTTAACGGCCAGGCAAGTTGTTAGGAAGAGAAGAAGTGCTGTTGATATGGACGCTGTTACTTTTATAGACAAGTCTGCGTTTTACCAGATACTGATGCACTGCCTCCCTTCCGGCTCCGGCCAGCCCCAAAGGCAAGGGGATCAACTTGCGCTGCCGTTTCGGGCTCTTCCTTGGGATTCTGCTGAGGTTCATCTTGCCTTGTTTGTCCACAGAGTTTCGGGTTTGCCAAAGGGTTTGTATTTCCTAGTCAGAAACGAGGATCATCTCAGCCATCTCAAGACTGCTACGAGGCCTGATTTTGAGTGGAAGAAACCTGATGGATGCCCCGATGATCTTCCTCTCTACAAGCTCACCGATGGTGATTGCCAGAAGCTGGCCAAAGGACTATCATGTCATCAGGACATTGCAGGGGATGGATGCTTCAGCTTAGGCATGATAGCTCGGTTTGAACCGGCGCTGCGGGAGAAGGGCTCATGGATGTATCCTCGACTCTTCTGGGAGACGGGTGTTGTTGGCCAAGTTTTGTACCTGGAAGCACAGGCAATGGGGATCTCTGCTACCGGGATTGGGTGCTATTTCGATGATCCGGTTCATGAGATCCTCGGGATTAATGACTCTAGCTTTCAGAGTCTGTACCATTTCACTGTCGGAGGTCCCGTTGTAGACAAGCGGATCATGACTCTTCCTGCTTATCCTGGTCCTACCACTACCGATGCCTAGATCATCATATACTCTCTACTCCGGGTGCGGTGAACCAGCCTTCATTTTGTAATCTCGTGCCACGTTTTAGATCCATAATAACGAGTTAATCTGTAATAATTTGCTCTATCAAATAGAGACTATATATAACTTAAAGTCTATCTAAATGATTTTTGGTCATTTAGATATTACCAATCCAAAGTTTAATAAGATGATACTGTAGTTGGATTGTTTTCCTCAGATGAATTCATGCTGTAATTAAAGCCTAGAAGATTTTTTGGATTTTGTTTTCATAAAAGTATCCGTAACAATAGAAATACTAGTGTTTTTCCTTTATTTTATTCTGGATAAGAAAGAAAGAAAAAAACTAACAATGCTTAGATGAGCTTTGAGTTAATGTAAAAATCTAGAAAATATAAAATTAAAGAAATCTAGAAAATTAAAGATTTTTTTTTTGTAGATTAGTTTTTGTCAAGAAATCCAATATATATAATACATATGGGTCATAGATATGGAGAAAAAGAAAAAGACAGATTAAAAAAAAAAAAAAAAAGGGAAAGCTTAATTTTGCCATGGAAATGCAAAAGGAAGAGAGAGCTTCACCGAATCTTCCCGTTGATTTAGAGTTGGAAATACTATCAAGATTGCCTGCAAAATCTGTGGTGAGGTTTCGTAGCGTGTCGAAACTGTGGTCATCCATCACCACCACTCCTCATTTCATCAAGTCTTTCAATGTCCACTCGTCTGCTCGGCCGTCTCTTCTGCGTGTCTTAGAAGATGGGATGGAGCGGGTCTTCTTCTCGTTCCCCTATCACCAGGACCCCCAAAACCGTTACACTCCGGTGGGAAAATATCATATGCTGACCTCCTCCGAACTTGTAGGTGCTTTCGGTGGAGATCGTCCCTTCCCCTTGCCCATCACCTGTAGAATTTTGAAACTCCATCAACGGCTTGATGCTCTCTACTGATAATAGATATACCATCACCGTTTGGAACCCGTCCTTGAGACAACATGTCGTATTACCGGACCCTAAATTCCATTTCGACTCCCCACTACTATGCTATCTCGGATACGATCCCATCGACCAAAAGTATAAAGTGTTGGCTATGTCTTGTAATAAATATTCTCCGGGCGGAAACATTAGAGTTCTTACGTTGGGAGCTCAAGAATCGTGGAGAGTCATCAAAGTTCCCTCTGGCCTTTCCCAAGACCAAGACGACATACCCTTGAAACACTCCATCAAGTCGGGTATTATATATAGTGAGAGTCTTGTCCAAGGTGGAATATGCATCAACGGAGTTGTTTATTTTCATGAGATCCTTAGTAATTTTATTATGAGTTTTAATGTCAGATCAGAAACATTTGATACAATCAGAAAACCCGACGGTGCATGTGGTCTTCTTGACAGATATGTCATGACATATGCTCTGATAAACTACCAAGGAAAGTTAGCTTGGATTTGTTGTCGCAGCAACAGATTATGGGTTCTTGAAGATGCCAAAAGCAAATTAGATTGGTCGTTGAGCTACTTAAACCCTCTTAATCGTGATCCTTCCACTGATGATGATGATCAAATGATTAGCTCCTCCAAACACTATTTTAGTGGTGTCACTCATGGGCATGAAGTTATTTATATGCCTAAAAATAAAAAGAAACCCTTTTGTGCTTTGTATCATGATCTCAAAAGTAACAGCACAAGACAAGTTGCTTACCAAGAAATTAACCACAAGTGGTCTTACTGTGATGACGGCTTCAAGGAGATGTTTGACTATGACTATTTTCCCAATCACATCGAGAATATAATGTCTCTGAAAAGCCTTGGTTTAGCTGATTCTTAAAAATTCACTCAATTTATATCTATAATGATTTTTATTAGTTTCGGCTCTATCATATGTATTTGCTTTTTTTTTTTTTTTAATTTTTTTTTTTTTTTTTTTTTTTTTATTGTTGTCCAAAAAAATCTCGAGGTTATATATGTTGTATGATCCTTACTGATGCTTTAAATGAATTAAACTATGACAAATCTTTTCCCAACTCAACGATAGCTATATAAATCGATACTGAAAAATAACTAACAGCAGAACTGAATCAAGAAATAGCCAAAAAGGTTTAAAACAAATTACTAGAAGCTAGCTTCTTCAATCTTTTCCATTAAGTCGACATAACAGGGGATCCAAATGAAGAATAAAAAATAAAGAAAATAAGCAAAAGGTGAGGCTTTGGGGGTTCAAAGAGATGCAATAACAAAAAAAAAAAAGTCTTCTCCTTAAAGTATCTACTCACCTGATCCCAAGTCTTGTCTCTGGACAAGTGTATATATGCTGGTTTGCTTATCCACTCTTCTTTCAATTGCAACAATATTAGTTTTTTTTTTTTTTTTTTTCAACTAAAAACATTTTGAGACGTAATCCGTGTCAAATTCACCAGTATTGTGGTTTGAAGGGCTGAGCAGGAGCCCCTGCTATGTCTTTTTCCGACAGCAATTTCAGCTTCTGCGACCACATTTTAAACAGTTGGAAGAATCTTTTAGATATGATTTTTGCCTTTAGCCAACCATCAATTGTTTATATATTTGTGTTACCGTGATGTACTGTGGGGGATCGTCGAAACTAGTGGAGCCTAGTACCACTTCTCTCCTCAAACTGCTTGTCAACTTGTGGCAAACTCGGAGCTGTGAAAAAAGTTTAGTCTCATCACTTGTTTTTTGTCCAATGTTTCTGACATAAGATTTGATAAAAAAAGCATATATAGTATTCACTACTCAGGTCTGATTTGTTTGAATGTATACCTCGGATCGAGTTGCCCCACCAATAATGAATACAAAGATGCGTTGCCCCAGCTTCTTGAAGTCCGTAGAAGCACTTTTCAACACTGAGTCACTGAGTGAGAAGAAAGATACCCCCTACTCTTAGAACAACCAAAAGTGGACAAAATTACAAAAATATGTAAAACAGAGAGCGTGCCTGGAGTATCCATCGTCAGAAGTCTGAGGACGCACCCATGTTGCAGTTCTTCTTGATCTCATAGAATGAGGGGTGGCTTTTCGCTCTGGAACCGCTGCAGGAGCAGAACTCTTCCTTACTGATCCTGTTTTTGGTTCACTCTCCTCCTTATGACTTGATTGGTTCATACACAGATAGTCGCTTTTAGATAGATCGCCTTTCACGAGTTTCTCAAGCAGCTCCTGCAACAGCAACAATTAACATAATTAACAAAGGCTTAGCTGATCAGCCACTTCATGATTACATAGTTGAAAAGCCGGGGGAGGGGGAGTGTTCTGTGTTCATCTATCTACCTCGAGCATGGGATAAAACCGGAACAGTTGCCATGTTTCTTCTTCACCAGATCGATCTTTCCTGTTTGCTTGTTTTGTCTATACCAAGTATGTAAAAGAGTATTCATAAAACCGTCTTCTTCTTCTTTTTCCATATAACAAAACTGAATCTTATACCTTTCCAGCGTCAAACTTGAGGGAGAAACTACCGGATTTAGCCTTGTTTTCTGGAGATCCAGCTATCAACTGCATGTTGCTTATAACCTTCATATCCACAGGAGATAATCTAGCAAGCTAATAATATCATTATATTTATTAGCAATCTGTTCCATGCGTCACAAAATCTCTAGCTATCACACAAATTAAAAGCTATACCTGCATTAGCTTTACACCCTTGTCACCTTCAAACTTCTCGGGGTACACTGTTGCATAAATCATCAATAGCCGTAATTTGTTTTCCGGGTTTGTGTCCTGTATTGTAAATATATGTGTAAGTCATTCCATAGGCTAAATCAATGCATGCGGCTATATATGTAGTAGTTTCTTGTCTATGCATATATGCTTCAAGCTTATTCACCTGATTTGTCCTCAGAAAGTTGATAACGTCCTTGGCAGCTGCGTCTCCGAAAACAAGATTTTGTTCCAGCTGCCCTAGATCCCGAAGTCCTGTGTCTCTGATTATTCTATTTATCTTTCCAGCTAGCTGAAGTTTTTATTATAAAATCAAACTGTCAGGATCGGAACCACACAATATTCAAATTTGAAATGGTGAGACAAACCTCTACATGAGTGGAGAGTTTGTCAACTTGTTCTCCATATTGCGGCAAAGCCTGAACTATTTTCTGCAGATCTCGTGTAGACAACTCGCTACCGTCCCTGGGTCACATTAGGCCAAGATGTTCATAATTAAACTATACATATCAAGCAAGTCTGTGTGGAATAACTTACAAGGAACTAACAAATTTCAAGATATATCAAACTTAACTTTCCATGGTATAAAAGTATAGTAATACGGAAAGATAAATTCGTAACACTGATCTCATTTGTGCGGCTTTGTTCTTTGAAGCAAAGTTGGTCATTTTCTCATGCAAACGCTCGCTAGCCTAAAACCAAAAGACATGATGGTATATCAACCAACATGGGTGAGCTATTCAGTGAAATATATTCAAAGTTTACAGTTGTGTTATACATCTGCTATATGTGTGTGCCGAAGCTCGACCCACACTGGATCATGATCTTCAAGCACTATCTCCTTTTTCTCTGGAGGCCCACCAGTTTTACTGGGAACCTAGTAAGTAGCATATGGTAGAAAAGTTAGAAGGAGGGAAAAAGAGAGGAAAGTGAATATAGATAGAATAATTACCTCAATGACATGTTTATTCCCATCCATGTCAAGCAAATCATGACACATAGCATCATAGGTCCATTCGTGTATGATTGGAGCGATCTACAGTACAGTTAGACCTCACACTCGTTAGAGAGATTAATTAACAATATGGACTGTTAAGGGGTATCTGTAGTAGAGATGAGCCTTAAGAACCTGATCCACAGATCTATCCACAATGAGCAGCTCACATGTTTCGGTCTGGGGAAAGTTGGGAATGGCTTTAAATTTTGAGATACAGTCCCAAATAGCAGCAGCAAGCTTTGAAGGAACCAAGTCACGCGAAGCCGTGGACTTAGAAGCTCGATACCGAACAAAGGGTAGTTCCTAAAACACACAAATATGGAGGATAGATTGAAGAGATTATCCTACAAGACGCGTATGTATGTATGTAAGTATGAATGTAAATACCTTTAATGAAGCAAATACGGTAGCAATTCTAGTAGCCATTACATTCAAACAGATATCAAAGTGGCGTGAATTCTCAGCATCTTCAGCATAGAGCGTTTCCAATGCTTGCTCATGATCAGTTAGAAATCCCTGATCGTAACAAGTAAGATCATCATTTATAATCAGCGAAATAACTAGCTAACTGTAGCCTACTTTTGCAGCTTCAGGAAATGCAACATAATTTGGTTATGCGTAAAGAAAAGTACGTACGTACCTGATTATCTATGGGGAAATACTCCATGTTCATCTGAAAATTGAAGTAGGTAAAAATATTAAGATGAGCGCAGAAAAAAATGTTAGGGGTACGTACTGTACATGGAGTAATAAAGGGAAGAAGGAAGGGATGATCATGATATATAGGATAGGATCTGTTAGTGACCTCTCTTAATGCACCAATGCGGGGTAACACCGCTTGAATCACTTTTGATGTGATTGACCAAATCCTTGGGGATAGAGGAGCTGAAAAATATAAATGCCCTGAAGAAAACAGAGAGAAATCACATTGATATATATACATATATTAATTGGTTGAAGAAAAGATGATGGAAAAAGGAATGTTGTTGTTGTTGTTACTTCCTGTACAAGGGCTCCCTGCAGACATGTCGGAAAGAAACATAACAATGCTGCAAGAGAGCGGCGGAAGATGAGTCAAAGAGATGTATAAATCAGAATGAGAGGGGAAAATAAAATAAAATGGGTATATATGTTACTTCTCTTTGGAAGGTTGCATAAAGTAGATAGCGTCCATGCCAGGGCATGGTTCCCTTCTCTTAAAAAGTTCTTCAACCACTGATGGAGGATGAGAAGTAGTAGTTAGTAGAGTAACCAATAAACAAAGGAGAGCAAGATAGAGAGAGAAGACAAAAAAAAAAAAAAAAAAAAAAAGGAGAAGGGATTTGGTATATGCATATTACAGGAAATGCCTTGATCAGTGATATCTGCCATCTTGCAAGACTGAGACATTACTTTGACCGTAACTCTATCCATTATTAGTATCTGCACCACAGACAGAACCAAACCCCCCCCCCCCCCCCCACCCCCCCTCTCCTTAATTAGGATTTCAAAATCATCATTTCACATATATATATATATATATATATGTGTGTGTGGTGTATCATCAAAAAGACAACAAGGAAATAAGAGAGAGAGAGACCTTCCAAGCTTTAGAGTCCCCAGTTTTGGTAGATCCAAGCATCTCGTGTAGCAATCCTGAAACCACACACCCACCCGTTTATAATAATATTTAGCCTAATAAAATATCTATCTCACAAAACAATTTTGAAGAAAATAAAAGGAAGAAGGAGTCGGAGAAAGTGAACGTACGATCGCGGCTGATCTGACGAAAGAACTTGTAGGAGGAATCTGCGCCATGAGAGGATGATGTCTCTGAATCGGAGAAGGACATAATTGAATTGCTAGGTTAATCAATCAAAAACAGAGTAACGTAGTAGTAGGAATTGGAATTCTCTCAGCCAGCAGTAGAAGATGAATGAGACAGAGACACGCAGTGCGTGAGAGATTTCATTTTCTTCCATCATCATCATAGACATAGAGGAGGAGCGGGAGAGCAAATTGTGTTTTTTTGTATGGCTCAGCATACAATTTGGGGACAACCAACCGAAACCAAAGCACTCACTCTATTATTAGTCGCTTTCCCTAATTTCTCCATTCTTAAATTAGCAACAGCTGCATCCAATGCTTACATCGATGATGATCATTCATTCGTATTGGATTAGCAGCTTTCCTTCTTTAATGGGCTTTAAAAGGGGCCTATATTTTGGTGTTTATCATTTATCAGTGGGCTTTATGAGCCCATTAATCAGATTTCCTTTATGTTCTTTTCCTTTGAAATCAATCATCTGAATTGCATCATCATCGGATGAACGAAATCAGAAAATCGAACAAAAATTGGGGGGGGGTTAGGGTTCATCATCAATCTGCAATTTGAATCTGTCGAGATAACAACAAATCAAATCGAAGAAAAGAAAAGAAATGGGGAGTCTTGTAAAGGCGTATTATTATTGTCAGCAGCACAAGAGCGGCAGCAGCTTTCAGCTTCACCACCATTATTACAGCAGAAGAAGAACTACTTCCAACCTTCAGAACCCTGTTTCCCTCTTCGCCTTCACTTCTCCTTCCATTTCCTCTTCTTCTTCTTCTTCTTCTGATCCCCCTTCTCCTTCTCCTTCGTCTTCATCTGCATCTCCTCGTCTATTAAACACCGATTCGGCGGCGGCGGAGGCGGCCACTTCATCATTCCCTCGATCGCTGTCGCTGCTTCCGCCTGCTTCTTCCTCCGTCTGCACCTTAACCCTCCTATCATCACCTCCTCTCCCCTTGATGATTTCCAGCTCCAACTGGAGGAACCAGGTTCTATCAGAGAGCTCCCTCTCCTCCACCGCAATCATCATTATCTCCTCAAAGCTCTTCACTTTTACAAAGTCAAAGCCAGGTACCGTCCTCAAACTCCTTGACGTTTACGACTCCGATAGCTACGACTCCTTGAAAGCCCGCATTCGTCCTGTCCGCCGAGTGGTTGGAGACTGCCAGGAGAGAGCTCGATGAGGTTCTTGAGAGGGACCCTGCTCGGGTCATGGAGTACTCCCAGGTGGTTGATGAGCTGATGCAGATTCTCAGGGACATGGACCTCTACATCGACAAATGCCAAAAGGACAACGTCAAGGGTTACCTTCATTCCTGCAACCGGTTGCTTGCCCGTGTTAGGAGGATGGAGGCTCAGATTCTCAATCTCCTCAAAGAGTTTCACGACGACGAGGACCAAGGACCTGGAGGACAGACTTAACTAAGTTAAAGTGTTGTTGTTTAGGAACAAATAGGGGAACTTTTTGTTTCCTACATATATACTCATATATATATATATATATATATTACTTTTACTTTACTTTCATGTGGAATTGAGTTATGTTTTGGTTCTAATTAACTTTTCTATCTATGGTCGAGATTAGGATGGTAAACACTTGTTATGTTTTCCATGTGACAGCAATACGAGAGATTTCTTGGTTTTCCATAATTCTTAACATGATGATGAAGATATGTGTAAAGTGGTGGACAAATTACTCAATTTTCCATACACGAATGTTTGTTTCATATCTAAGTGCACAATTGCTCTTACTCTTCCATTATTTATTATTTTGTATTTGGTTGATATGATTGCTCAAGAGAGATTTATGCCTGGGTGGCATATATATATATATATATATATATATATATATATACTAGTATTTTTGCAGTAGTTTTGCTCAAAAAATATATTTTGGAAATTTTTTATATTTAATGCATTGACTATAGAAAGATTTTAAAAAATAAGTAAATCTTTCTACTTCATTCAAATATAAATATGATTCTCTTTCATTTTTATTTGAATTTATATTTAAATTATCTTGAATTATTCTATAATACATTTAGTTAATAAAAATTATGATTTTTTCCTGTATATAGTGTAATACAAAAATTTTAAAAACGGACATATATTACTCAATAGACGAATAAAAAATACGGGTATAATATTCCACATCGTCTAAAAAATTAGGCAATGGTTTAAAGTCATACTATAAAAAAGACCAAAATGATTCTGAATACAAATGAGTAGAACTTTGATTTATTTTATTTGGTTTATTCCGGTTTTTTATTTATAAATTGTTTTTTTTGGTTTGTTGGGTTTTTGTCGTCCCCTGCTTCGACAGTCGACAATATAATTTGTCTTTATATACATGTATAAACCTGCAACAACACAAATTGCAGGACGTTGGAAAAGAGAACATCCAAAAGCACTCCATAGAAATGGAAAAAAATGATAATACTTTCCCACGTCTCCCTCTACAATACACCGCGAGGACTATTTTTTTATTAAAAGTTAAACATACAAATTGTATTTATTTATTAGTTTTTTTGCTTTATTTAATGTTTAAGATTGTATAATTTTATTTTTATTGTTACTTTTAGGATTAACCCACATGAAATATATTTTTTTTACATAATATTAGTTTAATCAACTTAATTTGATATGTTTAATATTGATAAAGTGATTAATAGTAGAATGTGTAGGCGAATACCCATATGACAATACACTTTTGAAAATTTATTTAATTATTATATATAGATTTTAACCCGTTGTACACCATATAGTTATATTCTCATGTTGGAAAATTACTTAATTCTTTAATATGTTTTTCTGCATATAGTATTGTTATTTTTTTTTTTAATATTGTGCATATGTTAATTGGTAAAGAGGTTAGTTTTCTGTTTTTTATATCCACATCAATTGTTCTAATGTTTTAGAAAACTTGGAAGATGAGATCAAATCAAAAGAGGAAAATCTACATATTTTTAGTTACATGTAAAAAATTAAAGATCTTTGATATTTTTAAAATCAAATCAGAGAGACGGTACAGAGACGGTACAACATTGTTTTGGTCATTGGTCAATGGACTTTCTTTGTTGACCAAACTCTCTACCATTGGTAAAGAAGTTACATTTAATTGCTACAAAATTTAATTATAATTAGTTCCTTGTGTTTTCCTGAACACTTCAATTGCATTTGGATTAATTATTTTCTTCCGTCAATCTCATTTTATTTGAAATCAAGTATTGTTACAAACTTACAATACAGAGACGGTACAACAAACAGAGGGATGATTATATATACGTGAAGACCCTCCTGAACCACAAAAGTAAGAAATTTAAGAATCCCGTGCAACACGCTTTAACCATCAATCAAATGGATCATAATAATGACTATGGTCTATGGATAGGAGGAATTATAACTGAAATTCAGGAATCAAAATCTACTATAAATACTACTACTACTAATTAAACATGACACAACGGAAAAGATTTCTAAACAAACCAAAGAGAGAGAGAACAAGAGAGTTTATTTTCTTGTAACAAAACAAATGAAGCTCTCTTGTTTTGTCTTTCTCATATTATTATTCTTTTTCGTTTCTACTTCTATTGCCACGGCTCCGCCCAACCCTATCTACGAAAGCTTTCTCCAATGTTTCAGCAACCACACAGGCGCTCCTCCCGCGAACCTATGCGACGTTGTTCTGCCACAAAGCAGTGCCAGCTTCACCCCAACCCTACGCGCATACATCCGAAACGCGCGTTTCAACACTTCCACGTCTCCCAAACCTTTGATCGTTATCGCGGCGCGTTCTGAGTCTCACGTCCAGGCCACCGTCCTCTGCACCAAATCTCTCAACTTCCAGCTCAAGACTCGCAGCGGCGGCCATGACTACGACGGCGTTTCCTACATCTCTGACCGCCCTTTCTTCGTCCTCGACATGTCCTTCCTCCGCAACATCACCGTCGACATGTCAGACGACGGCGGCTCCGCTTGGGTTGGAGCCGGTGCTACTCTCGGCGAGGTTTATTACAACATCTGGCAGAAGAGCAAAACTCACGGGTTTCCCGCCGGAGTTTGTCCCACGGTAGGCGCCGGAGGTCACATTAGCGGCGGAGGCTACGGAAACATGATCAGAAAATACGGACTTTCCGTCGATTACGTCACCGACGTCAAGATCGTAGACGTGAACGGATGTATCCTCGATCGGAAGTCGATGGGAGAGGATTTGTTTTGGGCGATCGGAGGAGGAGGCGGCTCGAGCTTCGGCGTGATCTTGTCTTTCAAGATCAAACTCGTGCCTGTTCCTCCGAGGGTGACTGTTTTCAGAGTGGAGAAAACCCTCGAAGAGAACGCACTTGACATGGTCCACAAATGGCAGTTCGTTGCTCCCAAGACAAGCCCGGATCTGTTCATGAGGCTAATGATGCAGCCCGTGACCAGGAACACTACTCAGACGCTCCGAGCGTCGGTGGTGGCTCTGTTCTTGGGGCAACAGAGCGATCTCATGTCTCTGCTGACCAAAGAGTTACCCGAGCTTGGTCTGAAGCCAGAGAACTGCACGGAGATGACGTGGATACAGTCGGTGATGTGGTGGGCCAACAACGACAACGCCACGCTGATCGAACCGGAGATCCTGCTGGATCGGAACCCGGATTCGGCGTCTTTCTTGAAAAGGAAATCGGATTACGTGGAGACAGAGATCAGCAAAGACGGTTTAGATTTCCTGTTTAAGAAGATGATGGAGGCTGGGAAGCTAGGGCTAGTGTTCAATCCGTACGGAGGGAAAATGAGCGAGGTGGCTACGACGGCGACTCCATTCCCGCACAGGAAGAGGCTTTTCAAGGTCCAGCATTCGATGAACTGGAAAGACCCTGGCACAGAAGCGGAGAGCAGTTTCATGGAAAAGACGAGAAGCTTCTACAGCTACATGGCTCCTTTCGTCACCAAGAATCCAAGACACACGTATCTCAACTACAGGGATCTTGACATCGGGATCAACAGCCATGGCCCAAACAGTTACAGAGAAGCTGAGATTTACGGGAGAAAGTATTTCGGTGAGAATTTTGATCGGTTGGTCAAAGTGAAAACAGCCGTGGATCCTGATAACTTCTTCAGGGATGAGCAGAGTATACCTACCTTGCCCACCAAGCCTTCCACAAATTAGGTTTTTTGGAAAAAGACCAAAATAGCTTTACATCCCAGAGGCTGTCTAGGGATCGTTCATTTATATCGTAGCTAATTTATACAATTTGTATTTTTTTGCAAGAAATACAAGCATCGACACTATATATATTTAAAACAAAGAACTCTATCGCACTCAAATTATAAATAGTATTACCAGACGATTGCTTTTAATATAGTTATTTTATACACACTGAGTTTAGTGTTTACAGCTGCAACTTAATTCGGTTCGTTTTAATTAAGTCTCAGTATAATATTTCTGGCAATAGAAGTATAGAACTTGTATAGGTAGACCGTGCTGTTTTGGTGGACGGACTAATATCGTTGTAAAATTGCAGAGGGCGTGCAATTACAAAAGAGTCATTACAATTAATAGGCCACGACGCCACGTTATCGGCCCATGTAAAATATTACATCTAAAATAGTCATTACAATTGGTTATGACTAATAGGCCACGTTATCGTCCCATGTAAAACCATCGTCGGTTACATCCGGCTATATATATCTTTTTTTTTTTTTCCTTTTTTTTTTTTTTTTTTTTTTTTTTTAAAAAAACGATACCGTTTCATATTGATTATAACGCATACAGAGGAGCCATCGTTTTTTGGAACCAGGGAAGAAAGAAACATCAAACATCAAAAGTAGAGCTTAACAGCACAAAAAAGAGAAGATTAAGGAGCCTGAAAATTCGAGAACCATAGATGGAGATACGATTCCTGAGGTGAGTTTGCCAGTTGTATGTTTTTATCTTCATTGTCCAAACCTATAAGTCGCCTCCTCATAAGGAGCTGTACCTCCTTCTTTAGTCTGTCTACGGTCAAGAAGGATGAAGAATGCAGTCGAGTGTTTCGCTGCGACCAGATGTAGTAGAGCAATGCCTGGAAGATATATGCCCGGCTATATATCTTCCCTAGAAGAGAAAAAAGATTCGATCTAAACGATTGCCGATTGCGGATTTTGCTCCTCGGATAGGTTCCATCGTTCTCTCTAGCGTCTCATATTCGATAAGAAGCGAGAGAGGTGGGTCATTTAACCTTCCGTGTTCATCTTGATTTATGACCTAAGTTTTCCAAATTCTGAATTTGAGTTTGATTGTTTTTTGTTAGGGTTTTAATGTCCTGCATGAAGTCAGCGGCGAAGACAGAAGCGGAGGCAGGGGCAAAGGGTGTTGCACCAACTCAGGTCTGGTGGGACATAAACAGGTGTCCGCTTCCCGATGACGTTGATGTAGGTCGGGTCCGTCCGTGTATAAAACGGGCGTTGGAGGAGAAATTAGGCTACTCTGGTCCTCTCACCATCACTGCCATTGGCATACTAACAGACGTCGCTCCCAACTTGTTGAAAGAAGTCTATTCCTCTAGAATCGGTCTTTGTCACGTCCGCCGTGGTTAGTAATCCTTAATTATGTCTTTCAACATCTAAATTGAATTGGATACACAATGTTTCTCCTTTTTCTTTTTTTTTTTTTTTTTTTTTTTTTTTTTTTTTTTTGACATTAAGTCAGCTATGCTTTATTGGGTCTGGGAGAATCCACCTCCGGCTAATGTAATGCTCATATCTACTGGTTCAACGTTCTCCAATACTCTTAACGTGCTATGTAAGCGTCGATACAATTGTTCGGTCAATATCTCCAGAAGCCCCCTCCGCTTCCACTTCCAATTCCATCTCGGAATGCTTACTGGCAGGTAGGTATTTGTCCTCTCTCTCACAAGAGTACAGTCTTTAGAAAATAATTACATGTTTCTGAACTATTTCTTTTACAGATGATCCCATGGGCACTAGAAGAAAAGAGTAGTGTGTTAGGAGCGCAAAAATCGAATTGAGAAAATATGCGAATTATATTTAAAATAACGAAATCATAAATGAATTACAATAGCATAATATGAGACAAAAAATAAATCACGGAGGCAAGATATGATATCTCTTTCCTTAATTCAATAAATCGGCCGAACGATTTATGAATCCCAGGATACAACCGATCACGAACTATTACAGTAGCACACCAATAATAGAACTCAAGCGAACAGATCTACGTTATACTCTCGAGACTACTAAACTAAGAACTTACTTGGACTAAGCAAGGGAGAAGGAGAGAGAGATCTTCAGAGGAAGGAGTCTTTGTGTTTTTGTGTGTGTAAAATAATGAGAGGTTGTGCTTCTATATATAGTGGAAGGAGGGAGATGTCAAGAAAATATTCACTGAATATTCTCGGAGTGCTGCCCAAGTTTGCTTTGAGTTCACACCAAGTCTTTCCAAAAAAAAAATAAATGAGCCTACAACAGTCTCAGGAGCCAAAAAGCCCAAAAACCTAAAAACCCAGGAGGCCACAGCCCACGTCCACGACCAGCCCGACCCGCGTCCGGCCCATCCCGCGTCCGTGCCCGGTTCGGCTCGCGTGTGGGAACCTTCCCTCTTCCTTCTACACACTTTTGAAACTAGAAGAGTGTGAAACTATATATATATGAGTGAAAAATCAATCATATCTCCGATGTCGGATATTTCCCAAACCATCCCAAGTAGCTTACTTCACACTCTTATTTCTTATTCAAATCAACTTCGTTTTGGACGTATAAGTATACCATCTTGTAGTACTCGTTACCAGCTTTCCATTGCACTATCGAACTGACAATTCAGATCAGCCATTTGGCCGGAATTTGGCCGGAAAGTCGCCGGAAAGTCACTGTCCCAAAACCTGTAATTTTCTTAAACTTGTTTCTGAAAATTCAGTTCCAACATAGTGAAACGGGTGAATCTGCCTTGTATTGTGAGCAATGCAGTGTTTGCTCTCCAAGCATTGAAAATTTCAACACCCACCTCAAGAGTAGAGAACATTTACATAATGCATGTTAGCATCCTTCCTAGCCAAAAATAGAGAATACTTGTTGTGTTAATATATTTATCATTGTGAGAAATGCCTCTTTTAAAAATGCTTCTTTTAAGTTTAAAACCTTTTACGAGAGAAAGAAGATGAAGTAAACAAGTAGAAGACGACGAGGAAGATATTACCACATGTCTCTACTCCTTCTCAGTCCTTAGCCACTCCTTCTCTACTTGCTTTTGTATCAATTTCCCTTTCTAGTCCTAGTTCTACTTTTGATGTATACAGATTCCATTGCCAAAAACTTTATTCTGAGATACAAGTTAATAAAAAGAACCGAATTAAGTTGGCGTATAATATAATATATACGTACAAAATCTTCAAAATGCAAATAAGAAAAACCATATGCTGTTTTGGTGGCCAGACAAAACAGCACGCAGTGCAGGCTCTCATTATAGAAACAGTAAAAGCTTGCATCTCGCTTCACGCATGCTTAGACTGGCTAGATGAAAACTCCCTGAGAAGTAATTCAACTTCTTCAACAACACCAAGCTTCTTAAACCACCGAGCCAACACAGCAGAAGCTTCTTCTCAACCATTATAGAGTCTTTCTCAAGCCTCAACCAAGAACCCTAATGCTTCATTTAGCTTTTCTTCCTTCTCATATGCAGCCAATACAAGAGCCACGCACTTATCAGTAGCTTTGATTCCCGCTTTTCTCATATTCTCAAATGCCAAACGCGCATTCTGGCTCTGTCCCAAGACACTGTAAGCGTTAATGAGCAGTCCGCATAGCTTTACATCAGGAGTGATCCCGGCGATTTGAACAGCATCGAAAACCCGCTTGGCTCCTTGTGCGTCTCCACCCATAGAGTAGGCTCTCAACAGTGCCTTGTAAACCTCTCTTCCCGCACAGATTTCTTGGGAATCCATATCTCTGAGTAAAGCTTCTCCTTTCTCGGGCGCACCAGCTCTAATGTAGGCCATAATCATAGAACCATAGGATCGATAATCTAGTGGTTCCCCAAGCAATTGATGTCGTTGAAAGTATCTTCAGCCAGTTTATGATATGCCTGCCTTGCTGTACAACTGAACCATAGCAGTAAGGGTAACCTGATCAATGAGAAAGCCTCGGTTTTTCATGGCAAGAAGAGTTCTTTCAGCTTCTTCCACTTGGTTAAGCTTCCCATAGTAATGGATGATCTTGGTATAGTCACGGGCATTGGCTTCAAAGGAATCTTCGAGCAGCGAGAATTCAGCCACCTACAGGAACTAAGACTGAGTGATTCAAAAACTTAACAACTAAAAAAAAAAAGTCAAAACCAACAAGACAAGAACAGGAGTAGGGAAGGAGGAAAGAGAAAGTACATTGATATAAAAGGGAGAGTCAAGATTCTTCAACTCTTAAGAAGAGAAAGCCAGTCAGCTCTGATGGGGCTCATCCTCCTGACCCAAAGCAGCCAACAAATCACAAAAGCTCCCCTTTTCGCTGGAGAAGCATATAATCTGCCTCATAAGCGCTTGACAACGTTTTGACATCTTTATAGGAATCCGAGTAATTGCCTCATCTTGTTCATCTGTGAGATTCAGACCGGAACTAAACCTAGGGGTTTCGTTGTTCTGTATCCTCCTCCTTGTCCTACTACTACTACAACCTCGCCAAGGGCGGCACCACATTTGAAACTAATTTGACGAGGAAGGTTCTACAAGTAATGGGATCCGATGGTATAACCGCCTATGCCTATGGCTTCCAGTAACAACTAATGGACATTTCAAGCCGAAGCTCAACAACACTGCTGCGTCGCAGCTATACATTCCCATTATAGAACCTCAAAGAACCTCTCCGGAATCTATCTAGAATAAAACGGGAAACAGCTGTACAATTCTCATGTACCTCAGAAAAGTAAAGGCTGCTTCCGCCCTTAGGATCATAGATAGAAATACTACAGAATTGAGCTTCTATGAATACTTACAATTATTATTTAACTGGAGAGAGAAAAACAAAGTTCATAGACAGAGAGACTACGGCGAGTTGGTTGGATAAAATTAGATTAGACCGGTGGAGAAGAAGCGAGGATGATATCTGCTCTGCTCTCACACCACAAAGCGCTGCTGCTTCTATATGGGCCTTGTTTAATATTGGGCCTTCATTAGAATTAAGGCCCGGTATTTGTATGGCCCTTATTGTAATAAATGAATAGTAGCCCTAACATCTAAATTAATGATTATCCACTAATGCGTTTACAGATAGTTCAAGACATTCCTTATTAGCTTTGGGATTTTAAGACTGAACCGAAATAACCGAATCAAACCGAATCGATATTTTTGGTGTTCGGTTCGATTTTGGTTATGGCGGTTGAACCGATCGGTACATTTTTTTTTTTCAAAAAAACTGAAATATTTATGTTATTTCGGTTCGGTTTTCGGTTTAACCGATTTTTTTTTTTTTTTAGAAAAAAACTAATAAAACCGAAATTTTACCCTAAAATAACCGAAACCGAAAAAACCGAAATATTTGAAATAAAACCGAAAAACCCGAAATTATTTCTAAATAACCGAAAAATCCGATTTTTTCCATGTTTTAATCAAATTTCGGTTAATTTCGGTTTTGAAATTTTAAACTGAATTAACCAAGAAACTGAAATAACCGAACCGGTAAGATTTTCAAAACTCAAAAAAACCGAAAAACCAAAATAAAGCGAACCGAATTCACCGAAATAACCGAAGTCCCACGCCTATTCCAATAGCGTTTGTATACCTTAAAAATGAGGTAATTATATTATTTCTATGTATGAATATCCACTAATGCATTTACTAAAAAATTCAATAAAGGTAATCTCTTTTCAAATATTAATAGCACTATTTGTTTCTATGAATGGTATATACACTTGATTCTCTTATTTATACATGTTGGTTAAGTTTATTTTGTTAAAGATATGTGGTTAAGTTATTTAGTAGTAGTACATTCCCATTATAGAACCTCTCCGGAATCTACCTAAACCCTGAATAGTAACCCTAACCCCTAAATGAATAATAACCCTAACCCTAATTGAATAGTTACCATAAACCCTAAATGAATAGTAACCCTAAACCCTAAATGAAGTTACCCTAAACCCTAAATGAATAGTAACCCTAACCCCTAAATGAATAGTAACCCTAACCCCCTAAATGAATTGTACCCTAACCCTAAACCCTAAATGAATAGTAACCCTAACCCCTAAATGAATAGTACCTATACCCTAAATGAATAGTTACCCTAAACCCTAACCCCTAAATGAATAGTAACCATAACCCCTAAATGAATAATAACCCTAACCCCTAAATGAATAGTAACCCTATCCACTAAATGAATAGTAACCCTATCCCCTAAATGAATAGTAACCCTAACCCCTAATTGAATAGTAACCCTAACGCTAAATGAATAGTTACCCTAAACCCTAAATGAATAGTAACCCTAAACCCTAAATGAATAGTAACCCTAAACCCTAAATGAATAATAACCCTAACCCTAAATGAATAGTACCCTAACCCTAAACCCTAAATGAATAGTTAACCCTAACCCCTAAATGAATAGTAACCCTAACCCCTAAATGAATAGTAAACCTAAACCCTAAATGAATAGTAACCCTAACCCCTAAATGAATGGTAACCTTAACCCCTAAATGAATATTAACCCTATACCCCTAAACCCTAAACCCTAAATGAATAGTAACCCTAACCCCTAAATGAAATAGTAAACCTAAACCCTAAATGAATAGTTACCATATACCCTAAATGAATAGTACCCTAAACCCTAATGAATAGTTACCCTAAATGAATAGTAACCCTAACCCCTAAATGAATAGTAACCCTATACCCTAAATGAATATTAGCCCTAACCCCTAAATGAATAGTAACCCTAACCCCTAAATGAATAGTACCTATACCCTAAATGAATAGTTACCCTAAACCCTAAACCCTAACCCTCTAAATGAATAGTAACCATAACCCCTAAATGAATAATAACCCTATCCCTAAATGAATAGTAACCCTATCCCTAAATGAATAGTAACCCTATCCCCTAAATGAATAGTAACCCTAACCGCTAAATGAATAGTAACCCTAACCCTAAATGAAATAGTTACCCTAAACCCTAAATGAATAGTAACCCTAAACCCTAAATGAATAGTTACCATAAAACCCTAAATGAATAGTAACCCTAAATCCTAAAAGAATAGTAACCCTAACCTCTAAATGAATAGTACCCCTATACCCTAAATGAATAGTAAACCTAAACCCTAAATGAATAGTAACCCTAACCCCTAAATGAATGGTAACCCTAACCCCTAAATGATATTAACCTATACCCTAAACCCTAAACCCTAAACCCTAACCCTAACCCTAAATGAATAGTAACCATAACCCCTAAATGAATAATAACCCTATCCCTAAATGAATAGTAACCCTATCCCTAAATGAATAGTAACCCTATCCCCTAAATGAATAGTAACCCTAACCGCTAAATGAATAGTAACCCTAACCCTAAATGAATAGTTACCCTAAACCCTAAATGAATAGTAACCCTAAACCCTAATGAATAGTTACCATAAACCCTAAATGAATAGTAACCCTAAATCCTAAAAGAATAGTAACCCTAACCTCTAAATGAATAGTACCCCTATACCCTAAATGAATAGTAAACCTAAACCCTAAATGAATAGTAACCCTAACCCCTAAATGAATGGTAACCCTAACCCCTAAATGAATATTAACCCTATATCCTAAACCCTAAACCCTAAACCCTAAATGAATAGTAACCCTAAACCCTAAATGAATAGTTACCATATACCCTAAATGAATAGTAACCCTAAACCCTAAATGAACTAGTTACCATAAACCCTAAATGAATAGTAACCCGAACCCCTAAATGAATAGTAACCCTAACCCTAATTGAATAGTACCCTAACCCTAAACCCTAAATGAATAGTAACCCTAACCCCTAAATGAATAGTAACCCTAACCCCTAAATGAATAGTACCTATACCCTAATTGAATAGTTACCCTAAACCCTAACCCCTAAATGAATAGTAACCATAGCCCCTAAATGAATAATAACCCTAACCCCTAAATGAATAGTAACCCTATCCCCTAAATGAATAGTAACCCTAAATAAAATAGTTACCATAAACCCCGAAATGAATAGTAACCCTAAACCCTAATGAATACTAACCCTAACCCTAACCCCTAAATGAATAGTAACCCTAACTCCTAAATGAATAGTAACCGCTAACCTCTAAAGCCTAAATGAATAGTCAACCTGACCCCTAAATGAATAGTAACCCAAACCCTAAATGAATAGTAACCCTAACCACTACATGAATAGTAACCATATTCCCAAAATGAATAGTAACCCTATACCCTAAATGAATAGTAACCTTAATCCCTAAATGATTAGTAACACTTTAATCACTAAATGAATAGTAACACTAAACTCCTAAATGAATAGTAACCCTATACCCTAATGAGTAGTTACCCTAACCCCTAAATTAATTGTAACACTATACCCTAAATGAATATTAGCCCTAACCCCTAAATGAATAGCAACCCTAAGCCCTAAATGAATAGTAAACCTAAACCCTAAATGAATAGTTACCCTAAAAACCTAAATGAATAGTAACCCTAAACCCTTAAATGAATCGTACCCTAACCCTAACCCTAAATGAATAGTAACCCTAACCCTAAATGAATAGTAACCTAAACCCTAAATGAATAGTATCCTAACAATTAAACCCTAAATGAATAGTAACCCTAACCCTAAATGAATAGTACCTATACCCTAAATGAATAGTTACCCTAAACCCTAACCACTAAATGAATAGTAACCCTAACCCCTAAATGAATTGTAACCCGTATACCCTAAATGAATAGTAACCCTATACCCTAATGAATATTAACCCTAACCCCTAAATGAATAGTAACCCTAACCCCTAAATGAATAGTAAACCTAAACTCTAAATGATTAGTTACCTTAAAACCTAAATGAATAGTAACCCTAACCCCTAAATAAATTATAACCCTAAACCCTAAATGAATAGTACCCTAACGCTAAACCCTAAATTAATAGTAACCCTAACCCCTAAATGAATAGTAACCTATACCCTAATGAATATTAGCCCTAACCCCTAAATGAATAGTAACCCTAACCCCTAAATGAATAGTAAACCTAAACCCTAAATGAATAGTTACTCTAAACCTAAAATGAATAGTAACCCTAAACCCTAAATGAATAGTACCCTAACCTTAAACCCTAAATGAATAGTAACCCTAACCCTAAATTAATAGTAACCCTAAACCCTAAATGAATAGTACCCTAACATTAAACCCTAAATGAATAGTAAACCCTAACCCTAAATGAATAGTACCTATACCCTAAATGAATAGTTACCCTAAACCCTAACCACTAAATGAATAGTAACCCTAACCCTAAATGAATTGTAACCCTATACCTAAATGAATAGTAACCCTAACCCCTAAATAAATTATAACCCTAAACCCTAAATGAATAGTACCCTAACCCTAAACCCTAAATGAATAGTAACCCTAACCCCTAAATGAATAGTACCTATACCCTAAATGAATAGTTACCCTAAACCCCTAACCACTAAATGATTAGTAACCCTAAACCCTAAACCCTAAATGAATAGTAACCCTAACCTCTAAAGCCTAAATGAATAGTAACCTAACCCTAACCCTAACCACTAATGAATAGTAACCCTAAACCCCTAAATGAATAGTAACCCTATTCCCTAAATGAATACTAACCTAACCCCCATATGAATAGTAACCCTATACCGTAAATGAATAGTAACACTAACCCCTAAATAAATAGTAACCTTAACCCCTAAATAAATAGTGACACTAACCCCTAAATGAATAGTAACCCTATACCTAATGAATAGTTACCCTAACTCCTAAATTAATAGTAACCCTTAACCCCCTAAATGAATAGTAACCCTAACCCAATTAATGAATAGTAACCCTAACCCATCAATGAATAGTACCTCTAACCCCTAAATGAATAGTAACCCTAACCCCTAAATGAATGATAATCCTATACCATGTAAAGTAACCCTATACCCTAAATGAATGGTAACCTTATACCCTAAACCCTATGTGAATGGTAACCCTATACTATAATTCCCAAATGAATGGTAACCTTATACCCTAGTATAAATAGTAACTCTAATTCCTAAATGAATGGTAACTCGATACCCTAAACCCTAAATGAATGGTAACCCTATACCATAATTCCTAAATGAATATTAACCCAAAATCCTAATCCTAAATGAGTAGTAACCCTATTCCTTAAATGAAAAGGATACATAGACCCTAAACGTTTTGGGTAGAAAAGTTTAGGATCCATTATTAGTGTAAACTGTAGTATAGTGCGAGACTATTTTTTTTTTTTTGGCCGCTATGTGAGATTAATTTTTTAACTAAAAATTTGACATTTTTGAAGGTATAGTTATTTGTTAATTTCTTTTGTTTATTGTAAGATTATATATTTGTATTTGATTATTAATTGTAGGACTTAGCTAGAGTTTACCGCAAGAATTAATTTGTTTTTACATGATTATAATTTAATTTATTTAATTAGATATATAAATACATCTACTATTCTAATATTTGATAATGTTAGCCAAATAATGAAATGGTGAAATTACCTGTTTAACACCATGTTAATAGTTTGGTTGACAAAAAAAAACCATGTTAATGATAATTGAAATTTATATTATTGTTAAGCCAAATTCTTTTCATCTTATAATTCTGGTGATATTTTAACTTTTTATGAATATAAGTATTCATTATATATTAAATAGTAAAGTATAAAATAATCAATATCGGATATAAAACTGTTGAAATCTAAATTAGACTGGATACAAACTTTTATTTTTGATTCACTAATTTAATCATTATTTTTTTTGGCTTAATGTATTGTTACGGCAAATTTAAGATTTATATTTTTCCTTTTCTTCCTTTCCTCCCATTTTATTAAGATGAACTGAAAAGCAAACATACAAAAATGAACAAATACAAATGATAGGTAATCTCTTTTGCTAAAAAAGTCAGTAAAGGTAATCTCTTTTCTTTTTTTTTTCTTTGTGAATCTCTTTTCAAATACTACGCACTATGTGTGTCCTCCTGTGTGAACGGTATACTTGAGTCTCTTATTTGTAAATGTGGTTAAGTTTTTTTGTTAAAGTCATGTGGTTAAGTTATTTTAGTAGTAGTAACGAATAACATGAAAACTTAGTGTAAGTGAAACAGCTTCTTGTGACACATAGAAATCTTCATATTGTATAGTTACCATTCATAGAGGTAACCCTATCTTCTCTTAGGCTATGCATGATTACTTCGAGCTTAAGGTATATTTTTTCGTTCTCTTCTTGAATCACTCCCTATAACTTCAATAGAGCTGCACACACATAAGAATCCTTCGGGTAGAGTGATTTAAGATCCATTATTAGTGTAAAATTCGGATTCAATTATATTTTGATTATTTTTCGGTTTCATACCAAGTAGTACCCGACATAGGGCATGTTCGTTTCATCGCCGCAAGTACCTGCGGTTGCGGCAGCCGCAACTATTGTTGTTTGTTTGGTTACCGCAGGTACCTGCGGCATGACGCTGCAGCAAACGCATCTTCACATTTTTAAACATTGATTAGATGCGACGATTAAAAATGTTGTGTTTACCGCTGCCGCTGCCTTAGTACCGGGGAGTCCACGGGGGGTCAACAGACAGATATAATAGATTTCCTCATTTTCAAAGTACCAATTTTGCCCTCCAATTCGCTACTTTTAAGTAAAAAGAAGGAAACAAACATAGCGCCACTGTTGAAGGGTATTTTAGCCATTTACGGAGAGGACGGCGATCCAAATCTGCTTTACTGAAGCTCTCATTTTTTTTTTTTTTTTTGTCTCGTCTCCTTCTTCTTCTTCCCCTTTCTTTCTTTCTTGGTAGATGTTCACTGAGTCGACGAGACGATACGACTCACCGCCAGCCCTGATAAGACGTTTGCTTTTGGTTCGATCGAAACAGACTTTGTTCTTCTCTCTCTCTGGCTACATACATACATACTCAGAGGGAGGCGATAGATCTGAGGAGGAATTAGCGGGGGGAGTGTGATTCGTAATGGCTTCTACGGAAGTCGATTCCCGCTTAGCTCGAGTTGTGATCCCAGCTCTGGACAAGGTCATTAAGAACGCCTCCTGGCGTAAGCACTCCAAGCTCGCTCACGAGTGCAAATCCGTCATCGAGCGCCTCAGATCTCCTGATAATTCTTCTCCTCTCGCCGACTCTGATTCTGGATCTTCCCTTCCCGGTCCCCTTCACGACGGGGGAGCCGCCGAGTACTCTCTCGCCGAGTCCGAGATCATCCTCAGCCCTCTCATTAACGCCTCCTCCACCGCCGTTCTCAAGATTGTCGATCCGGCCGTCGATTGCATCCAGAAGCTTATTGCTCATGGCTATGTTCGTGGTGAGGCCGATCCCACCGGCGGACCTGAGGCGCTACTCCTTTCCAAGCTCATTGAAACCATCTGCAAGTGTCACGAGCTCGACGATGAAGGACTCGAGTTACTCCTCCTCAAGACGCTCTTAACTGCTGTTACTTCTATTTCCCTCAGGATCCATGGAGACTCTTTGCTACAGATCGTCAGGACTTGTTATGGCATCTACTTGGGTAGCAGAAACGTCGTTAATCAGGCCACCGCTAAGGCCTCGCTCGTCCAGATGTCTGTTATCGTCTTCAGAAGAATGGAGGCCGATTCATCTACTGTCCCCATTCAGCCCATCGTCGTCGCCGAGCTTATGGAGCCCATGGACAAATCTGAATCTGACCCATCCACCACGCAGTCCGTTCAAGGTTTCATCACCAAAATTATGCAGGATTTCGACGGAGTCTTCAATTCAGCTAACGCCAAGGGCACCTTCGGCGGCCATGATGGAGCCTTCGAGTCTTCTTTGCCTGGGACTGCGAAGCCAACGGATCTGTTGGATTCTACTGATAAGGATATGTTGGATGCCAAGTACTGGGAGATCAGCATGTATAAGTCGGCTCTCGAAGGAAGAAAAGGGGAGCTGGCCGATGGAGAAGTGGAGAAAGACGATGATTCTGAGGTTCAGATTGGGAATAAGCTGAGAAGAGACGCCTTCTTGGTTTTCAGGGCACTTTGCAAGCTGTCTATGAAGACGCCTCCAAAGGAAGATCCTGAGTTGATGAGAGGGAAGATTGTGGCTCTCGAGCTATTGAAGATTCTCCTCGAGAATGCTGGTGCTGTCTTTAGAACCAGCGACAGGTTTGCTTCGCTTATCTTCTTGAACTTTTTTTATAAGCCACATTTGTTGGTAGTTTGTTATGCTATCTCTAGTTTCAGCCTTTTTTTTCTTCCTAAAGCTTTCAACGTCGGAGATTGCTAGCTTATCTCCATCTTCTTGATAGTTGCTTTGCGCAGAATGTTATTTAGTTGTTGGTGTTATTTTCTGAAAATCTAGTATCAATTCATTATGAAACAGGTTCTTAGGTGCCATCAAGCAGTATCTGTGTCTCTCCTTGCTGAAGAACAGTGCTTCAAATCTTATGATCATTTTCCAGCTTTCCTGCTCGATTTTACTTAGCTTGGTTTCAAGATTTCGTGCTGGGCTGAAGGCAGAGATTGGGGTGTTCTTCCCTATGATTGTTCTAAGAGTGTTAGAGAATGTTGCTCAACCTGATTTTCAACAGAAGATGATAGTGCTTCGGTTCCTGGACAAGCTCTGCATTGATTCACAGATTTTGGTAGATATCTTTATCAACTATGATTGTGATGTCAACTCATCCAATATATTTGAGAGGTATGAATTGATGTGGTATTTTGGTTTATCTATGTCTTTATGCCCTGAATCTGTTTATCTTATTTTTGTTGTATAAGCGCTGGGATCAATAATTACTGTGAACTATCTAAAGTTGACATTTATTTCCGTGTTTGTTTTCTATACCTTGTTTTTAGGATGGTGAATGGTCTCCTTAAGACTGCTCAAGGAGTGCCTCCTGGTACAGTCACTACCTTGTTGCCACCTCAGGAAGCAGCCATGAAGCTTGAAGCCATGAAATGCTTAGTTGCTGTTTTAAGGTCTATGGGAGTATGGGTGAATAAGCAGTTGCGTCTTCCAGATCCTTATTCTGCAAAATTGCTAGAAATTGATGATAGAAATCTTGAAGAAGGAAGTCATCCGGTGGAAAATGGTAAGGGGGATGGAGGCCATGGGGGTTTTGAAAGATCAGAATCCCAGTCTGAATTGTCCAGTGGGACTTCTGATGCCTTAGCAATAGAGCAGCGCCGAGCTTACAAGCTCGAACTTCAGGTAAAAGTATTAAGTTACCTAAAGTTTCATTCGGCGCTCATTGACTTTTGTCTCAGCCTGTCAGCTAAAACCTGATTTGGTTTTATTGATGGCAGGAAGGTATTTCTATTTTCAACCAGAAACCTAAGAAAGGCATTGAATTTCTAATCAAGGCAAACAAGGTGGGGGACTCACCAGAGGAAATAGCAGCTTTTCTCAAAGATGCATCCGGGTTAAACAAGACTTTGGTAGGGGATTATTTGGGGGAAAGGGAGGACCTATCTCTTAAAGTGATGCATGCATATGTGGATTCGTTCGAATTTCAAGGCATGGAATTTGATGAGGCAATTCGAGCCTTTCTCCGGGGATTTAGGCTGCCAGGGGAAGCCCAGAAAATTGATCGTATCATGGAAAAGTTTGCTGAGCGTTACTGTAAATGTAATCCAAAGGCTTTTTCTAGCGCTGATACGGCATATGTCCTCGCTTACTCTGTCATATTGCTCAACACGGATGCACATAACCCTACGGTGAAGAGCAAGGTACATATTTAAATCCCTCTTGAGGGATGTCCTACTCCAAGCTTGTTTTAAGCTTGTGTAATGTTCAAACAAGTTAACTCATTATTAATTTTTCAATTACAACTTGCAGATGACAGCTGATGGTTTTATTAGAAATAATCGTGGTATAGATGATGGAAAAGATTTGCCTGAGGAATATCTACGTGCATTGTATGAAAGGATATCTAGAAATGAGATAAAGATGAAGGACGATGGTTTGGGTCCGCAACAGAAGCAGCCGACAAACTCAAGTAGATTACTTGGCTTAGATACTATCTTAAATATTGTTGTTCCTAGGCGTGGTGATGATATGTACATGGAGACCAGTGATGATCTTATTAGGCATATGCAAGAGAGGTTTAAAGAAAAAGCTCGCAAATCTGAGTAAGAAGCTTCCTTTATTGTGCATTTTTGTTTTGCACACTCTTGTGCGGTGGTCTGCTTCACCCATGTTGGTTCTGTTTCCATTCTTTTCTCTTTTGGGCATCTTCAAACTTATGTTCTGATAGTCAATTCTTTGGGAGTTAGTGGTTGGTCAGGTCATTACTGCTGGCTTCTGGTCTTATTGTTATTTCTATTTTGCTATTTTGCTATTTTGCTATGATTTTTATACTTGGAAGTACCTGAAAAAGTGTATGTCGTGGTTTCTAATTTTTGTTTTCCACTGTAGGTCAGTTTATTATGCAGCCTCGGATGTGGTTATACTCAGATTTATGGTTGAGGTGTGCTGGGCTCCTATGTTGGCAGCTTTCAGTGTTCCACTTGACCAAAGTGATGATGCAGTCATTACAACATTATGTCTGGAGGGTTTCCACCATGCCATCCATGTCACTTCTGTAATGTCCTTAAAAACGCACAGAGATGCCTTTATGACTTCGCTAGCAAAATTTACTTCCCTCCACTCTCCTGCTGATATCAAGCAAAAAAACATTGAAGCCATTAAGGTTTGTATTTTTGTTTCTCAACTTCCTACCTTTATATTCAAGGTACAAAACGAGATAGGGGGGATCTCATTTAGTCTTATGTTTCATTCTATGCTGGACTAGCATTGACAATTTTGCGTCTGGAAAATCTTGGGAAAAAAATAATTTCATGTTTTTTTTGGGCACTTTTCTCATTTCTAGGAAATGGTAATTGAATTAGCTGTTTCTTTCGAAGTGAGTTGGGTTAACTTGCATCGCATCCAAACATGGTAATCTTGAAAACACCAATGGATGAGACGAAATGGCTTCGATTGATTAAGTTTGTTTTGTCTGTATACTGATAGGTAATAGTAAAACTGGCGGAGGAAGAAGGTAACTATCTACAAGATGCTTGGGAGCATATATTGACTTGTGTTTCACGGTTTGAGCATCTTCATCTCTTGGGGGAAGGAGCGCCTCCTGATGCCACTTTCTTTGCATTTCCGCAAACGGAGTCAGGAAACTCTCCACTGGCGAAGCCAAATTCCGCACCTGCAGTTAAAGAAAGAGCACCTGGAAAACATCAGTATGCTGCATCTGCTGTGATAAGGGGTTCCTACGATGGTTCCGGTGTTGCTGGCAAGGCTTCTAATACAGTGACAACTGAACAGATGAACAACCTGATATCTAATCTGAACTTGCTAGAACAAGTTGGAGACATGAGTCGGATATTTACTCGTAGTCAAAGATTGAACAGTGAAGCCATAATTGACTTTGTTAAAGCCCTCTGCAAAGTTTCCATGGATGAGTTACGATCTCCATCTGATCCACGGGTCTTCAGCCTAACAAAGATTGTGGAAATAGCGTTAGTATCAATCTTTTATTTACAATACTGTTGTGTTTTGCTCAAACTCTCTCTTATTTATACTCTATTGGGGTTAATGGCAGGCACTATAACATGAACCGCATAAGACTTGTCTGGTCGAGCATCTGGCATGTGCTATCGGATTTCTTTGTGACTATTGGCTGTTCTGATAACCTCTCTATTGCAATTTTTGCAATGGATTCTTTGCGCCAGCTGTCTATGAAGTTCTTAGAGCGGGAAGAGTTGGCGAATTATAACTTCCAAAATGAGTTTATGAAACCTTTTGTTGTTGTCATGCGCAAAAGTGGTGCTGTTGAGATCAGGGAATTGATTATACGATGTGTCTCACAGATGGTTTTATCCCGTGTTGACAATGTCAAGTCGGGATGGAAGAGTATGTTCATGGTATTTGATCCATCAAACTCCCGTTTATGTTGATGTCTATCTCAGTTGTTGATGACAGATATACTTACTGAAATCTGTTTGCTCTTGCAGATTTTCACTACAGCGGCACATGATGCACATAAAAATATTGTGTTCCTGTCTTTTGAAATGGTTGAGAAGATTATCCGAGACTACTTCCCACACATCACAGAGACAGAGACGACCACCTTCACAGACTGTGTGAATTGCCTTGTTGCGTTCACCAATAGTAAATTTGAGAAAGATATTAGTCTCCAAGCTATTGCTTTCCTTCAATATTGCGCAAGAAAACTTGCTGAAGGCTCTGTTGGTTCATCATTAAGAAGGAACCCTCCATCATCTCCTCCGGGTGGAAAAAGTGGAAAACAAGATAGTGGAAAATTTCTAGAAAGTGACGAACATTTGTATTCTTGGTTTCCGTTATTAGCCGGTAAGCCACATTTTCGCACTTGTTGTCACAATAATCTTACTTTTTTAAATCAACATAATCATCACAATGACATTTTTGGCTTTCTTTTACGTGCAGGTTTATCTGAACTTAGTTTCGACCCAAGAGCAGAAATTAGGAAGGTTGCATTGAAAGTCCTGTTTGATACTCTGCGGAACCATGGTGACCATTTCAGCCTGTCTTTATGGGAACGGGTTTTTGAGTCTGTTTTATTTCGGATATTCGACTATGTGCGGCATGACGTTGACCCATCTGGTGAGGATTCAGCAGATCAGATAGGTTACAATGGTGAAGTTGACCAAGAGTCTTGGCTTTATGAGACATGCTCGTTGGCTCTACAGCTAGTTGTAGACCTCTTTGTAAATTTCTACAAGACAGTTAATCCTCTCCTTAAGAAGGTACTGATGTTATTCGTAAGCTTGATAAAACGTCCTCACCAAAGTCTTGCTGGTGCGGGTATTGCTGCGCTTGTCCGTCTGATGAGAGATGTCGGTCATCAATTCACAGACGAACAATGGCTCGAGGTTGTGTCATGTATCAAAGAAGCAGCGGATGCTACATCCCCTGACTTCTCATATGTTACCAGTGAAGATATGACGGAAGATGTAAGCAATGGGGACGAAACAAATGATAATTCCAACGACGCACTGAGAAGAAGAAACAGGCAGCTTCATGCTGCCGTCGCAGATGCCAAATCCAAAGCTTCAATTCAGATTTTTGTGATTCAGGTCAGTAAGTCTCAAGTCTCTGGTGATGAAGCATGGATATATTCACACATAAATCGATCTCATCAGTATATGTGTATGTTTGTGCACTTGTTCTTTATTTGCAGGCGGTAACAGATATCTACGACATGTACCGTACGTCTCTCACAGCCAATCACATGTTGATGCTCTTCGACGCTATGCATGGCATTGCATCCAATGCTCACACAATCAATGCCGATCCACTCTTACGTTCCAAGCTCCAGGAGCTGGGGTCGTCCCCTGAATCCCAAGAAGCTCCTCTGCTGCGCCTGGAGAACGAATCTTTCCAAACATGTATGACCTTCTTAGACAACCTCGTCTCAGACCAGCCTGTGGGTTACGACGAGGCTAAAATAGAAACCCACCTCATAAGCCTCTGCAGAGAGGTGTTAGAGTTCTACATAGACATCTCGTGTGCAAAGGAGCAGTCGTCTAGATGGGCGGTTCCCTCAGGGACAGGAAAAAGGAAAGAGCTAACCGCGCGGGCTCCACTAGTGGTCGCTGCAATCCAGACACTGGGAAACATGGGAGAGTCACTGTTTAAGAAGAACTTGCCGGAGTTGTTTCCGTTGATAGCGACGTTGATTAGTTGTGAACATGGGTCAGGGGAAGTACAAGTTGCCCTTAGTGATATGCTTCAGACATCTATGGGACCTGTTCTCCTCCGCTCTTGCTGCTGATCTCTCTCTCTCTTCATTTGCTCCCTCGATTTTAATCATAATTCTGATTGGTTCTTCTCTTTTGAGGTTTTTTTTTTTTTTTTCACAAAAATTTACGTTTGCCTGATTGTTTGGTGGTAGCCATGGGAAGAAGGTAGCGTTCACGAGGTGTTTATTTTCTTATAATGTAAATTGTAAAATATTAGACAGTCTGTGTTTTTGACACATTGTTTCATAATAAGTCTTCTACTAAACTTTCTTTTTATTTCGAGGTTGGATGAATCACAAAACGTGATTTAGTAAGGCGTTTTTTACAATCAAAAGTGAACGAAAAGTTTAGTACTAACATAGATAAAGTAAAATAAATAGAAAGAATACAGATGATGATGGGTGTGTCATGTGTGAATCTCGATAATTATGTTACAAACTTAGAACAAAGTCAAAACTGGATGCCGAGGCGACGGATCTCAGAACGGAAGACGGGACTGGAAGAGAGAGTACGATGAGCCAAACTTCGAATGTCTTCTCTTGAACATTCCTTTGATATTCTCACCAACTCCCACAACGCTCCTCCGCTTATCATCTCCTTCGCATTCACCTCTGCCCCCACCAAACAATACCCAAAAACACCAATGAATATGATGAACCACAAGGACCACAAAGAAAAGTCAAGGCTCGCACTAACCATGCTGGGCCAGATGACATAAAGCTAGCTCTATGTGCCGCCTGATTGGCGCAGCTTCATCGTTAGCATGTTGTACAATCCACGGAAGAGCTCCGTCTTCTATTAGTAGTGATCTTCCACTCTTAACACCTTCATACACTCTTCAAATTAACCCACCAAAACAAGAAACGTCTCTACACACTAGGTGACCTTGATGGAAAACTAGAACGGCTTTTTACCTTGAGTGGTTGCTCGGGACTCGCACTTTGCAAAGTTTGCAATTCCACGAGCCACCTGAGCAAGAACATCCGGATGTCCGCATCTAACCATTCCTAACAACGCTTTTATTCCACCATCCGACCATAGTCTTGCTTGAAGTTTGTCTGCCAGACATAAAAGACATTTCAGAAATTGGTCGGTTTCTTCGTTCAAAAGAAAATGACAGTTGAATATGTTATTTTACCATTGCCACAGAGATTAGCAATAGCTCCAGCAACCATGCGTAAAGTCTGTGGATCCTCTGCATCTGCAGCTGTTAGAGATAGCAAGCTGATTCCACCTTGGTCCACTATCAGTTGTTGACTCACTTCTGTTACCACACAAACAAAACTAAAACACATGAGCACATATTGTCACACTAAGTGACCACAAGCCATTTAACTAGTCTGTTTCTGCTTTCACCGTCTGTTTAACCTCCAAATATTATTCAGTATCCATAAGCATTTACCATTCATTGCGAGATTGGCAATCGCACCAGCGGCGACTCTTCGGACAGTTTCATCTTCGTAGCTTCTCAGAAGCATCAACAATGATGTAAGCCCTCCAGCTTCAACGATCTTTTCTTGATTTGCCTCTGCTTATCAAACCCAAAGAAAATAGGGGAACTGTGATACCTTATAGCAACAAAAAAAATATGAACCTCAAGAGATGATCATATATGTATGTGAGTGAGCAAAAGTTACCTTCAGCTGCAAGATTCGCCACAACTTTTACAGCATGAATTCTTATGTTTGCATCATCTGACTCGAGCAATTGCAAAATCTTTTGAAGTCCCACTGTTTCAAGGAGGATAGAAAGTTATAAGAACCACAAAGGCAGTTGTACACACTCCGGCGCAAACATTTTAGAAGAAATTCCTATTACCTTGCTCACATAGTGTAGCAAACGGTGCCTTCTGTCCGTTCATAGATTCTCTTGCTTGGGAATGCCGTGAGGGTAATGAGTCCGTGCCAGAAAATGAATTCCCTGGGGCACCGCTGTCCAAGCATCGTCTCATCTAGAAGAATAAGACTCAACTGTCAGGTAAACTCAAGGTTGAACCAAAATCATAACCAAGATACAGTTGTTATCAAGTACAAGAGCAGGTGGTTGTGAATATGTGCCTCATAGTGATTATAGTAAGATCAAAGAAACTCTAACCGTGCTTGTACAAATTTCCAAGTGTTACAAGGTATATTCAGTGAGTGAAAACGATAAAGACTAATCCTTTATTTGATGTAAAAGACAGTTGCTTTACAGAAATTAAAGGAGAGACTTTCATACCCACTAAATTCGTAAATTTTGTACCTGGTCAGCTTCAAAAGTAAGTTGCACAAGTTGACTTCGTAATATAGTGACCTCTTCTTCAAGTTTCTTTTTCTGAATAGCCTCATCCTCCAGCAGTTTTTGTAGTCTTGATATTCCAGCATCTTCGCCTTCCTAAAACGCCAGAGAGCTTGGTTAAATATTATCTAAGATGTTAAATCATTTGAGAGGGGGAGAGAGATAGAAAGAGCGAAAAAGAAGTTAAAGACTGGGTACCCCTGATTTTGTCTTCAGCGTTGACTGGCTTTTTATTTTGCTAACTTCCTCTTCAGCTGCCTTCCTTAACCTCATTTCGTTCTCAAGTGATTCTTTTAACCTGGTGAATTCACTAGCTGTAACAACCCCGTTGACCTGCAGGTTAATATTTACAGGTTAAAGATTCGTACACTCCCATCACCTGAAAACAAAATAAGAGTTCTGTGGGCTAGTACCTCTCCATTGCGTTTACCATTCTCATGGTTCCGCTGGCTCGATATCAGCTTTTCTTCAAGCTTTTTAACTGACTCCATATACTCCATTTGACACTTTAGTTTCTCCTTCTGTAAATAGAATATTAGAAAACAAATATCCGATTTCAGGTACTGAAACAAAACACGGATATGAAACCGTTTTTTATTTTATTTTTTTCGAATTCTTTTGGGTATATATATGCTAACCTCTAAGGCCTCAGCAAAGTTTTTTTCAACTTCTGATATACGATTTTGTGCTTGTCGATTTATTCTCTCCACATCGTCATCAAATGCTTTCAGCTGCCTTTCATTTTCAGCAATCACCTTATCAAGTTGGACCTCAAGTTTCTTGGATAAACTTTTGTAATCAAATTCTTCCTTTATCTTTAACATATTCTCTACCTTCATTGCCTGCCCAAAAATTAAAAACACTTATGGTTTTGAATATTTTCAAAAAGACTTCTACATTACGTGTTGGGTAAAGATAGTGATAGCGCACCCTTTGACCAAATAATATAGTACTTGTTGTCTCCCCTCTATGACGTGGGGAGGGACCAATGGTCACAATTAGGGATGTTCTTGCTGTGCCTAAAATGCAAAAAACATATGTATTAGCGACTGATAATTCTGAAAAGTCCAGTTATTAGGAATTCAGAATTCAAGACACCAGGACTTAGGATATGAGCAATAAGATAACTAACCACCAAATGAATCTCTCAACAAGCGAGTAAGTTTTGAATCGCGAAGTGGAACATGAGGGCTATTCTCAGCTATTGCATTTATGCATTTTCCTAAAGCACTAAGTGAAAGATTAATGGATTTAGCTTCCTCCAGCATGTGCCCTTCGCTGCCTGCATAGCAAGAAAGACGGTGATAATAAGTACACCCAAAAGGTGGAATCGTACAGAGCATCATAGGAAAAGTAGGAAATGTGTTAGTAACTGATACTGTCATTGAGGGAAAACGAAGAAATGAGTGAATCTGCTGAGTACAAAGAGCTTTGACAAGCTATGCCAATTGATTATTAGAGGTTTATACCAGACTTGTGAACACGTTCAGAACCAGCAAGATCAACTAGAACAAGCTTGCTTCTCCTAACCAATGGCTTTGATGGTCTGAGAAAGTGAGATGAGTTCTCCGTTTCAGTTGAGACTGGATCCTCGTTTTCTACCACCGACCTCTTGACATGTACCTGAACTATTATTGATCATGCATCAACTCAAGATAACAATAGAGATGAACGTAGAGGTATATCAAAATCTAATGTATCAAAATTTGAGAAGGCTAAACAGAAGTGAATTACCATGAGAATTGCATGACTTCGAGAAGATTCAGTATTCAATTTTGTATTGGCTGCAACCCTATGTGTTTCCCCTAGCTGGAGGAGCTCAAGGAAATTTTGTTGGTTCCTGATCTCTACATGGGTTGCCCCAGGCAAGGAGACATCTCCAGTTTTGGGGTCTTCGACAATAGCAATATTGTCATTAGATGGGTCTAGGAGATCTTGGATGGTCTCCATATAAAGCTGGAGATAGAGAGAGAGTTAGTGTCTAATGCAAAGTAGTAGTAAGTGAGGAAACAAACAATGTAAGAAAAGAAAGAAAACCTGTAAATAAGAGACAGAGACAGAGTCAGTGTCAAGGGAAGTGCCAGCAATGATATCTTCCATGGAACGAACCATGATACCACGAGCAGCAGTATCTTCATCTCCTAATCTTCCAAGGGTAAAAGTTTTGCCAGTACCGGTCTGACCATAGGCCATGACAGTTCCATTGTAACCCTCAAGAACACTCTACAAAGTAGTAGTGGGGGTAATCAAAGTAAAATTCAGATAAACAGAAAGAAAAAAAAGAAAAAAAAAGAGGGAGAAAGAAAAGGTGGGGGGAGAGAAAAGGAAAGAGACCTCAACAACAGGCTTGGCAACAACTTGGTAGACGCGTTTCTGTGAAGCAGCTTCGGTAAGCACGTCATCAAACTCATAGGTTTCAGTATCCCAATTGTTTTTCCTGAGTTTCAACCTTTTAAGCTGGACATATGGAGACAAAATCAGTGAGAGAGAGAGAGAGAGAGTAGAAGGAAGAAAACACCAACCAAAAGGGAAGAGAAGAGAAACACCTCAGGTTGCAACTCAACACAATCAGCAAAATCAGCATCTGCGACGGACTCATCAGCATTACGAGGTCGTAATCTAACAGCGACTCGAACTCTCCCAGGCACTGAAACAAGAAAAGAAGAAGATGATTAAGCAAGGGTGGGTTCCAGTATAGAGATCGACAAAATCGTCCAGTATAAAGGCAATTAAACAACAATCAATCAAATCAAATCAATCATCCAATCCAAGTAAGTCGATTTGGAAACACAGAGAGAGTTGCTTCTTCACTAACCACAAAGCTAGGAGGTGAGAGTGAAACTTGGAAATTGAAATCGCATCTCAGTAAGTAGGTAAATTAATTACAACAACAACAAAAGAGAGAGAGAGAGAGAGAGAGAGAGAGAGAGAGAGAGAGAGAAAGGAGGAGGGACCTCCATTGTCAGCGAGAGAAGCAGATGAGGTGGAGTTGCGACGGGGGGCGGAGGAGGAAGGAATCCTGGATTTGAAAGAAGACGATCTGAGATTGCTGGAGCCAGAGACGGGTCTCATGGATCCACCTCTAACCGCACCATTTCTCGAAGAAGATGAAGCCATAGCCATCCCCTCTCTTATCTATATATGCTAGCCTAACAGTCTTCTTCTCCGTCTTCTCTACAGAGCCGACTGAGTTTATTTATTTATGCGAACAGAAGAATTAAAATTCAAAACATAAAAAAGAGAATAGAGGCGAACAAGTAGAAGAAGAAGAAGAAGAAGAAAATTACAAGAAAGAGTTGTGGACTGTTTTTTCTATTTTTTTTTTTGCCTCAATCTCGTCTCTTCAATTTTTTTATTATTAGTATTATTTATTTATTAAAATAAAATAAAATAAATAAATAAACACAGCAGTGCCAGTGAGTTATGGAGGAGGAGGAGGAGGTTGGCGGGGCCCACACGCGTCCGCATTTTGAATGGGAAGAAAGAAAGACAGAGACAGTCGTTGGGTTTTTCAGTGGCTCCCACTTTTCTCAAAAAGAGTCCACTGTTTTTTTTTACCTTTTTACCCTTTTCCAGGTTCTGTTTTGCTCGCTTTAATTGCGCCGAACGGGTCGGTTTGGTTTAGTGTACCATTAGATGATAATGCTTGCTTTCTCTGTTTAATAAGGAAGGCTGCTGAATTACCCTTCTCCCAGGTTATTCGTTTGTATAGGATCTGTGTCAAGTTTTGGCTGAGCCCCTTTTTTAAAAATAATTCTGGTAGGCCTCTTGGAATTTGGTGGCCCACGCAGAATCCTATCTAACTTCAACGTTTTTTTACTTTGAAACTCCAGTCACAGACGGATTTAGCTGTCAAATTTACGCACTTGGTGAGAGAGACAGTGTGTCAATTGATTGAGACTATACTTACAAGTTAAAACTAAACTAGACAACCAAAAAGGAAAACCCCTTTCAAATCAAAAGGACACTACTAGTAACAACTGTTATTAATAAAACTAACTTTTTGACATGTGAAACAGTGGTTTTGGTTTTAACTTGTGAGCGTGTTCATGTCTCATCATCAGCTTTACCGATACAAAATGAAAGACTTAACCAACAACAGTAGAAGCTTTATTTATGACCTTTTTAACCACCAGCAAGTGGATTGGCGTGGATCGTCACACGGTTTAGCCTTATCTCAGCTAGCGGCCTATCTCTTGGCCCTGTTTGTGTCTGCAATATCATTAGAGAGTTAGTATTCTTTTTTTTTGTGTAAAACAAATTCACATCAAGAAAACTTTAAACAGTTGCTAGTAAGGAAGATAAGAGTTCAATCTAGTATTTATTGGGAAGGTAAAAAAAGAGGTTGGTTAACTAACCTTTTCCATAATGTCAAGGACTTCGAAGCCATGAATGACCTTGCCAAAGATGGTGTATGATCCATTCAGATGTGGTTGTTTAGCATAGGTGATAAAGAACTGGCTTCCGTTGGTGTTTGGGCCACTGTTAGCCATTGAGAGCATACCTCTTGCATTGTGCTGCAATAATAAAGAGAATGGAACCAGCAGCAGGTCAAGAAACAGATCAGGAGGATAGTAAGTAAGTAAGTAAGTAAGTAAGTAACCTTCTCTTCTCTTGTAAGATAGATAGATAGATAGATTACCTTAAGGGAGTCTCGGATCTCATCATTGAATTTCTTGCCCCAGATGCTAGTACCTCCTTTGCCAGTGCCATTAGGGTCACCTCCTTGAATCATGAACCCTTTGATATTTCTATGAAATATGGTACCATCGTAGTACCCACTTGCACATAACGCCAAAAAGTTCTGCATCCAAATTAAATTATAACCAAATTAAAATAAACAAATTCCCCTCCCTATCATCATAAGATTCAACCCTAAACCCTAATTTCGATCGATTTTGAATATATTAAGTTGTAAGACAAAGGAGCAGAAACAATCCATCATAGAATCGAAAACCGAGAGACAGGGAGATGTGAAGAACTAACCTCAGCACTCTTGGGAACCTCGTCGCAAAAGATCTCGCACTTTATATCACCCAGATTCGTGTGCAATGTTACTGACTGCACATTATATTATACATACAATTATCGCCAAAACAAAAATAGCAAAAACAGAACGAACGATTGATCGATGACCGAGCTCACCATTGATTGATGCTCGGGAAAACTAGCGGAGTTTTCTTTTTCCCACTTCCTCTCTCGGCGCGTCGATGCTTTTGGCGCTTCTCCTTCGTTCCTTCCAGACATCTCTCTCTTTACTAGAACGTCGCCGCCTTATCTTGTTGGGCCTTCTATGGGCCATATTCTGGATCCATTATACATGACATCTAAACGGCGACGTTTCTATCTTACAAATCCAATACTGTATGTAGTAGATGTTTGGTTATCTTTCAAATCCAAAATATTGTATCTATCTCTCTAATGGCGACCACCGGCGCCGCCGCTGCCACGGCCACTGCCACTGAGATTGGAAACGCAGAAATCAAACAGCCTCGATCGATATTTGACTTGCCGGCCGATTTCTTTGACTCGTGTCGGTTGTCAAATCCTTCGGAGACTCAATCGTCGACGTGGTTAATACCAGTACCACCCGCGGAGGAGGAGAAGAAGAAGAAGAAGGACGGCGTGATTCTGGATAGATGGACCTGTAATACTTGTAAAATTGACTTCTCTTCTCTTCAAGATCAACGCTCCCACTTCAAATCCGATCTTCATCGCCTTAACGTAATCATTTATCTCTCTTTCTCCCACTACTAGTACTACTATGATGATAACTCCTTAGAATATATAAAAGTATTTCTATTTCGTTTTCCCATGCGCTAATTTGTAGTTGTTGCTGTGATGGTATAGATCAAGCTGAGTGTTGCTGGCAAGCCTATTTTGAGAGAAGAAGATGTTGATGAGTTGACGTCTGAATCTGTCCAAGACTACGATGTCTCTAGTATATCAGGATCAGAAGACGAAGCTGAGACTAGACACACACTCCACTTTGATCCTCAAAAGGGTATTGATAAAAAGAAGCTTTTTATTCGTCTTCAAACTGGTGACAAAGTTTCCATCTGGAAAAGCTTAATCATGGACGAGGCTGAAATGGTGAATGACATTGGATCTTCTTCTATCGATGATTTTGGGAGGAGCTTGGGCGAGATTGAAGTCACTGAGAGGTTGAGAAATTTGATTCCAGAGAATACGGATCACAGGCAAATGTCTGTCGTGTTGCTTGCTAGTGGTGGCCACTTTGCCGGTACTGTCTTTAATGGAAAGTCGGTTGTGGCTCATAAGACATTCCACAGGTACTGTCTCTTTGCATTTTCTCTCTATTTTCATGTGTTTTTTTTCTTGCTTGTTGATTCTTATTCAGTTCAGAATCGAGATTCTGTTTTTTACCTATGATTAATTAAGATTAATATCCCTTGGTCTTGAAACATTATAGGGTATTGATATGTTCTCTTATTCCCTTTCCCATTTCCCATGTATAGGTATGTTGTAAGAGCCAAGGCTGGTAAAAAGCAGTCCACAAAAGATGGAAGCGGCGGGAGGAGTATACACTCTGCCGGAGCCTCACTTCGTCGTTACAACGAACTTGCTTTAAAAAAGGTTAGTCTCTGACCATGTTTTTGCTACTAACTGTTGCCTTCTTCTTTCAGCTAACGAAAGGTCGTTGATTTTTTTTACCAATAATATTTCTAAGCACCTTTTGTTGCGGATTCTATAATGGGAAAAGGAACTTGCTCCTGTTACTGTTTTCTCTTGACATGGTTTTCAGTTTACGGTTTTTCTAAAAGCCAATTTTAAGTGAGCTCACTTAAAAAAGAACACATAAGAGTCCCGTATATAGTTATATCTGCGGCTCTGCTCGTTTTGTAAAGGAAATTCCGAACTCGGAAGTGTGGTGTATAGTTTTGTAAACATGATTTAGGTCTCTTGAAGGGTGGAAATATTGGCCGCCTTCAGGATGGTTGTCAACCGGGATCAGGATCATAGGAAGGAAAACATTAAAAAAATATTTGTATATTTTGTAACCTCTATAAATATGATACATAGCCTTTGAAGTAAATTTATGTATCATTTTTCTCTATGTTGTTAGGATATTCAAGAGCTGCTTGCTAGCTGGAAGCCTTATTTTGATGGTGCTGCTTGTGTTTTTGTTCATGCTCCCTCAAGCAGTAGGCAATTACTTTTCAATGGAGGCAAACCGTACTTTAGCAGCCAAAACTGTGCTGTACGAAACGTTCCATTTACTATCCGGCGGCCAACCTTCAAGGAATCACAGCGTATATATAATCAGTTGACTCAGATTGCATATGTAATTGAGGAGATTTTTATTAATCAACCAGAAGACACCAAAGCCAGTACAGTGGTGCATACCCATTATGAGGATCCTGGCGAAACCTCAAGAAACGAAGAGCCCAATGAAACTTCTTCTACTAACGTAATCTTAGAGGAACCAAATCGTATAGAAGAGGATCTCGGGGATGGAGTTACTGGTACGTCAACTCCCTTGCATGAAGCTGCTAAATCTGGTGATTTTGAAAAAGTTCTGGAGTTATTGGAGGAGGGTATGGATCCTTGTGCTAAGGATGAAAGAGGCAGAACGCCGTACATGCTTGCAAATGAGAAGGAAGTGAGAAACACTTTTAGACGGTTTATGGCATCAAACCTTGAAAAGTGGAATTGGCATGATGCTAAAGTACCCAGCCCGCTCACCAAAGAGATGGAGGAATCTCAAGGTGCCAAGCAGGTATTGCATCGATTTGTTATTTGTTGACGTCAAAAGTTTGGTTTAAGGATTACGCATGAGGCAAAATAGGACTAGTGCAGAACTCCTTAGTCCTTTCTTTACGCACTGCGTTCTTAGGTTGAGCTCTATCCCGGAGTTTATGGATATATGTGGTCATGTGTTAGGGTCCAATGTCTGCCAAATACTATATTAAATTGTGATGTAGATGATGCATTTATTCTCGCATGATTTGATATATATGATTTTCGGATGGGATTCTGAAGCCACCATCTGACTAACTTGATTTGTGATGGTGATTCTTGTTCAGGCAGAAAAAGACGCCAAGCAGAAAGCAAGAGCAAAAGAGTTGAAGAAACTACGCAGAGCCCGAGAAAAGAAGGCTCAAGTAACGTTTTCTTTTTCCAACGAAAACTCGGATTAGTAGAGATTAGAGAGAGACAGTTAACTTCTTATCTAACCCTCCTTGTGTTTGCAGGCCGAAGCTGCGCAGGCTGAGAAAGAGAAGCCGATCTCTAAAGTGGTTAGCTTCCTAAACCCCCAATTTGTATACTTTTCGATATCAGTCTTGCTTTCTCGTGTGTGTAAATCTTCTTGTAAATAGGAGGAAGTGAGGAGAGCAATGGCAGCCCAGAGGGAAAAGAGAGCAGCCGCTGCAGAAAGACGGATGGCGTCACTTAACATTCAAAGCAGTTCAACGACAACATAATTTCCAACAAATTTTTGATATCATTCATATTTTTTTTAGTGTTCTTTTTTTTGTTTCAATTCTGTACAATGTAGTATTAGCCCTGGGCATAATATCCGGTATCGAAGAATCCTACCGGAACCGAACCGATAAAAGTGGTATCGGGTAGGGTTCGGGTTAAACAGAATTACCGAATGGGCTAAGAGACCTTGGTAAAATAGACTTCGGTTCGGGTTCGGGTTGTAACTTAAGTATATTCGGCCACCGTTTTAGATCCGTTTAACCTAAATGCCTAATAAAGCCTTGACCCATTAAGGCTTCGACGTCCATTTGAACTTGTTTTATCTTTTGTTTTAAGTTAGTTGTGAGTTTATTGAACTTAATGTGGAAAATTGGTAATTTCATAACTCAGCTAAGGGGGTATGTTCAATTCTTACATGATGTTTAAACCTGTGTGAATCCATACATTAAGTTAAATAAAATTAAAATTCACAACTCCAATTCTTCAAACTGTGCTAATACATACTTAATAATTAACGGTGTTAAGAAACTGTTAACGGCTTCTAACGTGGAAATAAATTTTCTGACGGTGATATGAAACGACGTCGTTTTGAAAAGAAAAAAACAAAACTTTTTTTGGTCAAAACGACGTCGTTTCCTTCCTTCTTCTTCTTTCTCTTTCCCGACTCGCGTTTGTTCAAGTCTCGACTCTTGTTTCTTCTATTTTATCAAAAACCTGAGAATTTCCTTCTCGAGAATTTAACCCAGCTCTCTCCTTCGTTTCTGTATTCGGATCTACATTTTCGTGTTTTTAATTGAGGTGGGATTTTGTTGAGTCCGTACCCAAGGAATTTGGGTTTCTGCGATTGAACCGGCTGCGGAAGAGGAGGATGGAGAACACAGAGTGCGCTAGGGTTGTCGTTAGAATTTAGAATAAGTTGTAATCTTTGGGATTTGATTCTTGTTTCAATTTTGCAAATCCAATTTTATGCGTGAATGAGAAATTATTAAATTTTTCCTAAGATCATTATCGTCAGAGTTGACTCCCAAAATCGTCGTTGGCGACTTTGAACTCTGAAGCGGCGCTGTCTTCTCCGCCTTGAAATCTCCGGCGCTGATCCAATTTTCGTCAAAGGCTCTTGGCATCACTCTTGTTTTGATATCTCCATCACCGATGGCTCCTCCTCTTGGATTTGCAATGGTAAATAAAACCCCTAAGTTCATACTGTCACTAATCTTTTTCTCGGATTTGACGTTTCTTTGGGGTTTTAATCGGAATTGAAGCAACAGAGGAGGAGCTTTCGGAGCGAGCGAGCAAAAAAAGGAAGAAGAAGAAGAAGAAGGAAGGAAACGACATTGTTTTGACCAAAAGAAGTTTTTTTTGGTTTTTCTAAACGACGTCGTTTCATATGTGGCGTCCACGTCAGATGCCGTTAACAATTTCTTAACACCGTTACGACTTAGGTATGTATTAGCACAGTTTGAAGAGTTGGGGTTGTGAATTTAAATTTTATTTAACTTAATGTATGGATTTACACAAGTTTAAACATCACATACGAATTGAACATACCCCCTTAGCTGGGGTATGAAATTACCGATTTTCCAACTTAATGTTATGGTATTTGGTTGTGCTATGGTGAAACTTAATGTTATGGTATTTGGTTGTGTTATGGTGAAACTTAATGTTATGGTTTTAATTTATGGTTTAATCGGTTATTTTGGTTATTTACATGGGTTTTAGTCGGTTATTTGAGTACTTTGGTTACTGAAAATAACCGAACCGATTATAACCCGGAAAAATTTCGAGTTACTTTGGATTTTGTATTGGAGTAGAAAACCGCTTCGAACCCGGCCAGTTACTAACCGTACCGAACCGATTTTTTTGTAAATTACCGAATGGGATCTATAGGTCTTATACTGATTTATCCGAAATCCGATTGGGTAGAACCGAAACCCGATTGGGTACCCGATTGCCCAGGACTATGTAGTATATTCGGATTACAATAACAAAAAGGCTTTTTATATTATAATGAGAGTAGTCAGTCACAAAACCCTTTTTATATATTGTGATAATAGTAAGATTTAGTCATTAATGGTGGTCAGAGGAGGAGAGTGCTAAGTGAAGGGCATGCTCTGCCTCCTTCAAGAACAGTCTTGTGAGCTGCTTCTGTCCTCTACGGTACACTACACTTGACCACTTGTTTCTGCTCATCCTTCTCCCATCCCAGTCCCTACTATCACAACACATATTTCAAAAATATTATACCCAAAGCTAAACCATGTCCAGAGATTTTGGACATTGTACCTCGGCTCTTCATCGCAGCATGCCTCCTCAAGGAGCCTAGCATCTTGTTCTTCAGTGCCCGAATTCTCTTCCAGCTTCATCATCCTGTCAAGAAAAGGAAAAAACGCATGGAGGACTGTAACTTTCTTCTCTGACAAACATCTTACTTAGCTCTTAATATCAAGTCACGGGTAACAAATTCAATTGCATACTTTGCATTAAGGAGATCCACAAGTAACTGGAAAGCTCCAGAATCCCCGCATGCTTCCCATATGGCCATCCTGACCTCAGTTTCAGAAGGTTGCTCGTCTGGTCTCGACTCTACAAGCTTCTCGAAAATAATAATTGTGTCTCAATATCGAGTGAAATACAAACTATGGATGTTTATCTGATTCTGTCATCGTTTCCCAACTCACTACTTTAAGCAATGGATCTTTCGTGTAGGATATGTGTTTAAGTTGAAAAGATGCCAGAAGAAAGAAAAAAGGTGATCATACCTCTTCAAGCATAGCTGAGACCTTGTAAATCTCTTCTTCTTGCATGGCAATGGTCCTTAAGCCAGTCATAAAATCTTCTGGGAAAACTAGTTTGTTCATATATGAGGGCATCTTACGCTGCCCAGACCAACTGAAACTACAGTATCTCACTGTTTCCTTCTCATCACTTTCTCTAATTTTTGATGTGGTCTGTGGGAAGAACCCATGATTCAAGGCCGATTTTGGCAGGAGGCACCGGAGTTGAGCTTTCTGCATTACGAGAATTTCCAGAGTTCGACAGGTACATTATCAAATCAAAATAAAATGTACAATGCTAACCTGAGCTTCAAGAAGCTGCCCTTTGGTATCAGAAAAAGGGATACTCGGAATCGCCTCAACAGGATAATGAACCTAGAATAAATCCAAGGTCATTCCTAACAACCGACGTGAAAACACAATTGACGAGTATCCTCTTTCTCTTGAAAGTTATGTTTCTCGTCAACATCCTCACAAATACATTACTGGTTGAAAATTAAGGAACTCTTCAAAGGGGAAGCAAATATTACCATGAGATAATCATCTGGATTATTCTCTATCACAAATCCATACAGGTAAAGAAGCTCCTGCATACAACAAAGAAGGCACATCACTCAAACAAAGGCTAAGATGTGATAATTCGCAAATACACATGTCCACCACTCGAAAACCTATAGATCGTAATACAAGATAATCAATCAAACAAAACAAAATATTTGACTGGAAGAGGACCACTCAATTTAAGTTTTCATTGAAGCTGCCAGGAACTGCAAAAGGTCTTACCTCATTTCCTTTGTTACCATAGCTGATCGAGACCTCCTTGTTTGGGATACACTGTTGTGCAACTGTTCAATTTACAGAATTGTGGCACTCAGTTTTCCACATTACATATCCAAAAGAAGTGAGTAACTGGATTGTTCCATAGTTTGATAGATATTTGTAGAAAGTGAGAGGTAACACAATCAAATTTTTAACTAACCCGAGAGAAGGTACATGGAGAAAGGAACACTAGATACCAATCCGGTCCCATCAACTTCCCAAGTCGCCGCAGGCTTCAAATCTATACAACCATAACTATAGTATATCATAACAAATGACACTAGGATATATACTCATTAACCATATCAACATTATGCAACAGAGTAAAGAGCCTCTTTTTAAGTTTCTTTATAATAAAAAATTGGCATACCATGGTTGCAAAAGTCAATGCCAGGAACAAGTCCCTCAACCCACACAGTATCGCCGGGTCCGAGAGATGTAGCGCCAGGGACTTGAGCCTGAATATCTACACATCAGAAAATGAAAAAAACTCATGAAGTTTTAATTACAGGAGAGAAGGATAAAAGAAAAGGCATTTCACACAGAATTCAGCAAAGTGACTTTAAATGACTTGCCTTTTTCCACATTAGAACTAACTTGGTCCGTTTCAGGGGTATGACTTGTTGATAGGTATTCCCCGACATCCTCCTGGCTTTGTGGAAACACGAAAGAATGTGGAAGAGGAATGTTCAAGGCACGACTCCAGAATACAGAATTTGCCCTGGCGTAAATGAAAAAGGTCTCAAGATCACTCAGCAGCCCTTTACAACACATAAAACTCTGGTTCTACTAACAAGAGATAACACCAGTAGCCAACATACCAGAGGAAGTGTTCAGAGGAGACCTCGCTGCACCAAAAGACAAAACAAAATATGATTGGTCTCCGGCACAAGAATATACTAATCTATAATACTAGGTAGGCGTAAGTAAATATGTGAGGTATGTAAACCTTTGGGAATCACCATCCAAAATAAGAAGCTGTTTCACCAGGGGTTCCACCTTCTCATGGTAAAGCGACATCAACTTCTTCTTCTGAAAAGGAAAGTACAGATGAAACGAAAAATGAAATCACGATGGACATGCTCCAAATAATTGGGTTAAACAGTGAAAGGAGAAAAAGTGGCAGCTATGTATTTGTAGGATGATATAGGGGAAATTAAAATGTTAAAAGATTGGCACCTGTAACTCGGTTGCGTGATACAAGTTTGTCCCCTTGAGCTCGAGGATGTCAACATCAGAAAACCAAAGAGGATTGCCAAATCGAGTAGGGAGCATATCAAGATACCTATAATGTATATCATATCATTTTTATAGACAGTAGAGATGAATCCCCTTAAACAACTCATGTCGGTTAAGAGATACAAAATTACGGCTTCCAGGAAGAATTGATTCGAAGACGCTCGAGAGTGAGGAACAAAATCATGAGAAACCGGTCATCGACTTGTCCTTGTTGGAACATTTTCTGACACTCTGGGCCGAGGAGAGGGTCTTGAAGAACTCTCATAGGGGTAATGGCCAAATCAAGCGGCACAACAAGCAAGACATCTGACATTTTCCAAAAAGCTGAACTCAGAGGAGTGTACATATACAGAAGCGATTAACTCAATGTTCCATATATAGCCAAATGAGAGAAACTAATAGATAGAGATAGTACCATCGGAAGCTTGAGTGGAGGAGCTTGAGGCGAATATGCCAAATCCTTTTCGGGAGTCAGAATATTTGATGTTGCAGCCTCTTAATTCAGCTCCATTCACCTGAAATTCAAAAATCAAGCAAAGATCGATCGATGAGATACAAAAACGACTGAAAATAACACTAAGAAAACAGGGGAGGGGGAATCTCTAACCTGAAGCCATTCTAGGAACCTTTCGAGTTTCGCTTCTTCTTCTGAAATCGCCATATCTTCCGGCGAAGATCAACACGCCGGGAGACGGGTTTAAGGGAACGGTCAAACCGGGCAGAGGGTTCTTTTTTTCTCAATCGTCCTTATCGGGGACTAACAACTAAACGACGTCGCTGTTGACTTCTGTCTCTGTGGGCTTTTGTATCCACCCCACACCCACTGGGCTTGTTGCACTTGCACCTTCTTCTTCTTTTTTTTTCCTTTCTTTTTTTTGTGAAATTATTTTATTTGGTTTTATAATGTAACGGTTTGTAGAGATGTAGAAAATGTTGAAAGATTAGGTTAAGCCGAGAGTGGGTTATTCTAGGAATATACCTTTAATAAATATATACTGTAGTTTGCTACATTCATAGTTAACAAAAGGTGCTTTAATTTTGCTTAATATATACGATCGTTTGTTTATTTTTTGCGCTCCAATAACATTGGGATGCGAATGTGAATACTGCCGACTCGTTAAGCACTGACTCACGTGCTTACCAAGTTCTCACTAAACGCCACATTTGGTTTACTCATCATATATATACGTGTTGCTCTACCTTAACCTATTGCTTGGAATATCCCCAGAATTTTTCTCTTTATATATGATAAATTGTGGAAATGCATGTCGTTGGTGTTTAGTATTTCTTTTTTTAAGAATATACATACAGTAGGTGCTAAAACGGTCCCTTTTTCAACCAAACTGGAAAAATCACGTGGCTGTGTAAAGCCAAAGCCACACTGACCTTGACCTATATATATATATATATATTGATATTGTACAAGGAATATGAATTTCCAAAGCATCAGATATTTAGATGAGAGATAATACTGATCACACTAATTTCATAATTCGATAGTAAGAAAATATTGTTTCGATACGGTCGGTCACGCGGTTTATCATCGATAATATACGGTAACGGATTTTTAACCGTTGAAACTCATGCATTTGTATATAAGTTCTTTTTTACCAATTTTGAATGACATGGTATGAGGACGTACGAGTTCCACGCAAGTAGAGAAACAATTCAAATTATCTTCCTTTCTCTCTAGCTTCCCAGGTTACTTTAACTAACTGTTCGACAAAAATATATGTACTCTTGCAATTTTATTTTGATATATAGTTGATTGATTCCTAATTTGATTATGTCGTAGGTGTAAATCTTTTGTAGTCAAAGCTCCGGTAAGATGGTTGCCTTTGGGAAGAGGTTGAAAGAAAGCCAGATTCAAGAATGGAAAGAGTAATATTTTGTTTACAATTTGAATATTAATTTTATTTTACATAAATGCATGCCTAAAATGCGTCTCTGTTTCTGCAGATATTATATCGACTACAAATTTATAAAGAAGAAGGTGAACCAATTTAAGCCGCAAGTTGATGATGATGTTGGTACCCAAGATCATAGTTCTGTGCTCAAGGGTTTCTGTAGAATTATGGATAATCAGGTAACATATATATATAGGAGAACCTTAGAAATATTTCTCATTGAGAATCAACTTATTTCCCCCCCAAAAGGTTTTTTTTTCATGTCATTCATCTACTTATGTGCCATACAAAAAGTACTCTTGCCTAGTTGACTTATGCCTGAATTATTGGTTTTTTTTTTTTTGGTTAATTAGATTGAAAAGGTTGTCTTGTTTCTTCTGGAACAACAAGGACTGCTCGGACACAGATTATCATCTCTTGGACAACAACGCAATGCAGTTTTTCAGCAAAACAACATATGCGAGCTTGAACAAGGATACAGACAAGTAGGACATGATCTGTTGCGGCTACTCTGTTTCCTTGAGATGAACGCCATTGGTATCCGTAAGATCCTGAAGAAAATTGATAAGCATTTTTACTACAAATTCACAGACTACTACGTCAGAACTCGTTCAAATCACCCTTACTCTCAGCTACAACAAGTCTTCAAGCAAGTGGTAACCATGTCTTTACCTCACTTTCTTCTTTTTTCTTCTACATGCATGTAGTATGACACCTAAACTAAATGCTCCTGTTTAACTTCTCCTTGCAATATATATATGCAGGGTGTTGGAGCTGTTGCTGGGTCTGTTTCTCGCAATCTTGCAGCACTTCAGGACCACCAAGGGATCCATACTTCAATATATGACCAATCTGTTTTATCTAACCCGGTTATCATACAAAACATCTCTTCGCATGCCTAATCAGTTTTTGTCTTTCTGCAGCTGACAACAAGTTATTTTGTTGTGACTAGTAATTTAAGAATACATGTACTGCAGGATGCTATGGTTGATTCTATCAATGCTGCTGTCAGGAAGCTATCAAACTCGACAAGCTTTCTGGAGTTCCTCGGGAAACATGCGTTAATCATATTGGAAGACTCGCCTTCTCTACAAGATCCTGTTGCTGAGGAAAAATTTCATTTTCTGTCCCTGTTCCTGAATTTGGTTAACGCTTTTCTGTATATGGTCAACACCTACATCGTAGTCCCTACGGCGGATAGTTACTCGCTTAGCCTTGGAGCTGCAGCAACTGTTTGCGGTGTGGTGATTGGCTCCATGGCAGTTGCTCAACTGTTTTCTTCAATCTATTTCAGTGCATGGTCAAACAGATCTTATCTTAAGCCGCTTTTGTTTAGCAGCATTGTTCTTATCTTTGGCAACGCATTTTACGCCTTGGCCTATGATATGAACTCTATTGTACTTATTCTGCTCGGTCGCCTCTTCTGTGGGTAAGTTTCAAGCAATACCAGCGCATTTACTACTCTGCCTATGTTAACACAGTGATTGATTTGTACAGTATATGATCTGTTTTACCTCAGGTTAGGCTCTGCAAGGGTAATAAATAGGCGTTATATAAGTGACTGTGTGCCACTCAAGCTTAGAATGAAGGCTTCTGCTGGATTTGTTAGTGCAAGTGCGCTAGGAATGGCATGTGGTCCAGCCCTTGCCTGCTTATTTCAAACTAACTTCAAGATTTGCAATCTCACCTTCAACGAGAATACATTACCGGGTTGGTTCATGGCGTCGGCGTGGCTGGTATTCTTGCTCTTGTTATGGATATACTTTAAAGAACCTGAGAGAGAGGATGTTGTGCCACAGAAAGGTAATCAGAATTTTCGATATGTTGATTCCATTGTCAACCATAAAATTAAGTGTTCGTTCTGACTTTGCATATATAAATATATATGCAGGGCCTTCAACTTCAAGTTTAGGTACTTTGGATGAAAATATTGCGGCGCCTTTGCTCTTGAAATGTGAAGCTAAACAAAAGACCATTTATGAGGATGAGAATTGTGAAGAAGACCGAAAGCCAGTAAATTCAATTATCTCAGCATACCGGTTGCTTCCACCTTCAGTAAAAGTATGAAATGAGTTGAGTCTAAGTTTAATTTTCTAATTTAACCAATAGCTAGCCATATGTTGAACAAAGAACACAATGGTGGATCTCCAGGTTCAGCTATTTGTCTACTTCATGCTCAAATATGCGATGGAGATCTTGGTAGCTGAAAGCAGCGTCATCACTAGTTATTACTTTTCCTGGCAAACCAACGCAGTTGCAATCTTTCTTGCTTGCCTCGGCCTAACGGTGCTTCCAGTTAACGTTATAGTCGGACACCACTTCAGCAACATGTTTGAAGAAAGGTAGAACCACTTCACAATATGATTCTAATTCATTAGTTACAATCTACAAAAAAGTACTGTCTGCATACCATAAGGTTTCATTTTGCAAATTAAAGACTTATTTCCAGGCAGGTTCTGCTAGCATCAGAGATGATGTTGTGCATTGGCATTCTCCTCAGCTTCCACATCATTGTGCCGTACTCGGTTCCTCAGTACGTCGCCTCTGCATTCATCACTTTTGTATCCGCAGAAGTGCTTGAAGGCGTGAACTTATCGCTCCTATCGAGGGTAATGTCATCGAGGCTGTCCCGAGGAACATTCAACGGAGGTTTACTATCAACAGAAGCTGGTACGCTTGCTCGGGTCATAGCGGACGGGACCATAACAGTTTCAGGATACTTACCGGAGAAGTGGCTCTTGAATGTTACTTTGCTTCCCTCGTTTCTAATCTGCATCTCTTCCATTGTTGCAACCGCTGTTACTTACAACTCGCTTTACTAAACAAGTCTTATCTACCTACGGTTAAAGATGAGGTGTGTAAATAAGTAATTAACCGACCAAGTTAAAATATCTTCTTTTGCAACGGGATCGGATTTGTATAATTGGGTTTGGGGGCTGATTTTATAACATGGTTCTCTATAAACCGATTTAAACCGAATATATTGCACTAAAAAAAAAGTAAAAAACCATAACCACCAAAGGAACAGATAAAGAGATATCAACAAAACCAACAAAGTGAACCGGGTCGGTTAAGTCTCCTCTTGCATTGCAATTGCAATTGCAAATAATGTACAAACAACAACGCCGAACAAGTCAGCAGCTCTCTATTAATTAGATTGGTAGCGGCGGACGGAGAGAAGAAGGACGAAGCAATCAATAATTTTAACAATGGCGGCGGATATGCCGGAGGCAACAGTACGGAACATTCTAGACCAAGAGTCACTAAAATGGGTTTTCGTCGGAGGTAAAGGAGGTGTCGGGAAGACGACTTGCAGTTCGATTCTCGCAATTTGTCTGGCCAGTGTTCGATCCTCCGTTCTCATCATCTCCACCGACCCTGCTCACAACCTTAGTGATGCGTTTCAGCAGCGCTTCACTAAATCCCCCACTTTGGTTCAAGGTTTCTCTAATCTCTTTGCCATGGTAAAAGCTTTCTCCTATTTTCTTTTATTTTTTTTCCTCTTCTAGATCGTGGTGGAGTTATATGATCTTATGTGGAATTAGGGTTCTCTGATTCAAATTTCAATCTCAATCTGCGTTTTCGTATCTGAATTCGCTCGATTGTTGGATCAATTTTTATGATTGATTGAGATTGATCCCCAACAGTGTTGAGGTTTGGAATTTGCATATCCCCACTCTAATTTTGGGGATTAGGTTTGGAATTTGGATATAAGAACAATTTGTATTCTCTTGGTATGGTTTCTTTCTGGCTAATAGAGCTTTGTTAGGAAATTTTTATATCTAATTGAATTTTGGCCATGATAGATATAGATAGTAAAATTCGAGACTGGTTATGCCAAATTCAAGCAGAGGTTTTATAAAATTGCTGTTTCTTTCTGGTGGTTCCGGATCGCCTCTAATAGACAGGCTTGATGATGAGTTCATGGCTAATCTTCTACGCTTTAAGCTCTTTTGTGTGTCTGTTTCTATGTTACTCACACTCCTTACCTCTTAGAAGTGACTGAATCTTGTGTTTGCTTTTCTCAGGAGGTGGATCCTACCGTTGAAACTGATGACATGGCTGGTCCAGAAGGCATGGATGGTTTATTCTCTGATTTGGCTAATGCGATTCCTGGCATCGATGAGGCCATGAGTTTTGCTGAGATGTTGAAGTAATTTATTACACTCCAAGCCATTTGGTTCTTCTAATAGTTGTCTGTCTCGCATTAACGATGTATTATCACTGACATGTTTATATTCCTTAGGTTGGTGCAAACAATGGATTATGCAACTATTGTGTTTGACACTGCTCCAACTGGACATACTCTCCGCCTGTTACAGTTTCCAGCCACACTAGAAAAGGGACTTTCCAAGTTGATGTCATTGAAGAGTAGATTTGGTGGCTTGATGACTCAGGCATGTCTATAAGCTTGTGAATTGCAGTTTGCTTGTCCATTGATATTGCTCTTTGGTTTCTTCTTTGGCTGTTTTTTCATGCAACTTGTTGCTAATGCAGATGAGCCGTATGTTTGGCATAGAGGATGAGTTTGGAGAGGATGCTCTGTTGGGAAGACTTGAGGGCTTGAAAGAAGTGATTGAGCAAGTAAATCGGCAATTCAAAGACCCGGTAACATTTTCTCAACTGTTTAAGTTCTATGCTATTTTCAATTCTCATTGGCTGTTTTCTTAAATGCATGACATTGCTCTGTAGCATAGAATTTGATAGCATTCATCAGCGTTAGTGAAAAGTCTGATACATATTTGACAAACTCTGCTTTTTAAGATAAGAAATTGACACATGTGGCTCTTTTACGCAGGATATGACAACGTTTGTTTGTGTCTGCATCCCCGAGTTCTTGTCTCTCTATGAAACAGAGAGACTTGTTCAGGAACTCGCCAAGTTTGAGATCGACACACATAACATTATCATCAACCAAGTACTATACGACGACGAAGGTGCCTATTTTTTAGCAGTTGTGTCTTTCGTCTCGTATCGAACTTGTTTTATATGCAAATTTAACAATTGTTCTCACATGTCTCTTATGTAGATGTGGAATCCAAGTTGCTCAGAGCAAGGATGCGGATGCAACAGAAGTATCTTGATCAATTTTATATGCTATACGATGATTTCAATATCACAAAACTTCCTCTGCTTCCTGAAGAGGTAAGAAGGCATGACACTTGTTAATATAGATGAGAAGGAACACAGTTGAAGCGGTCGAAACGAAAACGAAACCAAGGACTTATATAATTTGCATCTTAAGAATGTGGAAGTTTGGATGACAGGTGACAGGGGTTGAAGCGTTAAAGGCGTTTTCACATAAGTTCTTGACGCCGTACCATCCTCCGACTAGCAGAAGCAATGTAGAAGATCTGGAGCGGAAAGTACACACATTGCGTTTGCAGTTGAAAACAGCTGAAGAAGAACTTGAACGGATCAAGAGTGGCTGAAGAAAAGGGTTTGTTCTTCCCTATGATGATGGTAAGTTTCTTTCTTCACCAGATTCTCTCGGAACTGACTTGCTTTATACATGGGCGGTCTTCTAGATCTGGGTTTTCATTTGGGTTTCTTGTTGATTATGATTTGAACAATTTTATAGGTGGAAAGTTTAAACTGAATCTTTTTCTCTCTTTTAAGTTCTTCATCTGGCAACGACTCTTTATAGGGACCAGGATCAGACAGAATCATCTTTTACGTTTTGTTTTGCATTGGATTTATATTTCAGTTGTAATAATCATATTATCAATCATGCAGATAGACTCTATAGTACTCTTTACCAATACGTAAATCATTTTGTTTTAGACTAGGTGCATTTTATAATTAAAAGCTGATGGGTCTGCTGTCTGACAGAATTAACTTGAGGGGTCTTAATTACTGTATATAGAGACTGGTCTTTTTAACAGACAAAAACAATGTTTCCACGATCAAACAAATCTAGTAGTAAAATGCGGGTAATCTAAAAGATAAATTTTGATTTACTTACAAAACCAAGTTGTTGTGTTCAATAAGTTTGGTCTTCATCGGTATAACAATAATAGTGATAAATAAAAATAGAAACGAAACTTATTCCCACGTCACGGCGATAGGGCTTCTGACCTTGTACTTGTCACATATCCAAACCAAAGCTCCAAAGGAAGAAGATGACGAATTCGTCGAAGCTTCTGGAACAAACGTGACCGTATAACTCAACCTCTCTCTCACCTTCTGAAACTTGAGAACTTGCGGCTCCACTCTCACCTTCACACCTCTGGGTTCCTCAACGTGGGCCATATACTCACAAGCAGGTGACCCAACGTTCGTCACAGTCCTCTTATATCTCGCCGTTGTGGCGCCATTGACGAAGTTGACCGCGAACGAGGGATAGTTCAAATCGCCGGGGCTCAAAACGACGCCGCCAGTAGTAGGACACGTGTATCTCGTGCCGGAGAACAAGAGTATCCTCTCGCTCGTGTAATTCAAGCTGCACAAGTAGTTGAGATAATCGACGGTGGATGTATCGTATACCAGCCCCGGATCTACCGCTCTCGTTGGCTCCACCTGTCCCGCTCCTAGCGCAAACGCCGTGGCCGCCGAATCACGTCCCACCCCCATATCTCCGATCGGTCGGTTCCTGTTGTCGGTGATCCTCGCCGTCGTCATGATTGCCGATTTTATCATCGCCGGTGACCAGTCCCCGTGGACGGACTTGATTAGAGCGGCGATTCCGCTGACGTGTGGACAAGCCATGGAGGTTCCAGAGATGATATTGAATTGGACCCGTCTTGGATCGGATCTGAGGAGGCTAGGTCCCGAGAACGGCGACCAACCGGCGAGGATGTTCAAACCGGGAGCCGCTATGTCCGGTTTAGAAATTTCCGGTCCGGCGACGCTAGGTCCTCTTGATGAGAACGCGGCCACGATCGGGGCGGTTGCACCGTACGCGGTTCCTCTGAATCGAAGAGACGCGGTGGCGTTCGCTGCGCCGGAGAGATAGCTCAGCAAGGTTTTACCGTCGGAAGCACCAATTGAGACCGCCGGTAAAACGTGAGGATCAGCTAGAAGCTCCTCACCTTCGGCCTCTGTGCTCACCAGAAGCATCGCTGCTCCTCCGCTCCGTTTCACCTCCTCACCTTTGGCCGTTCTGCCGCTGGCTCCTCTTAAGCAAATGACGATTTTACCCTCGACGAGTTCTCTCTTGAGCGAGTCCCGAACGCAGTACTCGGCTCCTCCCCTTCTGCCTCCTCCAGCTGTTGTGTTAAACGATAAAGACAGATTCTTTAAGCTTTTCCCTTTGTACAAGGATGATCCAACTATCCTTTTACGGTTCCCGATCAGGACAATTGCCGGAAAAGTCCGGTCCGTGTAACTCGCAGCGACAGTCATCAACCACGGAGCTCCATTACTCACTGTGGATGCACTTGGACCTGAATTACCCGCAGAGCAAGAAACGAAAATGTTCTTCTGCATCGCGCCAAACCCAGCGATCGCTATTGGGTCGACATAAAACGGTCGTGACGACCCACCTAGCGACAGAGAGATCACATCCACACCGTCTGAAATCGCTTTATCAATGGCTGCGATTACGTCGGTGTTGGCACATCCTAGTGCCCAACAAGCTTTGTATGCAGCAATCCTCGAAGTAAACCTCATCCCCGTAGCCAAACCTCTGCCTTGCCCGAAATAACTCGCTTTCGGGACCATGTCTCCGGCAGCAGTCGAGGCTGTATGCGTCCCATGTCCTTGTGCGTCTCGAGCCGACCTATATATGTAATGCAACCAAATAATTGGCACGCTTCTTTTTTGTTATACGGATCATACTTCTAATGAGAACCATGTATATTGACCTGGATCTTAATCGGAAACAATTCGTTAATTGACTAAAGAATATATACATATAGCTTAGATTTTCGGATAAATAAATTAAAAAAAAAAAAAAAACTCTTAGTTACTAGATCATTGCCTCATTTGGACTTCTAATGAAAGATGCATTCACTAATTTTGTCCAGTCTCATCATCAATCGTTTAGAGGAAGGTAATTTTATGTTATCCAAACGGTTCGGGTTAACGTTATGGAGCTAGTGATCAACGTTTTTAACTAAATCCTTTTTTCTTTTTTTTTTTTGGTATGCATCAATGCATGATATTCAAATTCGAATTTTACTTCACATTGTTCCCGTTAGCTTTTAGGGGATAAATTAACAATGTGCTATCAGCATTAACCGTCTAACCTGAAATCAGTAGTTTCGTTGATTTTTCCAACGATGGATTCGTAGCCTTTGTAAAACGCGCTAGCCCCGATGATCTTCTTGTTACACGATGATGAAGAGAAGTTTGTGCCATGGTCGCACGAACCTCTCCATCTAGATGGAACCGGAGGCATGTGCGTGTCTCGGAAGCTCACGTGCTCCGGCGAGATCCCTGTGTCCACAAGGCCGATGATGACGTCCGAAGATAGGCTCGTCTCGTTCCAAAGTCCGATCCCATATTCAAGACCAAGAAACTCGTGGGAATATGTCGTGTGTAGAGATAAGAGCTCGTCTGGATAAGCCGAGATAAACCCTTTTGTGTTCTTCACGGTCTCGAGCTGGTCGTCGGTGAGAGTCGCGGAGAAGCCGGACATGGCATTTTCGTAAATATAGTGAATCTCGGGGATAGAGAAATCATCGTCGTGAATATTCTCTGTTTGGAGTGAATCCAAAAGCGAAGTAACGACGTGTTTAGTAGTGGTTGTTGCAGTGTGGATCACGTAGGTTTGTTTGAGGGAGGAAGCATTTGATGTGAAGAAGAAGAAGATGAGAAAGAAGAAAATTAATGATCTGAAGAACATCATCGGACGGTTGTCGTCGTTAGAGGGAAACAAGAAGTGCATTAAAAGAAAGCGATGTAACAACAACAACAACAACCTGTGATTCTTAGGACTCATATTTCGGGGTATATAACACATAAAAGAAAGATGTAGGTGACGTGTGAATACTGTGAGCTGTGAGCTGAGGAAAATGTGACTAGAAAGAAAGAGTAATATTAAAAAAAAAAAAAAAAAGGTAAATATTATGTGATGTTTGTAACTGTCGCTATTGTGTGGTTCTTGTGCGGTCCCGTCTGTTACTTAATGTTGCTTTTTTTTGGAGTCGTGGCCGTGGGTTTATATATATTATTTTACCAATAAAAATGAGCAAATTACAAAAGCTTTGATGGGATGACAATTAAGAATACTTGTCGAGCAGAGAGTGAAGCGTAAGGAATAAGTCTAGCCTTAGAATTGGGGGGGTGATTCTGCATGTTTCTGCTGGATCCATCATTTTGTGCAGATTTTGTAACTTGTGTTCACTCGTTTTGCAATCGATTCCATTTCACATGATTAATTCACATTGTACCAGATGAAATTACTTCAAAAAATATTGATCGATCATAGAAAAAAGTAAAGAAAACAGGTGGTAGTTTAGAAGGACGGAAGACGCAGCTTCCACCGCCGGTTAGGTGACATTAAATGAGGGGACAACGCAACAATAATTGGGGCGTGACTTATTAATATTACTCATATCGATCTATCTAAGTTTTTATTCTCTCTGACCTCTGTCTCTATATTACGTACCTATAGTTCAAATCATTGCTTGTTCACACTTTCACTGATCATCAGAATCTCTTAATTTGTCTTGGCTTCAAAGCCAAGTTGGAAACACACGTAAGCTTAACTACTTCCATTGTTTTCTACTTTCCTCGTCACTCCTACGAAAGTCAGATATATATTCATCGTATCTTCCAATTTAATTCTTCAGTAACCTCTCTCTCTCTCTCTCTCTCTCTCTCTCTCTCTCTTTTTTTTGTTTTAAGTAAAAGGACAACACACCATATAATTAGTGCTTTGACCTCTTCTTAGCTAGATCTTAATAATAATGTACACTAAGATTTACATATACATACTTCAATACTTGACTGTTGAACATTTGGATTTACCAATATATATTTCTAATTTATGTAACTGTAATGCTTTTCTGCAAGGCAATTAAAAATGCTTTCTATAAAATGATTTAGAAGTTAGGATGTAACAACAAAGCCCGTCTAGCTCAGTTGGTAGAGCGCAAGGCTCTTAACCTTGTGGTCGTGGGTTCGAGCCCCACGGTGGGCGCATTATATATTTTTGGGTTTCAATGGGCTTATAATAGTTGGGCCTATAATCGTGGCGGGTGATGTGATGCTATGATGCCTTAGGCACAATAAACACAAGGGGGGTCCAAGTCCAACACACTCCATAACGGTAAGAAAAAATTGAGAGAAATTCAATCCCATCATCCCCCTTTTGCTCGCCCGGCGATTGGGGTTTCGTCGTCTTCTTCCGCTCCAATTGATGGGTGTGGGAGGGAAGTTCTGGGATTTGCTCAGACCTTATGGTCGGAAACAAAGCTTTGATTTTCTCACTAACAAACGCGTCGCTGTTGATCTCTCCTTCTGGATCGTTCAGCATGAAACCGCTCTTAAGGGTTTTGCCCTTAAGCCTCACCTCCGCCTCACTTTCTTCCGCACTATCAACCTCTTCTCCAAGGTTCCATTTTTCTTCGAATTTCTGCTCCTCTCTCTCTCTCTCTCTCTCTCTCTCGCTCTCGCTCTCTTGAATTTCCCAATTTCGTCTCAAAATCCCTTTTTTGGCTTAGCTTTTTCTTTCTCTTCTGTTAATTATGGTTTTTTTTGAATTTTAGGTTTCGAATTTTAGGTTTCTTCTGTCGAGATGATTATAATGCGGTTTAGGGTTTTGCAGTTTGGAGCGTACCCGGTTTTTGTGGTTGATGGAACACCATCACCTTTGAAATCTCAGGCGAGGATCTCCAGGTTTTTCCGGTCTTCTGGAATTGATACTTCGAATCTCCCTGCAATCAAAGAAGGCGTCTCCGTTGAGAGAAATAAACTTTTTTGTGAATGGGTTGGGGAATGTGTGGTAAGTTGGATTTCTTTTGAAAGAAACCTTGATGGCTTAGTTTTGTTTCACATTATTATTATTATTATTATTATTATTATTATTATTATTATTATTATTATTTTCTTGTATGACTTTTTGCTTCTTCTCTAGGCGCTACTCGAATTGCTCGGTATTCCTGTGCTGAAAGCTAAAGGTGAGGCTGAAGCGCTCTGTGCTCAGTTAAACAGTGAAGGTTATGTGGATGCTTGTATTACTCCTGATAGTGATGCTTTCCTCTTTGGTGCTAAGTGTGTCATCAAAGACATCAAGCCTAATTCAAGAGTAATTCTTCCTTTGTAACTTAGTATTAGCCTGACTCACTTGTGAATGGCCTCTTTACCATCTTAGTTTCTTTGTGTGCAGGAACCATTTGAATGCTACCATATGTCAGATATCGAGTCTGGCCTTGGTCTGAAACGAAAACACTTGATAGGCATTTCTCTATTGGTTGGAAATGACTATGATTCCGGCGGTGTTCTTGGGATCGGCGTGGAGAATGCACTTCGCATTGTTCGTGAGTTTTCTGAAGACGAGATTTTTGAAAGGTATTATTATCATATAAGGTTTCTGTTTCTGCTTTTTGGTGACTGGTCATTTCTTGAATGTGATGAGATGTTTTCTTGCAGGTTGCAGGACATCGGGAAAGGGTTGAAACCTGCAGTTCTTGGTGGAACCAAACCTGTGGATGATGGTGAAGAATCCCTCTCAGAGATGAAAAAAAGATCTTCTCACTGTTCCCGTTGTGGACACCTGGGCAGCAAGAGAACTCATTTTAAGTCCTCGTGCGAGCATTGCGTTTGTGATAGTGGCTGCATTAAAAAACCATTGGGGTTTAGATGTGAATGCTCCTTATGTTCCATGGATCGAGATTTAAAGGAACAGAAGAAAACCGAGAATTGGTGGATCAAAGTCTGTGATAAGATTGCTCAAGGGCCAGAATTTCCCAACAAAGGCATTATCGAACTGTTTCTATCCGATGGTTTCACAGGTATGTAATGTAATGACTTTATAACTTCATGTTCGTATTACATGTTGTTTTGAAGCCTAATCTGTTAAGTACCTCTGAAGCAGAGGATGGCTCTTCAATGTCTTGGGGAACTCCTGATACTGAAATGCTAGTGGATTTCCTGGTTTTCAAACTGCATTGGGATCCGTCTTATGTTAGAAAAATGTTGCTTCCAATGTTGTCGACCATTTATCTAAGAGAACGGGCAAGAAACAACACAGAAAACGCTTTGTTATGTGACAAATATGAATTCCATTCAATCAAGTGCATAAAGACTAGATATGGGCATCAGTTCTTTGTGATAAGGTGGAGAAAACTCATATCTACAAGTGGTTTTACTCACGGCGACCGAGAAATTGTTATAGTGGAAGAAGAAGTGGTCGAAGATGAAGAGTCTGGTGATCCGTTAGATGGTTTAAATGAACCTCAGGTGCAAGATGATAATGGTGACTGCTTCTTGCTAACTGATGAATGCATAGGACTTGTTCAGTGTGCTTTCCCTGATGAAACAGAGCAGTTTCTACGTGAGAAGGTAATAATAAGTTGGCTCTCTCTCTCTCTCTTTCTCTGTGGGTTGCCTTTTGTTCCCTTGGCCTTGACTAGTTTATTGTTCAACTGTCAGAAACTACGAGAGTTGACAAAGAAGAATGTTTCGGAAGAAACAGCAACACCAAGAGCAACAACAACAATGGGTGTGCAGAGAAGCATCACTGATTTCTACCGATCAACGAAAGCAAAAGCAGCAGCTCAAAAAAGTATAGACGCAGGAGGGAGCTCAAGAGCTTCTTCTTCAGCGGAAAAGAAGAGACAGGCAACTTCCACTAGTAGTAGTAACCTTTCAAAGTCTGTAAGGCGTCGTCTTTTGTTTGGTTAGAACATTCTTGATTCTGAGTTAGTAAACCCAATTTTTAGGTCTGTATATGAAAGAATTTGGCATTTAAAAAAGACAAAGATTTTAGTGCAGCTCAGGGAATCGAGTTTTTTTTTGGTGTGTTTACGTTTTTTCTTGTTAAAAGAAGATAATAATAAAAAGGAAATAGTGCTGCCCAGGATCGAACTGGAGACCTTTTGCGTGTAAGGCAAACGTGATAACCACTACACCACAGCACCAGATGCTATTATTTGTATAGAAACTACAAATATCGTTACTTTTTATTTTTCTTCGGATTGCAAAAAAACGGCGCATTTCAGAACTGATTTTTATCGGAGAGCAAAAGGGAGTGTTTGGGTCTTATCGGAAATTATGAATGTGGTAATAACATCAACACTCCCTAACTGCAACTCTCTCTCGCCGTCATGGATAGACAATTCCTCGTCAAAGCTTCCGTCGGGGGAAATCTCACGGCGGGGCTCGGCTATGTTCCTGACACGCGCCAAGAGCAGCCCAGATGATTACCACTCAACCCTCAAATCTCTCAATTCTCGTGGTCGCTTTCCCAGAAAATCCCTGGGCCAGGTTCTCTCAATTCTCTCCCCTAAGACACATTACATCTCTGCTATTGTTTTGTTGAAACATATGGTCGAACACCTTGTTTGTGCCCATTGCGTTTTAACTAGAGTGTTTGTGTTTGTGTCACAGCATTACATGTTGAATTCTGATATCAACGACCAGCTAGCCTCGGCGGCTGATGTAAAAGAAGGTGATTTCGTGTTAGAGATTGGTCCTGGGACTGGATCTTTAACCAATGTCCTTATCAATTTAGGTGCTACAGTTCTTGCCATCGAGAAGGTTTGTTACTACAGACCTCCCCCCATATGCTATCATAGGAAACTGTTAGATTCTGATTTTTTTGCAACTTCATCTTTAGGATCCTCATATGGTGGCTTTGGTCAGCAAACGATTTGCAGCTTCTGACAAGTTCACGGTACCTATCATCTTGTGTGTTGTTTACACCTCCTGGATGCTTCTGTATGAGTATCTGATCAAATGGGGTTCTTGTCTAGGTTTTGCAAGAGGATTTCGTCAAGTCCCACATCCGCTCTCACATGCTCTCCATTTTAGAGAGTAGAAGCTTGTTAGATACAGATCCTACTCTTGCAAAGGTAACACAGATTCTCTTTTGTGGTCACTTTGATCACATCTATCTTGATTAATTTGTTTACACGGAATAGAATTATATACGAGTGCAGGTTGTTTCCAACTTACCTTTCAATATAAGTACTGATGTCGTCAAGCTTCTACTTCCTATGGGTGATATCTTCTCCAAAGTTGTTCTCTTACTCCAGGTTAAACAGAAGAACTTCTCCTCGTTTCAAATGATTATTCCAAATGCTATATTCTTTTGTGACAAGTTTTTTCTTATGCCAAATCTTTAGGACGAGGCAGCTTTGCGATTGGTAGAACCAGCATTGCGAACATCTGAATACCGACCCATCAACATTTTGATCAACTTCTATTCAGGTACTTGTTCCATGATATTCGCTCTTCCAGATGTTGCAAATCGTCAATGTAGTTGCGGCTAAGAAACTTTGTAACTTTCTTTTGTTTGTTTCAAGAACCGGAATACATTTTCAGGGTTCCTAGGGAGAACTTTTTCCCTCAGCCCAAGGTTTTGAATCTCCAAACTTTCTTCATAACTAACTATAGCAACCATTACAGAAAATGACTGCTTCTCATTTTTGTGCTCTGTACAGGTTGACGCTGCTGTTGTAACATTCAAGCTGAAGCATCCAAGGGACTATCCTGATGTTTCCTCCACCAAAAGTTTCTTCTCTTTGGTAGGCTAAAACTCTTTTCAAACTACCTACTTAAATTATTAACATCAAAACATCTGAATCAAATTCCACAACAGGTGAATTCTGCATTCAATGGGAAAAGAAAAATGTTGAGAAAGTCCCTCCAGCATATATCGTCATCTCCCGAGATCGAAAAAGCTCTTGGAGTTGCTGGTCTTCCAGTCACTGTGAGTAATCTCTCTGATGATGACTTATATGAGCCTCGAGCAGCAGTTGACATGAAACTGGCATCAATACTCAAAACCTTTAATCATAAATTTTCCTTCTTTCAACTACATTGCAGTCAAGGCCTGAAGAGCTTACCTTGGATGACTTTGTCAAGTTGCATAATGTAATCGCCAGGGAATAAGACCAAACCGAGAAGGACCATAAGTATCCATGGTTTGTTGGCGTCATCTGAAAACAGAACAATGACAGGCGACATGAGGAAGTGACGCCATTGATGCAGATGACACTACTATAATCCAGAAAGACGTATATGACCAATCTTTTTATACAAACAGAGGAATCCGGAAGTTAGTAGAACACAGACCTAATATTGTTTGTTCTTGTAGAATGTTCTGTGTATGATGATGAAATTGTAGATTTGTAATCCCATAACAGTAGTCTTTATTTACAATCACAAAAGTTTAGTCTTTTTTTACAAAGAGAATTTAATAAAAATCTAAAATCTACAGAGAGTCAGATGATGATCATCCATGAAACTGGTAGATAAGATCCAAAGCTCTCAACTTGGTGGCGTGTGGGTCGAAATCAAACCCATAATCACGGGCACTCCTCTCTTCCGTAGCTGAAGTCTCCACCACGGCCGACGACGGAGACAGTGGCCGCTTGACTCTCTTGTTCCTGATGAAGCACTCTCTCATCTTCTCCCCAACCTTCTCCACCGCCGAATCCCTCTCCTCTTCCGCCGCCAGCTCATTCTCTTCTTCCCCTAGTTGCATCGGCTCGACGGAGGAGAGAGATTTATCGGCTAGGAAGACGGAGAGGCGTTGGTGGGCTAGGTGGAGAGAGGAGGAGATTTGGAGGAGCTGGTTCTGTTCAGAAGTGGTTCCGATTTGCTGTGCCATTAGAGTCGCTTGCTCCAGCGACGATATTAGCTCAGCTACTTGCTCTATACTTGCCGCCATGTTCTTACAGTCTCGCTGTCTATTTCTTCTCAATTTGGAGGAGGAGGACAGAGGGAGAAGAGACTGACAAATGTGTAAATTAATCAATCAATCTGTTGTGTTTTGTGATTTCTTTTTGGGCATTTAATTCTTAAATTGGGCTTTAAAAAAGACTACTACTAACTAATTTGTGATTTATTTTGGGCCTTAAATTCTTAAATTGGGCTTTAAGAAGACTACTACTAACTACTACTAATATTACTCGAGGTTTGTATTATATATTCCTTGTTGACAAGGGTACTAACATAACCATATGGTCTTTCAAGTACTATTACTATTTACTAGATGGTCTTTCGTAATAACTCCTCCGAGGCTATGAATATGTGTTTATGACTTTATGGATTTAGCTAACCATTCACATTGCATGTACACTTTCTTCTTTTCTTTACAACGAACAATAAAGTGTACTTTGTGTTTGTTTTGTGTGTCTGAGAGAGTGATAGAGAGTATATATAAATATTATATATGCATTAAATGTCTCATCTTTAATTAAATAATGATGAGTGAGTGAAAAAGAGAGACACGACATCCATCCACATGGCCAAATAAATTAAAGATATGAAATCATTGTTATTGTATGTTCCGATAAACATGTAAAATTATTAAAGAGCATATTCACACACGTATATATATATATATATATATATATATATATATATAATCTCCTCAAAGAGAATAGTAGTAGTACAATTCTGTTACTTTTGGCGATCCAAGAGTTTTACAAACATTATAAATTCTGATGAATTTACATACATATTATATAATTAATACAGTTGGTTGAGTTGTGTAACATATTATAGTAATGGCAAAGTTTTGTAAGGTTTATCTGGTCAAATACGACGAGAATAAATGAATCATTGTCACGTGCGTGAAACACACAACATTATTTTCAAATAATTTAACTGTTATGTTTTGTTTTGTTTTTTTTTTTGAATGCCAGCCAAAGTACTTATTAGCAACTCTTGAAAAAAACTACTAGTAATTGAATAATTAGGTATACATACGAATTAGTTATTCCAGAAAGAAAAGAAACAAATTAATGTATTTAAAAAAAAAAAAAAAAAAAAAAAAAGAGACTAGAGAGTGGGCCAAATAAAAAAAAGGTAGAGTGGTCACGCGAGTCACACATGCAAATGTTATCTCGGGCGGTTTTGTAATATCAGGAAAGTAGAAGCATAATATTGTAAAATGGCGACAGTAGTTCCTTGTTAGAATTTCAAAATTTCCAATGGGCGATCGATGTGGGCATCCCTTAATATAGTAAGCCACGATGGAACGGTTACTGTTGATTCTACAAGACTATTTACAACAAAGAAGAAGACTAGAGAGCGAGAGATCTATTCTAATCTAACAACAACGGTCAAAAAAATCGAAATTATAAAGATGGAATCACAGCCGTCGGATCCCAAAGAAAGCTAACTACTACTGCTTGCTTGCTTTTAATAAGAGAGAGAGAGAGAGAGAGAGAGAGAAGTCGATCGTCTCTTTTCTTGGGAGGGGAATCTCAGTGACAGATCTCTCTCCTGTAGGCTTTTTTAATTCAAAATAATTAAGTATTATTTATTTTTCTTAAATAAATAGTAGTATTTTCTGTATATTTTTGTCAACTACTTCAAGAAATACGGAAAAAAAATAAAAAAGTACGAATTTTTGAAGTAAAAAAAAAAAGGGAACTATTAAAGAAATAGATTTGATTTGATGATCGAAGTTCGTCTTTAGTTTTGTACTCTGTCCCCCTCTATTTCTTTTTTTTTTTTTTTTTTTTCAAATATCTTATTCTCTTCTCTCTCTATCTCTAAATCGCGTTGAGATTTGAATTTTTTTTCAAATATTTTATCTTAGCAAGAGAAAAAAGAGAGAGAGAAGAGGAGCAGGTGTTTGTTTTTTAAAAAAAAAAATAATAATTTGTATCGTTTGGGAGTTATAGAAGAAGAAGAAGAAGAAGAAGAAGAAGAGAGAGAAGTCAGCAGCAGCTTTGTCTTCTTTGTATTCTTGCAAGATCTCTCTTTCATTTCAACTTCAACAGCTCCGCTTTTGTTTAGCTTCTCTTCTTTCATTACACAACCAAAAAAAAAAAAAACTTGGGGGTAAGTTTCTTTGGGATCGAAATTGATATCCTGATCTTCTCTCTTGTCTTATCGTTTTTTGTATTGTCGTCTCGCCCTAACATCATCATTTTTAGTTTTCCCAGAATTTTAAAATTCTCTCAGCCTGAGCTGTAATTTCTGTTTTTTAGTCTCAGGTTAATTTTTCTACTTCTTTCTCAAGAGAACATATATATATATATATATAATTTCCGATTTGATTCTCATCCCTCAGCCTTTTATTCTTTCTGTTTTCTGGGTATAAAGAAAATCAAATTGAAAAAGGTTGTTTAAATCTTTTCTTGTTTTTTTTTTCGTAACAAAAGAGGAGTTTTTTTTTGCTTTCAAGATTCTGAATCTTAAAAGGTTGGTTCTTTCTCTGCGGTTGATATTTTTTGCATCCACAAGTAAAAAAATAAAATAAAAAAGGAGAGCTTAAGCTTGTGATCTCAAACTTTATATCATTTGGTTATTCAATTTTGCTTTATCATCCGTTGACAGTGACCAGTTTATTATTTTCTCTATAATTCAAGAATATCCAATCTCCATTTCTGGTCAATTAGATTTAACAATCTCAAGTTTACTTTTTTTTTTTATATATATATATAAAAACTCAGTGTGTGATTCCCCCTAAAGATCATACTCTGCATAATTTTCTAGAAATCTTGCTTAACCTCTACATGTTTGTATACTTACTGAATCTCTTTAAATTTCTCACACAGATCAAGTTTTTGGCTGGACGCAACTATTTTCACACTCAAGTCAACTACTAAATTGAAGGTAAAAAAAAATTTCCTCCTCTTAGATCATCATCTCATCCCTTAAAAAAGATTGATACCAAGTTTTGAGCTATGTTCAACATCATTCATTTGTAAGTAGTAGGATCACTTCGTTTCTATCTAACATAACATTGGTGCTTACAACTTACAACAACTTGTGTCTAATGAATAGAGAGATACAGATACTACTACTTCTCATTGACTTGTCTATAAAGAAAAGTCTGCAAGTTTACTTTGATCCTCAGCCAGATATTTTCCCTTTCTGTTACTATCAACACATTTAATCCCTCTGATCCACACACAATTTTACAGCTTGTGCTTCCCCTTTTTTAAGGAATTTTTCTCCAATCACGAACCTCTAACCTTTACGAGTTTTGCTTTGACAATGATGGATGATGGTTCATGGAAAGTCAGAGTTTATATCGTGGCTGTGAATGAGTTTGATTTGATGTGTTACTATATATTAGGGAGAAGCATTTAATGAATACGCATCTAGAAACCCACTCGAAATGATATGTCGTGGGGTTACTTCTTTCTTTTGTTAAGCAATGGCTTTTCTGTGATTCTTCTGTTAGATGTTGTTTTCCTCTAAACTAATATTGTTTGTCTTTTTTTTTCCTTTATTTTTTTTTGTGTCTTCTTCTACTCTTGTGTTCCATTTAAGTTTTGAGCTTTCTTAATCTCCAAGTGCAGATAATTAGAATCTGGAATTGTCTGTGAAGAACTCAGGGAAAATTTGGATTCAAGTGCAGTTAAAGGAACAAGGTGACAGGGTAAGGTTTCGCCTTTTCTTTAATTTTCTCTCACTGAACATGCGAAAACTCAAATCAAAGTTTTGATTGTTCTCTTCATCTTCAACTGCAGTTGGAGTCGATACAGTCCAATTTCAGATGAGGTAAAGTTGTACTTTTTTTTTGCCCCATAAACGAGGAAAAACATGGCTCAGACATTGTTATAAGGTTGTAAAGTTTTGTTTTTTGTTTTTCTGTCTTTTTGCTCTTCAGGTTTCATTAGCACTTAATCAAACACAGATCAAGAAGAGAGAATATATGTTCAAATAGCCTAAGAAGCTGTGACTTTATGTTTGCAATGGGAACAATGGCAGAATTGGGAACCATGGGAAAGTTTGGAGCCATGGCAGAAGAGCAGCAAGTTAACCAGATGGTCATGGATAAACAATCGGCAGAAGAATGGCTATCGCGCGTCCATTCACTAATACCATCAGTGCTCAGCAAGGCCAAAACGGTTAAGAATTTCGCAGGACGTTGGAAGACCATAATCTCAAAGATTGATCAGATTCCAGGTTGTCTATCTGACCTCTCAAGCCACCCTTGTTTCTCCAAGAACAAGCTCTGCAACGAGCAGTTACAATCTGTGGTTAAGACGCTTAACGAAGTGATAGAGCTTGCAGAGTTGTGTTCAACTGACAAGTATGAAGGGAAGCTGCGTATGCAGAGCGATCTCGATGCTTTATCTGGAAAACTGGATTTGAATCTAAGAGACTGTATGGTTTTGATCAAGACCGGCGTCCTCGGTGAAGCCACACTACCTCTATATATCTCAAGTTCTCTGGAAACACCCAAAATTTCCAGTTTAAAAGAACTTCTAGCGAGGCTTCAGATCGGTCACTTGGAATCAAAACACAATGCTCTCGAGAACCTCCTCCGTGCAATGCAAGAAGATGAAAAGATGGTTATGCCTTTGATCGGACGAGCCAACGTAGCAGCTTTAGTCCAACTGTTAACAGCAACTTCGACAAGAATCAGAGAGAAAGCTGTGAATCTCATCAGCGTATTAGCGGAATCAGGACACTGCGACGAGTGGCTTATCTCCGAAGGTGTATTGCCTCCTCTAGTGAGGCTAATCGAATCAGGAAGTCTTGAAACCAAAGAAAAAGCTGCAATTGCGATCCAGAGGCTGTCCATGGCAGAGGAAAACGCGAGGGAAATCGCAGGACACGGGGGAATCACACCGCTGATCGATCTCTGTAAAACAGGGGATTCAGTGTCACAAGCTGCGTCCGCAGCTGCTTTGAAGAACATCTCAGCAGTTTCAGAGCTCAGACAGTTACTTGGAGAAGAAGGAATGGTTAGAGTCGCGATCGATCTCCTAGACCACGGGATACTGTTAGGATCAAGAGAACACATGGCGGAGTGTTTGCAGAATCTCACTGCAGCGAGCGAAGCTCTGCGTGAAGCCATTGTTTCAGAAGGCGGAGTTCCGAGTCTCTTGGCATACCTAGACGGTCCGCTGCCGCAAGAACCGGCGGTGACGGCGCTGAGAAATCTAATCCCGTCGGTGAATTCAGAGATGTGGGTGGCTCTGAATCTGCTGCCACGACTGACACACGTACTCAAGTCGGGATCTTTAGGAGCGCAAGAAGCAGCAGCATCGGCTCTGTGCCGTTTCGCGTGCTCGCCGGAGACGAAAAGGTTAGTGGGAGAATCGGGGTGCGTGGCGGTGATAGTGAAGCTTCTGGAATCGAAATCAAACGGATGTAGAGAAGCGGCGGCTCAGGCGATAGCGGGATTGGTGACGGAAGGAAGGATTCGGAGGGAACTGAAGAAAGACGGGAAGAGCGTGACGAACCTAGTGATGCTGTTGGATGCAAACCCAGGAAACACGGCGAAGAAGTACGCAGTGGCGGGGCTGTTGGGGTTGTCGGGAAGCGAGAAGAGTAAGAGAATGATGGTGTCGTACGGAGCCATAGGGTATCTGAAAAAGCTGTCGGAGATGGAAGTAATCGGCGCCGATAAGCTTCTCGAGAAGCTCGAAAGAGGAAAGCTCAGAAGCTTCTTCTTTCACCACAGTTAGTAAAAAAAGTAAAAAAACAACCGACCGCTTATGGTGTTTTGATGTAAGTTTATATATATAACCAACCACCCGTTAGTATTTTGGGCCGCTGTTTCTCAGTAGCTGTTAATATGGGCTTTATATTATATAAAGGCCCATAACTTACAAGTCAACCTAGTTTAATTGCTAGTAGATATTTTAATTTACAAAATTGAGAGATAAAGATATTATTATTGTCACAAAATCGTAAGAAATTAAAATCTTTGGGCTAGAAATATAAATAAATACAAAAAAAAAAAAAAAACAGAGATTTTATACTACTGCCTCCGTTTCAAAATATAAAATGTTGAATTCAAAATATAAAATGTTGAAATCTGTTAGTTTTATATGTTGAGATGATTTGGAAGAGGATACAATACTATTTGATTTAGGAATAAGCTCAAAATGGTGTCGTTCATGTGGTGAATGCAGTTTGTGAATGATCTTCATGCTCTCATTAGCCCTGTTCCCAAAGGGACTCCACTCCCGCTTCTTCTGCTCCGAAAGGTAGTGTTGTTGCTTGCTTACTTTCAGAGCTTGTTTCTTTTTCCAACTAAATTGATTGATCTGACTCTGATGATTCATGTTCTGATTTTGGCAGTCTAAAAACGCGTTGCTCTCTACATTCTTGTTCCTCGATCAAATTGTGTGGCTTGGCAGGACTGGGATTTACAAGGTGAGGACATGTTTGCGTTATGAGAGACTTATTTTCTCAGGTTAAACTTAGGTTCCGAATCTGATGTTATTATAGGACAAAGAACGCGCTGAGCTTCTTGGACGTATATCCCTCTTCTGTTGGGTGGGCTCATCGGTCTGCACATCCTTGGTTGAGGTTTGTTCACTGCAACTGTATTGTTAATCATCTCTGGTTCAAAATCAGTAACTAATGGCTAGTAACTTTTCGAGATGTTTAGGTTGGGGAGCTTGGTAGGCTGTCAGCATCAATTAACAAGTTAGAAAAGGAGATAGGGAATAAGGATAAACATCAGGTAAGAAGATTCCTCAAGCTATGATTCTCTTTCTCTTTGGAGTGAAGAAGAAATTTTGCTGATTATGGATACAAGATATTTTTATGCAGAACGAGCAGTACCGTGCGAAACTAGAGAAATCGAAGGAGAGGTCGTTGGCACTGGTGAAAGCAGGGATGGATGTAGTTGTTGCTTTTGGATTGCTTCAACTGGCTCCGAAGAAAGTCACTCCACGAGTCACAGGCGCTTTCGGATTCGCCTCCTCTCTTATCTCTTGCTACCAGGTATTTTTTCAAGAAAACAGTTTGCTATGTGTGTTGCAATCTTGCTTTGGGATCAGTTCAATGAATTAAAAGCCATAAAAATCTATCGCTTGTGCAGTTATTGCCGTCACATGCCAAGTCCAAGACGGTCTGAGAAAAGGGAAAGATAGAAAAGTTATGTAGCTAGTTTCAGGCATGTCCAGATGTGCCATATATATCTATATATATAGTCTTGGTAATTTGTGTTTCCCCTGTTTTTTAAGACTCTAGTGTGAAATTTGTCACGTTTTGTTTGTGTTAGATGTTGTGGTTATTAGCATGATGATAAACGTTTGCAGTCCCTGTAAAATAATAATAATCAACATTGCGGAACCCCACACTAATAGTATATTCGTAGGGTGATTGTGTCAAAATCTAAGCAAGCAAAGATATCTTCGTTTCGTTCCGATCCGATCCTAGAGAAACTCTGTTGATGCATGATAGTAGTAATAAACTCTGTTCCGATCGTCGAAGAAAATAAAACATTGTTGATGCATCATCATCTCCACCATTTCATTGAGCAAATGAAATAAGTAAGACTGATACAAAGCAAGAGTGGAAGAAAGATAAAGCCCCGCCCCTGAAGTAGCTATAATAAGCCTATATAGGATAGGACGTAAAATGTTTCATCTAAAGGATTCAAGGCAGTGATTCATGGTGAAATCTGTGTTCAATTCACAATGCTGCAGCTGCAATGATACTAGTCTCTTCGGCTGCACTGGTGATGATGATGATGATGATAGCACTTTTACCGATTTATCCAAGTTTGAAAGCCACCTTACTAGTTTTGCCTTCGTTTTCGGCTTTGTTCCGATCGCTACCTTCTCCTTCTTCATCTTCATCTTCTTCTTCTTCTTCTTCTTCTTCTTCTTCTTCTTCTTCTCTTCCCCTCTGTTTCCTAGTACTCTCTTAAGCTGATGACACTTGCCCGTTTGCTTCATCTCACGGCTCGCTGCGGATAACGCCACAGACAACGACGATAGGTTCATTGTATTTTCCTTGCGGACTACATCTATGGCCTCGATCGCTTTCTTCAGAGACCCGAGATTGAACGCAGATACACCACCCTTCTCCTCGTCGTTCCGCCGTCTTGTTCTCTTTGTTTCCGGCTTCATCGTACGGCTTACTACACTTTTTTTTTCCTGGACTTTTACTGACTGACTTAATTAGGGCATTTATATAGTATATTTACTCACTCGAGCTTACTGGGCCTTCCTTTCAGCCCAATAACAATTGCGTTACGAAAACGCTTTAGGCCGCCATATTAATTACTAAGAGAATCTGCGTTGTTGTTCTTGTAACTTGTCGTTACGATCCGATCATGCTTGGCTTCATAGTGTATTATTACTTACTAGTGAAAAGGAAAACTACAAATCTGGTACATACAGTATATATATATGTTCGTCTGATACTCTAAAAGTTTCTGGTTCACTTTATTTTCTACTACACTTAGATGGGGTACAATACAACAACAATATACAAAGACCCAACACACGTGGAAGGAAGGAAGGAAGGATGTTGACAAAAGTCAAAAATTGGAGACATTAGCGCGATCATAGAAGAGACCAGATGGGTCTCCATTAGGGACCAAAGCCAGTTTCACTGGACTCGCTGCACCTTGTTCAACGCTTAAAATCCCAGTGTTGAAATTGATATCTGTCTTTACGAAACCAGGACAAACACTGTTGATGATCATTGATTTGTTTCGCTTAGCCAACACTTGTGTCAATGCCATCACCGCAGCTTTTGATAGTATGTACCCAGACATTACTGTTGGCCAACCTTTGTCTTGTAATGAGCCTTGTCTGTAATCCTTGAGATACTCATCCATCACTTCGTCTATTTTCTCTTCTGTTAGATTCTCAGCATCACTCAGCACTCCTTTTGCCCACTCATTTGACACATTCTGTAGTAAAAACATATATACAAAACTCACTCCTAATATATATCTACTCTTGAATCAACATCCCTCTGCCTATTTATATAAGTTTATAGAAGATATGGTACCTCTAACTTTCCCATGGTAGAAGCGATGGTGACGATTCTTGGGGAAGCAGAAGACTGAAGCAGAGGAATCATAGCCTCACACATTCGTTTGACGCCGTAGTAGTTTGTAGTAACACACTCCTCGACAATCTCATATGTATCGCTCATTATCTTGGAAAAATCAGTAGGTGCACCAGCCTGCAGTAATAATTAATAATTATATGTTAAGAAGACTAGGTAGGTAGGTAAACATATCAGAAAAAGAGCAAAATAAGCGATGGTGTCTGGAATGGAGACATCAAGTAGGTGAAAGGAGATGGATTGATCAGAAAAACCATTCTTCTCTGTCATGAGCTTTTCGACAGCAGCAAGACCCTTTTTCTCATCCCTCGCAGTGAGAATCACAGTTATCCCATTTTTAGCTAGTTGCCTGCAAATCTCTAACCCTATCCCTTTGTTCGAACCAGTAACAACTGCAACTCTGATGAACACAAGCCAGAACAGCAAAAAGAAGAATCAAAATCTGACCCCATAAAGATTTCAAGCCGAGGTTAGAGAGAGAGAGGAAGTACAAAACCTTGTGTCCGCCATTGAATTAATGAGAGAAATGAAGTCAAACGAAGAATCAAAAACTGCCTACTTTTCCAATTACTTTTCAAAAAAGTGCCTAATACACTAGTGGACTCTTTTATTTCATTCAGTTCACCAACTGGAACGACGTTATTATTATTTTTTTTTTTTTTCCCTAATGAATTGTTTTGTATAGTTAATTAACTTAATTTGATAGAGAGATATTCGAAGATTATTTTTACATTCATGACGTATGTATACAGTAATTCAATTAATTCACTGCAAGATTTTCATGACGTACATCGATAGGATAACGCTGTATGAAAAAAGATTTCATATCTACTCCTGGAATTATTTAAAATTTCAAATTTAGTTGTGCTGAGATCAGAGAGAGATATGTACTGAACATGAATGTATATATATGGTTAAACAGACATACATATGATGGATCCAATCACTTCACTGTACACTGCAACCTGATGGTTAAAGAATGGACATATATACGATATACAGTACCCCTCCCGTTCCATGAACGAAACGAAACTACCAGCAGATAAATGGCTACCACAAAGGTTTAGAGATGTTCTTGTTTCCACCAGAAAATGATATCAATAAGGTCATCAGATCGCCAGTGTGCCGCCTTCTATTATCTGGTTTTCATCAGACGCATCCGACGGTTGAGGTTTTGGCTTACTAGCCCTCGAGAAACCATAGCCCAGAGAGCTTCCGCTTGCTTCACTTAGCTGCCATTATCGTTACACCGTATCCCCAATACAAAAATCAATCCGACCAAACCAGACTCTGATATATATAAATAAAAATAGATGATTATCGACAATTAAACACACACCTCTGTCAGCTCAGACAAGTGACGGGTTCTGAACTCGTTAATTGTGTTTGCAATTTCCGATGTCGGTAATTTTGCCTGAGAAGCCCCAAAAAGGATCGATCATGCTACTGTGTGTTGTATCTTTTCTTTAGGATTACTTCCACTATTAAAAGAAATCAGTTATGTTTTTACCTGAGCAAGAACAGCAGCTGCCAACTGTAGACTAGGCTCCAGAGTCTCTGGGACAACCTAGAAGTTTTTGTGATCGACATATATATTAATGTAACATTGATAAAAAAAATTGTATCGCTAGAGGACTAGAGGAGAGTGAAGGGGGTTTGTGAACATATTACCGCAGTAGCACCGGCTTTTTCTAGATTAAGACCATGAACTACATCGTGTGCACGGACAAAGGTTTTGACATTGGGGTAATACTTGCTCAAAGCCCACACACATCTGTAGTTTGCTCCTGGTGCGTCTAAGGCAACCACAGCAGCGCATGCTCTCTCTGCTCCAATTTTGTGAAGTACCTGTTTTTTTTTTTGCATAAGTGAAGTAATATATTCATAAGCTTGTATAATCTGTAATTGTCTAGTGTGTCTTTTCTCTTTTTGTTTGTTTGTGTGTGTACCTCTCTACTACCAGCGTCTCCGAAATAAACAGGAAGATCCAAGGAACGCCCGATAGTCACTCTATCACTGTAGATTTAAATACGAGGTTTCAGGTAAGCACAGAATGTGAGAAAGAGATATGTGAAACTGGCTGGTGAAATCTTTAAACTAGACTTATAAAGCAGAGAGATTGAAATGTAATGTCAGCTTGTGTGTGTGGAAATTACTGATAGTCCCCACCCCACATCTCCAGATTGATACGAGAACAAACAATTTGAAACCTACTTTAGCCCACAAAGATTATCTGACAAAAGAGGCAATGAATAAAGGATTGTTATGTTACCTGCTGACATCGAGGGCAACAAATGGGATAAGTCTTTCCGAGAGAAGCTGAGCGATTATCTACAAGTAACAAACAAAAAATGGTCATGAGGTTAGGTACGACGAGCTATCCTGTGAAGCAGACTATCTAGAGAGAGGTTCTCATATAGGAGCATAAACTAAAGAAGTTCAGATAGTGTATTAAACCTGCCCAACTCGACCAAATCCGCAAATAATTATGTGATCCTGCAAATCATCCGTCTGCAAATAAAGTCAGACAAGAAAAAATACTCATCAGTCGGCCTTGTTATGAATTTCTCAACTAGAGAACGTGTGAGCTTCAGAACAACACTGAATTCATGGATTATCTCCTGACAGAGTTATATGCTATAAACGAAACATCATGATTCCTACCTCACTCTCAACCGGCAATAAACTTCGAACATCATGCAACTCAAACCGAGATGCAATTAACTGGCCACCAGCAGCTAACCAAGGTGTGATAGCCATTGAGATTCCCACGACAAGAAATAGCAACGAAGATAACTGGGGAGACATTATACCCTGGAAGAACCAACCACATATTAGGCCTATAGGGAGGGATAAAAGGTAGTTGAAAACCATTAAGTTTTGAAGTACATTGCTGCTTATATACTCATGTAGATAACAAACCTGATTGACAGCTTCTCCGAAAGCAACAAATGCAAATTCTCCGCCCGGGGCTAGAAGTAGCCCTACCCGAATTGCAGATATTATTGAAATGCCGAACAATTTGCCCATAATCACGACTAACATAGTCTTTCCCACTATCAAGAGTCCCAAAGTTCCCACTATGACAGGGAAATTAGAGAGAAGTAATTTCGGATCAATAGACATGCCAACCTGAAATGAGTGGAACTATTTTTGTTAGTTTTTTTACCATCTATAATTCGTGAATCTATATTATAAAGTTAAGTTATATTACCGTCATGAAGAAGAGTCCCAGTAAAAGACCACGATATGGAGCAATATCTGATTCCACTTGCAAGGAAAATTCTGTCTCTGCAAGGAGTAGACCAGCCAAAAACGCTCCAAGTGCCATGGAAAGTCCAGCCTGATTCATAGCAACGGAAAAATTAGGCGACGGAAACGAGTAGCATGTCAGTAAAATAGTCCAATACCAACAAGGTCACTGTCATACCCTAGCTGTCAATAAACTAGTCCCAAGAATAACAAGAAGCGTGTTGGCAGAGAATATCTCGGCGTTTCTGTTTTCTGCAATTTGCTTGTAGATTGGTCGAAGAAGCTGTATGCCACAAAATGCCATAGATTAAAACTCTATTGAAACAGATGAACTGAGTACTGGAAGAAGCAGTGACAGCACAGTAGTTCATGAAAACATGCCTCTTCCTTTTGTAGCAAATCTAAAACATTCACCTAACAAGTTCGGTAGTAATTAACTTATTTTAATATCCGGGATCTCAAAAGTTAAAAGTATCTGAGCCTTACAAGACGGCCACCAGCAATTATGGCAGTAATAGCAACTGCTGCTTTGACTGCAGCAAGCCCCAGAGCTTCAGCGATGGCTTGAAATCCAATCTGTAAACAGCAGTTAGCAACTTAGCATTTTGCTAGCACTGATACTTACTAGACTTCCTTAAGTATATCTCGCATAGTAGCAATTTCAACCAGTAATAGCAACAGATGACCACAACGTTTCTTCTTAAGAGAGAAACGAAATAATCAAACCTCCTTAGATAATTGCCAACACATGGCATCGAGCAGAAAAAGAAGCCGTACCCAAGAAAAAGAAACCCTAGAGATGAGCTTACCCCTCCTTTGGATGAATTAGGTGAAATAAGTGGGATGAGAATCAGTAAAACAACTACAGCAAGATCCTGTGAAGAAAAACAACAAACTGATGAGAAATGCCCCAGAATAGTTGTCGTTATACAAGTACAGAATTATCTCTGTTCTGAACCGACCTGGAAAAGCAAGACGGAAAATGAAGCCCTTCCATGTCTGGATGTACTCTCACCTCTTTCTTGTAGAACCTGAAAACCAGTTACATTGTTTCTGTTCAACCATAGCGTCATTGCATAAAAAAACATGAAAGGGCTGTTACAGTCTTCCTTTCATTAAGACCCCTATGTGAATACAACCAAAAAGGTCACCTGAAGAACAACAGCAGTGGAGGACAGTGCCAGGCCATTTCCAATCACTATTGCCGCTGGACCAGCTTGACCAGCAACATAATGGGCAATCAATCCAACTACTGCTGCTGTCAATAGAACCTAGATTTCAACAATAGTAGTACAAATTAAGCATGTACGTATTGTAGTAGTTGAAATAAATGATGTGGAATGATATACGCAGATCTACGTATCACCTGAGCGGAGCCTAATCCAAAAACATATTTCTTCATGGAACTCAGTCTTTCAACAGATAGCTGTTAAATCAAAACAAAACAAAGCAAAATTTGTCTTTTCGACCAAACACAATTTGAAAGCAAAATGATACATAAACATAAACATATATTTTAAAAAAGTACCTCAAGACCAATGTTGAAAAGCAAGAAAACAACTCCAAATTCTGCGATGGCCCTGGTCCCGTGCACATTACGGATTATCGAAAGACCATATGGACCAATCAGAATTCCAGCTGCCAAATACCCAAGAACAGGGCTGCCTATACATTGCAGCAGATGAAGCCATCAAGATGGCACATAAATCTCTATGCAACATGATTGCGAGACCAGAACTGAAAATGTTTTTGACTGATGAGAACATGGAAATCGTAAAAGTTTTGAGGGAAAGGGAAAACATATAGTGATGCAATGGATAACAAAACAAAAAAAGAATCCTACTTACCTCCAGGAATCTTCTGAAATAAAGGCACAAAAATGACGCTTGCCAGCAGTAACCACAAAAAATCAAAAAGGGAAGCTTCTTCCTCATTGACCTAATAATGGTAGAAAGTTTCAGCCTGCAAAGTACATTCCAAATAATGTTCACTTTGAAAAAAACAAAGAACAATCATTAATACCTCCTGGTGAGGGAGCATCTCAAGTAGTTTTTTAATTCTCTTGGGAATTTTTTGCACTTGCCGGATCAGTGGCTTCGTACTGGAAGAGCCGTCTTCTGCACTAGTGCTGGTAACATCTGGCTGTTGAAGCAGCTGACTGTTTCCCCCTACTCCATTGGAGTATAATGTGAGTCTGGAACGAATAAGAAGATCATATCAACAAAAAGACTAAACTTGAAGTACTAAAATGATCCTTCAAAAATTGACGAGAGTAAGAGTAAATTTTAAAACTGACCCAGCTCCAAGAAGTGCAAACCCAAGAACTAGCTTGGGCCATTGCTTTTTGACAGAATCAACCAGACTGGCAAACACTGTGGCGGTCCCATCTGGATTGGAAGAGAAGAAAGATGCAGAAAAGAAACGGGAGGATTTATTAAAGGATGCCTTGGGAGAATTAAGAGAGGAGCCCTCTTTTGGCAGGTCTTTCTCCTGTTTTTTGGTCTGAACATTAATCTTTGACTTTTCAAAATCTGCTTCAACCACTTTAGAAGACTCTATATTTGGCTTTCCATTCTCATGATCGCTTGACTCATAAGGCTGAGTTAGTTTTTGAGTCTTCTGACCAGCAATATCAGGCACAAGATCAGATGTGCTCTGTACCGCTAATAAATCATCATCTTTAGGCGACTCTTTTTCAAACTGATTGCTTACATCTTCAATATTACTTGAGAGTACTTCCTTATCCTCGACAGGAGCTTCTTCATCCGAGAGTTGACTCTGAGTTTCCTCTGGGGTCTGAGAAATGAAGAGAGACTTGTCTGCTCTCTGCAAAGCGATCTCTGCATCGTTAACGCGTTGAGTAGCCTCGAGCTCAAATGCTACAGCTTGCTCAGCCAGTTTCATAATGTTAGCGACATCCTCCTCGGCTTTCAAGGCATTGATCTGTATTGTCTCGGCGAACTCACTCAACTTGTCCACTTCCGTCTGCAGCTCGTCTTTTTTGATTTGCAGAGAATTCAGTTGGGCCTCACAATTTGCTAAACTCACTTGGCATTCTTTGATATCATCCTTGGCAGCTAAAAGGGCCCCTTCTTTATCCTTAACATCATCTGTTCTCTCATCAGTCTCCTGAGACGCTTGTGGGGTATCATTCCCTGCACCAGCTGCTTCAAGTGATTCCACTACAACCTGAAGCTTAGCTTCAGCAAGAGATAACGCCATAGTAGCCTTATGAAGGGCTTCTTTAGCAAGAGATTCCTCATCGACGGTATCTCGAATGACATCAAGGGTTTTGTTAACGTGATGCCAAGCAGTAGCGGCTTCATCCTTGAGTGCAATGGCTCTTTCTGAGAATCTCTGAGCCTTTTCCTCAAACATGGTACTATTAAGTCTAGCAACTTCCAATTCTTTAATTGCCGTGTGTAGTAGCTCCTTGAGCTCCTCCAAACTCGCGTCTTTATTATCTTCATTCAAATCTGTAGTAGCTTCATTACTTTCGGGAGATTCCCCAGTTCGATCATCACTATCTAGAGAATCACTGCCCTGACAGCTTAACCTGAACCCAAAACCTCGGAGGCGAGTGCCAAGTAATGATTTTTTTTGGCTAGAATGCAAACTATGACTATAAAACCTTGTAGAGAAAGAACAAGCCGGATTCAAATTCAAACGAAGACACGACGAGTGCACTTTGGGAATCCTGATTCCTTTGGGATTTGAAAAGCAGTAGTAGTAGTTACTCGCACCATGAGATAGAATGGGCCGTGGAACAGTAGACGCAAATTCCATGTCGAATCAATTCAAAAAGTAGACCTTTTACTTGGTTCCTCGAACCTTATATAATACTAAACACCTGCCTCTGGAGCAAAAACAACAAAAATCGAAAATTCCAGGAAGCCACATCATACACAATTCAGACTTGAAAATCAAAAAAAAAAAAAAAAAAACAACGACAAGCGAGAAAGAGAGAGAGAGACTAACCAATCATTGATAACTGAGAGTACCAACAGATGCCGTGAGTTCGTCTTTGAATCAGATTATTTTTCAAATTTTTTTCCCAGTCAAATTAAACTGATAGAGTTTCTCGCCAACCAGACATCATCATCGTTCATGGTATTTTTGGTATGGACTATTTTCCCCGATATATTTACGAAAACACCCTGCGCTTCCCCTAAAATAAATGAATGATCCACATCACCCGATAACCACTTGGTTTAATTTTATCCGGTATAACGCATTTTACTTTGAACCGAATAGATGATGATAATACCGTTTTCTTTGATTCGCATATAAGAAACACAGGGAACAAACATTCAAATCCTACCATGGATATCACATATTCGATTATAGACCATGACCATCCATCAGTAACCAAGCATATCATCGATCACTATTCACTACTCTGTCAAAAAATCATATTTGTTGCTTTTCTCGACCGTAACATATATAATGTGATCAATAATAACCAACGAATCAAACGAAGAAGAAGAAAAAATCATGTCTTGACTCTTGATTATGGAAACAACTCATTACAAATAAAAATCAAATCACGCAAGCAACACTCACTCAACAAGATATATATATATATATATATATATTCAAGACTGTGAATCGCCGTTTTCTTCCTTGGTCTCCACTGCGATATCTTCCGTAGCCTCTGGAGGAAGAGTGTTGCCTGAGGCTGTGCGACGGTGGTTCGCCGCTTGGAGCACGTGGGCGTAGTTTCCTTTCTCCATAAAGAGTTGGTTAAAGTGATGCCGGCAGTACAGAACGCTGTCTAGGGAGGCGTAAGAGGAATGAGTGAGCGTACAGCCACCGTGAGCGCACCGGAAACATGTCTTATGGAAGCATTCTCCTTCCATTTGTACCTGTTAGCCAGCAATTAACCAAATTCCCTTTTAAACCGATCAATTCAACATTTTCTGGAACCAACAACCAATACGTATCAAATCCAAAATAAACTAAACAGACCAAAAAATCAATTTTTTTTTTCTTTCCCGTTTGATCTAATCTGGTAAAAAAATTATATGAACCGAATAGATCTAAGTACATGGAAAAACTCCAAAACTGAAATGCCGACTCTCTGAGCACATAAAGTTTTGTGTGTCCACAATACCAGTTCATTGCAATTTTGGTTAGATCTACCAATCTATAAGTTAGGGACTTGATGGTAAATATTTGTATAAGGAATAAGCTATAAGAAAATGCAAATACTAACCTTTTCAAGAGGGTAAACAGTTTTTTCGCAAGCGGCACACTTGTCTTGTGTTCCACAGAAGATGGATGATATCTTGCTGGGAGTCCTAGTCTGTAACGTTGAAATTATCAATGCAGTCAATTTCTCAGATCCTATTTATTCGTCAAATCATTACAGAATGAAAGATTGATACGCTTAATTATCATATAGAATGATCATTGTACACATAAATGATGAACGTACCAGCTCAGGCTTCTCAGTTTTTCCTGATAAAAGAAAGAAACTTGTTACGATCACGATGATTTGAATGGAGAAAGATAAGAGAGATTCGGAAGTTGGAGATATCTTATAATCATGAACCTGGTTGAAAGTTTTTGCTGAAATTGCCAGACTCCTTGAACAGTTGCTCAAAATGGGTCTTGCAGTACAAGACTCCGTCCATGGAGGAATAGTTGCTCATCTGCCATCAACGCATAAATATTGTTTCCATTTTTTGGAATCTTTGATTGAATAATATGATCACAGGAAAACTGAACAAGAAAATTGGGAACTAAATGATCCCTTGTATAAGAATAATGCAACATACCACAAGGGTTCCTTTGCAATGGGTGCACCTGAAGCAAGACTTGTGGTAAGGCATCCCTTCAATGGACAACATGTCCACCACATACACTGTCTTATCGCAAGCATTGCATTTGTCGAGAGTTCCTGTGAAAGACATCTTTTTGTTTTTTTTTTGTTTTTTGATTTTTTTTTGTTGTTGTTTCCTTCTCCAAGATCCTGAATGAAACAGGTTAGAGATTATTTTAATCAAATCAAGAGGTCATCTGAGGAATTAGTTAAAGAAGGAAACCTTTACCTCAGACAAAGGAGGAACCTGCGAAATTTCTGTCCTCTTTTATACGAAACCTTGTTACAATTGTGAGGCTGTAACGGAGCAAGTTTTCCTTTTTGTTTTTCTCTGTCTCTTTATTACTTTTGCAAAACCAACGAGATAAAATTGGGTGGCAACGTGATTGGAGTTGAGCAAAAGAAGGGTTCTGGTTTCTGACAATTTCAACCCATTAAGGGATGTTACTTTAAGCCAACTTTCTTGAGGTGGTGCAACCCATGTCAGATCCTGCAAAGGAATATAACAACCTAACATTATACAAATATAATATTATTTTTCAATCAAAAGAAAAATGATTTTAATACATCTGTATGCGTATCTATCAAGATACCCAGTTGTAAGTTGATGCAATTTTAATGAAATAGAAAGTGAAGCACCACTAAGTCGATTTTTCTCTTTTTCCAATATTTTAAGAATTATAGTGTAGTTCAAGTCTCGCTTTTAGTTAACATTACCACACGACACAATATTTGAATAGAAAAACCTGATATGCAAAGTAAAGTAGTCTTACAACACAACTTGTTGACACAAGATGAGATCTGAAATTGTCTTTCCATGTCGATCGATTCTTCTGGAACAGTTGACTCCACCATCTAATATGTTCCGTACGACAACATTCAAAGCATGAACGCCTTTAACATCATATATCTCTACTGACACATTTTCATCGATTGGTTTTGCATCGATTTCGAGAAACGGAGAGGTTGATAACAGAACTGACATCACATGTTTAACCCATTGAGGAGTAATGATGAGTTTCAGACGATCGATATCAGGGGAATAGTGTGGGATTAGTGAGAAGTTTATGTCGTTTCCTTTATCACCTGCCCGGCTATGAGCAACAGAGTAGAGTGGGATCTTTCGGCCAGATGGAGCAGGAGAGTGATGAATTCCAGATAAACCCGTCCACTGATCACCTTTCGTTGTTTGGTTATTTTGATTTTCCTTAGGGATCTACAAATGGAAGCAATACCAAGGTTAAGTTTAGAATGCTTTCACAATTTCATCCTCTAGTTTTGAACACAGATACGTACAGAATCTCCATACACAATAGATTGATTCACTAAGGAACTGGATTCAGTTTATGATCACTGCGATTATCTAATTTTGTCTTAGCACTTAGCGTAGTATAAGAGAGCTGTCAACAAAGAAACTAACCGGTTTGAGCAAGTACTTTCTCACTAACCTTTTGGATTTTCTCTTGAGCAACTGGATAATGATTTGCAGGGGTCACTGACTTTGATGCGTTGGTGTGCTGAAGTCCAGTTTTCCAGATTACAGATTCACGGCTGACCTAGATAATCAAACATGTAACATCAGAAGCCAGGATATTGATTTATGCAAGGCTATATTAGTTACAACTTCATGATAGAAACGACATACCAAAGCTTTTTCAAGAATAATCTCTATCTTGTGTCCGGTACTGCATGATTGCAAATAATTACAAGGAGTCAACCCAAACCAAAAAGACCTTCCAGCATCTCATATGCTCTATTTTAACAAACATCAAGTTTCGGTACATTGAGATTGCCAAGATAAAGATTATCAGTCAGCATAATCAGAGATAAGATATCAGAAACCATCAGGATCTGGTACTACTGTAATGCTAACTTGTCAATAATTAAGCATTCTGTCAAGTCCATAAGATATCAGAAACCATCAGGATCTGGTACTACTGTTATGCTACAATAAGGAATTACCTAATTCCACCACCACCAGCTGGTCCATTTGTATATAAAGCAGTAAACTCTTTCGTTAAGTGGACTGCATGTTCTTTCTGTTTGAATAGACCATCCATACGTAATCTTATATCTCCACATGTCTGCCAAGATGATTCAGCGTCGTTGCTTGTCGCCTTCAAGCTATCAAGCCCAATCACATAAGAAAGAATGCAGTGGTTAACACCAGGAATGGTTTCTTCCATCCAAGATCGAACCTGAAAAAAAAGCAGAGTAAAGTAGGTATACAATTTATGAGATATGAAAAATCCATGTCAGGCATAACAAGGAGTCATTTCAAGCAAAACTAGTGCTTAATAATGCTACTACATCATAGACATTTTAACCAAAGGCACACCAGAAACTCTGAAGCTTTAGCACGCTGAATAGATCCATGTCCTCCATAAGATATCTCTCCCCATCCTTTCCAACCACACTCCTGCAAAAAAAGAACGAATTATAGAACTCAACCTAGGTTGTTCTTTAGTATCAACCTTATAATACCAACATTTTCTATGGATAAAAACCTTTGGAATCAACCGCAAAAGTTTCTCAGGCACAGCAGTGTTAGCAGATGGTTTTGCTCCACTGCATTGTACTTTGCAGTCTGAAAGGGGAAGGAAAGAAACGTCTCGAACATCAATCACCTGCAATGAAGGTTTTCAAATCAACTGTTTCCGTTGTTGTTACAGTTGTTCCTTCTAGCTCTTGTACCGCTAACTTACCACATCAGGTGTAATGTAGGCACTCGGATCAGCAATTTCATACAGAAGTTGCTCCGCGCAAGTACTGGTATTTAAAATTCCACCAGTACATTCAGGCTTTGATACACATACTTTCCCGTCATGGCCAATTTCTGCATAAGGAAGTGACACATCCTGGAGGAGAGGGAAAGCCAAGTCTCTATAATGGTCACCTAAAGAACATCGAAGAACGAAATGACCATACTGAAAATGAAAAACAGCAGTCCATTATTTCTTCCCTGAGCCAGTAAGCTTAAAACGCACCTGGATGCATGAAGTATCCACCAGTGAGCTGACATCCGCATTCCAGAAGGTGGCCAGCAAGAGTTCCCTGAGCTAGCAGCTCCAAGTCATTCCAATTCCAACCTAGTTCATAGACCTAACCATGCAACAAGGAAATGATCAGATTTTTTTCTTTTTTTTGAATAAAAAGAGAGGATATAATTCGGGGTAAAAATGATCAGATTAAATCACGAACAGAAACGCCTCTTGATACGAATTCAAGCCAAAGGGAGACAAACAATAATTATAAAATTGAGATGATATGCAATCCGAGTGGTTATTTGGTCCAACAAGAAAATCGTCCTGGCTGTTTAATTGGACGGATAATAAGTCCTCACCATTGGTGCTAAAAACAAGGCAGCATCAGCCACTCTTGAAGTAATTATCACGTCTGGTTGGTACTTCTCCAGACATTCAACAATAGGAGCTGCTCCAAGATAAGTGCTAGTACCCTTCAACAAGGAGAATCAAATTTTCAGGACAACCACAAGGACTAGGAGGAGCTAAATAAAAAATGGTAATCTGAAACTCTCTACTCTTGTACCATATAACCTATAGTGCTTCAATGTACACATAACCATGCGTACGCATCTTTTAGTCTATCAAAATAGCAGTCACAAGCTGATAATATCCCATTTGATACATACGATCAGGAGTAAGAGAAACAGAATCCTACCCCGGCAGAGCAATATTGACCGCAAGAAGATGATCCAGAGCCTAAATAAGATTCAAAAGACAATGGTTAGACACACTTATAATACGCAGAACACTAACAATAATATATCTCCCAGGGAAGAAATGAAAGTAGCTTCCAATAACCTGTTTCAAAATGCACCTCATGAGCCACAGCCACGGATACTGTGAGCCCTAGTTCACTGGCTACCTGGAGAACTTTATTCTGAGCCCCAGAGGGATCAACTATATAAGGACAAAACACGAGAATTCAGATTATCAGTCAGAACAAAAAGGCCCACCATTATATAGAGTATAAGCTCTTACTTGCACCCATATTAGTGATTATACAAGTGCCTTTCTCCACAGCCAAAGGTAGTAACAAATGCATCCACTCTGAAACTGTACAGGAGGAGGAAAAAAATGGCTGACTTTGATGAAGTTATAAACCAATTATAGCAACCTCTCAACCTAAGGATGATGACTAATAAATTTCAACAAAAAAAAAGAATAAAATAAACTCAAAAAACATACCACGAGGGTCGAAACCGTCACCGCCAGATGACATAGAGAGCCAGCGATCAGCCAAAGTTCGCTCGGCTAAGCACTCAAGGACAAGATAGTTAAGGTCTTCAACTCTCTGAAGCAGTTTGAGAGCCGCCAATGGCCTATCGCCGCCGAATCCAGCACCACATCCGACGTAAACCGTCTCCTTTCGCCTCTTCGGGTTCTCCCTCTGGAAAATTTAAAATCAAAATCATAACCACCAAGAAGCGGATGATTATCAAAAGTTATAATAACGTTCAATTAAAAATCTTACCAACTTTATCACACAATCGCTGAGATTCTCTTTACCGTCCATGTGTGACTGAGAGAGTAGTAGAGCTCCCTAAAACACGAGGAAGTGGAGATCATGCAATTGGATCTCTCACGGATTGCTTTGAATCCCCGACGTCGATGATCACAGATTGAGGAATTTGAATTTTGGGAAAGACGTCAAAGGAAGCGAGTGGGATGAGTGAGTGAGTCCCTTGGAGTTTAACTTTATTATGCTTATCCCACCGGCCACCACCACCATTAAATTTAACTTTAAATAGTAATTTACTAAATGGGCCCCTAAACTTAAAACTATTTTTCATACAGGTCCCTTCTTTTCTCTCCTTAACAAAGGTTTTGCCAAAATAATTAGGATCCGTTTTGTTACTTGGTAGTAGTAGTAAGGAGGCAATGGAAGGAGAAGGATTCTGCAGCGATTGGGGAGAGATAGTAGCAGAGAAGGTTGTGTCGGCTTACATCTCTCTGCCGAAGAAGGGTAAACCTCAGGGACGTGAAGTCACCGTCCTATCCGCTTTCCTTGTCTCTTCTCCTGCCCAATCCCAAGGGAACGAGGGAGACCCGGAAGTGATAGCGTTGGGAACGGGGACCAAGTGCGTTAGCCGGTCGCTGTTGAGTCCCCGTGGAGACATTGTTAACGATTCTCATGCCGAAGTTGTCGCCAGAAGAGCTCTCATGAGGTTCTTCTATTCCGAGATTCAGCGGATCCAGAGGCGGACATGTTTTAATAATGATGATGCCAAGCGTCAGAGATGTGATGATAGCGTAACAAGCTCGATACTAGAGTCAGCAGACCCAAGCTCTCCTGGAGAAGTGAGTTATTATAAGCTCAAATCTGGGTGCCACTTGCATTTGTACATTTCTCAATTGCCATGTAATGTAATCATCAGCTTCTTATTCGTTTTTCTTCTTCTTCTTCTCGTGTTTCAATAATGTCTTCTGGCACTGACCATTTTTTTTTTTTTTTTGTTGATATCTATCTATAGGTGGTTATGCTTCTACTAGTTCACCCTTGTATGCGATGAAAAATATTCCATCAACACAACAAGTAGATGACGACTCTGTGCTAGTTCAAGGCTCGACTGGGCATTCTCATGTTCCAGAGTTTGGTAATTGCAACAAAGGTATTGAACTTTCCTGCCTCATTGTTGCAAGAATTTGTTCTCCCTGCTTGCCTTTCTCTATATAGCAGCTGGAAGATAGCGGATTAGACTGATGTTGTTATCAATTTACTTTGGATGTCTCCGTTTCAGGTAATGGCTCACAAGTAGCAGATATGGTGCAAAGAAAGCCTGGTCGTGGTGAAACCACACTCTCTGTTAGCTGTTCGGATAAGATAGCTCGATGGAATGTTCTTGGAGTTCAAGGTTTCCTCTCTAGTCTATTAATGCTTTTGCAACCTCTTCTGGATTTTTAATTGCATCAAGCGTATATGTCATATGATATTTGGTCAATTTTTCCTATTCTTGAAGTTTGACAGAGAACTTCTTTTGTCATTCTATATTTTCTTATGGGCATTTTTCTCTCTTCAGGGGCACTGCTTTCCCTAGTCCTTGAGCCTGTGTATATTTCTACCATCACCGTTGGACAATCTCTGCACTTTCCTAATAGTTTTTCTTTGGCTGATCACTTGCAAAGGTCTTTGTATGAGAGGATCCTTCCATTATCGGATGAGCTTCTAACTTCCTTCCGTTTAAACAAGGTTTCATTAGCTTCTTTATACCAGAGTATCATGTAAATTGCAGCAGTTACTTGCATATATTGTGCTAATTCCTTTTCAGCCACTGTTTTTTGTAGCTCCAGTACCACCATCAGAATTTCAGCATTCAGAAACTGCTCAAGCTACCATAACATGCGGGTTAGTTTTCAATGCTCTCAACTCTTAACCACATGACATATTTTTCTTTTCTTTCTTGTTAATTTATTAGGTGACGATGTGTTTGTTGTCTCGTAGGTATTCCTTGTGTTGGAACCATTCTGGGTTACACGAAGTTATTCTTGGGACAACCGGTAGAAAGCAAGGCACCTCAGCTAAGGGAGCTCTGTATCCGTCGACTCAATCATGTATATGCAAGTAAGAAGAGGAGCCTTGTTATCCAAGAACGACCTTGCTTATTTCTAGTTGATACCATAGTCATCTGTTTCTTTTCTTTCTAGACAGCGGTTACTTGAACTATTCTTGAAAGAAGCTCATGGACTCGAAAGTGAATCTTCTAAGTCAATAAGATCTTATCGAGAACTGAAGGTGCATGTGATACTGATTATTTTCTGCTGCTTCATTTTGATTTAACATGCTTCCACTGGCACTACTTGCATACTAAAGTGTATGAATCATAGCGAGTGTTTGACATGCATTCCAAAAGATTTCGATACTTTTCTCTGGTTTATTGTGAGATGGTTTACGTTTTTTTGTTTGTTTTAATTGTATGCAGGACAAAGCTACGGAATATTCTTTGATGTCGAAGATTTTTAAAGGAAAATATCCATTCAGCAACTGGCTAAGAAAACCCTTGAATTACGAAGATTTTCTGATAGATTAGTCTTGAGGTATGTCTTCCTATATGCTCTCTCTCTCTCTCTCTATCAACCTACCTTCTTTGCATCATTAGTTCATTATCGTTTAGAAGTTGCTAAAATTTGACAGCTTTGTTTAGGGAAGCAAAGTAATAAACTATTATTATGATGATTACGTTCCAATTAAAAAAGAGTTGAGACCATGAATCACAGAAAATTCAAAGAGTGAAGAATGTAAAACGGAAAACCCAAAGAAAACAAAAGCAGATAGTATGAATTTGACTGAAACGAATGAAGATGGAATAAGTTCCATTCAGAGATTGACTCGTCCCTTGATGATGTCGAGGCTCATCTCGCTAGGATCTGTTGCTTGCAATTCAACTTGAATCCCATCCATTTCCCTCTTGAATCTGTCCTTGGAGCTTGCATACAACATCTTACTCCTCACTCTTGATGTATCAGGTGACCTGAAGCAAGTGGATGTCTCAGTTATCACAAAGTCTACGTTTCCAAATCATTAGAAGAACAAAAAAACAGGGGGAAAGGAGTTGTAGTACCATGCGATGAAAAAGATCTTGCTCTTCTGGCAATTCTCAGGAGTGGTGAAATCAAAGTCATAAACAGCATATCGGCACTCGTCCTCTGGAATAGATCCGGTGAAATCGTCGTAAGTTTCTTCTGGATTCCCAAGCTTGTCTATCATAACTTGCTGAGCCTTCTCATCGATTTTGAAAATAATGTACCTATAATTTCTCTTTGCTTTCAACTCCAAGAATTTGAGCTTGCACTCATCGCTTACATGCATCCCAGAAGCTGAGTTAGCCTGCACAATCGAACACACGCATAGTGAACTAATATGATCACAACATATTACATGATTGATTGATTGGTGATATCATTGATCCATTGATAAAATAAAAAAAACAAAAAAACAAAAAAAAATGAGATGTAGGAACATACCATGTTTTCTGCTGGAAATTGGGGGCTTGATGATCTGAAAGTAGAGAAGGTAGGGGGGTGGTTTTAGAGGGTGAGAAGAAGGAATAGACAAGTAGGTTTGGTTGGGTCGTTAGGCTGGTCACGTCTTAAAACCAAGAAGACTTTGATGCTGTCACGTTGTAGCCATATTTACTTCATTAGAAATATTAGAGGGAGTCTATATATTATATTCACGCTACACATCATAATTCACATGTATATGTATGTTGTGTATGTAAAGCACATGTGGTGAAGTTCGTTTGTTGTTCCGGGCATAATTGGGAAGTTGAGGAGGTTTCATGATGTACATGTTTTCGTTATTTTTATTAAATTTTTTTGACTTTTTCTTTCCTCACAATTTGGTTGTAGACTTTGCTAATTTATTCAATTTAGCGGGAAAACAATAACTAGACTTTCGAGTTTGTCATTTATTTTTTGACAACGAGTCGTTATATTTCTCAAAAGGGGTTTTGCACTATGAGAAATTGCAGATATTCTCATTTGAAAAAGAAAGAAAAAAAATTTTGGCCGAAAATAAACAAACGTTGCGTCGATGTCACTTGACAACATTATAAAGTCATAGGTTTGTGAAAATGTTTTGCAATTATTTTGGTATATCGGGCGGCAGAATAGAAAAAAAAATAGGTTGGTCTGTTGAGAGCCCAATGAAAAGCCCATGGGCTTATCCCTCGGAAAGACAGACCACTTCCTTGCTTACTTGTATTGTGGCGGCTAGGCCTATTCAACCGTAAAATTTATCAGACTTGTCGGTAATCTGTCTATTTTTCAATGAGAAAAAAAGCTCAAAATATGGTTATGTTATGGGCTAGGATTAAGATTAGATGGTGTTGGTGAATTTCAAAACTTATGAATTATTTCATTACTCTCCTCTGGGTATCGAGTATCGACACTTGCCGGTTTGCTTGGGATACTACCGCATCGGTTTGATTGAGATACTGTCTGAGTATCCTCTTATTAAAGTCGAGAAATTTATATGGTAGTTCGTGGATTTGAAATTGGAAGGATCCCAACGATACGAACACCGGAAAGTGCGTCTTCAATGGAGAGATAAAAATGAAAAGGTTTCTGCTTTTTGTTCAGTTGTGTTTTGCTTCCTTCTTTTAGTTTGAACCAAATTAGTACTGCCGGTCTCACTGTCACTAGCCGAGCACGAGCTAGCTGGCTGACCAGCAGAATGGTTGCGAGTTGACAAAGGTACGGCCTGTTTTTTATACCAAAATTTTTAAGTTTGATTTCTTAGTGACATCTCTCTCTCTCTCTCTCTCTGTAATTAAGAAGAAGATTGGGAAATTTCCTGCTTGTTTCCAGGCATTACCCGTTGTTGCCCTTATAACAGAAACAGAACATCGATGGGATTGGGAGGTCAAAGCTCAATGATTTTTACATGTTGTTGGAATTCATCTCACAAGACTGCTGCTCTCGAAGCTCCATATGTTGGTGACGTCTCTGTTTGGCTCTCTCGGACTATTTCTTTTTTTGGCTTTATGCCCTGTTTTCTTTAATCCCTTTTACGAAATTTACAGAAAACGAAGAGATTGATACTGAGGTAACAGATGTGCCGTCTTTCCGTGAATACACACTAGAAGAGCTTAAGATCGCCACCTCTAGTTTCGCTTTGGAGAATGTTGTATCTGAACATGGAGAAACAGCTCCGAATGTTGTCTATCAAGGGAAACTGGTGACTCATAAGAAGATTGCTATCAAGCGCTTTTCTGGAACTTCCTGGCCTGATCCACGCCAATTCCTGGTATTCACCTGTATCCTCTAGTTCATCTGAGTTGCCAATCTCTCAGTCTCATATCTCTTTAACTTTGGTCGTGTCTGTTTCCAGGAAGAAGCTTTATCGGTTGGTCAGCTACGCAGCAAAAGAATGGCCAATTTACTCGGCTATTGTTGTGAAGGCGGTGAGAGGTTACTTGTGGCTGAGTTTATGCCTAATGAGACACTAGTCAAACACCTTTTCCACTGTAAAGATAAAATGCATCTGATCAGTTTTCTTTTATTGCTCTTTTTAGATTGTTTGCCTTTGTATTTGCATTGCCACTTTTAATATCTACCACCAGGGGAAACACAGCCAATGAAATGGACGATGCGACTAAGGGTTGTCTTATACATTTCAGAAGCTCTTGAATACTGTAGTAACAAAAGACACACGCTATATCATGATTTCAATGCTTACAGAGTTTTGTTTGACGTGGTACATTCCATAATAAACTAAGCTCTTTTCTGAGAGACCATGTTTTTGTTTCATGCTATATTCCTCCACTGATGCTTTTATGGACCTTTTTATAAGGAATGCAATCCAAGACTTTCAACCTTTGGGTTAATGAAGAATCGTCGGGATGGGAAAAGTTATACCACAAATCTTGCTTTCACCCCTCCTGAGTATCTACGAACTGGTGAACTTCATTTCCCCCTCTCTCTCGTTGGTCATATTTTGCCAACAACTTGATATTTAAGTGTGTGTTGATACAGGGAGAATCACAGCAGAGAGTGTAATCTACAGCTTTGGCACTCTTCTGCTTGATCTTCTCACCCGAAAGCATGTTCCTCCTAGCCATGTAAGTGTCCATGGTATTACTATTTTACTTTAATCATTTCTTGATTTATCTTTGCTAACTATTTCAGCCTTCTGCTATGTGTTTAGGCCCTTGATTTGATTCGAGACGGAGACCTTCAGACTCTAACTGATTCCTGCTTGGAGGGACAAATTTCCGACAGTGATGGCATGGAGTTAGTACGCCTGGCATCTCGCTGTCTTCAGCATGAAACTCGTGAGCGGCCAAACATAAAATCGTTGGTCGCTGCGCTGAAATCTCTCCAGAAAGACACAGAGGTTCCGTCTTATGTTCTAATGGGTATGCCTCAAAGTGGCACTTTTGCGTTACCTCTGTCCCCTTTTGCTGAGGCTTGTTCGAGACAAGACCTGACTGCTATGCTCGAGTTCTTGGATAAAATTGGATACAAAGACGATGAAGATGTAAGTCGTCAAGTTTTATGGCTATATCAACTTTTAAATCACTTAGAAGTTAGAGCCCTTTATGGTTCCCATCATATGAAGGTTTCTTCACGGTTTTATGCGACATGTTTAATTGCAGCTTTCGTTTCTGTTGACGGAGCAGATGCAAGAGGCTATAAACTCGAAGAAAAAAGGCGACATTGCATTCAGAAGGAAAGACTTTAGCGAAGCCATTGAGTTTTACACGCAGGTCTGTCTTTCTTCCGCACTCGAAACAGTAACAAGACCTTCCTCCTTGGTTGACAATGTCCATATCTATAAAATTTCTCTCAGTTTCTTGATTTGGGAATGAGCTCTGCAACAGTCTTTGTGCGGCGCAGTCTAAGTTACCTGATGAGTAACATGGCGAAAGAAGCTTTAGATGATGCAATGAAGGCTCAAGGCATTTCTCCTGTGTGGTACGTTGCATTGTATCTGCATTCTGTTGCTCTTGCTGTTCTGGGGATGGAGAAGGAATCTCAGATCGCACTTACTGAAGGATCCAACCTTGAAGCCAAAAAGATTTCAGCTTCCACACAGAACTAAAGACATTGGGTTTTGTAAAAGATGAAGAAGCTATCATTCAATGAAGGGAAACAATCGAAAGGTAATTTGTTGTCTCATTTGAAGCTAAGAAGGTTTAGGTGTTGGTTAAGCATTATACTATTTCAAACCTTCATCAAGGCAGAAGCTAATCCATTGTTTTCAGTTGATACATAAGAGACCTTGGGATGTATGGACACCAAGAGAATATTATACAAACTCCATTAACAAACAGATGCAGAAAGCAAAACAAAGCTTATAATGTCTTGTGCAGCTCAACCTCTTCTGCCTCGGGTTGGAGAATTGGGTGAGAGCTTCTGTAGTCTTCCTTTGACATACCACAGTAAACAGGGTCTGTGCCTCCTCCGGTAATGAAGTTCCAGCCAAATGCCGACCCTCCAACCACCTTGTCGCCATCTCCAAGAGTGTTGAGCTTCTCGGTTTGGGCATAACTCGTCTCAGATGATCTCAGTGCAGTACTAGTAGAAGTAGGTTGAGGTGTTTCACTAATGGCCTTTCCGTTGGATAAAGACTCGGTCTTAGCAGTTTTCTCACGTTTGGGTGATCCTCCAATCATCTCTTGGTACAGTTGAAGCATGTGCTTCATCTCTGCAAACAGCATAATTTTTCAGAATGAAACAAGTTGGGACTTTGTGTGTTAAAAGTGAAAATTGGGATAACAAAAACAAAAAGTATGAATATGAGCTTCTCTCTCACTTTCTTGAATCTCGAAAGCTGCCTTAGAGTTCCTGAAGTCTGGAGTTCGTAAAACCTGTAGCAGCCAAACAAAAAAAAATCTCAGTTTATCTTCTTTTATTTCCAAACATAATAAAGAAATGAAATTGTCAATCACAATTTCATCTAAAGGAGTTAAAACAAGGGAACCTCGAGAACGTGAGGGCGAAGATCTTTGAGAAGGAGACGCATCTTGTAGTAGTTGGAGTTTTCGATCCGAAGATTCGTCTCCAGCGCTCGCTTTCTTCCCCTAGGCGACGGATCCGTGGTAACCGTCGACGGAGGCTGAGCCGTGGCCCCGGGAGTAAACGTCGGAGAAGGAAACTCGGCTGATCTCTGATCTGCAGATGTAGTAGGAAGCGGAGAAACCTGTGCTGGAAGAGATGAAGTAGCAGGAGGAGGTTCAGTGAGTTGAGTCGCCGGCGAGGTCGATTTCTCCATATTCAATTTTTTCAAAGGTTTTCAACCGCCGAAAAAGAGATCTCCATCAAGGCCAGCCGGGGATCTTTAAAGAAAAAACGACGCCGTGAAATGTTTGGGCCTTACCTCTCTCTCTAGGCCCATCCATATTTGAAGTGTTTATGAAAAATAATAACGACATGAAGTCTTACAGTTACAAACTCACAATATACGGGAATACGTGTCGTTTTACCGAGCAAAAGAACATTAACATACTGAGATTGGAAATTGTGCTTTCTGGTTTATTCTCTCACACTCGATGATGAATCCCCAAATAGACAAGGTGGTGAAGGTAACGACAGTGGTGGCGACTGCTGTTGTATCCTACTTCCTCTTAACCGCTGATTATGGTCCCGAACCTAACGCTCTTGATCCTGTGAGTTCCTCCGATTGCTTCCTCTCTTTTTTTTTTTTTTTTTTTTTTTTTTTTGTTTCCATCATCAAGTCTGATCGGATCCGCAGCAGAGATAGTTGCTGATTTTGTCTGTCCCTCTCTCCTCGTTACAATCACTAGGAAGGATGGAGTACGCTTGTCTCTTTATAGTTGCTTCTTGCTAGGGTTGTGAAGTTTGATACTCGGTGATGATTAGTTTCTAAGAAAACTTTTGGATAAGATATATACAGGATGGATGGCAGATCTCCAAGCCAGAAACAGTTTCTGATCAAAGTGAGAAGTCAATTTTGATCTTTATGCTCAGCTTTGTCTGGATCTGCTCTTGACTAGTGTGACTTCTGACTCTGCTTCTATTGCTCTGTGTTTAGTCTCAATTGTTGAATGCTCATTTTTCTCTTAAACAGCAAAAAAAAAAAAAAAAAAATCATTTGCTTATGCTTCTTTGTGCTTATATATGTGGGATTATGTTGTTGCTAATTGACTCTCTGATTCTTACACAAGAGATGGCATTTTTCGTATTTTGCAGATCAGAGAGAGGATATTGTCAGCCCAAGATTCCGTGAAAGAATTCATCTTTCCATCAAAGGACAAGTGACTGACAATGTAGAAGTACGATGTAGCTCTGACCATGATTTGAGTCTAGTTTCCAGTGTCTCTCGTTTTCTGGCTAACAAAGAGGTTCATCTACTTTCTCGTGTGCTCCAGTTGGTCTCATCCGTTACACTTGCAAGACTTTTGGGTTATGTTAATAAAATATAACTAGTAAGTAGATCATCTTTGTTTAAAAACCAAACCAACTACACCCGATCAGATTAGCTTTTTCGGAATCAGTTCCGGTCAAGGAATCGAATATGTCAAAGTCCCCTTTTTCAATAAAGTAAGCTCTAGTTGTGTCTGTGTACTAGTATTAAAAACATCCGTACGGACGGTTAAGATCAACAAAATCATGTGGATGATTTAGCAGAAAGAAATATTAAATTGATAGCTTTTTTGACCTTTATGACCATTATAGCGGAAAACAAAAAGAGAAGTGGAGTTTTTTTCTACCTAACAGTAGATACACTGACCAACATCGAACAACAACGACCACCGTCCGATCAGGTATTACCTGAAATCTTGACGGTCTTATACAAAACAAACGAACAACAACAACAAATCAAATCTAATGGCATTGGCAGCACCGCCGAATTGGCACACTCATTGACCACCATACAAAACGGTCTCGTGTTGCCATTAAAAACGCAAAACAAACGAGCGTTTTGCGTTTTGCGTTTCGTTTCGGCGGCAGGCAGGAACTACTACATTAATAAGGCTTGTGCATGTACATGAACATATCCTGTAGCGGAAACATCTGATTACTCCCTCCTCCTCCTCCTCCTCCTCCAAAGGCGTTATCCACGGTGGCATCAATGTAATTAAACCCAAAATCAAGGGTGTTATTATTACTTACAGCCGCCGACCAATCGTTCCACTTGGGCTCGCTCTGAACCTCGCTCGTGAACTCCGGCGACACCACCTGCTCCGAGCAACTCGACTCCGTCGTATGCAGCTTCGGCACCGAATCCGACGTGTCGAAATACGCGAACTCACTCGTCTGTTGCGGCGGCGGAGGCATCCCCATCTCCGTCACCTTCGGCTTCTCCTCCACGATTTCGTCGGTGACTCCGCCGTAAACAACCGGGGTCGGCGGTGGTACTCGCCTCTCGATAGCTCCTTTTTTGTTGTAAATCCGGCAAAGAACCCAATCGTCCAGCTGGCAGAAAGAAATCAACAACACCGTCCGTCGGATCAGTAAATCAAATCAAATACAGAGAGAGAGAGAGAGAGAGAGAGAGACAAAGAGATAGATAGATTACCCGGAGGCTGTTCTTCTTCTTGCGAACGGAGCGGTCAACGTCGGCGAGACGGTACTCGTGCATAATCCAGTTGGTTTTCTCTCCCTTGGGAGCTTTGCCGGCGTAGAAAACAAGAGCTTTCTTAATCCCGACCGGTTTAGGAAGACCGATGGGTTTATCAGCACCGGTGGCTTTCCAGTAACCAGAACCGGCAGACCGGTTAGGACGCGAACCGTTGGGATATTTTCTATCTCTGGGAGAGAAGAAATACCATTCCTTCTCGCCGTACAAGGCTAAACCTGTCAATTTGATCTTCTTTTAGTTTAGTTTTTTTTTTTTTTTTTTTTTATATAATTTTCTTAGCAGGAAAGAAAAAAAATCCTCAGATTTAAAAAGAGAAAGAGAATTTAATAATCAATATACCAGGAAGCTCCCATGGATCGTATTTGTAGAGATCGATCTCAGCGATGATAGGAACGGCTATGGACTGAGAAGCACATTTGCGGCAGAGGTAGTGCATGACGAGCTCTTCGTCGGTTGGGTGAAATCGGAACCCTGGAGGCAGCTCTAATTCTGCTGACATATTCGATTGATTACCTTACCCTCTCTCTTCTTCTTCTTCTTCTTCTTCTTCTTTTCTTAATCAGTCTTGGCCTATTATTGATAGCCACTAGTAGTAAGTAGTAACTACGAAATAAGATTAGGACGATGGTGGTTGGGGGGATATGGTCCTGATCCTAATCTTGTATATCTCTCTGAGAAACTTGGCGTCTGAAACTCTGCAAAAAAAGAGAGAAAAGTCAAATATATAAGGAGAGGGATAGGACACGTGTCGACATGTAAGGGTAGAGAGAAGAGCTTCTAGAACACACGTGGGTGGATGACGCTGCCGATACACGTTTCGCATAGAGAAGTCAGTTGCTGACGTGGCCATTAGTCGATGTTGTCACTGCTTACGTCTGTCGTCTCGGGGGGTCCACTCCCTTGTTCGTAAAAATCCAAATCCGACCGGTCCGACTCGACCGAACCCCTCCTTATGGATTCTTCGTTTCCGGTCGGTGGATCTGTGGTCCCACTTTTCCTGCCCTATTTTTGTCTTTTTGCAAAAGGTTCTTATCATTTTTCATACCCGCCGATTAAACGGTGGGAAAGTGGTCTCTAGTAGTCTCCATTTTTCGACGGTGACTTTTTCTATTTCCTTTTTCATTTTGTTGTAAAGAGATTATTGATGTCAATTGATTTAAAAGGTTCCAAGTTTCTTACACTGATGAAGCTTTGATTTGGGTTTGGTTCTCTAATTCATGCAATTGACATTCATCTCTTTACAAACAGAGATTAGATAGAATACTTACTATCTATACTCTTACTCTTATTAAAGGCGAGGGGAGGGATGTTATTACTCATCTAGTAGAACGAAATATACGACCGGCCGGGTAAAGCAGGTCACGAGACGGTACTCAGTGCATAGATCCAAATTATTTTGATACTTAAGCCTTTCGACCCACACGAAATATAACAATATATATTGAGATAGATAGATATGATGATGAAGGTGAGAGTGCCGGAATCAAACAATACCATTCCGGACTTGAGTTTGTCTAACAAATACTAATAAGACGGTTCTTGTTCGCAGCGTCGTACTCGTAATCATATACTGTATGTTATTATTATTTATTAGCTTACGACGGTGGGTGGGCCATTCAGAGCTTTGACGTGACCGAGGGTTTTGGAGGTCTAGCCTCTCTTAATAGAGCCTCTTGCGTTAACGATACAACCAGCTGTTTCACATATTCAAAACATAACCAGAATGAATTCAAAGATTTATTTATATATATCCAATTTGAAACCTTCGCAGTTTTGAGAAATATATGCCAGCTTTTATCATCTATCGCGTCCAAATATGTATATATATAAAGAGGATGCAAAAGAGTAGAGAGTACCTCTCCTTTTCTGTTGAACATTTCACCAGTGACAAATCCACGGGTCTCATGAGCGGTAGGACTGACAATCTGCAAGCGGCATCATCGTTGTGTAAGTGGCTGACGCTCAAACAGCAAACAAGTTATAAACAACTCTAAACCAATACTCATTTGGCTCACAAACAAGTTTAAGTCACTGAATTATAGTGGTTACTCCTCCCGTTGGTTCATTAAAGAAATCCATATTCGAGATCCCCAGCAATGGTGAAAATATTTTCTTACATAACAATAAAGACTTCTTAGAATTTTGTAACACTAATAATATGTATAACTACTAACATGTCTCGCTTAGCAAAACTCAATCTACTGGTACAATACTATAAGACTCCATTTGGCGTACTTCACTTAAACATGTATGTGATTTGATTTCTATGTTGTTTTTCTTTCTTTCACTAAAAAAAGAGCTCTGTAATGTTCACGGAAAAAATAAGGATAGAAAAAACTACCACAAATAGCAACCAGTCATCAGCCCTTAGAGGTCGGTGAAACCACATCCTACAAAACAAATGAGGAAAACTGAGTAAAAATAGCTACTGAAAACTTTTGTTTGGAAGATCCCTGCCGGAATAATGTCTCAAAGTAAATTAAAAATTAACACAAACACACAAACACCATCAAGAGAAAATAAAAACTTACGCATGGTCCAGGCTAAGTGAAGCGGATCTCAGGCCCTTTCTGCGGTGAGGGTTCAAACCAACACCAGAAAATATTAAATCCGAGGCAAATGCAACGACACATCTGCAAAACAACATGGCTTGCCAGATTAATTTGCTAAGAATGATAAATCGAATTTCAGAAAGAACGGCATACCATCAAATTTTCAATGCTATTAACAAAATTTGGCCTTTTAAGAGTCTCAACCAGACTCCAATTTATCAATTGGGATACTAAATCTAAAACACGTGATTCACTTGTCTCCAATCATTATTGCTTTAAAAGTCAAAAGGGCTGCTACCAAATGACAAAATTTTAGATGGCTACCCTGATTTACATAGATGGAGGTACTTACCGGTGCAAAGCCTGGTCATCAGAAAGCTTTCCCTTTGCTCTAAACCAATAGTTCAATCTGCCAGAAGACTTTGTAAGAAGAATCTTTTTTTTTTAAGGAATGCGGAAGTGTGGTAAGTGATGAGTTTCATGTGTAATCACATGAGCCATACAGTTTATCAGTTCTGCTTGCTCTCCTGGTGGAATGTATGAGGATATAAATGATATATTTACGTTGAGCTGTTACCTCGGAGGAGACTTCGTCTGATTTGTGGAATTGCTGGGATCACAAAATCGAATCTCTATAGGCCATGGAACAAAGTTTGCAGTGGCAACTTTGTTCCGGTAACTCCTGAAAAGAAAGAAACAATTGGGAGATTGGTCCAACTTGAGCTTCTGAAACAAGTTTTCAACTTTTCATACATTGGAAAACACTATCACTTACCTAGGTAAATGAGAATCAGTTATACGACGCTCACGCAACTCCTCCAGAGATAGAAGCTGCAGCAGATAATGGTGATAAAGGAAACGCTGACAATTTATTGGAAGCCCCTAGATCTAAAGAAATGATACCGTCTCAGGATCTGGCACGGTGGGTATGGTTGACTGCTGATGGTCAAATCCTTGTTGCTCTTTCTATGAAATTAATGAAAGAGACAATTTCAAAAGCAGTTTTCACAGTTTTGTGAAAGGCAATCCTCTCTTGGTGGCAGATTGACGTAGAGATGCATGAACTATCATGAAAGGAATAAAATGGAAAACCTGAAATGATGCCAACAAGATGAATATGATATTTCCTTTCTGAACTGCATCTACTCTTCGGGTGGCAAAGTTGTTCCCATCACGTATGCGGTGCACTTGGTAAATAATGGGGACTGCAGGAGTAACAAACTATGATCATTAGATGAATATAATAGCAGGCAAAAGAAAAGAAGAAAGCATCATTGGTGGCTGGCAAAGGGCACAGTGAAAATTAGGTTCATACTATCAATATCTCCAACGAGAAGAAAATAGGAGTGTAAACTGTGGACTATCTTCAGGAAATCAACAGTTTTTGATGCCGCAGCAAGTGCCTGTAAAAATGTTGGTAAGAAGAGACTTAGTAGCGTTAATGGTTATCACTGCCTGAAAATGACACATAACAAGCTATATATATGCACGCAAATCAGATCAGCAAGGTTTATAGAGACATAATGTAACCTTCCTAGAGAAAATGGCACACCTGTCCCATAAATTGTCCTCCGAAAACCTTTCCAAATTTGGGAGCATCAGGTAGTGTGATCCCCCTGAAGATATTCAACTACAAGAAAGAAGCACATAGAATAAGAGGGGATCAACCGCACATCATTTCCAAGCAATACAAAACTGACATAAAAGTGCTGACAAGAACGATGCTTGGATAAAGTTGACTAGAAAGAATTATAAAAAGAAGGGTAGTTGATAGATAAATAGAAAGCACAAGAAAAGTGAGAAGAAGAAAAGAAGAGCAGTGGGATGACCATACTTCTAAAGGGTCGAGTTGCAATATGCGTTCGACTAAAGAGCATTTGTCAACAGTGGTATCGGATTGCCAGATTGAATTAGTCTCAAGCAAAGGACAATAATCACGCGGCAACACCAAGCAAGTAAGCTGCAACGGAAAGGGACGAAAGAAAGCGTCAGCTCAAGGACACAGACAGAAGGGATGTATGAAAAGTCAGGTAACTCTCAAGGAAGCAAGGACAAGCACCTGGGACATAGCAACAATGTCTGCTGAATGAACGTTCCCAGAAATACCTGAGAGGAAAAAGAAAAAGAAAGAGAGATGGAAGCTGAATAATACTATCACCAAAAACGAAAGGTTCAATCAAAGTGGAAGAATGAATGTTAAAAATCTGACCAAGGCCAAAGTAATCAAATTGTTTCAAGAGGAATTCGGAACGGTTATCTTCCTCGGCTGGTCCGGAAACCTGAGCCTGCAAAAAAAAAAAGCAAGAATCAAAAAGAAAGTGTGATGGCAATGGCGAAGGAAGCTATGATAAAGATAAAAAAGAGAGGGAACGATGAGAAACAAAAACCTCTCCTTCAAAGATAAAGTAACATCCATCCCAAGTTTGATCTTCACGAACCACATAATCCCCTTTTCCTGCAATTATATTTTACAGAGAATGGCTGATGTAACGCACACACACACACACACACACACACACAAATAGGTATGTTATTGGTACAGGCTCTGCTCATAACTTGAATCGTTTCTAAACCGTGAAAAGCCAATTAAGCAGATATTAGATACTAAAGAGCTTCAATAAAATGACGAGAATTCAAAAGAGAAACAACAAAGGAAAAAACAAAAAAAAAACAGACCGTAACGTTTCAACAAAACAACTTGAGCGATTTTCCTGAGAGAAGAACTGGGCAATTTCTGAAGTAAAGGGACGTTTCCAAGGAACTCCACAACTGCAATCAATAACAACAGACTTTTCTGGATTAGGCCAACTTTGGATCCGGAGTATCTATCTCTATCTCACTCCTCCAAAAATTTTATTATAATCTCACTCCTAATTTATCTATACTCTTACCTGATTCGGTGTTCATGGCGGCGGATTCGGGTTGCCGGAAGAAATCGTCCCCCCTGGTTGCTTGCTGGTGTACTAGAAGAAGAAGAAGAAGAAGAAGAAGAAGATTGGTTGGCTTCGATTCGATTCGACCCGATGATAAAATTTGGTTATTAATCGTCTGCCCTCCGGTTTATGTATATCTGATACGTGGACTCGGTTCGATTTTGTTTTCCGTCACGTGATAAAAATGAAAATAATTAATTTAGCTACTGAAGTGAACAACACTTTCACAATATTCAACTCAATTTCTTCTGGTCAACAAAAACATGTAGTACAGTATATATATATATGGGTATATTATTATTTTGGGTCATTTCAGGGGGGACGATTTACATGTAGTACAGTATATACTACCCATTTTATTATTCATGTTTTGCTACCCGAATATTTTGCTGATAATGTTTTATCTTGGCCAATTAATGCCTGATGTAATGTTTTAAGCCACATATACGTACGTTTATTATTTCGAAAAGGAATTTACCAATATAGAGTATCTTTAACATGGAATATAATTACCCAATGCTATATCTCCAATGGAAGAATTGCTTAAGAAACCTATCCCACACAAAAATTTCCACACTTTTAACACAAATATGATTGTGTTTTGTGGATGTTAGTGAAAGGACATTATCCATGGAGCCACTACAGACCTTGAACATGGATCATCTTAACTTGTAAATGGAGGAGATACTCTCGTCTCTCGTAAAGTGTTCATACCGTCCTAAAAAGTATAATATCATTGAAAATAATAAACCGATTTACTAGACGTGTTGACCAAAACTCATGAAACAAACTCTAATAATGTTAAATCTATATATAATAACAATCCGAATAAATACGACCAATAGTTGTGTTTTTTCAATCGTACCTTTTGTATATTTTATGAAAAGTCGTGATGGTTCATTAAAACAGTTATTTATGAAAAGTTACGACTGTTTACTGTAGAGTTGTGTTCATTGGATTATTCATATCTTTTGAAATCTATACATATTTGTCTGTTTGAATTGTTTTGCCACGAAACAAAATAATATAAATTTTCAATCTCAATAGTTTTTACGGCTTCCTAAATTATTCTCTAGCATTCATTCTTTTAAAACTAAAGAAATTTTTCTAATTCTTGATTTAACAAAATATTTTTTGAATGATGAATCTAATTTACAACTTTTAGTTAATTTTAAATATAAAAATATCATAAAAATACCTAGAGTTTTTTTCCAACAGTTAGATGAATTATATAGTGAGTTATTGATTTTGACATTTCCAATATGGTAATAAAGATGTCTTCTATTTAAAAGCAGTTTATATTGATTATTAGGTAGAATCAAGTACAGACAGTTGCAATATTTTTAGTATTTTTGTGAAAAATTGTTTTTTTTGTTTTTTTGTTAACTCAAACAGTTGTATCTGTTCATTGTAGAGTTGTGTCTTTTCACTATATTTTATTCATATTTTTTTATCACAATTTTTTCGTTCTAACAGGTGTGTTTATTTAAATAGTCATGTCTTTTGAACTTTCTATATAATTGTCTCTTCATCAATAACTAACAAATCATAGTTCGTTGAAATAAAATTTCCGTTTCATGTTGAATTTAAATAAAAAAACATTATCTAATGTTATATTATAATCTTACTAAAATTTTAGAAATAATTATAGCAATAATAAAAATTAATAAAACTTACTATAGAATTTATAGTTGTGTCTATTTATCATAATTTATCGATCAAAACTATTTTAATATTTAAAATTTATTTTATCATGTTTTTGAAAGTTGTATATTAAATAAATTTTTAATTATAATTATTTAATAAAAATTACATTTACTCATTAGAACCATTAGTTCAATATTCTCAGTTAAGATCACTTTGTCACTATGATTTTTTTGATTGTAACTCTTTACCGTAATTCTTCATCAAATATCTTATATATTTATAGTACTTTAAACAATTTTTTTTGCAAAGTTACATCTATTCTACATAATATTTTTTGTTTATAAGTTTTCATTTTGATGGTTGTGTTTTTAGTAATAGTTCAGGTTTAATGTTTTTTTTGTTCAAATTCAGGTTTAATGTTTATGTTTTCAAACATTTATTACATTGAAATGATTTCATAATGAATAATTTTAAATTTTAGATTTTTTTACTTTTTTCTAAAATACTTCCCCGCGACATCGCGGGGAGTCTGAGTTATAGTAATACTAATATGAAAACTAGAAAGAAAAAAATGTAAACAATAGTAGTACTTTAGTAGTACTATAGAACATGCACGTTAGTGGAGAAAAGTGGATTTGTTGTCTGTTTTTGTCGGGTCACTCGTTATGCTCCATAACCGTGCATTTCAGCTATGATTAATGATTTTTTTCACTTAAACAAAATACTCTACTGGACTAGTATATAATTACTACTTTCAAATAAATCAGTGATTTTTTTTATTTTACGTCTAATAAATAAATAAAGAAATACTTGTGGCTGATGCTCGAGTTCCGGATCCCTCTTTTATAAAAGTAATCAATTACGTTGGACCTCTCCGACTCCTCTTTATGGTGAAAAAAATCATTTCAAGAACTTGTGAATGGAGAGATACTCTCATAAAGTTTACACCGCACCGTTCACAAACTCTCCTTTCATCAGTCTAGATATCCAAATAAATCATCAGTGATTTACTATTTTAGTGATGATTTTTCCAAAAGGGGGAGATCGTGTCGCTCGCACGTGGTGTAAAAACATTTACTATTTTTACCTATATATGGTACCATGTCTGCAACTGTGAATTGATAAATTTTGACCCTGCAGTCTCGACGATCGAGCTGTCTGCATGTCAGTGTAAAATAAAGAGCAACCAAAATTTTTAATGCATCTGTATTCTACAATCTCTTAATTTTTATTTTCCAAGCAAATATATTTTTGTTTTCACTATTACCTACTACATATATCTATATCTATTTTAAGTCTATTCACACTAATAAACTTTGTATACAAAATTTAAATACTATAAGTATTACAGTTTTTTTGTTCTCTTCTGTCTACGTACGTACTTGCTATAGATTGTACAAATTTGTAGGTGCACTTGCGGAGAATTTGGGGAATACTAAACAAAAAAAGGACATCAAGATTATATATATATATATATATATATATATATATATTCCTCGTTTTTGTCTCTTTTGGTTCGTTTACCTTACTTTTTTTTGTATAGAGTTCTTCAAGTCTTTTTTTTTTTTTTAATATCACACATGCATCTAGAGAGTGAAATCTTTCCAAGCGATTACCATGTATATATACATTTACTAAAATAACCCAAGGAAAATAACATACTGTATATACAATACATCATGTAAAAAAATAAGAATATTTATAGGATTATAACCTAGTCCTAGGAATATACAATACGTAGTCCTAGGATTATAACCTAGAACATTGGTTCTTAAAATATAAAAAAAATGTGTTTTCAAATCCATGACAAATATATTTCCAAAGTTTGGATCTCAGTTTCTGAAATTCATATTCTGTGTACTACTGTTTTTAATTACAGTTTTTTCCTCTTATATTTTACATTGTTTTCGTTACAATTAAACATTTTATTATCTTTATTGATACATTATATTTGGCATTCATTATGTTCTCTTAAAAATTTGATAGGTAACATCTTGTTACTATTATTGATATATAACAACTGATTGCAAGTACAGTATGTGTACTTAATTGTAACAGTAATTAAAAATTATTATTAAAAAAAAAAAAGAGAAAAACTAGCACAAGCTAGCTTTTGTCCCTACGGGAATAATTGTGTATTGAAGAAGAGAGTACGTATAGTCGTCTATCACTAAATAATGTGGGCTTCTTGTGTTGTAATGACACATCTAAAATTTATTTATTTCCACAGTGTTGTTTTATAGCAGCCTGATTGACTAATTTACTAGTAATTTATACTAATTCTTTGCGTTGTCATATTTCTTAGAACTTGTTATACAAATATCCTGTTACAAGAAAAATTAATAGATTACTATATGTAATAACTTAAACAGAATCTCTAATGTTGTCCTAGGATTAGTACTAATAAATGCATGCATGCAATAATAATTTAGTACAAATAAGATTACATAAATGAAATGGAATCACTGATTATACAAATAGTATTGGTTTCCACTTTCTTGCACTTCGAATAATTCCTATAAAGAGATCCCTACTTATAATTATTCAGTAAAGCATATTGTGTTGGAATACAATCCAAGTCCCACATCTCAAGTTTGAAGAAATTATCATTAATATATAAAGAGTTAGAGTCAATCTACTAATTACCAACTGGTTTTTAGTTGGAAGCCCAAGATAAGCCCAAAATTTAACATAGTATCAGAGCCCAAGGTTAAAATTCTGGTGGATCTAGAAAAGTGGATACGGACATGCCTCTTGTTAACCCGAGTAATGGGAGCCCAAGAAAGAGTTTATTATCGGTCCAAGTGTGATCGGTTCGAGATGGAGTTATTATCTCGAGGAGACGTGTTAATATCCCACATGTAGTTCTTGGTTTGAATGGGAAATTGTTGGAATACAATCCAAATCCCACATCTGAAGTTTGAAGAAATTATCATTAATATATAAAGGGTTATAGTCAATCTACTAATTACCAATTAGTTTTTAGTTGGAAACTTAAGATAAGCCCAAATTTAACATATTGGTTTAATACTTTCAACAACAAATAAATTCATATATATGATATACGAATAAAACTGCAGTGTCATAGAGGGAGAATTGAAGGAGAAAAAAAAAAGTGGAGAACATAATGTAATTAATATGCGTGAAAAGGGGGAAAATATTAATATGGGTGAAAGAGGGGAAAAAAATCTCTTAGTTAATGTAGACGTTATTTCAAATATATTATTAATTACCCAAGAAACCAAGATGTTGACCCCAATTCTAATCTCTCCATCTCTTTCTTCCTGTCTGAACCTAATAAATCAACTTTAAATACACACTCTCTAGTCTCTATATATATCGCCAGTGGGCTAAGCTGAGAATAGCAAGAAGCAAGACCATTATAAGAAGGTACAAACTTTAACACAGACTTCTTGGTTCACCTTTTTTTATTTTCTTCTTTTTAAGTTCGTTTTTAAACTTCAGGATCCATCTGTTTTTTTTGCAGTTTAAACTAGAAGACCTTCTGTTTCACAAAAATAAATAAAAATAATAATAAGTAATAACTATAAGACCTTCTATGTCTTCGACAATGGCGGATGGTGAAGAAGCTATTAGGAACATTAGGTTAAGAAAACAACTCGCAGTTGCTGTAAAAAGCTTGCAATGGAACTACGCAATCTTCTGGTCATCTTCACAAACACAATATGGGTAAATAACTTTTATTACTATGTGTTATTTTTGTCTCCTTAAAATTCTTGGTAATATGAACAAATTAACACACACAGATTTTAGAACTTGATCTCATCGTAGTTTGTCAAATCTAGGCATTGCTCTGTTCATCAAGAAATGATATCGCACACCTCTTAGTTTATATATAGTTGTATGCACGGAATTGCATGGGTTACTTTCATGATCGGATGACATATATTATATATAGGTTCTGATTGTCTTTTCCCTTGCATTTTTAATTACTATATATTTAATTGTAATGGGTTGTTTTGATGTGATTAGGGTTTTGGAATGGGGAGAAGGATATTATAATGGTGATATAAGAAAGAGGAAGAATAAGAGCTATGAAGCTGATTCTACGTATGGGTTGCAGAGAAGCAAGCAGCTCAGGAATCTCTATCTAATTATGCTCGAAGGAGACACTAAAATTACTACAACCCATGGTCATGGTCGTGATACTGATGATAAGACAAGTAGTAATGTAATGCTCTCAGCAGATGCTCTCTCTGATGAAGAATGGTATTACTTGGTTTGCATGTCCTACGTCTTCGCACCTGCCCAGTGGTTCGATCTCTCTCTCCCTGTAATTAACTCTCTAACTTGAATGCATTTCACACATCAAGTAATTATTATTTGTTGCTAGCCTATCAGTGGGTCATGACAACCTTGATATAAATGGATATTAAATATATTTGGATACAGAAATATAAAGAAAATTTATACCAAAAGATAACAGAGTAGCTAGTTGGTTTTTACCTATATATTAAGATATGTCATGCTATATATATTCGAATATAGAGTTTGTACTAGACCACTGCATCAAATATAAAACCTGTTTCAATAAATCATAAAGTACTTTAGACTTATCCTGGCCTCAAAAAAAAAGGGGGGGGGTAAATATTGTTTGGATATAGAAAAAGACTTAAAGAGATGTCAAAAAAAAACAAAGCCATATTTAATAGGATATGTATATAACAAAACTGATAGTAATTTTAAGAAGAATAGTAGCACTATTTAATAACTCTGTTTTAAATAACTTATTTTAATTTTTTTTTTGTTTGCCAATATCATTTAGCTTTTTTGCTGAATTGAATCTTAAGTTATATAGTACGTAACCTAATGCTTTGTTGAGCACAATATATATATTAGTTTACCTGGTAAAGCTTTGGCGACGGATGATACCATATGGCTTTGCAACGCACAACACGCAGAGACCAAACACTTCACTCGATCTTTGCTAGCAAGAGTATGACTCTACAAGCTTTTCTCACTGCAGTATTCTGTAATATCCAACTCTCACTCGTCTCTTCGTTCCATTTTTTTTTTCATGTGACGCTCCAATGGAATTTATTAGAGCGCATCCATTCAGGTACTTTAGGGCTATAATCAGAACTAAGTACTTCTTAACTAATTGTATAAATTACAAAATTTTGGAGATTAAATTGCACTAATCTTTTTGTCTTCTACAGACCGTTGTGTGTTTCCCTTACTTAGGCGGCGTGATTGAGCTTGGCGTCACAGATTTGGTAGCGCGCGTTTTGTATTTCTCAAATAACTTTTCCTTCACAGTTTATACACTCTAGTTTACCTACACACTCAACTCATATATGTGCTTTTCATGTTAAATGAAAAAAAAAAAAAAAGATTGCAGAAGATCCTAATCTGATTCAACATATCAAAGATTGCTTGTTGGAAACTTCAAATCCCGATTGCTCGGAGATGTATATCAGCGAAGGAAACTCGCAACACGTAAACCTAAAAGATGGGAACCTTCAGTTTTGGTCTAAACCAGATGAAGGCTTGCAATACAAGAAAACATTAGTTACCGTTCTGAGGTTTGCTACGAATAGACCAAAGAGGAAAGATCTTGCTTCATCTGATTTTGGCTCTACTTTCTTGCGTTGGAAGTCCCAGTCAGTTACTTCACACCCGAATAATCATCAGAAGCAGAGTAACGTGTTGTGGAAGATATTGCATGATGTCCCTCTGATGCACTATGCAGATGAGAAGAAAATGTTTCAGGCAGAAACAACTGGTCTGAATCAGCGTGTTTCAATGGAGTGCGATGATGATGACCCTTCAGATAAAAGCGAAGAGAACGAGAAGTTCAGTGTTCTCAAAACTATGGTTCCCACAGTTAATGAGGTAAGTAAGCATTTTCAATATTTTCTCGAACAATGACAATCATTCCCAAATCATCTGACATAAAACTCTGTTTTTAAATTCAGCTGGACAAAGCATCAGTTTTGAACAACACGATCAAGTATTTGCTGCAACTCGAAGCAAGAGTTAAAGAGTTAGAATCTCGTATGGGACAAATAAAGCCGACGATGAAGGAGAACATGCTTTCTGAATTAATCGAAGAGACATCAGAAACAGAGCAAGGAATGGTGAGAGATGAGACACACGTGAGAGTTAAGCTCACAGAAAGCGAAGTCTTTATCGAAGTAAGATGTCTCTATCGAGATTACATAGTTGCAGATATCATGGAAGCTGTGAGTAATCTCAACATGGATGCTTTCTCGATTGAGTCTCACAGTCACGATGGAGTGCTCGTATTAAATCTTAAAGCAAAGGTAAATACTAAAACGAATCTTCTCTGTAGGTTTTTTGTGCTTTCTTGAATAACACGGTACCTTTTGTGTTTCTTGTTTTTGTTCTTAATAGTTTCGTGGAGACGCGGTTACCTCAGTTGGAATGATCAGACGAGAGCTGAAGAGGCTAGCATGTGAAAACTAAATCAGAAACATTGATTTTAGTGAAAAATGAAGAAAACGTAGTACTTTTCTTCCAAAATAAATAGTAAAATCTAACATAATTTATTATTGTTATAGTAAATTATGGTTGATTTGTATTATAGTAAAAAATTTCCGATGTAATATTATTTTAGAAGTGTTTACTGAGCACTAGACGTTAACAATATTTTGCATTTCTACGTACAAATACAACGCATGATTTTGGATATCTCTATCTTATAAGTTATAATTAATGGTACGCACGTCTGTATCATCATGAACCATGCAAAATACAATTTCTCCTCCTTGATTACATTAATTTGTTGATCATGTGCTATAGTATAGAAATATGTTGTATTTGTCATAAAATTAATATATAATAATTATATTTGTTTATTCTGACCAAGATTAGTTGATTAGAGTTAATCGTGTAAGCTACATGGGTCCAAATCTAACCTCCGACCATGTGATAATTTCATAATATATAGTTCTAATTTATTTATGAAGCGTTGACACAATTAAATTTTTTAAAGTATATTCTATGGTGTGTTCCTATACCGACCATACATTTGATCAAAGTCAATAAGTGAAAGAGCTTATACAACTCGATAGAACACCAAAAAAAAAAACTTGTAGCTTTTCTCACATTTTGAATTAATTACGATCTTTACTAATACTGATTTGTTTTGGTTATGATTTAAATAATTGACTTTAATTCATTAAGCAAACACAATATATTTATTTGGGTTGATGATCATTAGAATGATATCATATATAAGAATGATAAATCATCGTAAATTATGAGGGGGATAACAACAATAAATGATGATTTTTTAGTTATTATTTCGGTCAGAAAAAGTGAATGATTAATGGGATTAATATATTAATCACCTTAATCATATAGTTACGATACTAATATTTCATATTGAAAAACATCTCTTGTAATAGCAAATACTTGTATAGTTCTATTAATTGTTAGAGAGGCACAAGTCGTCTTTTATAATTTTAATTAAAACAAATGAATTTATTTTTCCAAAGTTCCATATTGTTTTCAAAGTTTTTATATTCCGGTCACCGGTAATATTTATTATATTGGGTAGAAAAAAAAAAAAAAAAAAAAAAGAGCTTCAAGGGGAAAGAGAGAGATTTCTCATAAACGTTATAAAAGATTCAAATTTGAAATACTAAAATCTGCAGAAGCTTTAAAGGGTAAATCAAATAAAGACCGTTGCTTTTTTTCTTTTTCTTCTTATTCTTTAATTACATTTTTTCTTATTTGAAATTTCACCCTTTCAAGTTTCATCTTCAGTATCTGATCGATATAAGCGAAAGATATTTTATATAAAAAAAAATCAAAGAAAATCTTCGTGAAAATGTCGATAAACATTGTTGTAATATACTACAACTATAGGGTATTAATTTTTTTGGTTTTTCTTCTTTCTTTCTGTTTTGCTTTTTTTTTTTTTTGATTTTGGCACGCCTCTAGGCTTAACAACGGTCTCTCTGCTTTTGCCTTTTTTTTTTTTTTTTTTTTTTTTTTGGGTCGTAATACATTACTTTTGTTGCTAGTTTGTTCTTACTTTAATCTGTTAGATGGTCCTCGATATTTCACTATCCAAGAATCAGAAATTATTCCCTTCGGTTCAAATTTTCGGATTCATATTCTCTCAAGTTTTCTTTCCTCATCCATAAATCACGACGAAAGCTCTAATTATCTTCCATTATTACATTTTTCTCTTGAAAAAAACTAGAGATCAACAAAAAAGCAGAGGAATTTAAAAAAGAAAAAACAAATCTTTGAGAGTATGGAGAATTATTCAAATCCTGAAGAAAACGACGATGTCGGATCCATCGATCCAAATGATCAATCAGCATCTGAAACTCCGGTTTACTCGACGATGAGCACAGATTCCTTTGCTTATCATCGAACATGTTCTGAAACCTCAGGTGGCTTTTCAGACCAAATTGATGAAACCAGCAGCTTCTGCAGTGATGTCTCTCCTAGTGATTGGCCTGTCCCTGTCCTAACCGAATCCAAGTCTAGTAGCTCAAATTTTCTATCGGCCTTTATCGAAACGAAAAAGAATCATAACGAGCCTGAGGAGAATCTTGCGGTCCAAGAAATTTCAGGGCCAGGTTTTGTATTTCTCCGTCTCTCTATCTCTGTCTGTGTTTCCACTTTTGTCATAATCTTGAAACTACTATTCTCGGGTTTGTGCAGAATTAGAGACGATGAAGGAAAGATTCTCGAAGCTTCTGCTTGGGGAAGATATGTCTGGAAGCGGCAAAGGGGTTTGCACCGCAGTTACAATCTCAAACGCTATTACCAATCTTTATGGTAACTAGAAGCCTCACAGTTTTTTTCTTTTACTTTTAAACTAAGCCATCTATAGAATTCTGTAACTAATTGTGTGATTCCGAGATTGCAGCTACTGTTTTTGGACAGAATCTAAGATTAGAGCCACTGGAGATAGAGAAGAAGGCAATGTGGAAGAGAGAAATGAATTGCCTTCTCTCTGTATGTGACTATATTTTCGAGTTTATCCCAAAGTCACAGAACCTAAGCAATGGAGCCACTGTTGAGGTAAACAAGATTGTTGCCTTATAATACCTGAAATATAATTCTAAAAAGTTCTTGCCGTTGTTGTCAGGTAATGGAGAGTAGACCAAGAGCAGATATCTACATCAATTTGCCTGCACTCAGAAAACTAGATTCCATGCTTATGGTAGTTGCTCTGAACCCTTATACATGAAGATTAGTTGTATAAGCTTTTATCGGTTATTTAAGGTCATCTTTTTTCTTTTCTTTTTTGTTTTGTTTGTTTGCAGGAAGCATTGAATAGTTTTCAAAAGACAGAGTTTTGGTATGCAGAAGAAGGAAGCCTGTCAATGAAGTCAACAACGCGTTCTGCAACTGGATCCTTCAGGAAAGTGATTGTACAGAGGAAAGAAGAGAAATGGTGGTTACCGATTCCTCTGGTTCCATCAGAAGGTTTGTCAGAGAAAGCAAGGAAACAACTTAAGAGCAAGAGAGAGAGCACTAACCAAATCCATAAAGCTGCTATGGCAATCAATAGCAGCATCCTTGGTGAAATGGATATCCCAGCTTCTTACATGGCAAATCTTCCAAAGGTGTGCTCATTGTCAACAAATGCTCTTTTTTTTTTGAACACTAGGAGTCAGCTTTTGAATTCTTTTTTTTTTTTTTTTTTTTGGCATTTGCAGAGCGGAAAAGCGAGCACAGGAGATTCAATGTATCGACAGATGACGAGTTCAGGGAGGTTTTCACCAGTAAAGCTGCTAGATGGTCTCAAGATTGAATCAGAACATGAAGCTCTTCAGTTGGCAGATAGAGTAGAAGCTTCAATGTACACATGGAGACGCAAAGCTTGTCTCCACAATTCCAAGTCTTCGTGGAATATGGTGAAAGATCTAATGTCAAATACAGAGAGATCAGACAAGAACTATGCTTTGGCAGAGAGAGCAGAGTCTTTGCTTTTCTGTTTGAAACAACGGTACCCAGAGTTGTCTCAGACATCATTGGATATATGCAAGATCCATTACAACAAGGTAAGAACACACAAACAAAAGTGGCTTAATTCATATCATTGATTTTTGTGATTAAAAAACAGTTTTTGATATATTTATTTTTGTGGTTTGCTGCAGGATGTTGGAAAAGCTGTGTTAGAGAGCTATTCAAGAGTTCTTGAAGGTTTAGCTTTTAACATAGTTGCTTGGATTGATGATGTTCTCTATGTAGACAAAACAGTGAGAGGAGAAGAGGAATTATAATTACATACTTGAATTTCTTCTTGTCTCCCTCTAGCAGCTCCATTGTAAATTACTGAATTAGGTAAAACCGACATATCTTCTTATTTCTCTTCAAGTCAAGTAGTCAACCATGACTTCTTCCACTAGTTCATTTAGTATCAACTCGCTAATCTCAAAGCCAATCCACTCAACCTCACATCTGGTGTCTAACCAGCTCTTGGGTTTATCCATGTCTTCTCTAACTCTATCGTCCAACAACCAAGGGAGTTGCATTGGCAAGAGACGACAATAAACATTTTCTTGTACCTCGCTAACGATGCTTTCCACGCTAGAGGCAGCCAAGGCTTGGGTTCTGGGTTCAACAAAGGAAACCTATTGAGGAAACCTGCAGAATTCGAAGAGAACTTCGTTGATGCTGTCGAAGAGGAGGTCATGGTCTACACAAAGCTTGTTTGGATATAATGGTATGTTGCTGATTATTGCCGGACAAAGAAGCTGGTCAGAGTAATCTGTTATCAGATACAGCTCTTCCCAATTTGAGTCTATTGCATCCAACACCTCTTTTACGTACTTAAACAATGCTTCTTTGTCATCCATACCACGGTTCTCTTCTTGCAATTGGTTACGCGGAGGTTGTTGTATCTTTGCTTCACCTGAGTATTGTCAAAGATGAGTCAATGTTAGTGCATACCTCTTGAAGAGTTCAAGAATATAAGCCCAGTAAGCATTAATTGGATCTTCTTTCTATACTTCTTGCTGGATTTATTTCATATTCAATGAATAGTGGCTGGGATGGTGATGAGGACACAGAGAGATGAGACAGTAGTGTCTGTTAAAAGGAAACAGAAGCAACCAAATAAGTTTATAGCAGTACTTCTCTGTCATGATCAAAATTTGCATAGAATAAAAATGAACTTGCCTCTTCCAAGATTCCACCCTCATGAGCTTCAACTTTTGACATCTCATCAACAATCTCATCTCCTTCTATCGGTGAAGCAGAGTCTATCTCTTTGATAGTTAAGGAATTATCTGCAGCAGAGTCGCAAAGAATCATTGGATAAAAATAATAACGTATTGTATCTCTAAAAAATGGGAGAAAATGTAAACTACCTGCAACTGTTTCAGAGTTCATGAAATCGTCTGAAGTAGAAGATCTCGATAGCACGGTTGAATTCTTGTCCCATACTCTTCCTGGGCTGCTGAAAGGAGACGAATCCTCGGGAAGGGATAATACGATCCTACTTTGATTTCCTACCATCTCAGAGAGATGTTTCTCGTTGTCGTAGTGTTCTTGATGATGAGATCTCTGTCGAGATATCGAAGTCATGCGCTCGAGAAAGAAATGATCTTTGGTTGACAAACTCTTCTGAAAGCTTTTCTTCGTTTCCAGCAATCTGTGGTGGTGGTGCCGCGGTTTCTCTTTTCTGATTGCATGTTTCAGCTTCCTCATGATCTCAGAGAGAAACAAATGCAAAATCTTGGCTTTGTGCCTTATCATCATACGAGAATCTTCAGATATGCTATGTTCATCTTCTTGTGCTGACCTCTTCTTCCTCCTTCTGAAAAAACCAGATATCCAGCCTAAATGATGATCTCTCTCTTGTCTTTTCGAGCAGAGCTTTTCTTCCACATGGCTGCTTTCCATTGACATTTCAGATATTGGCACTGTCTTATGATTTATAAAGCTTTACAATCTCAGATCTTTTAAAAACAAACAACAAAATATTTAAAACCCAAAACTTTTTGACGATGAGACTTTAGTTTACTAAGAAACAGAGGAAATTCTTCAGCAAGAAACTGATTGATCAGCATTGTATGTGTGTAAACAAATCTAAATACAAAATCTACTGTTATTTAACATTTTCTTTTACCTATTTAATATTCTAGCAGGATAACGCATTATTGATTCTTGTTTTATAATCAAATTTGGTTGAAAGTATTTCAAACTTTAGTATCAATCTGATCTTAAGTAATCTATTCAAAACTCCAAAAAATAAATAATATATGATTCTTTGTATTAGAGTGAAAAAAAAAAAAGAAGAAGTTGGAAATAATCTAACATTGGTAAGAAGAATCTAGTTTAGATTGGATAATGATGAAATCAAGTAACTTCTGATTTTAAATATATTTCTTTGATTTTTAATTAAAAAGCACCATATTTGTCTAATGTATTTATTTGATTTTTAATTTAAAAGATCCATATTGGATATCCTAACTTTTTGTTGATTATTTTTTCTTAATTACTTATTTGATGAACCTGTCATACCTCCAATTTATTGAAACAGATTAGTTGTGAAATTTTGAATGAGAGAAAACCTTTAAACATAGTGATAATTTATTACTATAAGAACATGCTTTTAAATATTGATCCAATTATCTGTTTCCATGTCATATTTTTTTCCCCCTCCCCTTATGTCATCATAACTTATAACAGTAAAATTTAAGAAATAGAACTCACTAAATTTTACAAAATAATACCATACTGATAAAGATTGTGCTATACTGAAAGTTCAATAAAATTTTAATGTCACAACTGTGAAAATCTATCCAATTAATATCATCTTAATCATGCTTTAGCCTTTTAGATATAGAAACAGAGGAGCGTAGCTCTTACTCCTAACTTACCTCGATTTCAGTTAATAATTATGGGGTTACCGAACTTCCTCTTTGTCCTCCTTGCTGTCCTCAGAATTCTTTCAGTTTCCTTCTCTGCGTCCCATTCGAATTTAGCTCCTGAAGTGACCATACATAGTTTCAAAACACAGCTTTGTAATTTAACATGTGAACATCTTGTTACTTTTATATACCACAAGATAGAATTATGAGTTCTCCATTGGTTCCAGAAGAATCATGTTTAGGAATTTTCATACCTTTGGTGTTCCCGTCAATCAAGCATGAAAAGCCTCCATCGATATCTTCATCTGAATCTATGATAACACTGCATTGTTCAAACTGCATGAAATGAATTGCACATTGCTTAGATTTTGAGCAAGTTAAAACGCTTGTTCTATGATAGCTGACCAATGAAAAAATCCAGCCCAATACCTGCGTTCCAGTGCCTTCTGATTTTACTGACTTTCCTGCTGCTCTTTTCTTGAACATACTCTGTTTTGGTTTCACCGTCTTCCAAGATCCCACTTGTATCTCTGGGGATAAATATGTTTTCACAGCTCTGGCTGGTGCGTTAGATGGACTGTGAATGCAAGATAAGCATTTCTGTAACTATCTTTGGCATAAAAAAGGGTAAAAAAGGGTACAAGTAGCATAGCTTGTTTGACCTACTTTCTGGGAAGCTGCGGTTGTTTTGTTTTCAGTGTAGTATTACAATAGGAATTGCTCTGCAATTTATTTTTCATGTGTTAGTGACAGCTGAGCATATAAACAAAATGGAATTTCGAAGAGTGGAAATGTTTACTGTAATAGAGTTTATTACCTTGGTTGCTGGGCCGCGCTGATCTGGCAAGTTTTCCTTAGCCTGTTGTTTAACAAAAGCCACATTAATTGCTGGAATTTTCAACCTAGCTAGCAATGACATGGAAAGCAAAAGACTCTCACTTGTGGTGCTGTTGGAACCTGAACTCTTGCCTCAGGCATCTTTGAGCTCCCCAAAACCTACAAGAGATTTTGGTGGTGGTAATCAAAGCATACATGTTTTTTAATTTAATTCTAAAAGGTCGAGAATTTAGAGTTACCTTGGCTGCTGGACCGCGCTGCTCAGGCAGGTTTTCCTTAGCCTGAGGTTTAACAAAGGCTACATTAATTGCTGAAATTTATGGCTAATAGAGCATAGACATGGAAAGAACGAGAAACGACCTGCACTTGTGGTGCTGTTGGAACCTGAACCCTTGGCTCAGACATCTTCAAACTAGCCAAGACCTATAAGAGTGTTGGTAGTGAGAATTAAAGCATTACATGTCCATAAGTCTGAAGATTTATGACAATCCGATATGACACACAGGCTCTGCTAAGATTGATAAAAATGTATACTCATTTTATTTACAACACTGATGTTGTTACCTGAATCTCTCTGGTGAACGTGTGACAGATTTCCCTTTGTATTCTCTGCATAGCGGAATCTACTTGCTCTGGGATAGCTGTTAGCATCAGAGAGATATTCTGTAGCTTCTCCTGATTGGGATCATTGCTGAATTCCTCTAAAATAGATTTAACACCTCCAACAAGACTAGCTTTAGCATCTGCTTGATCCTTCATCTGCTTGCCAATTATTTATGTATGTTAATAAGTTAATCCATTTGCACAAGGTCGATAAAGAAACAAGTAAAAAATGCAAATATTTGCTTTTACCAGCTGCTGTAGTGAAGTGTCTTGGAGAATCAACTTTTGCTGTAAGCGTTCAGCTGCAATAAACAGAAGAAACCATAAATCTAGCTAAGTATCAATTTAGACCTTCACATGGAGTATTGAGGAATTAAGAGTCATTGTTCATGGTGTGATCAACGGTCAAGTGAAATGGTCTTCAACAAACTGATAAATCTATTGGAAACAATGTCAATCTGTAAAATTGCTCTTGTCAATATCACGTTCCTAAAGGAGTAAGATCAGCTTTTAACAAATCATGTTTGGCTAAACAAATGAGAATCCAAGGGAATACACTATCCTAAACCCCCTAGTCTGCTTCTTGCCTATGTGGTTGCTACATACTTTGAGAACAGAGCGAATTTGGCATATTCAAATAAATGTGTTCTGGTGTACTTAAAATGAGACAATCATAGAACTCACTTTCAAGAAATACTTCTTTAGTTCCTCTGTTGGCCTGCATGATGTCGCTCTGAATTGAATCTAACATCATTCCTAACCTGCTCAAAGAAGTTTCCATCATCCCGAACCGTTGCTCAAGTTCTTCACTGATCTGAGCTGCAAAGCGACAAATGAAGAAAAGTTGAATCAAATTAGGAGCGAAGCCACCGCAGTGAGAATAATCCCAAGCTAGTTTCTGGTGTACTTACATTTATTAGACTCACCAACTGAAGCAGAACTCAACCTTCTAGTAAGACCGCTGGAAGGTCTCGATGCTGCCAACTGACTATCATCTCGTCTATGATTATGATTGATTGGGGGTAAGCAACTGACCTTCTTCAAAGAATAGTCTCGTTCCTGAGAACTAAATCTCTGTAGCAGCACAAAAGTGTAATCAATTTATTTAACATTGAAGATAACTCAAGTAGTCGTCCCATGAAGGACGTTTAGGCTAAGTAGCTAAACCTGATCGTTGAGGTCTTCGAAAGAAGTCTGAGTCATCTGAGAAAAGCCACAACCACGCTGAGACGAAGGTCCCTGAGAGAAGGACTGCTGTGACTGCTGTGATCGAAGCTGCTGAGATGCTTGTGGTTCAGCTGATCTCCTACTAAATAGATAAACAGATAAAATTCGAAAGAGAAAACGTAATCAGTAGCCAATAACAGATAAACATATACAGATCAAAGAACCTCGTCTCCAGTCACAAATCAGATCCGGAAGCGGATAATCCCAAAAATAAATTTAAAAAAAAAAAAAAAACCCTAAACCATGAAAATCGATCAAATCAAAGTTCGTTAATGTAATATTGTTCGTGTGAAAGAGAAGGAGAAGAGATATATAGAAGCGAAATCGAACCTTAAATTAGGAGGAAAAACAGATATAGATTTCAGATCGTAGGCTTTGTTCATATTCATCTTCATCATAGAGCAGACGAGTACACAGCTCTTGTTCAAAATTTCACGATAGTGTGATCAATCGATTATGAACTTTAAGCTAGAGAGAGAGAGAGAGAGAGAGAGAGAGAACTCGAACCCAATTTTGAATTTTAAAAAGATCGATAGAGACTAGAGAGAGAGAGAGAGTTGAGGAATTATTTTTTTTTTTTTTTTTTTTGTTGTTGTTGCTGTTGTGGTAAAAGAGACGATTTTAGAGGTGATGAAGCCCATGGACTGTGTATAAACGGCCCATCTCCAAGACGTATTAAGAAAACAAACGTATATAACAACAAATTCGAAAGTGACATGCCTAATAACAAAAACTTAAAATTGAACGCTGCCATGCCAATCACTATTTTGTTGTACTGGATGTGACATGCCAAGTGATGTTTGTACACACACACCACACACTAAATGCATTACACAAACGTTAACAACCAAACACTGTATATATTCTTTGATATTTCCATATTCAGTTTTCGACTGTATTACATATACTAATAAGTAAATAACCAAAAAAAACAAAAAAACTTATAGTAAAACAAATAATTTTCCAACATCAATCCAGTAATTTAAACCCCAACTTTTTCCATTTGGAAAACATAAAAAATTGACTAGTTAAATTTCTTTAGTCACCTTGACTTGTCGATTCTAGAACATCCTGGCCTCATATTTATTAGATTTAAAACCGGCAGTGAGGTCAACAATTTTATAAAAACAAACTTGATATATAAGTAGTAGAAGTGTCAACGAAATTTCTCCGCATAAAAACATTTATTTCCGACATTTAATCACAGAAACTTAATGTCCAAGTGTGGAAGGACCCCATTAATCTTTACACTAGGATTCCCGGAGACTTCAGATATAAGCGTCAAGTGTTCTCAACTGCTCTCGCTTGATTTAAATAATCTGACCCAAAGCCATTGACCGATAAATTAACACGTAAATAGTCCGAAACCACCTTGCAATTTTCTTGCAAAGGGATAGAAAAAGAGATAGATACTCTTAGTTATATACCTTGAGAAGTCCCTCTCTCCTCGCACTATATATATACTCTCATTGCATTACTAATAGCGATTTCCATTCTCACACACCTTCCTTTCTTCATAAGAACTAAGAAGCAAAGAAACAAACAAACAAACCCTATATAGTATATATTATATAGGATAAGAAAGAAACCATGGGAGACGATATTTATGTTGCGGTGAATCAAGATGTTCGAGAAAGTAAATCAACTTTGTCATGGGCTTTGAAGACTCTTCAAGTCAACAAGATTTTCCTTCTTCACGTTCATCTTCCATTTTCCTTGACCACTTCTTGTAAGTATTTTTTGTTACGTTCTCTCTACGTTAGGTTTTGCAGTTAAGTCACACATCATGAATTTTACTCTGTTTTAAAAATGGTCTTTTTGTTTGTGTATTTTTCAGCAAGTGGTCTTACACAAGGGGAGATCGATGCAATCCAAGATTCAGAACTCAAGACTTCATACCGTAGCCTTTACAAGTACCGTGATATCTGCATAAAAAATAGGGTGAGTTCTCTTTTTTCGATTCTGATATACTCGTGTAGCGATGACAGTGTTAATCCAAGCAGAAAAAAATCAACACAAGAGATGAGGCAGCATGACTAATCTATGTATCGTCAATAGGTTTTATTTGTTTAGATATAGCTTAAGAGAATTCTACATTGATGCAGGTTAAGGAAGAAGATGTGGATATATCAGTGATCTCAAGATATGATGTGGGTGAAGGCATTGTGGAACTCATCTATGAAAACAATATCAAGAAGCTCGTTATGGGAGCAGCAGCTGATCCTCACTACTCCAGGCAAGGATAGCTCGGAAACCAATCAATAACTCAAGAGATCCAGAACATCAATTTTTTGTTTTTTTTTTAAAAGGAAAAGATTTTTCTACTGAATCAGACAGACCATGTAATGGAAACTAGAAAGAACAGTGGGTAAAGAAAACACGCTAACCTCGTCTTTGATGATGCAGGGGAATGGGTATCACATCAAGAAAAGCAGAGTATGTGCTTCAACATGCACCTCAGAGCTGTAACATGTGGTTCATCTGCAAGGGGAAACTCATCGAGACAAGGTAAGCTTGAGGAATACACTTGTGTGCGTTGTTTTATATTATGAAGTGTAGAGTTTTAACATAAGAGTTTTTATGTGTAAAATAGAGAAGGAAGTTTCGACCTTGGGAATCCATCAGAATCATTCTCAGAATTCTCAACTTCAGGGGAGAAACCAAGCAAAGGAAGAAGAAGGGATGAAGATGAAACCGAGTCACCTAAAGAACAACAACCAGTAAGTAGAAAGAATGAATAAAGCCTAAATAAAACATCTTTTTTAGTGTCAAGAAGGAGAATTGACAATCATGTGAAACAGGGTTGGATACCAGGAAACGAGGAAGCAGCAAAGAAAGTAAGGATAAGGAAGGAACCTGTGAATGTGAAGTCAAAAAGCAATGGGAGTGAAGCAGACTCATCATCAAGTCCATGTCTTCCTCCACATGAGTATATGTGTCCTATAACGTTGGTTAGGATTCGAACCCTGCAGCGTTGGAACTATATATATATATATATATATATATATATATATATATATTCCACAATAAGCTTTGTTAACTAAACGCATATTCGATTTTTTTTTGGGGGGTCAAATGTGATGTAGGAGATAATGGGAGATCCGCATGTGGCAGCTGATGGATTCACATACGAGGCAGAGACATTCAGAGAGTATCTAAGGACAACAGGAGGGAAAAAGAAGTCGCCAAAGACAGGCGAGCCACTTGAGAATCACAAACTCATTCCAAATCACACTCTTCGTATAGTCATTAGGGAGTGGCTGGAGAAGCACCCTAATTATAGTCGTGATTAAAAACCATTATCTTTATCTATATCAGAAATTTAACAAGTCGAGATTATGTTGTTTGTGAAACTGAAAATAATCTTTAATCTTAATCTTAGTGTATATGTTGTTACATTCATGGAGTCTCTAAAATAACGATTCTCTATGCATCAAATCTATGTATTTCTTTTTGTTTTTTTTTTTAACTACTAAAGACAATTTCGTCCGCCTTATAAGGAAAAACACAATAAAACACAACCGATAACGCAAGCAAAATTGGACAGTAGCTATAGAGATTGTTACCTTGAACTGGAAGTAGCGACATTAAAGCTTAAGCCAGCCAGATGATGATCGTATATACTATAGGGCATTAATTGTTGAAATTAAAATTCGTCTTAGGATCCGTGAAGAGGGGCGATTCGAGAGAGAGATTATCAAACAGTTTTTTTTGACTGAGGAGAGTCAGACTATGAGAGCGAGCGAATAGCGAAAAGAAAACTGATCAGCATTATCCGCGCGAGAGAAATCCCCGCGATTGAACTAACTTACCCCAATCTATCTATAGGCTTATGTGGGCCTTCATATGGGGCCGTTTATTCATTCAGCAAGCACACTACATAAATTGACCCCGAGGCGAAGAAGAAGAAGATCTGACCGTGTTCACTCTAAAAGCTCCGTGACGTGTAGTAACCTGAATCGTCGTTAACTCCACGATTATCACCAAACATTAAACAAATTTTGTTTTTTTTCTTTTTCTTTCTGCTTTTTCCATTGTTCTCGACTTCTTCTTCGTCAGGCTAATCTAATTTTTAACTGGTCGTCGCCTCGTCGGTCATAAAGTTTGGATTTATAAACAGAGGTAACAAATCATATTTCTCACTAGTAGCAAGCCAAAGCTCTCTACACATTTCTCCTTTTTTTTTTTTTTTTTTTCTTTTTCTAATTTTCTCCTTTACTTCGTCAAACCTTTCCTCGTCACTAACCCTAAATTTATCTTGCCTTCGATTTCGGATTCTTATCTTATAAAGATATTGATATATTTCAATCTTCTCTGAGTTGACATCTATAATTAATACTATAATCGAGAATGTCTTTTATGATTTTATCCTTTTAATTTATTTCTTAAAAAATAATTGTTGGAAATTTGTCTCTTTATGGTAAGAAATGGTCTTGCCTTGCGAATGTAGTAGTACTAGTTAGTGTAGACAATACATCTAAAGAGATAGTCACGGATACTAGCTTTAAAAGTTGCATTTAAATATTGTGTGATTTTGTGAGAGCAATGGCTCGCTCTGATGTTAATCTCTTTGACTCTTTAGATCTTATCTTTCTTTCTCTCATAAACAAATACATTACTACGAAATATGCTAAGTCTAATTTACTAATAAGAAAATGGTCGGAAACATCTTCGTAATTAGTTGGTAAATGGGAGGACCAATACATATACACACTCATGATGTCTCTGTAATATTTATAAATAACAAAAAGATAGTTTTCGTTTGTTTGTATTATCCTCTTTGTTTTGGAAAAGATAGAATTTGTCCTCTGCCTGCGTAATCAAATCAATCAATGTAGAGAAAATTAAAGTTTGAGAGAGAGAATCAACCATGGCAAAGGCTTTGAATGACGATCCCGTTTATGTTGCAGTCAGCCAAGACGTTGTTGAAAGTAGATCCACTTTGCTATGGGCTTTGAGGACTCTCCGTGTCAAGAAGCTCCACCTTCATCACGTTCACCAGCTGATTTCCATGACCCCTTCATGTATACCTCCTCCTATGTTCAATTCTCCTTTTTCTATTATCATTTCGTGCCAAGAAATTTTGGTTAGTACTCGAACATGTCATATTATTTGTTATTATATTCCTCTGGTTTGGTTACACTACTTATCAAGCATCTGATGATTATGTGTTGATCAAATGATGCAACAGCGGATTCAAATTCGTGTTTCCTTATCATTCTTCTGTTTCTTTTCTTTTTTTTTCATTTGGTGACTCAAAAGATTCTTATGTTTCTTAACATTCGTGTTCATAGGAAGTAAGGTTTCGGATATAAAACGGTTGCAGATTTGTATTTGTGTTTTATGTGTTTGCGATGATTATATACAACAAAGCCACTCGATGATTTTCCTGGTTATTGAGGAAGATCAATCTTACGTTCTTGAATGAACTTATACATGCTATGTGAGTTTTCCTTCTTTTCTTTTCCTAATCTTGTTTCTTCTTTTGTTTCGTTGTTTGTGCATTCCAGCAACTGGGCTTGAACAAAGTGAGATCGATGCAATCCAGGAGTCGGAACAAGCAAGTATAAGTGAGAGCCTTCTCAAGTACCATGATATCTGCATAGATGAAGGAGTGAGTGCTCCCAACTGATTAATACAGTAGCCTGTCACTATAAGGAAACAAGTTGAATCTGAATACATATTCGCGTGGTTCATTCATTTTTCTTACAACAACAATTTCCATTAGAATCTATAAGAGTTGAGAGGAAGTTTACAATGTATTCATCTGGAATATTATAGAATTGTCTAAATATTGCAGGTTATTGAACAAGATGTGGATATGTCATATCTTTCAGCAAATAATGTGGGGGAATGGATTGTGGAACTTATCTGTCAAAACAATATCAAAAAGCTTATCCTGGGAGCAACTGCTGATTCCCATTACTCCGAGTACGTATATCTTCAGAATTGTTCTGCGTCTCCAGAACAACGCAGTGTGAATAATACGTAGATGTTTACTCTAATTACGTATCTTTCTTTGATGATGCAGGGGCATGGCTCATATCACATCTACAATAGCTGAGTATGTGATTCGACACGCACCTGATTGCTGTAAAATATGGCTCGTATGTAATGGCAACAACATCCAAACGAGGTGAGATTGAGGATTTTACTTCTACATGTTTTGAAATAAATTGTAAGGTTTATTGAATTTTTCCTTTGTTTATTAGGGAGGGACGGTTTGAACTTGCGGGTTCATCATACTCCTACTCTGAATCCTCAAGCAGCCTTCATAGCCTTGATTCTGCTCTGATACCATATGAGGCAGCAGGAAGAGCTGAACGTGTCAGTGAGCCACATCCCCTATCGTCATCTGAAGAACGATCAGTACGTAAATCCCACTCTTTGGTCAGCATATAGCATTTTATGAGTTTGCAAATTGCGTAAAACCTCTTGAAAGCATTGGAGAAGATATAAAGAAATGGAATTGTGAGAACTGAAAAATTCTAGGATCCAACACGTCTCCTTGTTAGCTCAAGTTTGTATATTTCCTGCGCCACGTGTCTTAACCCCGAGTTTAATTTCAAGTTTATCATGCTAGATTCTTGTGCTGGTGTTTTATATCTTCCAGTGTAGGCGATTCTCAATTGTTCAATTGTATTGGTTCTTTTAAACAGGCTAGTGGGGTTGAGACGATGTACTACGAGGAGCAGAGACGGAGATTAGAAATTGAGGAACTAAAGAGAGAAAAGGAGCAACGCGATAAGATGAGGTGTGAAAGGGAGGAAACTCTCTCAAGTTCCTTTGGTGTCACTCAGAAACTGTACAGTGAAGAAGTAATTCGCAGGAGAGAAGCGGAGGTGGAACTAAACAGAGCGAAAGCAGAAATTGAAGATATGAAAAGGGTCCAAAAGGAACACGAAGAACAGCATTATACTGATTGTCGTCTGTTAGAATTGATCCAGAAAGAGCGAGACGAAGCTATAAAAACATGTGAAGAGCTTTTGATACATCTAAACCTGGATAAGGCCATCTCATCATCACATTCACTATCATCCCCGTTGCAGTGGTCTCTTTCCGACGAGCCTCCCCAATGTTTCCTATGTCCCATTTCAAAGGTCAGTACTCAAACCCTCCATGGCTCCATCTAGAAAGCATATCCGTTATTCAGATATTGACTTGGCTTCTGCCCAATATCTCAAAATATTAGTGTTCTAAGCTTACTCTTACACTAAACCATACATGTTGTTTAAAACTAGTCTTCCATTTAATAATTGCTGGTTTGCTGTCTAGTGTTTATTCATTGCCATTGCTCGTTTATGTAGGAGATTATGCATAATCCTCATGTTGCAGCCGATGGTCACACCTATGAAGCAGAGGAATTCAAAAGGTGGCTCCGTCACGGAGGTGAAAAATCACCGATGACAAACCTTCTGCTCGAGAATGACAATCTCACCCCGAATCTTGTTCTTCGTTCAGCCATTAGAGACTGGTTGCAACGGCACCCATATTTCTATGATTCGTCTTAGGATATATATGATGCTGATTGTGTTGTGTGATTCATTGAATGTGTTATGAAAAATTTGATAAAAATTCCTTTATTCAGTGGGAAAAATCTTGTAGTGCCGTTTCTTGTTTTAGTATTTTTATGCACTGACTTCTGTTTTGATTGCCACCCGTTGACTTTACTGTGTCCACTTTACAAAACCTGAAACGGTCAACAAAAAGAACATTGAGGGTCACCACTAACCACTGTTGGTTTCTTTCTGTTAGATTCTTCTTTGTTTCTCTGTTTTCATTTTCTTAGAGGAAACAAAGATAGAATACAAAGACGAAAGAAAGGACATCATCAATGGCGGAACTCATGGCCATGGGCAGTGATGTTGTTCATGTTGCAGTGAAGAATGATGTGAGGGAGAGCAGATCAACTCTGCTTTGGGCTTTAAAAAACTTTGGCGCCAAGAAAGTCTGCATTCTCCATGTTTATCAGCCAAAAACTGCTTCTCCTGCTGGTAATCGTCATTATTTGAAGCCTCAATAGACTAAAGATTGATTGCCGATTGTTAATGTTTGTTTAAAGGCTAGAAAAATGATTCAGATGATTTGTGTTGCTTTTGATATGTTAGCTCGCAAACTTGAAGAATTGGAGGCTATCATGTACGAGACATTACATGATTATTTTGATCTTTGTCAACAAGAAGGGGTATTGATCTGTTGCACTCTTATATTGTTAAATTATGTTAGTTCTTGCTTTGAGATGGATGGTTGTGCTTCCCCTGTTTCTTGATTTCTATTTAGGATGATTGTTATGCAAAAATTGATACCCGATGTTGGATTCATTATGATCGCAGGTGAATGAGGACGATATTTACATATCATGTATAGAGATGAACGATGTGAAGCAAGGGATATTAGAACTCATCCATGAGAGCAAAATCAAGAAGCTCGTCATGGGAGCTGCATCAGATCATCATTATACAGAGTACGTTTAGGAAATCTGCGAAAACTTTAAATCTCACCAAAACGTTCGCTCGTATTGACTTGCTGAAAATGGCAGGAAGATGTTCGAACTCAAATCCAGAAAAGCAAAGTATGTCTACCAACACGCGCCTAGCTCATGCGAGGTTATGTTTATGTGTGATGGACATCTCATCTACACAAAGTGAGAGTTTTGAAAACTCTCTTTACTAATATGTTCTTGTGGCTTGTCTTTGAGGAACTTACCTGATTGTCTCTATATATTAAATACTCAGGGAAGCCAATCTTGAAGACCATGTGGATGAAACAGAAGCCGAAGCTGGACAATTGAAACCGAAACGTTATTCCTCTGCTTCACCGAAATGCTCTGCAGAATTGGTCTCTGCAATTGTAGCTTACATTGACACAAGGAGAGACAGAGACATGTTAGAGTCAACTGCATCAGAAGATCAATCTGTACGGTCTATACACTGTTGGTATTGTTAATTCAGATATATAAACAAATGACCTATGCAAAAGACGTAAACCCAATATATCTTGTGTTTTTTCTGTGTCTATCACTAAGTGACTGAAAGCTCCATGTTATGTTGCAGGAAAGCGACAGGAATGATCAACTGTATAGACAGCTTAAGCAAGCACTTATGGAAGTTGAGGAATCGAAAAGAGAAGCGTACGAAGAATGTGTCAGGCGGTTTAAAGCTGAAAATACTGCAGTTGAGGCCATTCGAAGTGTAAAAATCCTTGCACAAATCCATAATCTCAGACATTGAAAATGTTTTTTTGCTTAGACTTGCTTACCTTTACTTTATAGGCAAGAGAGTACGAGGCCATGTACAATGAAGAGGTGAGGCTACGGAAAGAAAGTAAAGACGCCTTAGCAAAACAGAGGAAAATGGTGGAGAAGACTAAGCAAGAGAGGGACGATGCACTTATCATCATTCTGAATGGAAGGAAGCTATACAATGAGGAACTGAGACGCAGAGTTGAAGCTGAAGATATGTTGGGAAAAGAGAAAGAAGAACACGAGAAAACTAAGAAGGAGATTGAAGAAGTGCGAGTCATTGTTCAGGACGGTACTGTCAGAAACAGAATTGAATGTTTTCTTTCAGACAATTAGAGATTTTCGCTGAATGTTTTTACAAATTAGGTATGCAGCTGTACAATGAGCAGCTGAGACAGAGGAAAGAGATGGAGGAATCTATAAAGAGACAAGAGGAAGAGCTCGAGAAGATAAAGAAGGAGAAGGAAGAAGCGTGCTTGATAAGCAAGAACTTGATGCAGCTATATGAAGACGAGGTGATCGATCTTAGATTTAATTTTTAGGATCTAGACGTTAATTAATCATCATATTAAAAAAGTGTTTTTGACAGGTGAGGCAGAGGAAAGAAACAGAGGAGATGGGAAAGAGAAGAAGAGAGGAGGTAGAGAAAGTGAAGAAGGAGAAGGAAGAAGCTTGCTCTGTAGGACAAAACTTCATGAGGTTATATGAAGAAGAAGCAAGACGTAGAAAAGGAACAGAGGAAGAACTCAGCAAGGTCGCGGCTGAGAAAGACGCAGCCAGCTCAGTCTGCTCGGAGATTCTATTGCTTCTTCAGAGTTACACGCGTCGCCATGGAATTCCTTGTGGATTCTCTGTTGAGGAATCCGTTACACGCCAGCCTCCCGCATATTTCATCTGTCCTATCTCACAGGTACGTCGACCAGGACCCATGTAGTTCATTGTTCATACTGGAGCATTTTAACAGAAACTGAATCCCAGACAAACGGATAGCCCTGAAAAGCCCAACATGTCTGTTATTTCTGTTATCATCTGCATTATTGCTCTTCAATATGTGTAGAACTGATCTAAGTATACACTTGGCTGGGTTTGGTTTAATCTCTGATAGATTTTTAGACAATTTTGAGTTTGATTTTATGTGTGGAAGCTAATGCTCCTCGTTTTGGTTTGTTACAGGAAGTAATGCGAGAGCCTCGTGTTGCGGCCGATGGCTTCACCTATGAAGATGAATCCTTGAGAGAATGGCTAGACAATGGTCATGAGACATCACCAATGACGAACCTTAGGCTTGCCCACAACAACCTAGTCCCTAACCACGCCCTTCGTTCCGCCATTCAAGAGTGGCTCCAACGAAACTCTTGAGAATTGAATCTCTGCTTTGTGTTTTTGAATCTCGAGTAATATTGTTTTTGTCTACTAAAAAAAAATTATCGTCATTTGCTGTGAGTGGAGTGGGAAGTTCATACATCATAACTGTCTGTTTTATTTAGGTGCAAAACCCATTCATAAAATGCTTGCTGTTTTGCTCTGTCTCGAGAAACCTGTCTGCCGTCAACACTTTTGGAAAACGCCCTGTAGTGTTATTTTTGGGCGTTGTCTTAATTAACACACGTCCCTTTCTACGGGCCTGTGCTACCAAAGATGGCCCAACAAAGGGCCCACGAGTTTTGCGCACGTGATAATCAGAGCAAAAGCGCGACGCGTGGACAAAATGACCAAAAGGGGATACTTTTCATCGTGGGAGACTATGATTGGTCAAGACAGTTTGATCATAGTATGAGGTCGACCACATTAGATTCTGAGAGATTATCTAATGGTTTTTTTACTACTGTAACATGCCGTCTTGTCGGTACGGTTCATACGGATTCAATTTTTAAAAGTTTAATAACTCAAAATAATTACAATTAAATTAATTTTAAATTAGGGGTAGCCGGTGATCGGTCGATTTGAAGTACAAATCGCATGCATGTTCCACGCGCAGGTTGTCTATAGATGTTCCACGCACATGCCAGTTTACTGTGCAGATGCATTATTTTGATAACCGGTATTTTTATTTTGGTTAATGTAACGATGTTAATCAAATTAGACCCACTTTTTTTATATAATGTATATTAACATTATTGTCAACCTGAAATCATCGGCAATCATAACATATATCAACATGGCATCATCAAATACTTTTTAATAGTTTGATGGCATATATATATATATATATATATATGTATGAGACCTACTGCAACCGTCCCATATATGTCTATAAAATTTTATTATCTGAAAATTTGTCTTGTGTGTGAGATAGGTATCACATATATAGTCAGTTCTTCACTAACTGACAATAAGTGAATTATATATATTTAATCAAAAAAAATCATAGAACGCTGGAAAAAATAAAGTGTTAAGACAAAATTTTCACAAAAAAAAAAAAGAAAAGAAAAAAGGTGATAAGTACGATAAGGGGTTGATGTTAGTTTTGTGTCATTTGCATTAATTACTCCACATGTTTTTGTTCGGCACGCTAGTTCCGTTCTAATAATCACTATCAGCAGATAACACTTGTTGATTTTTTAAACACTAAAAGAAAGAAAAATAAAAATCGTACGGACAGAGTTCGACCCATTGCTAAATACAAAATAATATATAATATTATAATAAAGGTACCCAAAATAATAAAAATCCATAAACATACCAATACATTAAACACGCGTCCCACGCGCCAAAGGACGAGAGAGTCGCACCCCAAAAAAAAAGTCAAAACCAGCGTTTTAAGCTTTACTTGTGTCTAAAACGACACCCACCTTTTCACATCTCTCTCTCTCTCTCTCTCCCACGAGAGTTTATTTTTCCCTCTCTCTCTCTCTCTCTCTCTCTCTCTCTCATCTCTCTTTCTCTTGTTCCTTGTACCTTCCTCCATTTTTTTTATTTTCTCTATCTATCTTTTTCCTCTCTAAATCTTTTTTTTTTTATCTTCTTCTTTTACTTCTCTTCTTCGTCTTCATCTTCATCTTCAGCTTCTTCCTCCTTTTACGATTCTGTGTAGCCAATTATGATCTTATGGAAAACTCTGAGCTGTTTCTCGTTTGTTTTCGGGTTGTTGCTGTACAGTGCTAGTTTGGTTTCTGCTGGAGATATAGTTCACCACGACGATTCCCTCCCGCAGAGACCTGGTTGCAACAACAATTTCGTACTGGTAAAAGAGGATCATTCCATTCACTTCACTTTGATCTGTCCCCTTTGAACTTATCTATCTATCTATCTCTTGGTGACTTTCTTGTATTTCGAATTACTTTAGGTTTTTTTTTTGTATTGTTAATGAAATTTTTTAAGTCTCTGTGTCGATTGCTTTCATTCTTTATGTAATCTCGGTGTCCTCCTGTTCCTATATCTGTTATTGCCAGCTGCATACAGTGAAATTTTGGGGGAGTTTTACAGACGCTTTCTTTAGAGTCAACTTTTGGATTTGAGATTTGATGTCATTCAGAAGTCAGAACACCGAGAGTAACTCTATACCCATGAGAGCTTTACCTTAACCATTGTTTTTTTTTAGTCTTAACCAATGTTGCAAGCTTCTTGCTAAAGATATCTTTCGGTGTGTCAAGAAATTTGGATATAGATCTAGAACTCTTTACCTTTTTGCATTTTAGCCTATGGAGCCTTCCTACTTAACTCCAACGCAATTTCCATGGACAGGTGAAAGTCCCAACTCGAGTGAATGGGACGGAATACATGGAGTATGTTGGTGTAGGTGCTAGGTTTGGCCCAACCTTGGAATCTAAGGAGAAACATGCTACCCTCATCAAACTTGCTATTGCTGACCCTCCTGATTGCTGCAGCACCCCCAAAAATAAGGTTGCCATTTTTTTTTATTTACTTTTCGTCTTGTCATTATGTACTACTCGTCTTTCTTCTTGTTTCACCTGTGTGTGTAATTCCAGTTTCATTTTCTTTTCGTAGCTTACAGGAGAGGTCATTCTTGTTCACCGTGGTAAATGCAGTTTTACCACCAAAACTAAGATAGCTGAAGCAGCTGGTGCCTCGGCCATCCTTATTATAAATAACAGTACAGGTAACTTCACTCAAGCCTTTTGTCTGTTAAAAATTATTCCTATTCTTGTAGTTTTACTTTTACACACATAGGGTGTGAACAGGTGATAGTATTTATTTCCCAAACAAACAAAATTCTAGTTATCTTCTTGACTTTGGCAAGGTTGATTGTTGTTTTGCAGATCTTTTCAAGATGGTCTGCGAGAAGGGCGAAAATGTTTTAGATATAACTATTCCTGTTGTTATGTTACCTGTTGATGCTGGTAGAAGTCTGGAGAACATAGTCCAAAGTAACAACACAGGTAATTCTTTGTATTAATCTAATTGTAGTTCAGCAGAGGTTTCATCTTGTATTTTGGCATCTCTCTGCTCTCTCTTTTTCTGTATGTTGGTGTTGACTATATTTGTTCAGTTACTCTGCAGCTCTACTCGCCGAAACGTCCAGCAGTTGATGTGGCTGAAGTCTTTCTATGGCTTATGGCTGTAGGTACCATTTTATGTGCTTCTTATTGGTCTGCCTGGACCGTCAGGGAAGAAGCTATTGAGCAAGACAAGCTGTTAAAGGTGCTTGCTGGCTCAGAATTTCGTACAACTGTATATTGTGGACATCCATCATGTTCGAACCTTTGACAGCCAAAGAAAAGTGCCCTCAAGTCATTTGTTATTGATCTTAAACTGCAGGACGGATCAGATGAACTTTTGCAGTTATCAACCACCAGCTCTAGAGGTGTTGTTGAGGTCACCGTGATATCAGCAATCTTGTTTGTAGTGGTGGCTTCTTGTTTCCTGATCATGCTCTACAAGCTTATGTCATTCTGGTTTATAGAGGTGTTGGTGGTACTATTTTGCATAGGTGGCGTAGAGGTCAGAACGTTTATCTCGTGACCAATTGAAATCATAGAAATACCTAACTAAATCATCCTGTTACTGATATTGAAAGTTTCGTTGGTACTAATAGGGGCTGCAAACCTGTTTGGTCGCTTTACTCTCATGGTATGTTTATTCTTCTTCTCGTTAACATTTCGCCGTCAGGAGCATGTTTTCACCTCCTTTTGCTTTGAAAAGAGCAGGAAATATTAAGATGTACGACATCCCCTAATGAGTTGAATACTATAAGAAACACTCCTAACCGCAAATAGTGGTTCATTATTTATTCTCGTGGGTTGATCTCTTTTCAAACTTCCTACGTTCTGCATTGTCTGGATTTTAGGGCTTGTTTTGCCATGTAATAAAGAATCAGAGAGAAACCATGAATTGTTTTTTTAGTTGACTATGAAATGATAGGACTATTCACTTGAATATTTGTTCTTTAACTCTGCAATGTTTGTAGAAAAAGTTTCATATGTGCATGCTTCTTCACTCTTTAGAAGTTAAAAAAGAAAAAAAGATATCTGATACTGACGTTGAAAATACTATAGTTTCAGATGTTTCCGCCGCTTTGGAGAATCATATGTCAAAGTTCCTTTCCTGGGCGCTGTCTCATACTTGACACTGGCTGTTTGTCCCTTTTGCATAACATTTGCTGTAATTTGGGCAGTAAAACGACAATACTCTTTTGCTTGGATAGGGCAAGATATACTTGTAAGCACGACAATACTCTTTGTGTTTGAATCCATGTTTTTCTATGCCACCTACTGTTTAAATTCCATACAAGACTACCATACACATACCCTAGTCTAACAGATAACAGAAGGTAACAGCTTAATTGTGCTTGTTTTGCTGACAGGGAATCTCACTGATAATCACAGTTCTTCAAATTGTCCGCGTACCAAATCTTAAGGTAATAGCCATTTCCTAGTGACGGCACCAAATCTCACATGTTGACAACACCTGTAGCCATCTAGTACCAGCTTTGTGTTTGAACATCACTTTTCCAGTGTGTAAATTATGACTATGTGCTTACGAAGTTGGCACCTAATAATTAAGCTTTAAAATGTTGAAAATTCAACAATCTGAAACACTGAATTGAAGACTGAAAACTTGCTTGCTGCCGGTAGATGGACACAATCCTTCCTGCCAATGTATAGAAAGAACAATCTTTAATAACAGCATTAGTTATGATGACTCATTGAACTTTAATGTTAACAGGTTGGGTTTGTTCTTCTCAGCTGTGCCTTCATGTATGACATCTTCTGGGTTTTTGTTTCGAAATGGTGGTTCCGTGAAAGCGTGATGATTGTGGTAAGTTCCTCTTGCATTTTCCTTTTTTGCTTTAGAAAACCATTTTCATTCATACTTTTCTGTCTGCTCCACACTGATATTTTCGAGAACGTCCTTTCCCATTTTCCCACCTATAGGTAGCCCGTGGTGACAGAAGCGGAGAGGATGGAATCCCTATGCTACTAAAGATCCCACGTATGTTTGATCCCTGGGGTGGCTACAGCATCATTGGATTTGGTGATATAATATTACCAGGACTGCTTGTAACTTTTGCACTGAGGTTTGTACTATTACAATTCCCTTGCGCTCTTTCGTCTTATTACTATATTAAGATCTCAACTGAACTGTATCATTAGACGCATACAATAGCTTGAAATGATTCGCAAATGCGGATATCGATGTATATCAGGACAACAAACCAACAGAGGTGCTTAGGAAAAAACATCAAAATGCGATATGGGTTTATCAGAAACATGATTGGGGTCTTGCTTGATATACCTCTATATCCGCATTTGTGCATCATTTCAGACAGATATTTAATGAAAAAATATCACCTAACATTCTGGTTCAGTTTAACGTTCATGTAATGTTTTTTGCCCGTTTAATACTTTAATGTGGTTTTGCGTTTTTTTTTGAAGAACTTGTAGATAGAAATATCATGAATATGCTCAAGAGTTGCTATTGTTGCACCATAAGTAGGGTATGGGCCTCATGACATAATGCATTACAAAGTCTAGTAAATAGGTGAGTGTGAATGAATCAAATGCACTCAAAGAGATCAGGGCAAGAGTGCAATAGGTAGACACGTGGAGACAAGATCTTGTTTAGAATAATAATAGATACTGTAGGGATGTGTTTTTAGTTGATCTGATCCAGTCACATCCCTACAGTATCCCTACGGTCTAATGTCAAATCTGATTAAACCGTGCTCCATTCTGCAGATACGACTGGTTGGCGAACAAGAGGCTTAAGTCAGGGTATTTCCTTGGGACAATGTCTGCTTATGGTCTAGGTATGGTATCCCTTCAATAGGGAAGAGACGAAGAAGAAAATCCAGAATATGTACTAAAGGGTTTTTCTAATACTATTATTCTTGACAATCATCATAGGTCTTCTCATAACATACATAGCTCTAAACTTGATGGACGGACATGGGCAACCGGCTTTGCTTTACATTGTGCCATTCATACTTGGTAAGCACCCAAAAAACTGAGATGTTTTGGAACCAAAAAAGCAGCTATTTTGAAAAGTGTTTGAAACTAAAAATGGTTGGGGGGAAATATCTGTCAGGAACTTTGTTCGTGTTGGGTCACAAGAGAGGTGAGCTGAAGACGCTATGGACAACAGGGGAACCAGAGAGGCCATGCCCTCACGTTAGGCTGCAACCTCAATTGTCGTCCTAAACAACAACTTATGTATCAGACAGATGAGAACAGATTAAAAGCAGATGGTTTTTTATTGTTAATACACACACCCCTTTGTTAGGTCTATATATATATATATATATATATATATGTCTGTGTACGCTTTCTACACAACTGAGCAACCAGGAGAGCCCATAACATGTGCCTTGAACTCGTTTTAACCTTTCTTTAATTACTTTCATACGGTTTTCTAATAGATAGATTGGGGTTCTTTGATCATATTTTCTTTTTATAAAATATACATATCCAATAGATTATATTATACTGTATTAGTAGTATTTATAAAGTTCTCTAGTCTAGTGGTTAAGTATATTGTTCCCATGTCTTTATTGGTAATGGTGAGTCCCAATTTTAACGTTGACTTTGTTTTTCTGTCAGTTGACTTGAGCATGTGCTTTTTTTGGTCAAGTCCATAAAAGTTAACAACAATCAAAGTTAACCATAATGAATGATTACTTGCATCATTAGTGTATGTAAATAGAGGAATTTTCCTAACACTTGACGAACAAATCAACTTTTTTCTTCCAATACTTTTTCTAGAGATTTACACACTATGTCCATAGGAACTCTACCTTCAATTAATTCAGTTGAGACTATTTTGTAGCTGAGAGTTATTTGGAAGGTGCTAAAAAGTCGGGAGGTGAACACAAGTTTGAGCTCAACTGGGCTCGAGGTCGTCCTGACCATACAATTCACGTAGGCAACCTTGGACCTGAAGTCACTAACCAATTGCTCAGGGATACATTTACAAAGGTTTTTTAAACAGTCTAAGGGGTATATGTTGTGACAGACAGAATAATGTGAACTTGGCCTTGTAATCATGTAGACAAAATCCAAAATACTGAAAAAAAAAAAATTAGAACGTGACTTCAGGTCCAAGGTTTCTTTTTTTTTTGGACACTTTTAAAAGAAAAAGAGTACACTTTTAAAAGTAAAAAGGAGTATCTGCTCTGGTCCGATCATCATACTGAAGGGAGAGTTCAGAGTACTTCTTATACCTAAAACGACCCTTTGAGTGAAGAAGATCTCTCGCTACTCTCAGTAAGATCATCATTCTCGTTCCTTAATCTGTTGTTCTGTGAATCCCTTGGAAACTGGAATCGCCGCCGCTGCTACTTTTTTTTTGTTATTTTTGGTCGGAGAGTAAGTAATAGGGGTTTTCACCGGCTTGATTTGAATTTTTGTATTTTTGAGTTGTGAAATTGCGGAAAGTAACTTTAACTTCTTAAGGTTTGAAAGACGATGCTTGCCTTGGATTAGTCCTCTCTCCAAACTCTTACGATTTGTAGATTAAAATCTGTAACTTTTTTGGAATTGCAATAGACACAATCCATGCATGTTAAGTTTTGATCTTGGTATTCAATTTTTGTCTTGTCTCCACGAATTGTTGTAATACTTTTGTAATATTTATCTTGGTGACAGGCTGAATTAAAAAAGGCAATGGCAGAAGAAGCAGCGGATAAGGCAGCTTTCCTCGGTGGTCTTGTTGTCACATTCAAGGACCAAATCCACACTGATGTTCTTGTTAAGCCTGGTCAGCAAGGCTCACCCATACCTACTCACAAAGCCGTTTCTGTTTTTTTCCCTTTTTTCTCACATCTCTGCACTCAAATTCACACTGAGGTTCCAACTATTGATATACCTTTTGGTTTCGTATTTCTGCCCAAAGCTGCTATTCTAGCTAGTCTCAAGACACTTATACTTAAACACATGCTAAATTTGGTTTAGCAGTCAGATCATCTATTCTCTAATTCCTGGTGGATCTCAGTGTTTGATTGTTGAGAGTTCCTTCATTAGTTTTTGTTTACCATATTTCAAAGTAAGTTTTGTGAAAGCTCATTTGCAGTTTTTTGGGCAATTTGACAAATGTTTTACTATCCATTTACTTGCATTGACTGATTTATGCTTGGATCAAGTAACAACATCCCTTAGATATGTATGTATCTGTTTTCTTCCTGTAGGCGGCAAGATCAAAGGTCTTCAGAAACATGTTAGATTCTGACGAATGCAAAACCTCCTCCGAGGAATCCATCACCCTCCCGGATTTGACTCACGACGAACTCAAATCTCTTCTCGAGTTCCTCTACTGCGGAAACTTAAAAGCTCCATACAATCAATACAGAGCCCTCTATTTGGCTGCCGATAAATACGACATTTCATACCTTCAAGAGGTTTGCAGAAACCATTTCGTTGCATCCCTCAGCTCCAGGAACGTCCTAGACACCTTAGAGCTCGCCAGTATTCCTTGTGATACGCTCTTGAAAGAAGCTGCGATCAATCATATTGTAAAACATATGGAAGAAGTGGTTGTTCCCATGAAATACGAGACATTTGTGCAGAGGAACCCTGATCTAAGCGTGGAGATCACTAGGGCTTATCTCAGAGAGACCAAAGCCAAATCCAAAGATCATGGAGCTTCTTTGCTTGTTCATCGCCCAAGCATGTGGATCCATGAGTGATTTTTCTTACTTTTTTCTTTTCTTGTAAGAGTGAAAAAGTTACTTTGTTTTATGGATTATTATCTCAACGTGTTATATGTGATTCATGTCCCAGCCTTTATAAGTTAGTAAAAGTAAATCGGTTAGATTGGCAGGAAAGAGCAAAAGCATGTATACTGATATTTTATAGTTGCCATAGTAAATGGCTAAATGGATGTAATATCACAATAAGATCCACTGAGGTTTAAAGTAGATCAAATATGAAATTACATTGAAATTTAAAGTTTGTTTACGATATTTTATATCTTTAGCTTTTGGACGGTAAATATAATGTTGGCATTAGGCAACTCTCAATATGTATATATTTTTTCATTTCATTCAAATGAAAAAGAATGGTAATAAATTGGGATTTATAGAGGTGGGCCGTGGTGGTAACCTATATAATTAGGTCTCCTGAATAGGAACAAGTGGCAATTTGCCTCCGTAGATGTCGGGGAGTTGGTTTTCGTCTATGTCTTCAAGCAGAGTTGGAGTGAGTTTCTTGTTCTCCACGAAAACAATCTGTCAGGGAAAAAATCAACAACAGAATAACAAAATAAATCTCTCCCAACCAAAGTCTAAACGGTAAGAGGTTAATTTTGTTACCTTTTTCTTGGTGTTGGCGTCGATAAAGGGGTAAATGACCTTCCATGCAGTCATGAATATGTAAGGGGCATGAACTATATAGAGTTTCCCTAGTCTCTCTGGGTAACAATCCTGGAACCAGAAGGTTTTATTAATTTTCAATTTTGTGAAAATTATTATCTACCTTCCATAGTATATTCATCATTGTCCGAACCTTGAAGGCAATAACGATATTTTGCTAAAATGGTCCCGATTACAATCATGAAATTTCTTTTAAAAAAACAAAGAACAAAAAAAATCCATAAAAGAGTATAAAGTTAAAAGAAAGAGCCGAGTGCGGCCAAAAAGGACCAAAATAACAAAAAAAAGACTTTTAACCAGATCACCTACTCAAAAATAACAAAATGACCTTAAATTACCTAGTAAATAACAAAAAAGACCTTTAATCTGATCACCAACTCAAAAATAACAAAATGACCTTAAATTACCTAGTAAATAACAAAAAGACCTTTAATCTGATCACCAACTCCTAAACCTAGTAAATAACATATCTAAATTTTCTTGGTTAGAAGCCAAATTAATTGTAGTATTCTCTTCTTCTTCTTTTTTTGGAGTTAAGTGGATTATTAGCAATATTTATGATATATGCTAAAAACAATACTTATGCTTGTTTCAAAAAAAATATGATAGGCAAAAGTGGAAGTTATAAAATTGTACCTGCAAAGTGGAAAGAGCAGCAAGGCAGCCGCGGATGTCACAATTAGAATATCCCCATCCTTGTAGATCTCCAACGGTTACGAATTTCTCTTTACCTCTCGGCATTCTAACATGAACATATTAACAAACAAAAAGTGCATCGTTAGCATAAATCCCCTACTAACTTACAACTGACCAATCAATTAATGGATGATGTTTGTATGTTATTCACCTAGCGCATATCTTCTCGAGAGTGTAGACAACAAAACGCTTGAACTCCTCAGGGTTACCTTTGGAAGGGTTGTGTCTGTTCCCAATGGCAACAACGATAGGTCGACCCAACTTGTCATGACCCTGCATACACACCTTCTTGTGCGAGAGATCATTCGCAATCTCAGATTCAGGTATGTGTCCTTTTGGGAGCATGCTTCTCTTCCAAGTCAGGTACTTGAGAAACAGCGTCGAAGCCTTTTCAATGTCGAGGTCACGCGCCCTCAGAAACCGCCTTATCATCAGATCATCCACCTCCTGAGCAAATTCAGACAAGACATATCGTTAAAGAGCGCTATCAAAATCAAAAGACTAGATATCAAAGAGCTAGTTGACTTTTTCTTGACAGGAAATCGAAAAGAGACCTTAGTTGCGGGATCTTGTCGGTCGCAAAGAGCTCTCATGATCCCGACTTTGCTCCTTTCGATCTCATCTTCGATCAACGGACCATTGTTGTCATTCTCAGCTGCTGCTGCTTCTTGTTTGCACTCTTTCTTATCCATTACGTTTCTCCGGTGAACGAGGAGGACCAGATCTTGAAATTGGTGGAGAGAAGAAAGCGGTTGGGATAGAGATCATAAATGAGGGCAAAGATTAAGTATCATTCAATGCAAAGTCGGGCTGCTCTCCCCTTCAATGGCGACACTCACCTACCAACCCTACTCTTCCTTACAATTCCGACTCATCTATTGACTCATCCCAGCTCTTTTGTCGGGACTCTACGGGAGGAAGACGATCTCACGCTCCAGTCATAATGGGCCTATATTAAGGCCCACTTTCTATTGTGTGAGCACACGACACAACCTTAGTAAAGAGACTTGTTTTTATGGTGCTGGACGATTTATAGGCCCCTTTACATAGAGCCCATGGCAGAAGCTTGTCTCCAGTTGTGTGTAGAAAGAATATAAAACAATTACACTAATTGATTTTGCAAACTAATTCGTATCTTTTTCAAATATCTTTCCACATGTAGCAGCAGCAATAAACAGATCTGCTTCGTTGCAAAATATTTTTTTGATTGCATGTACCAACCACGAATACAGCTAACACAAACACACAAATTCAGTAAAAAAAAAAAAATCTAAAAATACATCAACCTAATCAAAAAGTTCATAAGCATTTCTTTTATACGGTCCACGCCTTATATCATGTCATATAAATTAAGGGTTTTGGTCGGGGACGCCCCAATAGAAGATGAAAGCCCAGCACATATTTGCTGCTTCTGTCACGTGTCGTAATCCTGGTTGGGCAGCTGAACGACTTGGTGATGTGTGGTTGCTTTTTCGAGAAAACGGCAACGTCATAGCCATATCACCACTAAAGTCTAAAGGTGTTTTTCTTAATCGTAGCTAGTTCACGTTCGGATTATTTTTGTCTATTAATCATTGTTTAGGTTCGGATAATTTGTTTCCTTTCAGTAGTTAAAAAAATATTATCCACAATAGAGTTATACACATTTTAAGTGATTAAATAGTGATTTGTGTGAAATTTACAAATCATATGTTATTTAATCATGAATTTTAATAATTTTAAAAGTTCTAGAACATTTGAAAGGATTTGTTTAGTTAAAAATACAGAAATCCAAATCTCATGGTTTTAGATAGGATTTGAAAGAATTTTACAGAAAAATCATATGAACTTCCCTAAAATCTATCAAAATTCTAAATTTCCTAATTCCCATCAAATTCTCCAGAATTATGGTTTGAATACACCCCTATATACGATCTCTTGTAAATGATTGTATTGTTTCGGTTAGAAATAATAACATATTAATCCACACACACAAATCGAAATTTGAGAATATTGTTTTTTCAGACATGGAATCCCATCCCGCATTTTACTACTACTACATGAATCATATAATCATGATTACTTGTTCTGAATGGATAACATAAGTCTAGCAAATTTATTTGTTTTGGTTGGTTGAATGGATTGAGAAGAAAAAAGTAAGCAAGTAGGGAAACGAACATGTGATCACAGAAAAAAAAAAAGCAAATATTGAGCTGTTTAATGCCCCGCAAAATTTGAAACTAATCTCCCAATTTATAATAATATACTGTTTGGTTTGCATTCGACTTTAAATAAAAAACCTCAAAATTGACAATCATACTATATTGTCACACTAGTCAAATACTACAACAAGGTAATAATAACCTTTATAAAAATAATATTATAGGCCCGGGCACAATATGCTAGTATGTAACTTTTTCACAATAAAGCAGGTCGCTTTCCACACACTTCTTCTCCTTTTTCTTTTTCTCCAACGGTCGGAAATAGTAATATTTTTTAATTCGTCCGCTAGTCAAAAAGTGAATCTTTTTTTACAGTGTTTCGGCAAAAGAAAAAAAAGAATTACATCATTAAGTTGCACAGTTTTTAACTGTTGAGCCTCGTCCTTTAGGCATGTGCCACCTATAACCAACAGAGACCCTTTTAGCTTTGTTGGCAAAACGTCAAGAGATAAGACAACTCATAGAACCAATCTCCATGATTACTTACTATTTATCGTCTTTAGAATAGGATTTTGATTCATAATTACAATTTACGTACGGTAAGGATCATAATCGTATAGCTCATTATATAAGAAAAAAACACCCATTACCATATTTGTTTATTTGGTAGAGATAACTAATTGTACAGATAAAAATATTCTATGCTAGTTAAAAAAGAAAAACAAAAACTACTGTATTTTGCTAGGAACAAAAAGACAAATTAAGCTGACTATATTTATAATTTTAATTAATACAGAAATAAAGAAGCTCAAACATGGCTATGTATTGAAGCTTCAGAGTGTAATAATACTAGTAGCCAAGAAAATTATTAGCGTGGGTTTGTTACATGATTAAAAAAGAAACCTTCAATCAAGTTTTTAGTATTACAATAGTAGTATTAGTTAGTATTATTAACAAAGATCATCGTTATCCATTATTGATTCCCTCTTCTTTCTCACTATTTTCGAGACGACGTTATTAGGCTTTGCTTTTTTCTCTACTACCTCTCTCTATCTTCTCTATAAAACCACTCTTTCTCCTTGTGAGCCACTCACTATACTCATTGCACAAAGACAAAGAAGCTAACAAACGTTTAACGTTTATAGAGAGAGAGAGAGAGAGATGGAAGGGAAAGAAGAGGATGTTCGAGTGGGAGCGAACAAGTTCCCAGAGAGGCAACCCATAGGGACGTCGGCTCAGACGGACAAAGACTACAAGGAGCCACCTCCAGCGCCACTGTTCGAGCCAGGCGAGCTGAGTTCTTGGTCCTTCTACAGAGCCGGGATAGCCGAGTTCATAGCCACTTTCCTGTTTCTTTACATTACGGTGTTGACAGTGATGGGAGTGAAGAGAGCTCCAAACATGTGTGCCTCTGTTGGGATCCAAGGCATCGCTTGGGCTTTCGGTGGCATGATCTTTGCCCTCGTCTACTGTACCGCTGGAATCTCCGGTAAAAACCCATTCATACCCTTCTTTCTAGTTATCTAATACTACTCAATATAATTGGTCTTCTCTTTTGATGCATGCAATTTAGACCTAGTGGCTAGTAGTAGTAGCTCTGTTTTTCGAATTGAGAGAGTTGTTGATGATTCAAATTTTGTGTGACTATTTCAGGTGGGCACATAAACCCAGCGGTGACGTTCGGTCTGTTCTTAGCTCGTAAACTGTCGTTGACGAGAGCTGTCTTCTACATCGTGATGCAATGTCTCGGAGCCATCTGCGGCGCTGGAGTTGTCAAAGGCTTCCAGCCTAATCCTTACCAGACCTTCGGCGGCGGAGCCAACACCGTCGCTCACGGTTACACCAAGGGATCTGGCCTCGGCGCCGAGATCATCGGAACCTTCGTCCTTGTCTACACCGTCTTCTCCGCCACTGACGCCAAGAGAAGCGCGCGTGACTCCCACGTTCCGGTAACTTTCGAGTTCCTACCCAAAATCTTAATTTGATTGATGTTTTGAGAAAGAAAGATTTGGTAATCTTATTGATTTGGGGTTTGCAGATTTTGGCTCCACTACCAATAGGATTCGCAGTGTTTTTGGTTCACTTGGCGACGATTCCAATCACCGGAACTGGGATCAACCCAGCTAGGAGTCTTGGAGCTGCAATCATCTACAACAAGGACCACTCTTGGGACGACCACGTGAGTGTCTCCCTCACATCCCATTACATAATACAATGCGAACATATTGATCTGTCTTTTTATATTTATTTTGGTTCTTTGTTGGTTGGTTGGGTTTGCAGTGGATCTTCTGGGTTGGACCATTCATTGGAGCAGCTCTTGCAGCTCTTTACCACCAACTTGTCATCAGAGCCATTCCTTTCAAGACCAGAAGCTGATTTTGTTTCTTTTTAAGTTCACTGTTGCTTTCTCTTGGTTTGTACTTTTTGTATCGATTGAGCTTTTGGTAATATTTGAGATCTCTGGTCATATAATGTTGTTTCTTCAAATGGATTTGTCTTTTTCTTCGTTCTCGGTTATTTGAGATGATTTATCTGGTTTAATCGTTAATGGGAAGTACTGTATATGTCTGGTTTAATTTGAGAAATTTTCAAAATTAATTTAAAGCTTTTCTAATTTCTGTTCCGGTTTAAATAAGACCAAGCGTAACATATGGGTTCCGGCTTCTGGGTATCTCGGGTCGTTGGCTTAACCAAGATTAATTTAGCCCATCTACAATTAGCCCATCTGCATTGGTCCTCTTTTGCACTCACCAACATTTTGCTAATGTGCCCTTTTCTGGATGCTACCATCTTTTTTATATCAATCCACTCCAAAGCTTTTCTTAGTTTGGTACGATAGATAGCCAACCAAAGTTGAGAGAAAACATTCTTACTATTTTTATTTTTACGGTCTTTTTGCTAGAAAGAAACTCGTCAACAGTGGATTACCCACTGCCTCACTTTTTTTTTTTGTTAGTTTCTACTTTCTATCTTTAAAGTGTATGTTATGTGATTAAACTATTGTTTTTTTTTTTTTTGACAAAGATTAAACTATTGTTATCTGCTTGGAATTAAAAATCTATATAAACCATAGTAATTGCGTGCATACCGGTATTTCTCAAGCTCGTATGTCTGCGTATAGCAGTAAAATTACGAACCCATAAAAACTGTTACATTTATATATGATGAATGCATGGTACGAACCCATAAAAACTGTTACATTCATATATGATGAATGCATGGTGTTTGTATCGGGGATTACACAGTTTAAACAAATAAGATTTAGTGGGAAAGAGCGAGCAAGTTCTTTATTAATCGGGGAAAACGTGAGATCGTCACTTAAATAAGTCGAATTAGAGCTTGTTAGTTCACAGACGAACTAGTAAGTTTACAATGACGAACTGAAAACAAGAACGAATTATACGAGAGATAATAGCAGTTTTCGATGCAAAGTATTGCTCTGTAGGTATTGTCTGCGGGTCCGGATCCTTTCTCCAATAGATGTCTCGAGCTATTTATAAGCGAATGTAGAGTTAGAGCACTCTAGGGTTTTCTGTGTGAAATCCCGAGATTGTCCTCCGAGGTTGGCCCATTTCCTTCTATCTCTGGTGAGTCTTTGTTGGGCCGAGTTGGCATATGGGGCAAAGCCCATATCCAACAATAGTCCCCCCCTTAGTCCGGCGAGCGAGGTATTTCTGCGATCGGCGGGCGTACTTTGAGTCTTAACATATGCCTGCTCGGCGTTAGGCGTTCCAGACTGCTTCAAGAAGATCTAACTTTTTGTGGTGATGGTTCAAGCGATAGTTTGTGTTGAGCTCGGAGCTCGTTCTGATGTTGTATGCGTTGAGTGTGGTGTTCTAGAGCGCGAAGCTTGTATGAATGTTATGTGTCTTGAGCACGTCTTTGCGGAGCGTGGCGCCTGGCGCGTGGAGCGTTGAGCGTGGATCTCATCTAGATGTTATGCGCCTTGAGCACGTTTTTACAGAGTGTAGTGCTTGATAATGCATCTGCAATGGTTGAGGACGGAGTTGCCGCACATAGTTCGTAACCAAGGATCAAGAAAATTGAGCCAGACTGGCATGCGGAGATTGAGGTCGGCGAGCTTGAGATTGAGGTCGGCGAATGAGTTTGAGGTCTCCGAGATTGAGGTCGGCGAGCGAGAGAGTGAGATTGAGGTCGCCACCGAGAGTGAGATTGAGTTCGGCGGCGAGAGTGAGATTGAGGTTTCCACCGAGAGTGAGACTGAGGTCGGCGAGAGTGAGATCATCGTCGTCGAACGGGGTCGAGAGGTGAAGAGAGGTCGGCGGACAAGGATTGATGAGTGCTGAGGTTGGTTCTTGCGAGATCGGCGGATTGAGGTCGGCGGGATGCTGCACGATGCCCCGGAGTTCGGAAAATCCTCATTCTAGGTCGGCGCTTGTCCTACCATTGGGGTGAGCTCCAAGGTCAACTCCTAAGATGGGTGTTCATGATGTGCGCTCGCATTCCACGTCCAAGCTGGAGGTAGGCACAAAACTGGAGGTCGGCACCAAACTTGAGGTAGGCGCCAAGCTGGAGGTCGGCACCGAAATTGAGGTAGGCACCTAGGTAGAGGTTGGCATCAAGCTTGAGGTAGGCACCAAGCTGTAGGTTGGCGCCAAGCTGGAGGTCGGCACCAAGCTGTAGGTAGGTGCCAAGAGACTCGAGTGTGAGAGCGTCGATTGTGAGGGCGTCAAGCATGATAGTGGCAAGCGTGAGTGAGTCGTGCGTGAGAGCGTTTGACTGTGAGGGCGTCGAGCATGATAGTGGCAAGCGTGAGTGAGTTAGCATGAGAGCGGCAAGCGCGAGTGAGTCGACTATGAGGGCGTCGAGCATGAGGGCGACATGCATTTGAGCGTATGCTTGATATGCAACAAGGCTTTGTGCTTTACTGGAGTAAAGTGGTAGGCGAGACGGACTCGCCATACCTTTAGGTGTGGCTTTTGTGTCCGGCTTATCCTGTTGGTGTTTGGGGTTGGCAAGAACTTGCAAGCCGGAGCTTGGCTTATTAGTCCAGGCGCCCTCAAATTAGTGCGAGACTTGCTCGGCTTTTTGCTTGGTTTCGAGATGTATTTTATGGGGCGAGACGTCTCTCGGCTTACCCTGTTACGTGTTTCGAATACCAAGTTTTAGGTTGGTAGTTGAGATGAGCTCGTCGTACCTTTTAGGTGCGGCCCTGGTGTCCGGCTTACCCTGTGGGTGCCCCGAGGTCGGCAGGAGTGTGCAAGTAAGAACTTGGCTTATTCAAACTTGACCGCCTGCTAGCTGAATGCGAGACTGGGCTCGGCTTTTTTTGTGCGGATTATTTCACCGCTGCATCCATGTGGAACGCGTTTTTAATCGAACACCTGGCCAGGGTGACGATGTAGAAGCTGGACACTCGTTAAAACGGACTCGTTCGAGAGAGCTTATTTGACTAAGAGTACTCTTGCGAGTGTAATTTTTTTTTTGTAAATGACTTCTTTTGAAGAGTTGATGAGCTCGGCATGTGAGCGTTCTTTTTTTTTTTGTTTTTTTTTTTTTTTTTTTTTTGCTAATGATATTATGATGTTTAACTCACCGTTGATCTTCGGTGTTGAGCTGCGAGTTGGTCGTCGATGTCGAGCTGCGAGGCCATTGTTTGGATTGGGTTTATGGACAGACCATTGCGTAAAACCGAAATTGTGAAGGTTTGGGGAGCTCTTGCGTGAACCCGACTCCTACGTGGGTGGTTTGTCGTTGGATTGATGATCGGCTTGCAGGTAGTAGAGACGAGCTTGGTAGGTCGACAACATAGATAAGTTTGAAAGGTCAATTGTTTGCCAGAACGCCAAGTATGAATGTTGGGAAGATCAGAGCTAGTGAGGTCGTTTCTCGCGATATTGAAGATATCAGAGGGTAGCGAATTGGTTTGGGTGAGGTCGATCTCGCCGAACTGAGCTCGGCGCCACTCTCAGGTTTCGTCAATCGAGAGACACCGTGAATATCCGACGGTCCTTCCTTTGAGTGCGGTATACGATGAATTTCCGGAAACGGGCGTGTCGCGAATCGAGGTGACGGATTATGGCAGTAAAATTTCCGTTTTACTTATTTATGTCTCCCCATCTCCTCTTTCTTCTCCATAAAAAGGTAACTTTCTCTCTCTATGCTTTTATTTTTACGCTTTTACTTCTTTCTCTCTCTACTTTTCTCTCCCCTTTTTTGGTCACACATCCTTGAAGACCTAGCAGCCGCCGCCGCCGAGCTTCTCATGCGGAGATCGTCGATGGTCGGTGGACGGCGACATACGAGTTTTGCGAGCTCGGCCGAGAAAGGCGATGTGCGTGAATCCGGCCGATCGACGGAGATCGACGAGTCCCAACGGAGAGATTCGGAGGTCGGCGGAGAGGACGAGGTCGGCAAGAGGATATTCGGAGGTCGGCGCCATACGAGTTTCGCCCGCCCGGCCGAGAAAAGCGGCGAGCTTGAATCAGGTCGATCGGCGGGAATCGAGTGCGGCAGAGTGAGCGAGATCGGCGCCCGGATGGTCGGCCGAGAGAGCAAGATCGGCGCCTGAATGGTCGGCCGAGAGGACGAGATCGGCGCCCGGATGGTCGGCCGAGAGGACGAGGTCGGCGCCCGGATGGTCGGCCGAGAGGACGAGGTCGGCGCCCGGATGGTCGGCCGAGAGGACGAGGTCGACGCCCGGATGGTCGGCCGAGAGGACGAGATCGGCGCCCGGATGGTCGGCCGAGAGGACGAGGTCGGCGCCCGGATGGTCGGAGATCGGCGCCGTGTCGATTTCGTGAGTCCTGTTGAGAGAGGCGAAGCGTCCATACCTGGTGGATCGGCGGAGATCGGCGGATCGGATCGAGAGGATTCCGGATTGAGCGGGGTGATCGGCGCTTTTCCGCCGAGAATGGTTGGATCCGGCGAGTTTGGCGTGGGAGATCTCGGATGTTGGCCTGGCGTCGGTGAGATCAAGATGAGGAATCTCGGAGCTCGGCCTGGCGTCGGTGAGATCGGTATGGAAGGCATGTCCGAGGCTGGCATAGTTGAGGGCGTTGGTCGACTTGATTCCTGTTTCGTTGATATCTCCCACGAGTTTGATTCCGACGATGGCGACCCAGATCTTATGATGGGAGGGCGCCAAAACACGGAGATATTGGGAGGTCGGCGTGATTTAAGCAAGTCCGACACTCGCGATATTGGGTCGATCGGAGGAGATCACATTGAATTCGACTTTCGGGAGAGAGCGGCCGAGAGCTGTGGTCGGCCAAATATCGGGGATCGAAGATCGGCCCGCGTCAAGACCACCATCTAATGGAGTAAATTAAGTGAGTAACCATTGACCAATGTAAAATAACCAAAGAGGAAAGCAGTGAGGCTGGTCGAAGAACGCGGCACGACGACCATGTTGCGAATGGGATCACTTGTGACCCGGTTGGGATCGATGTGGGAGATCGACGAGGTCAGCATTTGTGCGCTCGACGCCGACCTTGACGAGATCGACATTACTCGCGACATTACTCGCGACACTCGCAGGGTTCGGCCAAGTGATGAGAGGGAGACGAGAGATCGGCACAATAGTGTGCTCGGCACATCCATGCTCGGCGGCGACGAGCTTGGCGCGACTGATCTCCGAATTGCGGTTGGTTCTGATTTTGATGAAGGCGATGCTGATCTTATGTGTGGAGGTCTCGGTTTTCGGTCATCAGGCGATAAGGCCCCAAGTGAGAGAGATCGGCTAGGGGGTACGGACGAGGTCGGTATTTCGAACAGAAAGGAAAGTCGTCCTTCGACGAGCTCCCGAGTTCTAACATATACGCGTGGTAAAACTCTTGCGGGAATCCAGCGTGCTTTTACCGAAGAGTTCGCGGCTTATAAAGACGTTTTTGATGATGTTAGTGTCGGTATTGGAGCGGAGTGTGGAGACTTCGATAGTTTGGCCAACGACTACAATTTTGCTGATATTCTCGAGTTTAGTGAAGATAGCGACAGTGGTTTTGGTGGGAGTCCTATGGATGTCGTCCCGGCCGAGGATCCTGGTCCTCGTTCAGCTGTTTTGGTTCTTAGTGCTGCGTCGATTGGTGCTAATCTTTCAGCCGGTCCGGCCGATCACGGTCCTTCGGCCGGGACGGCCGCCTGCTTCCTGAAACCGGCAGTTTGCTTTGAGGGTGAGCGGTTGTACGTCAGAGTTGGCGAAATCGACACTATGGGTGAGGGGGTCGGCTAGTGGAGGTCAGTGTGGCGTTGTACGGTGCCCTAGAGGTCGTCCCTGTGTGGGTGGCATATCTCCAATCCATGTCGGCACTTGTCTAACGTTAGGGTGAACTCCGAGGTCGGCTCATAATTAGAGGTGGCAAGGTTGACTATACAAGTATATTGGAGGCGTATTGGGAGATATGAGCGAGAGAGGTCAGCAGGATATTCTCCAAAGAACAAAACCTAGCCGTCGCTCGTCGCTTCTTTGCCGATAGTAGGTCGGCAGGATATTCCGTTGACCGTCGATCGAGATGACCTGATGGTGGTTGGCGGTCGCCCTGGTTCAGCCCGCGCGCATAAACTTTGAGGGCGGCATCATAAGAAACAAATCTGACCTAGAGGGGGTCTAGGGTTTCCGTCGTGAATTTCCGAGATTGCCCTTTTGCGGGAATTAATGACTTGCTTCCAATCTTGTATGGCCGAGAATACAACTAACGAATCTCGTTGGGCTGAGTGGCATGTTGGGCGTAGCCCATATCCAACAATAGTCCCCCCTTAGTCCGGAGAGTGGCAGTCCTTCTGCGATCGGCGGGCATACTTAAATCGTCCGTAATATGTCTGCTCGGCACAGATTGTCTCGGTTTGCCTTTGGGGACGAAATTGTTATAGTAGCTCTTTTGTAAATGCCAGGCTCGTCCTTCGAGCATGGAGGAGGATCGATTGGAGAGGGTGAGCGGTGATGTCGGCTTTGGTTGTCGCGAGCTTGGCGACACCTCTCATGAGGTCGGCACTTCTCATGGTGATGCTTTCGACGATATCGATATTGATATTAAGGAAGAGTGGAGTTTTGGTTTCAGCAACAAGGGTTTGACTGACGATCGTGATTTTGACGACATTCTTGAGTTTGGTGAAAAGTGGTGGTTTCATGGATCTTTCTGTGGCTAACGAGAGGCCTACTACATCACCCATGGCTGTTACTGGAGGTAGAATGGGCACTCTGAGCGCTCCCAAAGTCGATGGTGTCTCGGTGCTTGTTCCTCTATTGTTGGAGTTAGTTGATTTGATTAAGGTAAGCTTTTTTATGTTGTAGCGAGTGTGTCAAGTCGCTCGGCTGTTCGCATGTCCTGGCTAACGAGATTGTCGATGATAGTCTACATCAGATATTCGAAGTTGTTTCTGCGTCCAGCAAGCAAGGGAGCTGAGAGGGCGGCATCGTCAGTGAAAACTAGAGCCATGGTTTGGAGATGTTGGGCATGTGTGGCAACAAGAGGTTCTGATGGCGTATCGGGCGCTGGTGTAGAGGTTGTGTTGTTCGGAGTAGCGCCCTCAACTGTTGTCATCGCGGAAGGTGGAGGTGAGAGAGTGGCAGTGTTGGTGACCAGCTGGTCTGCAGCAGGTCCGGCTTCAGCGTGTGCAGCTACGAGAGGCTCAGAGGGCGCGTCGGGCGCTGGTGGAAAGATTGTGCTCGGCAGTGAGCCTTCGGTTGGGCTCGGCAGGGAGCCTTCGGTTGGGCTCTCCAAGGAGTTCGGCAGGGAGCTTAGCGGGGGAACTGTTCGTGTTCTCGTTCGCCCCCATCGCTGTTCCGTTGGCTGCTCCGTTACTTCGTTGAGGTTTTCGCTGGGGTTCGTCATGAGTCTTGAAACTTCGAGGAAGTGAGGATCGTCGGTCTTGATTCGTCAAAAGAAGCGCTTTACTCTTGCCCCACGGTGGGCGCCAATTGTTTGTACCAGGGATTACACAGTTTAAACAAATAAGATTTAGTGGGAAAGAGCGAGCAAGTTCTTTATTAATCGGGGAAAACGTGAGATCGTCACTTAAATAAGTCGAATTAGAGCTTGTTAGTTCACAGACGAACTAGTAAGCTTACAATGACGAACTGAAAACAAGAACGAATTATACGAGAGATAATAGCAGTTTTCGATACAAAGTATTGCTCTGTAGGTATTGTGTGCGGGTCCGGATCCTTTCTCCAATAGATGTCTCGAGCTATTTATAAGCGAATGTAGAGTTAGAGCACTCTAGGGTTTTCTGTGTGAAATCCTGAGATTGTCTTCCGAAATTGGCTCATTTCCTTCTATTTCTGGTGAATCTTTGTTGGGCCGAGTTGGCATATGGGGCAAAGCCTATATCTAACCCATGGCTCAAGGTCTGTCCAACTCCCAACCAATTTACCAATTTTATTAATATATCATTGACCATAAGATACAAGAAACCCCCAAAAAACAAAATCATACTAGGTAACTGATTATTAAAAAAAGTTTTTATTTAAATTTTAAAACTAAGTCAACTAGAATACAACTCTAATATCGACGTTACCTTAAAACGTAAAATCTTGCAATCATAAATAAACGCAATCCGAATTATAATACTTACACAAATCAAAGTCATTTTCAGCTATATTAACTTGGTCAGGCGACCGTCAACTTTAATGCTTCACGTATATTACACATTATACATAATTACATATACACTCCCCCAACTATTCTAATAACTCACTCAATTAATTATACAGCCTTCCATTTAGGTGAGCTACTAAGCTACTTTTATTTCATGTCAATCAGCACAACAACAAAAAAATAACCAACAGCGTGACCAAAAATATATTTATGTAAAACATTGATATATCCACCAAATTTCATCATCTAATAAATACTAGTAAATTAATCTTTCTATTTTAAATTAAATATATCGAATAAATCACTCATATTAAAAATGTAATATATCAGAAAAGAGGTGTAAAATTGAAACCTTTGTCGTGAATGTGATGTGGAACTGAAAAGTTTCATAGAGATAAGTTTTAAAATGAGTGTTAATTTTGTTATGATTGAAAGTTTGAGGAAAAATTCGTAAAAGAAGAATATTAATTGGAGTGATAAGTTATTTGTTTTTGTCAGTTGAGCGACTGGGAAACAAAGCGCATTTAAAACCCCAAGGAGCTTCCCTCTCTTTCTTCCCAAATTCCTCTGTTCTCTCTCTCTCTCTACTACTAAGCCGCCATTATCGAGTGATAGGGAGAGAAAGAGTCGCCGCAAGAGAAAAAATGTCTCCGGCGAAGAAAAGCCGAAGTTTTGCTCCGATAAGTGAGTGTAAAAGTGGAGAGTATGATTCGATCGCGGCGGATCTTGACGGGACTCTGCTTCTATCAAGAAGCTCCTTCCCTTACTTCATGCTCGTCGCCATAGAAGCTGGTAGTCTCTTCCGTGGTTTGATCCTTCTTCTATCTCTCCCTATCGTCATCATCGCTTATCTCTTCGTCTCCGAATCTCTCGGAATCCAAATCCTCATCTACATCTCCTTCGCCGGTATCAAGATCAAGAACATCGAACTCGTCTCTCGCGCCGTTCTTCCACGGTACGTACCATCTCCAGATCTTTGATTCATTCATTCGCTACTTTGTTTGGAATCTCTAGATTTGACTTTAGGGGTTTTGATTTTTTCTTTTAGGTTTTACGCGGCGGATGTGAGGAAGGACAGTTTTGAGGTGTTTGATAAGTGTAAGAGGAAAGTTGTGGTTACTGCGAATCCCATAGTGATGGTTGAGCCATTCATCAAGGATTATTTGGGAGCAGATAAAGTTTTGGGAACAGAGATTGAAGTTAACCCCAAGACGATGAAAGCCACAGGGTTTGTGAAGAAGCCTGGTGTTCTTGTTGCTGATTTGAAGAGATTAGCAATCTTGAAAGAGTTCGGCGAACAATCACCGGATCTTGGCCTCGGTGACCGGACCTCCGATCACGATTTCATGTCCATCTGCAAGGTATCATCTCTATCTCTATCTCTCTCTCTGGTTTGATTTGCATATCCAAATGCTTTGATTTTACTTTTTCTTGAATCTTTAAAACATGGTTTAGGTGGTTATTAATTAAGTAAAGAGCATAAACTGATGTATTTAAAGGCAAATAAATGCAGTAAGGCCTATATAAATGGCGGTGGAGAAGTTTCACATGATCTATGGGAAAATAGATTGAATATTCCATACAGTTTTCACATGCTTTATTTACTCTGTATGCAAGGTGTAGTGTATCATAAACGCATCTAGAACAATTACTTAGTCTTGAAATTTGGAATAAAAATATGATGTTTATTAGGATCAGTAGGTTTTATTATATAAGGTTCAAAACTCATACATGCATATGTGAGAATTCACTGACAGTGACAAAAAAGTAGATAATAGAATAGAATAATACTACAAAGTAGGAGGAGTTTTTCATAAATGCTTCCAACCTATCACCAACTAACGTCCCACATAAGTTGGACGGTCCATTTAATGAATGAATCAATCTATCCATATATGTCAACATGTAATTTCTATAATCGTGTGAATTAGGATAAATGATTTAAAATAATATCTTAACAGGAAGGTTACATGGTGCACGAGACCAAATCAGCCACAACAGTTCCCATAGAGCGTCTGAAGAGCCGCATCATCTTCCACGATGGCCGTCTAGTCCAACGCCCGACGCCGCTAAACGCAATAGTCATCTACCTTTGGCTTCCTTTTGGCTTCATGCTCTCGATCTTCCGCGTCTACTTCAACCTCCCTTTACCTGAACGCTTTGTCCGCTACACCTACGAGATCCTCGGCATTCACCTAACGATCCGCGGCAACCGTCCTCCACCTCCTTCCCCTGGCAAACCTGGAAACCTCTACGTCCTTAACCACCGTACCGCCCTTGACCCCATAATCGTTGCCATTGCTCTCGGCCGTAAGATCACATGTGTCACTTATAGTGTCTCTCGCCTCTCCCTGATGCTCTCACCCATTCCTGCCGTTGCTCTGACCCGAGACCGTGTCGCTGATGCAGCCCGCATGAGACAACTCCTAGAGAAAGGTATGTTCTATGCTCTATTGCTCTCTTTTATCATTGTAGAAAAGCAGAGTGTCTCTGTTTTGCTACTTACCGATTGGTTTCACTATCTCATGGACCCTAAAATCTGAAATGAAGAGAGAACCTAGCTAGGCTCCATTGGTCACACATATATTGAATCAAATACCTTTCGTTTCGTATATAGAAAAATCAGAAAACAGAGCTTCTCTTGTTTTCTACACATACTATTTGGTTCCATTATTATCTCTGTTGTGTTGTGATTTTTATCATATATATTTCAACAGGTGATTTGGTGATCTGTCCTGAAGGCACAACGTGTAGAGAACCATATCTACTAAGATTCAGTGCTCTATTCGCAGAGCTGAGCGACCGGATCGTGCCTGTGGCCATGAACTGCAAGCAAGGGATGTTCAACGGGACGACAGTGAGAGGTGTGAAATTCTGGGATCCGTACTTCTTCTTCATGAACCCTCGACCTAGCTACGAAGCCACTTTCTTGGACCGTTTGCCTGAAGAAATGACGGTAAACGGTGGTGGCAAGACTCCTTTCGAGGTGGCTAATTACGTTCAGAAAGTGATCAGTGGAGTTTTGGGATTCGAATGCACTGAACTTACAAGGAAGGATAAGTATCTGTTGCTTGGAGGCAACGACGGGAAGGTTGAGTCTATCAATAAGACCAAGTCCATGCAGTAATATATATAGTCCAGCTAATTACTGGTTGCTGCTATTTTGCTTGAGACTGGATTTAGGTCTTTCTGGTTTTACCAGTTACCTGTTCTTTTTGTTATGTATTACTCGGGGAAAAGGTTTTGTTGAATATGCACTGGATAATGAATTACATTTGAACTCAACGTACGTACATGTTGTTTTACGATTTTCCGTTGTCTTAACTAATAACTATGAATGATTTGTACACTGTCTACAAATATCTGTGTTATATTTACAAACATAACAGACAGATAGATAAAGTCCAATATACCCTGCCACGAATTCTATCTATCTGCAGAACTGCATTGATCTTACATGATCTTAGAGACCAAGGAGTCAAGGACCATGTGTTGGTGTTGGTGTTGGCCTGTTGGGTCTAGTGTTTCATATGGCATGAAATGCGGTGAATCTCTTATTCTATTTGCTTCTTTCTTGTAGTTGAATATCTTCAGGGGGATCATACTATCAAATCTGGAATTAAAGGTTTTTTGGATGACAATCTATTGGACAGGTATGGCATTTTCTGTAGGAAGGTATAATAAACTTTACTGATTTGATTGTTAGCCATAACCACTACTAATAAGTAGCCATAACCAAACTGAGTGAGACTCAAAGTTCAGAGCAATAAAAACAGAAAATGAAACTCAGGGAAGTACTCAACCTTAGATACAGAGTTACGAGTGAGACTCAAAGTTCAGAGCAATAAAAAACAGACAATGAAACTCAGGGAAGTACTCAAACTGAGATAGAGAGTTATGAGTGAGACTCAAAATTCAGAGCAATAAGAAACAGACAATGAAACTGGGTCAGAGTTAGTCAACCGATATCTCCGAAGTTATCCTATTGATCTTATGGTTTACCTTTTCCCTCCAATCAGGTTTGTTCTCGGAGGGCAGCTGCACACTAGTGACTGTGAGAGAGGAGGAGCTGTTATCCAGCCCCGTCTTAAACTAATATGGGACCTCTGTCAAATTTTTAAAAAACCTAAAAACCCTTAATAAATTTTTTTTTTTTAAAAATTGGACCCGTCTGCTTAAAGAAATTTTTTAATATTTAGGATAGACCCATGGCATTTGCCTACTCTGCCATGGGGTAGAGACGGCCCTGCTGTTATCAAGCGAGTGGATGCTATATCCAACAAAAGATGGCATTGAGGGGTGTAATAAATGGACTTGACCAATTTTCATAAGTGAAAACCTCCTTTGGATTTACAGTTGACGATTTGATGTTATTAATAATGTGGTATAAATAAGAACCACAATAATGTTGTGTTTTTCAAGCCTAAGATCTTTCATTTTTTTTTTTAATAATATATATCAGTTTTTTTTGACAAGTTTTTTCAAAAAGGAAATGAATTATATTTTTAGAATTGCACAAATTTGTAGTTGTTATTTGCTAGTGTACATAAGATATGGTTTTCAATATGAAAATCTTAATTTCATAAGTATATGATTAATCATGTTAATCATTCAGTTTTTTTTTATAAGTTTTTTCAAAAATGTAAATCAGAACATGTCGATTCATATTACCTTTGAGAGTTTAGCTACATCGTTGGGAGAGAGAACCACAGGGTAGCTCCGAATGTAAGGAAGATGCCGCTGGCAAGGGTTGCTAACGGAACAGGATTTGCTGCGTCAACCACTATCCATGCTCTATTACTCTTTAGACTATAGCAGCTCCAAGTGAATACCAACTCCCTCAGGCCAAGAAAAGGACAAAGACCTTGGATCTCAGCTTTGATATGTCAGTTAAATATAGATTTGTATAAATAAGAACCATATAAATAACGTTTTGTGTGATTACTTTTATTCACAGATTCTGTAACTTCTTTGGTATTAGGAGCAACGCCCGACACCATTGAAGCATCGATGACTATGGAAGGGAAAATATTTTTTTTCCAATTTTCCTAACAACATGACAACAATTAGTGTGATTACCATTATTATAATCCCTTCAGTTTTTTGATAAGTTTTTTCAAAAATGAAATGAATTATATATTTAGTATTGCACAAATTTGTAGTTGTTATATGCTAGTGTACATGAGATATGTTTTTAATATGAAAATTTTAATTTCATAAGTATATGATTAATCATGTTAATCATTCAGTTTTTTTTTTAGAATTACACACTTTTGTAGTTGTTATTTGCTAGTGTACATGAGATATGGTTTTCAATATGAAAATCTTAATTTCATAAGTATATGATTGATCATATTAATCATGTTAATTATTCACTTACGACAGAGAAAACCATTAATTCTTGTTAATCTCGTCATAGAATATAAGATCGGCTCACCAAAAAAAATAGAAGATAAGATCTACATGCTAGTTATTAAGGGATGACTTTTATATATATATATATATATATATATATATGTGGTTTTTATGATGTATCAAATTATAAACAATGCACAAAGCATGTGCTTACGGTCCGCTTCTATTTGTTTCTCATCCCTGTTTTTGTCAATAATCTCTTATAGTTCTACTGGCAAAAGGGTTGAGCGGAGGAGTGTGAGGTGGCGGGTTCGATTCTCCGATTTGCGATAAGACTTTAGAATATATTTTTTTCTTTTTCCCTTTCTTCCTCTTCCTCTTCTCTTTCTTTCGCGATATTCGTGAACCACAAAACGAAGAGAATTATTATTTTTTTTTTTTTTTACAAAATCGGAACCTGGCAATCGGAGCTTTTGATTAACCAAACTCCAATCTCCAATCGAAGCTTTTGATTAACCAATCGGAATGACAAATCAATGCTTTTCTGATGGTAAATTCCTCTCTCTCTCTCATTTTATGAATTCTTGTTTAGTGAGGGATTAGAAATTAGGGTTGTTTGATTTTCGAAAATTAGTGTTCTTCAAAATATGTTTCTGTCTGTGTTTCTAGGCATGATTGTAATTAGGGTTAACGAAATTAGCAATGAATGAAGATGATTTTAGGTATAGATTGTTTGTTTTCATCGGTCTTGTCCGTTGTTTGATTTATACATTGTGTCTGAGTGTGCCTATTTTAATATTTTCGTTTCGTTATCTTCCCTCTCATTTGTGTAAAGCTAATTCTGTTCTCCTTTTAATTCCCCATGGGAGACAAAAAGTGAATTTCCTGCGGTTTTAAGCTGGAAAAATATAGCTAAGCCAATGATGAATCACACTATATGGAAGCGACTGATGGATCATTCATAGAAGAGAAAGAGAGTGCTATGGTGTGGCATCTCCATGTGTCAGTTTTTTTATGTGGGTCTCACTGTATCTGTTTTGAGTATAATGTCTTAGTACACGTTCTTGAGACTGATAATGACAAAAAATTGCAGTGGGTGGGGTTTACTTTGCTGAGAATTTCAACCCGGAGTTGAGAAAAAACTGGAAGAGCTTCTCAATTAAAAACTACTTTGACCAGCACGGGGTCTTTGTATCGGTGATGACCGGTTCAATGCTTCTCTCGTCGAGGTCATAATATCTTCAACCATCATCTAAGAACTGCGTTTCTATGTCATCGCTTTTTTAGTTATGTTTTGAGATCAAAACCAGATGGAAGAAGTAGCGAAGAGTTTCCATGTCATCGCATCAAATTATTTCAGCATTACAAGATAACTAGCCAAGAACTCGGAGTTTCCTCTCTTGGAGATGCAATTGTTTGTCGGATCGCTGCACGCAACACATTGTAAATGAAGAGATGTCTCTTTCTTTCTTTCTTTCTTTTTATCACCAGTTATAGTTTTCTCCTTTATATTCAAATTAAACTCTTTGTTTGTTTGCTTTACTCTTATTTCTGCAGATATGGAGTGGCTTGGAACCAAGTGAACTCTCTCTGTTCCTTAGTGGCCTACGTCCACAATGTAAGTCTTCCGTAGGATCATATAAATGAAATCAGTAACAGATATGAATGAAATCATATTAGCGGAGGATCATATGAATGAAATCATATTAACACTGGTGTTATTTTTGGTAGACATGGTTAAGGGTTTCTCAGAAGCTTCACACAACAAGTCAAGTGGTCGTAGGTGCAATCGTGGGTTCTGTTTACTCCACCTTATGGTATGTAACTTGGAATTCACTTGTTCTTGAAGCCTTTACCTCATCATTCTCAATACAAGTAGCTGTCTTTCTGGTTGCTGCTATGTCTGCTTTAGGTTTTGCAGTATATGTACTACTTAACTGGTTTAAAGATGACAGATGAGAGACTGATAATTATCAGTACTTAGAATGTATAAGGAATGCATTTGTTTCTTCTTATAATTGAATGGAGGTGAGGTTTGGGTCCAAATTGAATGGACTGGTGTTTGCTTATAGTCCCTCAGCCATCTACCTTGGTGACCTGTGAAATCACACACACGGTTCTGATCATTTTAGTTTGCCTTCCATTATATTGTTGGAAGAAGGAAGAAGATTATGAACGATGAAGAGATGATGGTGGCAAGACAGAGCCAAGAGTTTGGCCCGAGGATTGGTGAGATGGGTTTTCTGATAGGTTTGGGTTGAAGCGTAGGGTTTTGATGGTATTCCTATTGTGATGAGTTGATTCTCTCGCTGATATTTCCTTCTCTCGGGTGACGAAGGCTTTGATCTGGATGTCTACAAACGAGGTGTTGAAGAAGGACAAAAAACAGAGGAATCATGATCAGTAGTTAAACTCACTAGGGTTTTTGGAGAAATTGAGCTCAACGGCGTCACAGGGAAGAACACGAGCAGAGACTAGCTTGACATTGTTGCGCGACTGGAGAGATCTCAAAAAACGATCGACGATGAAGATGTAGAAACCGGGAAAAGGGATCAGCGCATGAGAGATGCCGACGTGGAAGACGTAGAAGAGCATGAAGACGATGTAGAGATAATGAGTATAGAAGAAGACTTCGAAGAATCTCCTCCTTATGTTCGGATACGTGGTTACCCACATCATAAGTCCAGCAACCAGAGATATCGCTCCGGCTAAATTCGAGACACCGGTACTGTCCCACTCCAACATCTATTTCCACGAACGTTTAAGGGCATTTAATTAATGTAACATATATAATAGAACAATATCAATGATGAATATTGAATAATGTACCAATAAGATACTAACTAACCTTGGAGATTTGATTTCTGGATATCCAATAGATTAAGTAACAGAGACCGTGGCTGGTGAATATGATCATGGTCAAGTGTCCCAGCCATATGTGGTACTTGATGCTTGACTCGGACGTAATCCCCACTGCAGTCAGCAACGACGACCCACGAGCCACTGGATAGAACAAGAACGCTAAGCATATGTCCCCTACTATACCTACCCGTACTGCTATTAACTCCAGTCTCCATCTTTTCAGTTTTGCCACAAAAAAAACAAATTAAATACAAAAGGCCAAGTCAATTAATAGCTTAACTATTATTAGTACATGTCAATGTTATTTTACAAAAATTGTCAATAGTTAATAGGTTAACTAATAGTCCATGTCAATGTTATTTTACAAAAAAAATTCAAATATCTGTGTTAGATTTACAAACATAACAGACAGATAAAGAAAGTCCAATATACTCTTCCACGAATTCTATCTATCTGCAGAACTGCATTGATCTTACATGATCTTAGAGACCAAGTAGTCAAGGACCATGTGTTGGTGTTGGCTTGTTGGGTCTAGTGTTTCATATGGCCTGAGTCTTCTTCTCCATCACTGGAAGTCACCGTAATCACCATTGATACGATGAAAGGAGCACTCAATATTTGCGGTTTCAATCTCTTTGCATAATCGATTCACTCTTTTCTTAGTCCTCGTCTTTGTTAAAAGTTTCGATCTTTACTTCAGTTGAAACCCCAATTCGATTTGGATTTGAAATTTACCTTATTCAAAGTACTCTTTTTTTTTTTCTTCAAATTTACTTTGATTTTATACTTTTGCGTAGTCGAGGATTTGCTTTTGATTTCTCCTTCTTCATCTCCATCTCCGACCTCGAGAGAAGCAAAAAAAAATGGCAGAAGAATCGAATATGGAGCGAAAACACATTTAATAATTTCTAAATATCAGACAATAGAGATAGTTTCTGGCCACCATTAATCAAACATGCATGGATTTAGAAAGATCTGGAAGATTAAGAAACTAATCAAGGGATTTGAGTTAGCTTGCATACGACCCTGAAGTTGAAGGAGAAGACTCTAGGCAACCTATGATAGATAAATATATGTGTTTGTGTTCCAATGTTGTTAAAATAATTTAGCTAAGTTGGTTAGAACATGTTACTTTCTGTTTAGAGGTAAGCGGTTGAAAGCCCATCATTTCAATTTTTTTAAAAATACAAAACGACGTTGTTTATAATTTTACAGAATTTATTAAGAGAAACTTATTCCGTTAGATGATATAATGACGTGTCTTATTTGACAAAACCAACAAAAGTTTACGATTAAACTAAAAAATCAATTAAAGTTGGAGTTTTATTTCAACACATACAAAGTTGATACTTTTTTTTTTGTAAAATTCAAGACAATTATGGAAGGGAAAAGATTTTTCCAATTTTTCTAAACAACATGACAACAACAAGAGGTTAGTGTAATTACCATTTTCATAATCCCTTCATCAACAAGAGAGATAAATTTTGGGATCTATTATTTCAGTTCTCGTCTAAAATATATAGCTACGAAAATGAACCAAAAACTACTCTAAATAAATACTCTAAATATTGGAAAATTAAGTAAATAATGGTTTTTCTCATTAACCATAAAACATTTTCTACAAAGTTTAGTATTTATACAACCTAATAACCAGAAGTAAATCATATAAATTACAATCAAGTAAACCGGAATACATATTCTAAAACTAAACTCTTTAACTTCTTACCGTGTTCATCATGTTTTCAACCAGACACTCAGAATTCATCATTACCTCCCTGACAAACTCTTGGCTAGTGTTTATGTGGAGAGAGATGCAATGACTCTCTTCAGTGGGGATCTGCATCAGTTGCTTACCAACCAAAGGATCCAAAGACTTTACCACTAGCTAGTGTTTGCTAGTGTACATGAGATCTGGTTTTCAATATGAAAATCTTAATTTTATAAGTATATGATTAATTAATCATGTTAATCATTCAGTTTTTCATAAGTGTTTTCAAAAATGAAATGAATTATATTTTTTAGAATTGCACAAATTTGTAGTTGTTATTTGCTACTAGTGTACATGAGATATGGTTTTCAATATGAAAATTTTAATTTCATAATCATATTAATCATGTTAATTATTTACTTACGACAAAGAAAATCATTAATTCTTGTTAATCTCGTCATAGAAGATAAGATCGGCTCACCAAAAAAATAGAAGATAAGATCTACATGCTAGTTATTAAGGGATGACTTTCATATATATATATGATTTTTATGATGTATCAAATTATAAAGTATAAACAATGCACAGAGCATGTGCTTGCGGTCCGCTTCTAGTTATCTATTCTCAGTCCTGCTTTTGTCAAAAATCTCTTATAGTTCTACTGGTAAAGGGTTCGGTGGAGAAGAGTGATGTGGCCGGTTCGATTCTCAGATTTGCGGGTATAAATTAGGTTTTTTTTTTTTTTTTTTTTGGCTTGTGGCCTTCTAATTGTTAGCGACATTTGAATTTAAAAATTCACAAGCTAAAACTAATAGATTCAAACTGAAGATTCTCAGCCGAATCCAAAGAACATATCTTTGCTACCTCTTGCCTCATCTTCTTCGGACCACACACAAGAACTCCCACGCTCGAACCCTAGAAACCAACTAGGAGCTCTGTTACACACAATAAACAGAGTTAGAACTCACAAAAAAATAATCATTTATAGCAGTATGATCTGAAATAGACTTACTGTTAAGATTAGGCCTCTCTCCATAATGAATGTCGGTAGATTGCGAGAGCAATTGCTGCGCCGAGCTCTCCATAATCAACAGAGAGAAATCACCGACGTATTGGTCATTTTTCTTACAATACCTTTTTTTGCTCCACAACATAGCAGCCGTACAAGTAGCCACCACGCTAATGGAGATTGTAAGAAGGTAAATGAGCGACTTATGAGCCGAAGTGTACTTTTCCGTGGCTTGGTCGATATGATATCTCGTGATAAGTGCGATGATGACAATAAAGATTATGAACGAAGAAGTGAGGATGGTGGCAAGACAGAGCCAAGAGTTTGGCCCGAGGATTGGTGAGATGGGTTTGTCTGATACGATTGGTTTGAAGCGTAGGGTTTTGATGGTATTCCTATTGTGATGAGTTGATTCTCTCGCTGATATTTCCTTCTCTCGGGTGACGAAGGCTTTGATCTGGATGTCTACAAACAAGGTGATGTCCGTGGTGAGACCAGTGGTTGGTAGAATAAGGTCGAGCATGGAGAGCTCTGAAGAGTTTTTGAACGCGCAGATGAGGGTCATTTTGGGGGTTTTACATTTGTGCGTTGAACTCATGTAGAATAGGTCGCGGATTATGGAGATAAACGGTGTAATGCCACTGCCTCCACTCACCATCACCAGAGATTCATGTCTGTTCTCAAACATGCAAAGAAAAAAACAGAGCATTAAAAGTTACTTGTGACGTAAGAAACTGAAAGTTGAACTTCTCTGTTTTGGATTAAAGTGAATTACCTTAGGAAATCAGTGGAATTAGGGCCGTAGGGTCCCTCGACTGAAACAGCGAGTCGTTCTATCCGATCAGAAGAAAGCATCTCGTAAAGCTTAGTGGACCATTTTCCTTGGCTCTTGATCATAACACTTAACGTATCTGGTTCGAGTTTGCTACTAGAAGTTATCGTAAATGGATGCCACTGAAGCTTCGAAATACTCGGTATGTTCACGAACATTGTACTTGTTGGGCTATACATCAACACTGTAAAATCAATTTTAGCATATGATTTACTGAATCATGATCGATTGAAGAAGGACAAAAAACAGAGGAATCATGATCAGTAGTTAAAACTCACTAGGGTTTTTGGAGAAATTGAGCTCAACGACGTTACAGGGAAGAACACGAGCAGAGACTAGCTTGACATTGTTACGCGACTGGATAGATCTCAAAAAAAGATCGACGATGAAGATGTAGAAACCGGGAAAAGGGATCAGCGCATGAGAGATGCCGACGTGGAAGACGTAGAAGAGCATGAAGACGATGTAGAGATAATGAGTATAGAAGAAGACTTCGAAGAATCTCCTCCTTATCTTCGGATACGTGGTTACCCACATCATAAGTCCAGCAACCAGAGATATCGCTCCGGCTAAATTCGAGACACCGGTCCTGTCCCACTCCAACATCTATTTCCACGAACGTTTAAGGGCATTTATTTAATGTAACATATATAATAGAACAATATCAATGATGAATATTGAATAATGTTCCAATAAGATACTCACTAACCTTGGAGATTTGATTTCTGGATATCCAATAGATTAAGTAACAGAGACCGTGGCTGGTGAATATGATCATGGTCAAGTGTCCCAGCCATATGTGGTACTTGATGCTTGACTCGGACGTAATCCCCACTGCAGTCAGCAACGACGACCCACGAGCCACTGGATAGAACAAGAACGCTAAGCATATGTCCCCTACTATACCTACCCGTACTGCTATTAACTCCAGTCTCGCTTGCCATCTTTTCAGTTTTGCCACAAAAACAAATTAAATACAAAAGGCCAAGTCAAATAGCTTAACTAATAGTACATGTCAATGTTATTTTACAAAAAAATGTTTATAAAAAGGTCAAATTGTTTTGAGTGATTAAGAAAACTATGCGTCACTTCTTATTTTAAGACGCACAACTATATAATATAATGTAGTTCAGTGAAAACAGAAAAGTTGATTTATACTCTATATATTCTCATCATATATCAAACAAAAAATGCCCTGCAAATATGATCATTATATATGAATGCTATATTTATGTTCATGCACAAAAAATCATCTATAAATAAAACTTACAGGATCTCTCCGTCAAGTGCTGCTGATTCAGGAGTGATAGTGACAAAGGTATTGTAAATGTAATTGGTTAGGCTCCAAAGAAGAAGAGCCATGAACATTGTCAAAAACATAACCTCAGTCACTGTCACTATTCCTAATGGTCCCTTCACTAACATTGGTCTTCTCAATACACCAAACTTGTCTCTCTTCTTCTCCGCTCCGCTTTAACATTTACGAAAAAGAAAGAATCTAAAATTAATTAAAATTTTAAAAGCTATTAATCATAGAGCAATCAGTTGGTAGCTAGGCGTTTGATTACGTATTTAATTGGTTAACCGTCGTTTGTTTCTTCAAGTGAAGGTAGATACATCCCAGAAAAGCCAGTAGAATCATGGGGAACATGTAAAGCAAAAGGTTCACTCCTAATAAAAGAAAGAAATTCATTATATGTAATTTATGATCATATATTCGTATATATATATAAAAAAAATTATTTATCGAGTGGGTTACCTGGTTTCCCATAGTAAATCGATTTACCGAGCTTGGCACGAATGGAGATTAACCAGATTTTCTTATAGGTCGAAGTTGGCATCATAATCCAAATAAACATAGTTCCCATCAAAATCACCATCGTTAAGAGTTTAATCACCTTCTCAATCACTGTTTTATTCATTTCTCCTAATCTTATGGCACAAGTGATGAAATTCCAAGAAATAAGAAGAAAAAAAAAACAAAGCAAAATAGAGATTGCTATGAATTTTACAGAATCCATATATATAGTATGTTTTAAAAAAAAAATTACATGTCTATGTTATTAATTTAGACCAATGCTAATTATTATTTTACAACAAATGCAGAAAAGAAAATCCAATAATTAAGCATATAGAGATTAAAATATATATTATTACTTCTGTATAAAAAAAATGAAATCTAAGTATCTTTTGAAATGATTTATGATTTTTTTAAATAATAGAAGAAAAAGTGTTCTGGTAAAAGGAATTAGGAAGAACCCCAAATGTTGAAAAAAAAAATAGGCTACTCGTTTGTAGATGTTCAAAAAATATGAAAATCGATTTAAAAAAAAAAAAAATTGAACTCGTGGAAGAGCCCAAGTAACGTGTGTCATGTTCCTAATGTCAACGAAAAATGGAAAGCAGATCGTTGAGCTTTATGGTTCAGCTCTTCCGGAGTGTGTCTTTGCTTCGCCGATGTGTGTTGAGACACAAATCTTCACGTGTCCTTTAGTCACGAAAGGTAATCTAAATAATAATATCTTCATAGAAATATGTTTCCTATTCTCTTTCTAGTCAACGATTTTATTCCACGTAGTGAGTTTTGAATATCCGGAAAATCCCACGCAATGCATGAATTTTACATTAAAAATTTTGGAGTCAGTTTTGTTATTTTGTTTCACATGTTAAGCCATGAATTTTCAGTATGTAATTAATGTCAAAAAAATGATATTTTTATTAGCTTTTTTCTTTGAAACTAGTTTTTTTTTTTTTGTATTAGTTACCCACTAAATTCTAGCAGTCAGAGATACAAAAGTGTTAAATAGGTTGATGTGTATGTTAATTAGTGATATGTCAATTGAAACGGTTTGTTTTTCTTATGTTCACCTAACTTCTTCTTCATCCTTTTAACCAATAATTAGGCAATCAGATAGCATTGACACGTGAGTTACATATATATCCAAATATTAATTTATTTTGTGTGTGTATAACCCAAGCAGTTTCGAGAAAATTGACTTTTTACTTGTAAGACTGATCTTAAATAAATTATTTAAAATGAGAAAATCTGAAATTTAATTGTACGCGTATAGATAAAATCACAGTTTCAAAATAGTGTTAACTCACAAGTATGTATAGGTAAATTACATATCTTATGACCCAAAACGAGTTTATTATATTTCGACATTTACAATTTACATGACGTATATGCTTCGTTACATAAGGAAATGTAAGGATTACAAACAAAAGGATATTGCCAAACTTTAAGGGGGTCTTTTCCGCACTAACTATATTCCTACAAAGGGATCAAAAAAAAAAAAAAAAAAAAAAAGAGAAAATGTAACAAGCACACAAAGATAGGTCAAATCGCAAGGTCCACCTTATTGACTTGCAACTCAAGGAAATTCAACAACACATGGTAAAACATAGCTATATACGCAATCACCAGCTGAAACTGATAGATTCAAAATGAAGATTCTCAGTCAAACCAGAGGAACATATCTCCCCAACCTTTTGTCTCATCTTCTTCGGACCACACACAAGAACTCCCACACTCGAACCTTCCACATCAAGTAGAAGTTCTGCTCATACAAATTAAAACCAACAAAGAACATGTTTAGAATAACAATGCTTATAGTTTATATGAATAATATAGAGGTAGAGAAGGTGAAAGAGGGTTATGTATATATTACTCTTGAGATTAGGTCTTTCTCCGAAATGAAGATTGGTGCGTTGCACGAGCGACTCTTGTGGCGTACTTTCGATTTCTCTCAAGGAATTGTAACCCGAAGAGGTAGGAGAAGATGTTGGAGATGGAACATCGACGTTCTGGACCTGTTTATTTTCAACGTTACCGTACTTCTTCTTGTTCCACAACATAGCTGCACTAGAAGTCGCCATGATGCACACGGAGATGACCACGATGTATATGATGGTTTTTGAAGTCAATGAATAGATCTTGTTTGTGTTGTGGTCGATGGGGTAAATGTAGTATCTATTGATGATACCAATAATTATCATGAAGATCAAGAACGAAGATGAGAGAATCCCACCTAGCCAAAGCCATGAGTTTGGTCCTAGGATTGATGAGATGGATTGATCTGAAAGACTTGGTTTGAACCAGAGAGTTTTGATTTTGCCAGTTGTTGCTTCGGTTCCTGCTTCTTTCTCTCGGGTTATATAGGCTTCGATTTTGATGTTTATGTCGGAGGATAGTTCAGTCTCGAGACCGGATAATGGCAAGACAAGATCGAGCATGGAGATTTCTGAAGACTTTTTAAACGCACAAATCAGAGTTAGTTTGGGGATTTTGCATGTTTGTTTTTGGCTTGTGGCGATCAAATCACGAACAATAGAGATAAAGGGAGTTATCCCGCTTCCTCCGCACACCATAACCAAAGCTTCATGCCTAGAATGTCAAAGAGAAAACTTATGAAATCAATGTTACTTGAAATGCAAGTCAATCAAGTTTCCAATACCCTAAGAAGTGGAATATCAAGTTATTTGAGGAAGTAAATATATATAGAACTCACCTTAAGAAATCGGTGGAAGCTGGGCCGTAAGGACCCTCAACGGAAACAGCAAGTCGGTCAATCTGATCAGAAGAAGAAAGCTTCTGGTGAAGCTTAGTTGACCATTTGCCTTCGGTCTTGATCACAACACTTAGCTTCTCTGGTTCGAGTTGGCTACTCGAAGTAATCGTAAATGGATGCCATTGCAGTTTCGAAATGCTCGGTATGTTCACAAACAATATGCTCGTCGGGCTATAAGCCAACTCTGTTTAACAAAAACAATTCTTTAGAATTGGATCATCCAAAAAGGGTGAACTGTTGTTGATGATAAACTAATCCTATCATCACACTCATCGAATTGGAAAAATTTAAATGAAAGAACTCACTAGGGTTTTTGGAGAAAGTGAGCTCGATGGTGTCGGAAGGAAGAATTCGAGCAGAGAGCAAGCGGACATTCTCACGAGACTGAAGGAACCTAAGGAAACGATCGACTAAGAAGATGTAGAAACCAGGGAGAGCGATGAAGGAGAAGCTTATGCCGACATGGAGGACGAAGAAGAGCATGAAGACGATGTAGAGATAGTGAGTATAGAAGAAGACTTCGAAGAATCTCCTCCTTATGTTAGGATACGTGGTTACCCACATCATAAGTCCAGCCACCAGAGATATCTCTCCCGCTAAATTCGAGATATCTTTCGTATCCCACATGATCATCTGCGATTCGTTTATATATTCCACGTCAGATTATTTTTTACTACATATATTCAGTGTTCAAGAAAGCATTAGGCGGTATCTGAACGGTGACCTAGCACCTAACATCTAGAACGTTTTATCGGACCTAAACGGTTTTTAGCCGGTTTAGGCGTTTACAACATAAAGTATTACATATATAAAATTAAATAAAAATATATATTATAAAAATAAAATAAATTATAAATTATAAACAAAAGTAAGAAAATACATTTATTTAAGTTATATTAACAACATATAAATGTTTATAATTACATATATATAGGTATAAAACATAATAATTTAAATATATATAATTTAAAAATCAAAAATAAATACTAAAATTAAATTTATATAATTTTAAGCGGTTTAGGCGGTTATCTAAGCGTCTGCTGAGCGCTTAGCGCTTAGACGGCGCCTAGACGGATGCCTAAACTACTTTCTTAAACACTGCATATACTGCTTTAGACAAAAAAAATCGATCTATTTGAAAAAAATACTTGATGAAAAAACAAAAAATAAGGAATAATTATCCAAATAATTACCACCTTAAAATGCGTGATTCCATTAAATTATCTTTTTGTATCAACATAAATAAATTGCGTTATCTACGCATTTATGCCATGTGAAGACCCAAATTTTGACCGCAATACTGCGTATGGAAGCTGCTCCATTCAGTGTGACGTTGACAATTCTAAATTCACTTTTCTTTGAGTCGTTGGTGGGACTATTTATTTAGGCCTAGGCAAAATCTAATCCGTTCCATATATAGTAGTATGAACGTACCGCTTGAATTAAATTTTAATAAAACAAAGTGTACCTGGGAGATTTCATTCACAGAAGCCCAGTAAATGATGTAACAAAGACCATGAAGCGTGAAAAGGACCATGACCATATGTCCGAGCCAAATATGGTATTTGATGCTTGACTCCGAGGTTAATCCCACCGCCGGTAGCAACGATGATCCACGAGCCACCGGTAAGAACAAGAACGCTAAACATATGTTTCCGATCAGCCCCAACCTTAGCGCCGCTGATTCCAGCTTGGCTTGCCACCTTATAAGATATAATTCATCATAATTTTAATTATCTATTACTCCCTAACATCTACTAACCCAAGTTGTATACTTCTCTTCATTCATTTATTAAAACTTGATTTGCACCACATGATTTGGTAGGTGATAACTATTTACAGTACCAAAATTAACTATGGAATTACAAAGAACAAATCATTAATCTTCAAGTATAGAAAGAATTGCTTACAAAGATTCGCCATGTGCGGCAAGTGATTGAGGAGTGATAGTGGCGAAGCTATTGCGCAAATAAATGATAAAGCTCCAAAGAAGAAGAGCCACAAACATCGCCAAGAAGGTGATCTCAGTCACTGAGACTATCCCTAATGGTCCCTTCACTAACATTGGCTTTCTCAGTGCACTCCACACTCCTCCCTTCCTCTCCCTTTTTTCGAGTAAGAGTAACAAGTTGCAATAAAAGAAAAGTGATGGAATTTATACACATAAGTTAACTGATTAATTGTTTACCTATCGATATGGCATGACTTTCGTTTCTTAAAGTGAAGATAGACACATCCCAAACAAGCTACGGCCATCATTGGAAACATATACATGAAAAGTGTCGTCCCTGCCGTACAAACCAAGGAAAAAAAAAAAGATATTTGAAAATTCATTTCCTTTTGCCGGGAAAAATAGACGAAGAGAGCTTCGTTTATCTTTTATATATAATTAGTAGTTTTTACTGAAAAAAATGTATTAGCTAGGTGTTTTTTATGCTATGGAATAAAAATTTATTTAAAGGTCATAAAAAAAAAAAAGAGATTCAGTTAAATATTGGAAAATATTGATCATACAATTACGTACCTGAGGAACCAAAATAAGTTGATGTTCCAAACTTAATACGCATAAGAGGCAGCCACTTGGTTCGATAGGTTAGTGTTGGCATCATGATCCAAAGCAAGATAATTCCAAGGAAAATCACCATCATTAGGAACTTTGTCACTCCCTTGACCATATCCTTAAACTCTTCTCCAGCAGATGGGTTCGAACCACCATTATTGCTTTTGCTGATCTCCATCTTCTCTCTCCTCCAAGGTTATCTCTCTCAAAAGATCTTAAGAGATACGATCGCTTTAGTGAGAAGGATCGAGCTAGCTTGTTTTGAGAGAAGGGGTGGTAGGGTAAGTGTATATATAAAGAGAAAATTTTGAGTGGGAATTGGATGAAGTAAGCTAGTTGCATGCTCCATGCATGTGACTCCTCCCCATGGATCTTGTTTTTTGTTTTCTTTCATTATTTTAAATCTATTTGTTGTTTTTCTTGGCGAGATGACGTAAAAAAAACGAATATAGGATATGCGTGGTTAGAAAAGAATATCAATGTTTGAATATACGATATGCGTGGTTAGAAAAGAATATCAATGTTTGAATATACGATATGCGTGGTTAGAAAAGAATATCAATGTTTGAATATACAAGTACAAAGTACGTTAATTAAATTTATATAAAATAATGACAGTACGTAATAAATATGGTAACAACATCGCCAAACCAAACTTTTTTTAGTTGGATTCGAACTATTAGCTTTAAATTTGTATTGAGCAACGGTAACAAAATTGCATTACCGCACTACAAAGACATGCATGATCGAACTATTTTTATTTTATCACCTAAATTAATTCCTTGTGTTTAAAAAAATACTCATAAGTCATAAGATATTCAACTATATATAGTACTGATTAATACTTTTACAAAATTTTATATATGCATGATCAGTCTAGATCTTCTTGTGTGTGTACTCACAATTTAGTATATGAGAAAGTAGGATTTTAAAGTTTAGATAGAGCCTGTAGGTTCATTAAAATATTTGTTGACTTAAGGAAGTGGCCAAGGATCATGCTACCATTTGTTGCTCCTAGCTTATTTGATAATTATATATTCGGTTAGGTTATTGATCGGTTAAAACATGTCCAAATACATTCTAAACATAATATTAACTATCAAGTATTAGTTTTTTTTTTCTTTTGATAAAGAATCAAGTATTAGTTTTGTAACATCAATCTAAAGTAAATCCGTGTCTATGTCTAATATAAGATAAAATATTGAATAGCACCATTTTTTACATATCATAATTCATACAAACAACAACAAAAAAATCCTGTAAGAATTTAGTTGAAATCCCTTATTCAAAAGACCTAATAATCTTCCTATTAATGACGCAGTAATTATTAAAAGGTAAAAGATAAAAGTGGCTAGAAGTGGCGAGGGACTAAAAAAGATGTGATATATCCCAAATTGGATGGTTGTAAAGAATCTGGTCCGTGTTCGGTTTTGGTAGGTTCGTCGGCTCGCGAGCCGAGCGTACGTACGTGCGTAAAAGACACGCGGCATATGTCGACTTACGAGTGTCACAGTCTCCTCCGTCCACGAATCTCACGCGTGTCTACAAAATAAATAGTATGTCAATTTTAAAGCCAGCGAGGAAAAGATGATTCAGGCCCATTCCCAATTCACATTCTTTCTTCCTCCTCATCATTACATACATCACACTTTAAAGTTTTGACTTTCTATGTTTATACTTCTTTCTTGTTTTATTCGATCAGTTTTGTATTCCTTTCAGCATCGAATATACTTTTACAGTTTATAAGTGAATTAATATAATTAATATACACCAATACACTATAACCACAAACCACCGTCCATATATGAAAAACTAAAGGTAAATAATTGGGTCCTAAAAAAGATATAATAATAATTGGGTCCTTTCGATTTGATTGGTCTCGGCTGGTTTCGATTCGATTCCAACAAGTTTATAAGAGGTATAATAAGTCAATTAATTCCACCCATAAAATACAAACAGAAAGACATCAATTCCTCGGAGAGACACCAAACAAGGGCAAAGATGATTGAAGTGTAAAGAACTCAATACATATATCAACAAACTCCAAGCCTCACCAGAGATAGACACACCATATATCTTTCTCTGTATATAACAATTACATTAACACGCTTATGAAACAAAACAAAACAAATATAATCAGAGAGGATACTTAACTTAAACGAAGTACCCGAGAATAAGTTATTAGCTTTAACTTGTCAAAGCTTCACGGCAAACTCCGATCCAACTCGATCTGCGGTTTTCGGATTGTTATCTTCTGGTGCATTATCTGATAACCTTAACCAGCCGAATCCGTCCTTAGCTTTCCTCCTTTGAATGACAATGTAAACACTCATCAAGATACATGAACGCCACCATTGACATAAACAAGCTAAGGTTTCTTCTGTTGGGACAACGGTTAAGTATCATTTCCGTGGAAACAAACCCATCAAAACTTCCCATTGTGTTATTCATCTTCATGATCTCAATTCCGTTCAAGATGGCATCAACTGCGTGTTCAACACTCTTACTAGATGGCCCAACACTAACGCTTATCAAACCCGAAGAAGAAGAAGAAGCAGAAGACTCATCATCCACCACAAAATCTATGTAATACGGGGAAGCCAAGACGTAATTCGTAGCATCTGAGATATCCAAATCTTGATAGGCCAAATTCCCATTGATGTAGATGTTGAAGAATAGCATACCAATTGACATACTAGCTATATCGCAGAAATGCAACCGGATTAGATACTTGTAGCCACTGCTCACTGGAAGCTCCCATGTCATATTAACCCGAGAAACGTTGCCATTGATGCTCTTCACCAAACGAGCAGTGTTATAAACATTATCAGGACCAACCTCACGAGTTGCACCTCCAAGCCTATACTTGATCCTACCAGAGAAGTAAACTTTCTCAGAACCATCAGCGACTTCGAGGAATCTCTCATCAGGAACCCAAGTTCTCCACAAAGTGTCGTTAAAAGGAGTAACTTTTTCTCCACCAACATTGACTCTGTAAACAACTTCCAATGCTTGTTTAACTAAACCACTGGATTGCTCAGTTCCATCATTGGATACAGAGGTTGCTACGTCTGCTATCAAATTTTTAGGTGCAGATATAACTTCAATAGCATTAACGAATGCAAAGTTCGAATCTTTACTAGGAACAAACCTGATAACAACTATTCCAACATCGACCCAAATCAAGAATTCCCTAACCCTAGGACCAAAATGAGCTGACGAGTCGTCATCATCATCATGGCCACTAAAATTACTAAGCACGACATATCCGTTAACCGTGACGTGGAATTGGGCATCACTGAAATCGATTCTGGAGGAATTGGAGCGATGGAAGTGGAGACGTACCATGTGAGTCCCTTTCTCGGCGACGTTGAATTCGTATTTGGCTTGTCGCGTGAAAACCCTTGCGGTCTTGTAGATCTGAGGAAGGTTCGGAGCTGGGTTTTCCGATTGAAGAGTGATGGATCCTTCCGATGAGAAAAGCTTTACGTTGGAATCATCGCCGATGAAGCGGCGGTTGTCGACGGTGGAGTCAACGACTGAGCCACAATCTACGAGGTACTCGTCGGCCGGAGAGAAGGAGATAGCGACGGAGAAAGCGAAGAAAGCAGAGAAAAGGAGAAGGAACCCTCCAATGCGAATCGCCATTATCGCAAATTGGATTTGTGAGCAGACGAATCAAATAGTAAGTTTAATGTGGCCTTCATTGGCTTTTTGAGTTTGGCCGAGTTTGAGACTGTGTCAACGCGTCATTCCCCAGCTGTAATGTGTAATGTATTGTTCCCCCCCCCCCCCCCCCCTCTCTCACTGTCTCTTTCTCTCTCTCTCTCTCTCTCTTTCAAATCGTTTCTATATATTAATGGGCCAAGCCCACAAGCCATAATATATTTTTTTTGTTGAGAAACCCATTAGTTGTTATATATGACGGTAACCAAAGAGATTATTATTAAGTAAGAAGATATACATCTACATAAAATTCGAGACTTCAAAAATGTTGTCTTTTCTCTATGCCATGTGACATGTGTGAAGTGAAAACTCATATAAGAGATTTGTTAAGATGAGAAAAAAAAAAAAACTAAAAAAATAAAAATAAAAGAAGATTATTCTCTCTTACTTCACAGGGAATTCAACAATTTCATCATCTTTACAAGCGCCTACATCGATCACCATTGTCCCGTTCTTCTTCGTAGGCAGTACTCTACAACAATCTCTTCTAGGAGCCTGAAATATTTAATTTACACCAGCCACAAAATAAGGTTAATTTTGCATCTTCATATATAAAACAAAGAGTAAATTTCAAAATCAAGTAAGAAAACTAACCCTATCTCTATTCCATCTATCCGGGTCGGGTTTCTTATAAACAATGACCCGTTCGATTTCCGAAGGATCCGACATATGCCAGTCACATTCAGGATCCCACATGTCATACCACCTAACGTACTCGCTAGCTGTTCTGTGTAATGCCAAATCAGGAAGCGCGTTTGAGAGGTAATACACACGCGGACGCTGACACGCGTTCTTGCTGAAATGACGAGTGTTGAAAGCATAGCTTTTCTCCTCGGCGCGCTTGTACCAATCGATGAATGTGCGCGTGGGTATCAACATCTCTTTAGCCGACAACACGCCACGTATGATCTGAACTGTGTATCCCCAAGAAACAGAGACTGTCCATCGGTGCGCCTTGTCGTAGCAGATTGATTGCTGCGCGAGGCTCGCTGAGTCGAGTCTTGCTGAGACCATGAAACGTTGCATGGCGTTGACTCGCCCCATGTTTGGGAATACTGGATCCACTAAGTCCAGATGGTGGATCGATACTAGAGGAGCCAGTGGATGGGCTGATAACAGGCCCAAAAGCTTCCCGTATAAATCAATCTGTTATTCACAACACAAATCAAAAACATTAATGTGAAGACAAAAAATTATTTTTCTAATCAACGTAATTAACGATAGGTGAAGATCGAGAAAATAGTGGGGGGACAGAGATTCCAAAAATCGATATATAAATTTGATATTTTATCGTTAGATTAGAAAGAAGATTTCGGTTTAGATGTTCCTAGATCTATCATAGGAACAACAAAAGAGTTAACAAAATGTAAATCAAAGCAAACAAAAAAAAAACAATATTTTCTCTAAAATGGAATAATAATGTAAACGCACGGAGGAATGTCAGTAAGATAAACACGTACGTAACTACCAATGACATTAATTGACTTGAGAGTTATTACGCTTTAGTGCTCGCAATGACTTATGTGTGTGCCGCGATTATCGCCACAAATATATTGTCCATTTTACTAAAAACTACACTATAAAAATGTTTTTTATTTTATTTTATGTTATGGTGATGTGGTATTTATAAAGGTCTTAACAAAAAGTATATATGATTTTGTAGATAGTAACAGCTTTCGCAATTGATAAAAAATATGAATCTTCAATGAAAATCTGGCAGTTTTAGTTAAAAGATTTTGCCTAAAAATAATAAATGCATTTTGAAGTTATTACGTTTCCTAAACAAAACCTACCTAAGATCTTGTACCTTAAAAGAGAAGTTGTGATTTTGGATTGGAAATAAAAAAAAAAAATCAAATGTGAAAATGAATAAATCGACTACATATTTTTTACGAAAACACACAAATGGAAAAAAATAATTAAAATACTAGTATTAACTTTAATTTATTAAAATTAAGGGGAAAAAAACAAAACAAAAACAGAGGGACTAACCTGGTGAAAGCCAACTTCTTTGGTAAGAGGAACACCGAGCTCCGACATACAAGCATGAATCCGATCATCGGAGCCGTACAACTCGGAATATCTCTGAATACAGCGATCTTGCATTTTCTCCAACGCTTTAGCCAACGGGTAGCTAATCGCGAACCCTCCTCCTCCGTAAGCCATCCCGTAAGAGAATTTGAGGTTCTGGATATGACTCTCCGACGGGCTTCCGATGTAATAGAACTGTTTATGATCGTACTTTCTCAAAACCTTGACGAGATTCTCCGGGAAAAACACAGTGTCGTCGTCTCCCATCACAATCCACCTCACGTTTTTCTCAGACTCTGTTCCGTTCAAAAGCCTCACCGTCTCCGAAACGATTCGCGTGATTCTGATCGCCGACCGGAGACCGTTCGGGTATTTGTACTTGAACCTCGACGTGTCGGAGGAGATTCTGATCGGAGGCAACGTGGTCATCGAGACGTTGTCGTTTTGAGCAATGTGCTTGTCTAGCCAAACGACGCCGTTCATCTCACCGTTTGGTTTCCACCAGAGTTTCACGTAGTCTCTACGGTGTTTCCAGAGCTTCGCAGACGCGGCGATTCCGAAAACGACGTGCTTGAGATCAGTCTGTTCCGGGTTTGGAACCGATTTGGATCCGGATCCGACTGGTGAAACAGAGAATTTGATGAGAGATCCGACTGGTTGATAAGAAGAGGAGATTAAATTGAGAGGGTAGAAAACGAACTGAACAGAGAAAAGAATGGCTAGGGTTAACAAGATCAGCTTCGACGTTAGCCAATAGAATGAAAAATGTGAAAAGGTTTTAGCTTTCAAGTAAGAAGAAAGCTTTTGATCTTTCTTCTCGTCTCCCATGGCGGAAAAAACAAAACAAAAACTTTTTCCGGCGAATGAGAACAACGACGAAGAAGCCTTTACCAAAACTACGCCGTTTTATTTGGGTTTTGTTTTTATTTTGTCGTTGTGGTGGTGATGAGTCACACTGAGGGAGAGAGGTTTCAGAGAGGAGACTCTATAAAAAGATGAAACGATTTTGATATTTCGTCGTGATTGAGTCCTTATTCGTGTCAAGCATTATTTTTTATCTTTTCTTATTAAGAGAATAAGAATAAAATTTGATTAGATTATAGGAATGTAATTATTTATTTACATACAAATATAGAAATGGCATGAAAATATTTGACTCTATCGATTAGTACCGGTCAAATCTACTATATTCGAATGATTAATGCATTTTTTTGGTAATTCCTTATTTTATTTTGTTATGTTTGATTTTAATTGTGTTTCTAACTGTTAATAGTATGACTTTCCATAATAAACCGATAAGTTAGGTAAGGTACATTCAACTGTTCACGAGTAAAATTTAAATTAATAAAGAGAAAAAAAAAGATACCACATACTATAATTTAGGTAAACCCATTAACCTACTCCCTTGTTTTAGCCATACCATAACCTATTTCATATTCGTGACAGTGTGATATGTTTTTTTTTTTTTTTTAGTCGTGATGATATGTTTCTGGTAGGAATCGTGATGATATGTTAGAGAGGAAAAAAAGGTAGTTTATTCGTAATAAGAGCTGAAATTAAATTTAAAAAAACATTACATGCTTCACTATATCAGCAGTTTAATGAAACATACAGAGAAAGTAAAGTTGTTGTGTTTCATTTCAAGATTCCTCGGACTAAGAATCTTGAGGGTTGAACTTGACTGATTCACGATATATAAGCTCCTTGATATTCTCTTCTGTCAACGAAGGTTGCTCGAAATCGAAATGGAACGGTCTCCCGCATACAGGTTCCTCGTTCATGTCATGGAACGGCGCCAAGTATGGGTGGCACAGAGCTTCGTCAACTGCAACTCAACAAAAAAGACTCAAAACTATCACGAAACGAAATAATCTAAAGAGAAAGAAACATGTAAAGGCTTTCCTTCTTTACCTGTAATCCGTTTGCTTGGGTCAAAGACGAGCATTTTCTGCAGCAAATCAACTGCATTAACCGACATGTTTGGGAATCTAGCGGCAAAGTTTTGTCTTGGATACTGAGGAAGCTGTCTTACGTATCGCCTAGCGTTCTCGTTTCTTAAGAATCCTAGGCTTGAATCATCTGGTGAACCTATAAGCTGTGTATTGAAAAAGATATACCAAATATGAGTTTGTTTATGGATCTTCAAATAAGAAAAACAGAACAAACAGAGTAACAAGATGGTTCAATATTGAAGAAAGTTTCCTTTTTGTGGTCCTTACAAGTGATGATGAAGTAAAAATTTACCTCAGTGATGAGTCTAAGCTGCTGAATATAATCGCTGCCCGGAAACAACGGCTCCCTGGTCATAGTTTCACCGAGTATACACCCAACAGACCAAATATCGATAGCTGCAGTGTACTCTGAGCAATTGAGGAGCAACTCTGGAGCTCGGTACCAACGTGTAACAACATATTCTGTCATGAAGTTTGTCTCTGAATTAGTCCTTGCGAGTCCAAAATCCCCAATCTTGAGGTCACAATTTGCATTCAGGAGCAAGTTACTCGGCTTTAAGTCACGATGCAATACATTGGCTGAATGCACATACTTGAGTCCTCTCAACAACTGGTACAAGAAGAACTGCACAAACATGGAATATATGATTATGCTTCAATTCTGAAACCCTAATGTCCGAGTGTAACCCATATAGTTCTAAAGAACTAAACCATTGATGCTTCAACTAAAGTTTGAGAAGCACAGAGAGGTTTATGTGTGTACCCGTGAATGATCATCGGTCAACGGTTGGTTTGAGCGTATAATGTGATGAAGATCAGTGTCCATTAACTCAAAGACAATGTGAACATCGTTGAAGTTGTCTCGCTGCGGTGGTCGTATTATGTCTTTAATGGCAATGACCTGTGAGATGAGATGAAGTATCATCACTCCGGAACCAGATCATCATCATCTACAAGAAAAAAACGTTTGGGGAATAATATAAAAGCTTACATTGTCATGATCCATATGCTTAAGAAGCTTAATCTCTCTCAAAGTTCTCTTAGCGTCGATGATGTTACCAAATGCATTACCAATCTTCTTGATCGCTACTTCCTCACCCGTCTCCGAATTCCATGCAGCACTAAATCAAATAATATACATAGAGATCAAGAAATGATCCTTCAAACTCAAGACATATAAAAAGGCAAATTAAAGAAAAAGACTGACCAGACGATGCCAGAAGCGCCTCTGCCGATAGGACGAAGAGGAGGAACATACTTTTTAGATACTTCGAAGAGATTGCCATACACATTATACTGAACATAACGACCACCAATGATACTCACCCCTCTGTTGCTGTCATCACCGAAGTATGTCCCCGTCGACATATCTCTCTCTTTCTTCCAACAGATACTGAATTGAGGTAATTAGAGTGAGATCAAAACAGAGAGCTATACTATAAATAACGCGGGAATAAGTAGAAAAAAAGAGGAGTTGGAAGAAAAGATTATAGCGTGTTGAGGGTTGTTGTTTGTGGGGTTTAAAAAGAGGAACAAGAAAAACGTGTGAAAGTGTGAATCCTTTGATGAGCAATTGAGAGGAAGAAGAAGAAGAAGAAGAAGAAGAAGAAGACGAAGAAGACGAGTTTTCTCGTATGACCCGTGAGTGAAAATCAACTCACGCCATTGCTTTTTCTTTTGAGGAGGACGACGACGACTTGATCTTGGTCTATAAGTCAATGTGCTTTTTAACCGGATTACTCAAATCCAAAAAGAAAATATATCAAACCTAACCGAACCGGATAATTCAAACCAAAAAAACGTATTTAGCACTCCCATCGAAATTGCATTCGGATTTCATATTCAACCACAATTTTCACCATTTGATTCTTTAGCATTATATGGCGGTTCTGACCTAACAATTGATTATAGTAGGAGTTGATATATGTTTGAATCTGGATGGCTTCAAGCTGTACATAATATAGAGTTTTACAGATAAGTTTTATAATACCTTTACTTATACAAATAGTACTTTCTTCAAAGCATCTCATACAAACGACTACAATATCACAAACCCCTAATGACAATACATCCAATACCAAGATGGAACACTTAAAGTTAGACCATCTGTACACACAACAATCACAGTTTATCAGAACTTTTTTCCGGCAGCCTTTCTTGGTGATGTTGCCAATATGGTTGATGCCCCCATCGACCTCAGGTTCTCCAGTAATGTGTCTCGCCCCGATAACAGAATCTTGAAGAAACAATCCACTTCTTTCGAAACAAGATCTAGCCCATCCGATAATGCTGTGACCGAGTCCTTCAACGGTTGCAGCGAAATGGGATCTACTGACCCTTGTTGGATCGCAGGGTAAAGCTTCTGAACACCTGAATCAACTGCCTCGAGCTCTTTCAGAACCGTTAGCCCCTCTGATAAGAAAATGTTCTTGATTTCTGCGTTCATGGTGTTCTGCATTTCCATGAAGGGTTGTGCCCATGGAAGCTCGTTTGAGACAGTAAGGTACATCAGATTCTGCGATGAACCTGAGAACGCTGCAGCAAATACACCACTGATGTATAAGGTCTTAACCTTAACACCGTACAAAGCCCGCATCAAGACTTTTCCTTTGGCCGAGTTTTTCACCTTGGGGAGGTTCAAGGTTTGAACAAGACTGCTCATGATTGCACGGCAGTTTTCGATTCTCGGGTTCTTGGAACCAATATGTTTCTTCCAGCTGTCTAGTGATGATTGAGCTTTCGACAGATTCTGAGGAGAGTTTGCTTCTAAGTTGTGCAAAGCAAACTGGAGCAGGAGATGGCCTTGGTTGAGACGGGTTAGCTCAGAGCTAAAGGCATTGCAGAGATCAAGGAGCTTCACACTAATGTCAAGATAGACATCAACCCACTTATCCTCCCAATCTGATACAGGAAGCTCAAGATCGGTTATAAGGGTCTTGATACTGTTATGTGTCTCGCAAAGAGATTCCATGGCGAGTTTCATCCATGAAACAGTAAGGATTTGGCTCTTTTCCTTAGGGACAAGATTTCTAACAGAGGATGCTAAGTTCGTCTCAAAAGTGTTCAAGAGTGAGAGAAGCTTTGAGGGCAGTACCGAGTTCTTTGAAGATAGATTCTTGAACGGGTTTCCAAAAGGGAAGAAACCGCGTGGAAGGTCTTGTGGACGAGCCATTTTTGTAAAGTTTCAACTGAAAACCAAAAACAAAAAACAGAAGAAAGAAGAAGAAAGATAGCATATCAATTGTCACATACCATAAAACAAAAATATCATTACTTTGATTATATCCTGGATCCATACTACTACTACTAGATCCAAATACAAAAATATCATTACTTTGATTGTATTCTGGATCCATACTACTACTACAAGATCCAAATACAAAGATCAAATGTTCTTTAGAAACACTTTCTCTCGTCTTTTGGATTATCAAAGTATGGTCCATCTCTTCTCAACAGATCTTTAAAAAAACAAAGAAACACAAGCAACATCAATTCATGTTCTTCAGTTAAAATTTAGAACTCACACAAAAAAAGTCAACTAACAATATAATAATTGTTCCAAGATCTGAAAAGCATTCGAATCAATAGATCCAAGATTCAACCTTAAGAGTATCCGATTAACCCACTTACGGGTATATAAAGCAAAACCCAGATCTTAAAATCTAGAAGCCGATTAACCCATGTCGAAATTCACATAGAAAAGAGATAAAAGACATCAAAACCAAACACAAGATAATCACAGACACAACTATGAAGCGCAGACAAAACTATGAAGGTGAAAAGAATAGTAAATAAAAAAAACTCACCTAAAGAGATGGAATCGCTGGACAAAAAACTACACCGGTAACTCCAAAACTATGAAACTCGAATTCGCCTGATAGAAGTTTCTGAAGAGACGGAGAGAATTAAAAGAAGAAGAAGAAGAAGAAAGAATCAAAAGAGACGTGTCAGAGAGATACAAATCTTAATTAATAGTACAAGAAAAGTGCGACAAGGATCAGTGTTTGTTCTTACCGACAAATCAAAAGACTATATTTTTTTGTGGACGCGGAAATTTCCAGGATAGATAGATAGATAGATAGATAGATAGGTTTTACTGAGACGCGTTCTTCATCATCATATATGGACCAAACACAACGTTGCCTTACTTTTCTACGGATACCACCAAACAAGCAAAACTAAAACTAAAAATTAATACTAAATACGTATTAAATTAGGTTTTTATTGACGTTGATTTTGGTGGTAGATGATGGGAGATTAGGTTCCAGTTACGGGGCTGTGACGGAAACACTCAAATGACAGATCTCTATGCGTGTACGGCTACGATGTGTTTTGGTCAATTCAGGCCTACTTGTTTTTGTTGTTCTAGTACGTACGTCTACCCACCAAGAGAAAAAAGTCAAATGTAGCCAGCGGATCTAACGGCTCAGAATTTGCTGATCGTTTAGTTTTGAATTCTCAATCATTCAATTATTATATTATTTATTTTTGTTCCATTCAATTATTTTTTCAGTATAGGCTCTCTATGCCTCTATCTAGTGGGTATTCTCTTTAAATTAAAGGGAATGATTTTCTATACTGACTTTTCTTTTCAAAAAAGAGTAATTAATTACTAGCTAAGTATCCCATTGGAAAAGATAGATATACATGTTTTTTGTAAGTGACATTATCTTAAACCAAATGAAAATATCTCTCATGTCACGTAGACGTTACATAACTCTGCTGTTAAAATTTATGATTTAATGCAAAATTATACTACTAGTACTGTATATGTTATAATATGCTAAACATACAATTTTTTTATTAGCGACGATAATTTTATTAATATTTATTATTGTCAATAATCAGATGGTGCATATATATATATATATATATTGACGTTTGTGTACGCAATACATACACATATTTTACTCTTTCTCCTCCCACGAAAAGCTTTCTTGGGGTGGTTTAGTTTTCTTCAAGAAATAGCAAAGTATTACAAAACGGAATGACTTGGAGATATGTATATCAGTGATTCAGTAATGTTATATTTTCGTAACTTTTTACATATAGAAAAATAGTTGCCTCTAAGTTTACGTTTTCCTCCTACACGAGAAGAGAATCCGGTCGTCGGTCGATGACAAGTGTGTACTTATATTGTGTTTTGAAGACAAGCAAGCTATCCAACTTTGATTGTAAATTTAATATTCGACCTGCGCTTTCAGATTCTTGCAACTTGGAAAATTTCAAGATGATAATCACAACTTGGTCCGTCCATGATGGAGATAATTTAGATTATTTGTGTGGAAACACAATCAATCACGTGAGCTTAAAGAGTCCTTTTGTGGGTCCATTTTGCCCCATACCGGTTCTAAAGCGATAAGTTCAATCCATCGACCAATCCCTTGCTTATTATGCTAGGGGCCGAACATAGCTTCGAGGTCGGGTCCAAAGTCCAAACATTACATTACATATAAATAACTTATAATGACATGTGAATGTGATCGTTGAAAAAGGTTACAAAGAAGAAGAAAGTTAATTCCGTAAGGCCAAAAGAAGACTCGAAGAGCCAAAGAATGAAAATATTATGTAAGTGAGACAATAATATACCGGAAAAAAAAATTGAAATGTAATGGTCGTGTGAGATGGAAAGTCACTTAACCTGAGTGACTCTTTTTTCATCTTTGCTTTTGCTGATGTTGCCGTGAACCGCTCTCACCGTTTTCACTACCCGCAGCAACCACAGCTGTCTCTTGTCTCTCGCGGCTTCCATGATCCCTTGTCGTTCGTCGTTCCTACGGATATATCATCCCAGATTCAGACATCGTTCAAACTCGTAAAGAAATGTAAAAAATGTAAAGGCAAAAAATGACTTGTATATATATACATCTCGAAAGAGTAAATCTTCAGCTTCAAGCATGTGTATGATATGACCCATTTTAGGTCTCTTGTTTGCATCTGGATCTACGCAACGCAAAGCTACGAGCAACACTCGTTTAAGAGCCTTTGAGGATGGTGGTTCGGGTATTTTCGGATCAACTACTTCTTCTGACCTTCGGTTTCCTACCATTGATTTCAGCCAATCCACTAGATTCGTCTAAAACCACAAAAAACACATAATAAACCATTTAACAAAAGCATATATTGAATCGATCAAGCAGGGTTTAATGTTCCGGTGCAGCTATGAATTGCTAAATACCTCTCCTTGAGGCCGACTATAGTCAACCGGGTTTCTTCCTGTGATTAACTCCATGATTAATATTCCGAAGCTGTAGATATCACTCTTCTCGTTTAACATTCCGGTGCAAGCATATTCGGGTGCTACATAACTAAACAAATAAACCCCACCAAGTAAAAGTTATTTCCAAAGATTCCTACAGATTGTATGGGGAGGAGAGAGTGAATGATTTTAAGAGTTTTACCCGAAAGTTCCCATCACACGGGTAGTAACATAACTGCTCTCAGAACCCAAGAGCTTAGCAAGTCCAAAATCCGAAACCTTTGCATTCCATTGGCGATCAAGCAAGATATTGCTTGATTTTATATCCCTATGAACAACTTTTGGTTCAAGGCCCTCGTGTAGATACGCCAATCTACAGATATAACAAAGGTTTACATACAAACTATAGCTTACAAACATAGAGGATAACACAAAGAAGCTATTCCAGGATTATTACCCTTTTGCCATCCCGAGTATAATATTCATGCGGATATCCCAAGTTAGAGGGCTGACATCGCCAACATCACCGTGAATCCATTGCTCCAAGTTACCATTATCGACAAAGTCATACACGAGCATCCTGTAGCAAAGAACCCGATATTATATCACAACATTGCTTTTTGTAATACTGGAAAGCAAAACACCAACAGCGGTAGTTTACCTGTATGCACCTTCGACGCAATACCCTAAAAGCCTAACGAGATTCTTGTGCCGTACACGCCCAATTACTTCCACTTCTACTTTGAATTCCTTCTCTGCTTGACCCCTAGCAATTAAAAGACAACACCAACAACAAATCTTACAGATCGTAGAGATCAAAATCCAAAAGCATAGTCTATTATTAGTAAAGGCGTTACACATCAAAACCACATGTGACCCTGACATAATCTATACATAACATCAAACTTCAATAATAACAACTATCAGGACCACAACATTGCAGTTAACTAAGAGAAGGACTCTGATGGAGATCACTTTTAAACCCTCATACCTACCTCTGCTCTCTACATAAAAAAAAATCCAGAGGCATCTTACTTCAATGGATCTAATTAAGCACATTACAGGATAAAGTATAGAATAAGACACAAACTTCAATACAGAGGCAGACTACAAATAAAATTCCCTAATTACGCAACATTGCAAAATCCACCATTGGTAAAACCAAAAACCCCAATCTAGAAACGAGTAATACAGAATCAAACTTTATGATGAAACCCTAAAACCCTTATCTAAAAATACGTAAAGGATGGATCTTTAGAATGAGACCAATACAGAATCAAAGAATACCTAAAACCCTTATCTAGAGATGAGTAAAGGATGGATCTTTAGAATGAAACCAATACAGAATTAACGAATACTTAAACCCCAAATTGAGAAACGAGTAATTAGGGACCAATCTTTAGAAGTACCTATTGTTAAGCAAGTTCTTGACGGCGACTTTGGTTCCATCAGTTAAAACGCCACGGTAGACAATCCCATAACCACCTTCTCCGATAACATTCTCTTCACAAAGCCCATTAGTGGCTGCTTCAAGCTCTCTGAGAGTATACCACCGTCCCCATCCAAGATGCGAAACCTCCGGCCCACAATTCCCACTGCCGGAATACGACGCCGTCTCGCTAGCACTAGCCGTTCCTCTACTCTCACCACTCGACACTCGATCTGAAAACACAACTCGATGCTCGATCTTCCCTATATCGACCTGGATCTCCGCCGGAACAATCTCCTTGATCTCCTTAGAAATCGGCGGCGTGGCTACTGCGGCGGAAGCGAAATCGTGACGCGGCTTTCGATTCTTCCGTCGAGAAGTTAGGCAGAGGGAGAGAAGGAAGAGAGCAATGACAATAAGAGATCCGAGTAAGATTCCGATGACGACCCATAGCCGGAGACCAAAGATCGATGTCGGTTTCGAAAGCTCAGTATTGAGGAAAGCAGCATCGTACACCGACATCGTACTATTACTTTCACTTTTGTTATTTTATATATTCTTGCCGGTTACGTCGCATTTCTCGCCGGAGATAACTCAGAAACTTTCCGGCCAAAACATGTGCTTCACCGCATCGAGTGTTGAATCGAGGAAGAACAACCAAACTAATAAAGATTCGTATTACAGCAACAAATAGATAAATAAATAAATAAATAAAGGAAGGAATTATAAAAGAAAGAAGGGTTTGGATTGGAGACTTGGAGTGATCTGTCTTGAATGAGCTGTCTTTTTGAGTTTCCTGTCTCAGTGGGTTATGGGGTGACGGTGAGAGAAGGTTACTTTAAATGTCGATTTTACCCTTTTTGGAAAGTGTAACTTAACAACTCTTTTTTAAAAAAAGTTTCGAGGAGTTTTTGGGTAAATAACACCATGTCGATAGCCGTTGGGGACTTGGGACTTGGTCTGATTATGATAAGGGTACGGTTCACTGCAATGTAAATTTGTGGATTACATACATATTTTGGTTTTTTTTTTTTTTTTTTTTTTTTTTTTTTTTTTTTCTATTACTAAAATTGAACATGAACGGTTGATTTTAGTACTAATTGATTGTGTTTTGATTATTATGGATTTAATAAACATATTCAAGGAAACTATTATTGAGTTTACTTTATGAGAAACTAATTCCCACTTTTGTGTTATGGGAACATGAGTGCCCTATGTTTGCTTGTGGTACACACACATTATTAGGTTTAAAACGTGTCAACGATATGACCCCCAGTATAATATAAACTGCAAGAGAGAACAAATAGGGTATCTTCAGGGAGAGAAACTTGTGGTGTAGAACGAAGTTTACCAAACAGTGCGCTGCACCACACTCCCGAACATTACTCCCAACAATCGCAACCAACAGACTATGAAACAGGAAGATACAGCCGTGATTTTGTATTAGGAATAAAGCCCACTTCTTCCTCCTGTCCTTAAAACGAATGTGAAAAAGAATATATATTAGATTAAGGAAGAACGGTATATGATATAAGGATATGATTCAGAAAGACCTAGTGGTTTTAAATAATTCTCAAGAAGTTGTAAAATGAAGAAGTTTCCCAAGTTGGTAGAGCTTATAGTTTAACTTATATCGAGTAAAAAAAAAGTGACTAAAACTTTATGTTGTATGGAGAGGACTGGTTAGTCGACTTGATAGTGTTGGAAGGTGCTTACTGCTTAGTGTTACTCAGATGGCGCGACGAAGCTTGGAAGTTGGAAGTGCCCAACATTAATTGGTAAATAAAAGTCAATGATCATCGACGATGGTCAGAATCGATTTTGCCTAGGGCAAGACACACGTCAGTGACATGCATGTCTCAAGCCTACTTCATGTGCTGTTGGTCGAGTCGTTTGGAAACGCAAACTAATATGTGTTATTGGGCTTATTCAAAACTTATGACCCCAAGTAGATTTTTAGGCTTATTGCTTTTGCATTTGGGATTCATTACTTGGGAAGTTTTTCTTTTCTTTAAAGTTTGGTTACTTCTTGGGCTTAGGAATAAATATTTGCTTTGAATATTCAAATATATATTGAAAATAGAAAAATCAATAAATTCAAGTAATTGTTATCATCAACTTATTTAACTTTGTTCATGAGTTAGTTTGAATTGGGTTGACTCATTAATATTAACCCATTTTGACACTCATATATCTGCTACTGTTAATTCACCTTTTTTTCTTCAAAACACTTATTAAAATAAATTTAATATCTATAAACAGTTTTTTTTAGATAATAAAAAGTAATATAGTAATTTTAGATTTTTCGTTTAGAATTATTCCTCTTATCCCAAACATGGTATAGCGTTGCTTGGAAGAGAAGACGGGTGAACGCCACATCAATTGCTTGGGATGACTTTGCTCTGATCGAACGTACAACGTCACTCCAATTCGGTGTTGTGTTTTAACAACTATTTTACAATGGTTGTTTTTAATGTTCCATTTAAAATTTTGAAAAGTCAGTGATCCAATGATTAATTTAAGATTGACAAGAAAAAAAACGTAAAAAAAATAATTAATATGTCTAACAAATATTTTACTATGATATTTTTAATATTTTATTTTATATTTTAAAAGTCATCAATCTAACGATCAATAAATTATGAAAAAGCGACAAAAAAAGGTGGCGATGATAATTAATATGTCTATTAACTATTATACTAGGTTTTTTTTTTAACATTCTGTCGGCGATCCAATGATCAATGTATGGTTGACAAAAAAACGGCAAAGACAATTAATATGTCTAACAACATCATAAACTATGATGTTTTACATTCTATTTTATATTTTAAAAGTCAGCAATCCAATGATCAATATAAATTATTGAAAAAACGACAAAAAGGCGGAGTATGTCTAACACCTACTTTACTAGGATTCTTTATAATATTCTGTCGGAAATTCAATGATCAATGTATGGTTGACTAAAAAAAAAATAGTCGGCGTTCAATATTCAAAACACATTTTATTTAGATTTTTCATCTTAAAATAGAAAAACTTGAAAAGTCGGCAGTCACAAAACAACTATGAAAAAACCATTACTTCAATTTTTTTTAAAAAGCAACAAAACTTAGAAAGTGGGAGATCAAACTTAAATTTTTCTTTATTTCAGTAAAAAGAAATCATATTATTTTATGTAAAACTAGGTCGATATGCTCTATGAAAAAAAATGAAAAAATGAGTTGGACAAAATATATCAATTGTGCATCATGTAAATTTAATAGAAATTTTAAATACTTAAATAAAAAATCAATAAAACTCAAAATTTTCTTAGTTTGATATATAGATAATGTCAAAAAGGATATTTAAGTGGAAGATTATCACTAAAAAGGTTACAATATTTTTGTCCATATTCCTTCACAAGTCATTAATACCTATAATTGACAGATATTAATAAAAACACTAATACCTTATCACTAAATTTATATAAAATAAATTACAGGCTGTGAGTTAGCAAAGCAATTAACTGATAATATAAACTAAAAATAATCTTACATATACAATTCCATTTATTGACATAATGGTTAAACCATCATAAACTCCTAGAATGGCAATTCCTAATTATATCTTTGGTAAATGAAAATAGGAATAAAATATTTTGCTTTTAAAACCCAAAATGCAATTTGCAAAATATAAGGCTATATATACGGTCTTTGTCTCTGGTACTATCAATTCACATTTTCTTTTGTTCAGAAACAGAAAAAAAAAATAAAAAAAATGGTGAGAAAGAATCTTGGCCGTAGAAAAGTAGAGATGGTGAAAATGAAAAATAGGGCAAACCTTCAAGTAACGTTTTCAAAGAGAAGATCTGGTCTTTTCAAGAAAGCCAGTGAACTCTGTACCTTGTGTGATGCACAAATTGTCATCATCGTGTTCTCACCATCTGGAAAAGTGTACTCTTTTGGTCATCCGGATGTGAACATCTTGGTTGACTACTCTTCCGGACGTGTCAGCAACACAAACCTTGATGACATCAACAGAAAGCCCTTTATCCAACTGCTCAATGATCGTTTAACTGGGGTAAACTTATTTTCATTTTCATGGTATAATATGTGGCAACAAATCTAATGTTTAATATTTCTTTCTCTTTTTTTGTTTTGTCAGAAATTTTTCTTTCTCATCCTTTTTTTCGCTTTTAATAATAAATAAATATATAATTTTGTTTTTAAATTGGAAACAGACATGATAAAATTAATTAATTTGCGGGATGTACGTCCACACAATTTTTCTTGATATAACATGCTATGCATCTCGTTACAATTTTATCGCAGGCGAAGGCTGGAAAAGAAAACGCACAAGGGAACAAGGCTATGCTACTCGAGAACGAAAGAGAAAGCAGCAACAACCCTGGCAACTGGTGGAGAAACTCTCCAGCAGAACTCAACTTAAGTCAGTTAGCTCGTATGAAAGATGCTCTTGAAGGTTTGATCAAGGAAGTTGATGAAACAGCTCCTCCTCCTCCATTTCATCAAACAACCCTGACTTTTTACATCGCAACCCCAACAACTGTTAATGGTGTGAATGTCTTCACAAACCAAGGGCTATTTGAGCCTATTCTTGCGTTCCCGTTTGGATTTAATATTATGAATCGCACACCAGCTGGGTACAACCATAGCCATATCCAGAACCAGGAGTTTAAGCAGGCTCATCCTCATCATGGACCTCGTTACTATTAGTTTTTTTCTCTCTCTTGTTGTGTGACTTTTTAAGTCTCCAATAATGTGTGTCGTATCCTTTTAATTTAATTTCTCAACTCTTTTTTTATATGTCGTTGTTGGACCGACCTCTCGTTGTTGTATGACTTCATATAAAGTCTTCGGTCGATAGTAGTTTGTTGTTTCCTCTCGTTTTGTAGTTTTGATATTTTAATGGAATAAAAGTGAGCTGTATTAAAAAAAAATTCTTTTTTCTCTTCTTCAACTTTATATGAAGTTTTTTATTTTATTTTACCTGATATAGAAAAGTAATGAGTTATGTGGAATGTCAAAAAGTTTTCCCTTGTGTGTTGAAACTTGAAATACTTATACTATGTTGTAAGTATGTGTTTCAGCACATAAACACACACACACACACATGTTAAGGCACGCAACCTATTCGATCAGCTATCCCGTTAAATAAATAACCACCAAGCTTCAGCTGATCTTCTGTCCCTAGTTTTCAAGTAGGGATGAAACCAGTAATGCCGTAGTCCATTCCGTATAAAAAAACCTAAAAGTAACGATTGAATATTACATAAACAAACGCTAGGTCGCTAGTGCCCGCCTTTCTACACAGACTTTTATGATCTGTTACTATGATCTGACTTGTATGTACAACCTCCTCCAATCTTTTGCTCTAGTCATATAGTCTCAGGTAAATGTGAGCTCGACATGAGACTCTAGACACTGAGCCTAATACCACTGGAGAGAGTAATGGTCTCTTCTCTTTCTTCTCATTCTACTTAAATCTCTATTTGGCGTTGTATGGTGATATCAACTTTCGCTGCATAAAGCAGAGCAATCATAGCGTAAGCCCACAAGAACAATTTGTTACTTCTCAGTCTCAGTTCTCAAGAGTCAAAAATGAAAATGAAAATGAAAATGTTATGAAGCGATGATTGACACTTACTTGTTCTTCAAACTCGGGACTCCTCAGGTTTACAGACAAGTTTCTCATCAGTAAGAGGACCTGAACAAAAACGGTCTTAACGAAACTTTTCGATTCCAGACAAGTTCCCAAGCAGAAAGTTAGTGTTTGACATACCGTTTCTAGGTTTATTGGATCCATTTGCTTTAATCTTTGGACATGACCTGTTGTTTTAGGATCAAATACACTTCCTATGAAGCTGTAAACTTCAGCAAAGTTCGGCATCACTGTGTTGACAAACAAACAAACTCATCTAGTCAGTATACATCGAAAAGAGCGAATCTTGTGTTAGATATGTACATAGTAAGAATCGTTTACCTCTATGTGGCTTCCCACAACTTTCTTGGTCATTTTTCTCTGTAAGGGTTCGAGTTCTCTGCTTATTTCTACTTGTACTAGTACTGCAACAGTTCTCTGGGACTCCCAGTTCCTCTACAATCCCAAATTCATTACCCCACATTATTAACAACTTAACAAACAAACATAGCTTCAGATTACTAACACCAATCCACAGCAAAAAAACAAACAACATAGAGTACCTTTAATCACTGAATTTGGCGTGCAACGCACTAATCCATGCTTAGGAGTGCTACTAATCACTGGCCGTGAATTAGTGCTGTATAAGTAGTCATGCTGAAGCAATGCGTTGGAAGATGTAAGAGCAACTGCAACAAAAACACAAGCATGAGAGAGGTTGAGATAAAAGACTTGAGACAACTAGAAAGACAACAACAAAAAGGTAAAGTAGAAGAAAGATGAAAGTTTACCAGATTTAGGAGCCTTCTGTGGATAAGGATGATTGGCTTTCCTCTTTGGTCGAGGAGGTGGGAGATGTTCGTTAGTCCCATTCTTCTGAACTTTGAGAAAGTATTTTTGTGCGTGGCTTCGTATCTACCAAACCAATAATATTTCATCAAACATCATAATTCAACGCAGAACAGAGAGTTCAAGAAACTACTGTTTCATCAATGTAGTTACAGCACAGACAATTCAAATGATATAAATCGAATCTTGAGTTACCTGGATCACCGTTTTCGATCCAACAAAGGCCTCGATCTTCTTCCAATCCCGGTCAAATCTGTAATCAAAATTGACATGAATGATCATAAGAATCACAAGAAGAACGAATCTGCAAGATTTCATATGGGATTTAATCAGATAAAAGAAGGTAGAGAGAGAGGTAGAATCCGTTTTTAGCATACAAATGGAGAGCTTCAATGAACTTGTCGTGTTCTTGCTCCGTCCAGTTCTCCCTAGACTTGGTGATTGTGTACGCCTTTCTAATCTTCTTCGTCGAATCCTCAGAAAACGACATCGTATTTTTCCTTGCGGTGACTGGTATCGTCGTTGCCGTGTGGGTAAGAGTATTGAAACCAGCTAAATTCATATTCGTGGGGAAAACAATGAGCTTCAGTAGGGTTTTACTACCGTCACCATAACTGTTTGAAACAGTGGAGCTGGTGCTATTATATGCCGGCTTGGAGAAGCAGACAAGGGTATACGCGTAATTTGAATGATTAATTGATTTAAGCCGAACACGTGTAAGGAGCCGGTTGCTCTGATGGGACTAACAACTAGAGGCCATGTGGACTTTGACGCCACGCATAAATTTTTTATCCACGGCAGATGACGAGCCACGTGGATAACGATCGTAACCAGGCAATAATAATAGGTATGACATACAGTCACAGAGCTGATTTGATTACGTAAAGATGGTTTCGGGAACACAGACGACGCAGCAAACACACAATCTATTTCAAAATTACTAACCAAACCACACAAGTCTCTCTTCTTAGTTCATCACGACCAGACCCAAAAACAAACAAGAAAAGTCTCACTCTTAGACAAGCTCATCAGATGTTTCAACAAACTTAGAGAATAAACAATGATTACAGAGATAAGTTGGTTGATACCAACTAGATAACACACGACACCGTTTGGAAAAAACACACAAAAATGGGTGCTTTTTTTGGTCTGTGAATCCTAAGAATGTAAAACTAACTAAGAGAAAGAAAAGAGAGAAACTCACAACTTGAGAGACCCTATTTCTTTTTCTAATCAATCCAACGTGTGATACCATCATCTCCTACCATTGCCAATATCTCCACACGCACGTCCAACACCGCCTGCAACATTGTTTTTAACATTTACACAGATCAGTACTGTTTACAAAGTATTGGGGTTTTTCCTTTTAGGGCCATTTTGTACTATGACAGAGACTTACTGAGGAATTCCTGCAGTTAACAAGCCGGCATTCGTCCAGAGAACCCTCTAGACTCCAACTCTCCCACACGTCAAAACTGTGGCTAGCAAACACAAACTCCATCCTTCGATTGATCTGCACACACACAACCACTTTTAGTTTCCACAAGAGCACTTTCGACTGATCAATTGGAAGTAACACTCTGTAATGTAAGAGGTACCTGCAGTAATTTCCCACCAGCAGCAAATGATCTCAGACCAACAGTGTCCTGGAGAACAGGTTCATGCACCAAAACCAATTAGCCATTCATAAGAATATGTTAGTTTTTTTATAAATGGGCTTTGCTCACGAAGCAACAAGAGGCATATTCTCTTCATCCACTCTCCACAGATATTATATTAGCCAACCACTATTAACGAGGCATGGCAAGTAAGATTAACGAAAAGGAAGAGAGAGAGAGAGAGAGAGAAAGGTTTACCTTGTTTCTGTATGCGATAATGAATTGTGCAGCTGGATCCCGTTTGGATACATTGGACAAAGTATCGAGGAACCAACCACCGTTTTTCGTTCTTTGCCTGGAAACATGGAGGCCCGAGAGATCTTTCGCATACAAGGCTACTACATATCCATCTTTCAGAAGCTCACTCGATTTTCCAATGAACTTCTTATTTGACATTACAAGCTGATTTGGGGAAGACTCTTGCATTACCTCAAGAGGTGTTTTCCTATTTCTGGAATCTTCAGGAGAAGCACATCTAGAACTGGAACTTAATACTTCTTCCGTGTCACTCATAGCAATATCGTCTCTTCGTGAAGTACTTTCTTCATGTAACCCTGAGGAACCCTCCGCTTTTTGCATGTATTTTTGCTGTGAATGTCTCTTTTTGGCTTTCTTACCGGATCTGCTACGTCTTACTTCAGATTTTACTGCAGTATTTTGAGAAACGTGTTGCTGACCAGGGCTCAGAGATTCCTTTAACTCACTACCCTCTCTACGAACGACCTCAGCACTGGTGAGAGTACTTTCTCCCTGTTGCCTACTGGTCGATTCCACTATTGCTAATTTCTCATGTTTGATGGGTGATTGTTCTTCTTCTTCACTTCCTTCACTTTCCTCAACTTCCTCATCAGAAACAGTGTTACTTGGTATTACACCGTCTAAGAAGAATGAATGCAAGATAGAGATGGCCTTCTCCCTTATTTCCATCCATACTTCCTCACTGTAGTCTGCACTACGAGGTAGTATTAACACATTTGGCATTTCCTTCACCTGCAATTAAAACAAGATATTATAATGCAGGATAAATAACATAAAGAGAGAAGATGATGTAACAAGAGAAATACGCAGGCACAAATATGAAGTTGAGTCAACGAAAAAGAAATGCATACCCATGCTTCCATCCATTGTGGACCTTCAGCACCGTCAAGGGCACAGCCAGCTATAGTGCCATCAATTAGAAGTTGTTTCACAGCACAATCATCCAACAGCTGGCAGCTTCCAGTATTTACAAGAAAAGCCCCTAACATATAAAATCAACCAGAACTAGAGGGAATGAGAGAAAGCAGAAAGTCTACCATCTTCAATTTACATTACGTGGAGAATCGAACATCATTTTGAGTACCAGACAAGAAAACTCATACCAGGTTTTATATGCTGCAAACACTCTGCATTGAGGATCTGAACCGTGTCATTTGTTAATGCACAGTGAAGCGAAATGACATCACTTGCTGCTAGTAGATCATTTAACGTATCCATTCTTCGCGCTGCACGTGGAAATCTCGAGGGCCTGATTCGTTCTTCATCTCCCTGGACATATATGCAAACACAAACTATTGAAAAAATCCAAGCGAGAGGAACTGGAATGAATAGCATATTCGTATGCAGTTTCGTAAGAGCTAAACACTTCTTAAACCGTTCCACAATTATATTCATTATAAAGAAACAAAGACCATCATCCTAATAACAACACTCTAGTGGCATCTCCATCGACATTGCGAACATACGTACCTCTGGGACATCAAAGTAGAGCACACTCATCTTGAAGGCCAAGCTTCTGCTAGCCAAATATCGAGCGGATACAGATCTGCCAACAATACCCAAAACCATACCACGACACCGTCTCATTCCTCGGCAAAGCGGCTGAAGCGATCCGAGCCATCCAGATGCAGAAAGCGCGTGGCGAGAGAGTAAATGCGTCCGTCGAAGGAGTCCAAGGATAAGCGCCATGACTGTATCTGCGATTTCCTCAGCTCGGGAAGTATCTACATGGACAAGTCGGAGACCTAGGTCGGCGGCGAGTGTGGAATCGACAGCGCGATCAGCAGAGCCAAGGCACAGAATGAGCTGGTGAGGACGGAGTCGGCGTTGAGCTGCACGTGGAAGGTATGCGAGGGAATGGAGGAGAACTGCGGTGGCGGACTCGATCTTACCATCGGCGATGCGACTGAGAGGGACGTATTCGACACCAGCAACGCCGGCGAGGGAGTCCTGCTCAAGCGCACAATCCTCGATACAGTTGAGTGTGACGACGTGAGGCGACGCCGGTGACGGCTGGTCGCGATGTGGCATTGTCGCAGACGAACGGATCTTGCTCATCCCCTTCTTCTTCTTCTTCTCCCTACTCTCGAGGAGTGAAATTTTGATTTTGGGAACATAATTGATTTAGGGTTCAATGTTGTAAACTCTGATAAAACTAAGAGGCTAAATTGCATTTATCATAAGTTAAGGGCTTAAAGTGCAATTTTAAACAAATTGAAAGGCATATTTATTTGGTCCGAACTTCCGATGCTGATGCTCGCCCTAGTACGACACCGTTAGCGTGAAGAGAAAACGACTCCGTTTTCGTTACTTGCGCCATGTGTAAGTTTTTATTTAATTATGATGCCATTACTGACAAAACGCAAACCAAGTTACAGGTGAAACACGTACACTCCCTATGCCACAACACCAAAGGACAAACTCCAGAGTTAACAACAACACGAAATCTCTTTCTACACAAGAGCAACGACATAGACACAGACTTGAGAAAGAGAAAGAAAAAGAAAAAAAAACACATGACTAAGGGAAGATTGGAACTCGCTCGTGTGCTACTAAAAGTATATGAACAGAGCCGATTATATATACGCAAAAGAGGGGAAACAAACCGCTGAAAACCAAAAGCTCTATACATCTCTATCTACCAAAATTCTATCTTTACTATGTCATGATTCTTCTTAGGATCTCCACGTGTCTAAGTGGGGTTTTTAGTTGATGGTGGTAAGTGATGATGATCAGAGAAACCTCCTACGAAGATTACTCGTTGTTGCTTGATACGAACGCATGAGTAATCCAACTCCAATGCCTACACCAAGGCACATCCCAAGGCCTATCCCAACTCCAACTCTGACACCTGCATTAAACCATGAGAGTTGACCATCCTCGTCAACATACATCCCTTCTGGGTAGTACCTCTGTGCCATTTTCATTTCAGACTCATCGTAATCATCAGCTTCTGATTCCATGATCTGCATAAACCAAACGACAAACAAGATTAAGAACCAAAAAAGTGGGAGCTTTTCACGCCATTATATGCAAACAGAGATGATAATCCATGTTAACAACTCTGGAGATATCAAAGAATTGTCTCTTGACATATTACTATATTTCAACTGCTGATCAGACAACATTCCAAAAGTTTCAAATACAGCTGTAGATTACACAAGAAAACACTCAAGAAGAAGCAGAGATAAGACTTTGTAACATCAACAGTCTAAATTTTCAGAATCAGCAGTAGAGTCATAGAAAACACTCAATCAAAAGCTAAGTTTACCAGAAAATTGCGAGTGATAATAATAACCAAATATCAACTACAAAATGCATACAGGACCAAAGAAGTAACCTTTTAAAATCCCAAATCTTAAGTTAAGAATAGTCACTTGCGGGCTTGGTGTACAATCATCAATCAGAGAGTTCTAAATCCGAATCACAGACAATCGTCAAAAAGAGAATTGAGAAATCCGAATCATACCTGTACTTTGCTTTGCCGGGCCAAATCGTTACCAATGGTAGCAATGTCTTGCTCTTTGCCAACTTCCTCATCCTCAGGGATAGCGTCGAGGGTGACGTGTCTAGCCACCTTCCTCCTTGGACTAGCCTGAATCGTCTTGGTCAAAATAACCGGAACACCGCCACAACAACCAGCTATATAAACCTCCACCGACGGAGACGAAACACCACGCTTTGGCTGGAAAAACGCAGAAGAAGAAGAAGAAGAAGGACCCGAGCCGTGTCCGTTGCCCATAGCTATGTAACAATCCATACCCCATCCAGTCTTGGGATCACTCACAGTTCCGTTGTTCCACGCACCTTCGATCCTATCAAGGTTCCCACACAAGACCATATCGTCGTTATCGTAAACCTCGACATCAACGCATCCGGTAACGCGCACGGTCTCAGTGCTAACGTAAGTCACCTCGGAGGTTTCCCGGTCGACTCTATCACGGCGGAGTTTAAGAGACGCCGTCTGGGAAGAAGGAACCCGAACGCCGTTAACCTCAAGGGAAGCGCCGGTTTCACGGGGAGGGTGACGGAGGGTGAGAAAGTCAGGGACGTTCTCAACAACACAGGGAGCGATACGGACGTAGAACAAACGAACCTCAAGCCAAGATGATTGCGACAACGCAATCGAAGATGCCGAAGACGGCGGCGGCGATACGGAGGATGTATTCATGTGGTACGATTTGGTGGTGGTAGTGGAGCCAAAAGGATCCTGATGAAGATGATCTTTCGAAATCATCTATAGAACAGATTTGATTCAAGAAAAAAAAAACCAAATTCGCAATCTGAATTGATGAAAAATTTGGAAGGATTGAGGAGGAGAAGAAACAAAGAGATGATGATGAATGAGTTTGAAGGAATCGAACAGCAACTCTTTATTTTTTATTTTTTTCTTGTTTGTTTGTTTGTTTTGTTGGTTTAGGTTTTTGGGGGTTTCAGATATTTTGGAAGGTAAAAATAAAAAGTCAAATTCTTAAAAATAAGTTTGACGCCGAGTAAATTACGGAGGGGTGAAAGGTAAGAAGAAACCGACAAGATACAATACCCTCCTCGTGTGTGACTCGCACGTGTGCCTTTTTTTTTTTCCTTTCAAGACTGGGCCACAATATATCCTCTCGGTCTCTTAAGTGGGCTTAGATCAATTTTTGGACTGGGCTTAATATAAATTATCTTACACCAACTTAAAAAAAAAAAAATGCAAACTACACAAGTTTTGAAAAACATTATTATGTGGTGGAAGTCTGAGTTTTTTTATTCATGTGTATCCTAAATTATGACCATGTTTACAAGATACACACCTCGTTTACTAAGATCAGCCCAATAAGCCCTGTATTGTTTAATGTTTACCTGTATGATCAATGAAAATTGCATGGACTATAATATCACCATATCTATTTTACCACCCAAAAGAAGAAGAAGAAGAAGAAGAAGAAGAAGAAGAAGAAGAAGAAGAAGAAGAAGAAGAAGAAGAGATGGATGCACTCATCATGCATTGAGTGTATAAGTGAAGTGATGATATATTACAATGAATGATGATGATACTGTCTCACCAAACGTACTATCCACAAGTTAATGGATATATAGCTTTGTTTATTTTATTTTCTGAAACCGACAGCGATTAAATCCGAGAAACTTTTTACAGTATATTTAGTAAAGAATGATTCACGATAAAGCAAAATTCATTTTACTCATTCGGGTCATTGACCGTACGGCAATTATTATTTTTAATCATAACCATTTATATTCTTTTAGTAGACGTATCTTTTGATCTATCTAATCTATGTATTGTTTTCAAAAGAAAAATTATAAGGGATTCCTCACCGTTGGATATGAGATCTTCTCGGATGAATTGGACCAACTTTGGATATACTGTACATAATTTATAGGCCGGCTATAATGTTTTCTTCTTCCTTCTCCTTTTTGTTTACACCGAAAAGATTGGGGTTTTGTCATTTCACCATCTAATGAGGTAGGTAGACGAATCTAATCATAAAGTTAACTACTAAAATTTTAATCTGACATCAAAATTTTAATTGTCGTTTATTTATTTTAAATAACGATTTTGCAACTCATGTGTATGTCCGCAACTGAAGATCCGTGTCGGAGGTTTTACTTAAGTTGATTTTAATTGCATCATGTAGTATCTATATTATTATTTTTGAAGTACATTTTAGTTTATATTCTTTTGGTTTTATTTATTTAATATGTTTTATTTACAATATTAACCCCTAAAATAATTCCATAAGTAACATTGCAGAGAAACTCAAATACTAAACTTTCTTAAATTAACGAACATTTGTTACATTTATTGTCAAAATATCTTAACAACATCTATACATTATGATTTTTCCAAAAACAACTCTACCTATTAAAGTTTTAACCCATTAAATCTCGAAAACTATATTTATAGATGCTAGAATCTCTCAAATATAAATGATATACAACCGATTTGTCAAAAAAAAAGTTATAATCTCCATAATTATATTAACATTAATAAATTTCCTAAATCGAAAATCCAATTTAGAATGATTAGAAAACCAATATTCACAAATATTTAACTTTAGCAAGAGGACATACATTTAATTCAGTATATATTTTGTTTAGAAACTGAATATCTATATATACATGATGATTTGAATTAACATTAGTATAAATATAAAATATTATTAATTCGGTCTTGAAATACGAGTTAAATCCTCGTTTAATTATTTGGCCAATACTACTAATATTAAAATATGAGAAATATTAAATTAGATAATTTAACTAAAATTTTGTAAAACAAATAAATCATTTGTAATATTGTGACTTAATGAGACAATAGCTTATAAATTACATATTTATGTATTTAATTCTCTTATTATTTTTTTTGGTAGGGTTATTCCCTTATTATTGTTCTAATAATTAACAATCCAAACAAAATTAATTAAATAAAACAAATTAAATATAATTAAAAAGAAAAAAAAATTGTTCCGCGGCTTAAAATATAGTTAGTAATAGTATGATGTTGACCGTATATTAGATCTCCTTGTAAAAGTTTATTAATACATTTCGTAAGTTTTAGTTAACACTTAATCCGTAATCGTATTTTACGCTGACGTTGGATTTTTATAATACGCAGAATTTAATTTAACTGATTTAATCTATACTTTGTTAACCCTTAATTTGTATAGTCTGCAATTATATAATGCTGATCTCAAATACCTAAGATAACTATACCATCCCTAATTGTACGTGTATCCACCTACAAACATAAACACTGTCCGTTATATTATTTCTGTAGCACGACATCATTTGTAAGATAAGATTTATTTTTTCTTTCAGTTAAAAGTTAAAACTAGTTAAAAATAAATAACAAGACAAGACTCGTCTAACTAATGTCAAAAACAAGCAAACCCATAACTAGCAGCTGCTGTAATTAGTATTCAAACCATCAATAATACCATTTTCAATTTTGGTCAAACTATAAAGGCAAAATGTTTTTTTTTTGTCAAAGTTTGCCAAATAATTAAAGAGTAGTTAGGTCAAATTGTGTTTAGTTTGCTCTTGGGTTAATAATAGTCAAAGTAGGAACCAACGGTGGAGATGAGACGCTGAGGGTGGTAAGACCAACGGATGGCTAAGAATTGACTATATTAAGCCGCCTTTTAAAAAAAAGAAACTAATAAATACATATTTTGAAATTTTTGTAGAATAAAAGTATATAATAAAAATATAAACATGAGAGAAGTGGGCCTGAGATTCCACTCTAAGTGGCCCAGATTACTACAAATCTCGTCACGTCTCGTTTGGTCGTATACTCGCAGTCGCAGCGTTGTGTGTGGTTCACGCGCAAGCCAAACACAAATCCAACATAGTGACATATACAAAAAAAGCTGCTCCACTTGTATAATTCGTGGACGTAACAAATATTTTATTTAATAGAGAAGTTAAAATTAATCTACGTGGGCAAACACGTGGAAATATATAGCTGTTTCCCACTACACATGTATATATTTTCTTTATGTATTTGTATTTTTTTGGGGGGTTTTGTCTTTATTTGGAGAATCGAATTCGTGTAGAATTGGCAAACTGATCATGGTGGGATAGCTAGCGAGGACTCAATTATTAGATAAAATTTCATATACATAAAACTTTAGAACAATTCAAATCATATAATGGAATAAAAAGGAAATATTGGCAATTTTGAGTGACCACATTATCTTCTTTAATATGTTATTTTCTTTTCTTTCTCTCCTTGTACTTTTACCAAAAAAAAAAGATATATATATATATATATATATACATTTGTCCATTTCGAGTAAAAAAATGGGTGATCATGAACAATTTGGTTTTCTTATAATTTTTTAATTAGATTACAATACTAGTTTAAAAAAATTTAATTATCTACTCATATTATACTCCAAATAATTAATTGAGTTATCCCTGACATAATGAAGATTAAATAAAAGAAATAATTACAAAATACTTGTACTCAACAGATTTGGATAATTCGAAGTAGGTGGGTTACTTACTTGACTCCAAACCGCACATACCTATGATCTTGTAATATGTCTCTCTCGGCACCATTGTATAAAAATGACAAATCTTGTGATACTCCCCGAGTATATGAAACTTATTATTAGGAATTATGGCCCCAAAAACAAAAACAAAAACAAAGGACGGAAAGGTGAGAAAAAAACTGACGTGGATAAGGTGAGAAAGAAAAAAAAAAAGAAAAAAAAAAAGGAAACAACAAGAACCAAAGGACGGAAAGCAGCAATGTGACGCGGAGCTCGCAAGGGGGTTCTCGTCTTAAAAACATTTTAACAACACGCGCTCTTAATTACTTCACGCATTTGCATGTTAACATAACACGCGCGTCAATGAAATGAAAATCAAGAAAGAAAGAAAAAAAGATATACTAGTAGATCTCTTCGTCCCTCTCTCGTACTACACCATTCATTCATTCATTCATTCAGATTGAGAGACTCTCTCTTCTTCTGGCTCTGCATGCATCTCTCTCTAATATATCAACCAGTATTTGTCAGGATTTGGGCATTTCTTTATAAAAATAATTATACGATCAGTGTGTGTCTGTCCAATCTCTCTCTTATCGTCTTCTAAAGTTTCTTATTCTTCCTTCATTCTCAACTCTCTCTCTCTCTCTCTCTCTCTCTCTTATAACTTCAAGAGACAAAATCTTTCTTTTCTTTTCTTACATCTCTCTCTCTCTCTCTCTCCCTCTCGGCATATTCTTTAGAAAGTTAACCTAAAAAACAGAGGAGCAATGAAGGTCCATCTCTCTCTCACTCTACACGTTTTCAAGATTTGATTCCTAGCTAGGATTAGAATTTCTATGAAGAGAAAAATTGGCTTGGATTTTTTTTTCTTTTCATCTTGCATCTGAATGTAACAAGCACTTTTCTCTTTATGTATATTCTTTACTAAGAAACCTCGGAATCTATTCCTTCAGTTCTGAAACAAGTACATGTGTGTGTTTATTAGATGCGATCTACTTCTTTTGGGAGTTCAATAACAGAAACAATCTCACTTTTTTTTTTTAACTTACTCTGCTCTTATTGCAACATATATATCTCTTTCTTTTTCCCTTGGGGGAATCTTATTTGTGAAATACAGTTTTTTTTTCACTTACTATTATTTACAAAATCAATTCAAAAATCTTATATTGAATGATGCACATGGCTCTGTTTTACAAAAGTCTGGTTCTCTACTATGTTCACACTACTCATACGCATGCATGTCACTCACTCTGTAAAACATATATCAGTAATTTTATTTTATTTTCTGGTTTTAACGTTAAGAACATATCAGTAACTTTTTAGTATCTTCTGTAAAACCTGCATAAATCTATGTTTTTATTATGTTCTTGGTGATCCAGTTGTTTTGTTTTTAGTTGCATGATCTACAAATTCCAGAGAGAAATAAAAAAAACAAAAGGAAGAAGAGAAGATTAGATCATCTTTGCGATCACATATATCACTTGTAAATTAATTTCACTAAAATCTGTTTGTACTTTGTAATTATTTTGCAGAAAATGGTGTTAAACCTGGATTTGCATGATGATAAGGCAAAACAAAAGGCCCTTAAAACGGTTTCTACTCTCCCAGGTAATCATCACTAATCTTGTATAATGTTGGTTACAAACTTACACATTAGAAACAGGGACAGAGATCTCGCTCTGTCTCTGTTTAGTTCTCGCTTCGAAACCAAACTATTAGACAAATGGTTTTTCTGTCCGGTTTAGTCTCCGATTTGGTAGGTAAAGGAAGGTGTTAACTGAGGTAAACATGTTTTAAATTGCTTTATTGTTGATGAACAATCACGAGCTGCTCTGACAGAAGTGTCTTTCTTTTTCAATAGTGACAATACGGTAAAATGTTGCGCCATATTTCAATTATTTCTGAAATTCATTTATTTTATTTCTTTGGAATAAAATCAAATCTAGGCCACTATAGCTCCTTTGGAATATGTGCCCATCTATTGAAATATCATATGCTGTCAAAGATTTGTTTTTGTTTGTTTGAGTCAAAAGTAATTTAAACTCCTTATTGGTATATATTGCTTGTAAAATGTTGCAACTTATATCAATAGGGCAAAAACTCGAGTGTCTGTCTGTCTATCAAAATGGTTACAAATTTCATCTTTTTTTTTTTGTTCTTGTTCTAGGAATTGATTCGATTGCAATGGACATGAAGGGGAAGCAATTGACTGTGATTGGAACCGTGGATCCGGTGGATGTAGTAAGTAAGCTAAGAAAGTATTGGCCCTTGACGGATATTGTACTAGTAGGACCTGCGAAAGAGCCGGAAAAGGAGAAGAAAGAGGAGCCGAAGAAGGAAGGTGGTGGCGAGCCGGCGAAAAAAGAAGGAGAAGCTCCCAAAGAAGAAGCGAAAAAGGAAGGAGAAGCGCCAAAGAAGGAAGAAGAGAAGAAAGAGGGCGGCGATAAGAAGGAGGGAGAGAAGAAAGATCAACCGCAACCACAACCCCAACCACAACCGGTTGTGCCGACACCGGAGCAGCATGTGTTGGAACTTGTAAAGGCGTATAAAGCATATAATCCTCACCTAACAACATATTACTACGCTCAAAGCATCGAAGAAAACCCTAATGCTTGCGTTATATGTTGAAAACATATATTATGTTATATAGTTTGGGGGGAAATGATGAACCGATCTATAGTGAGGATGAAGAATAAGAAACAGGATATATTGATTCGGTTGTGTCATCGGATATGTTTTTTTCTGTCCTCGATAATGCGAGGAAGCTTAATTTCCTTAAATCGATTTCGATGATATGTTTTCTGTATATATCGTCGATAGTACTAGAATTTTGTTTTTTTTTTTACTTTGAAGGGCACTTTCTGTATATAATGGTGTTATATATGTACGTTAGTATTTTAATTTGCTTGTTAAATTATCTTCAGATGTCCTTAAGTTAATATTGTTTGTGATGCACGTTTCTTTGTCGACGTTAATATTTCTCAAGGGTTTATAATGTAAGTAACAAATTCTATGCACATATTTTAGGGACTAAATCTCTCGAATATTTAGTGTTACTGTATATAATTAATGTAATGGCGAAGTTGCAAAATAGTTTTGCTATTCACATAATTCTGAAATGTTTTTGATTTATGTTATAACGATTTTACTATTCCGTAATTTTGTCATCTTCGATCTTGTGATTTTTATTTTACAAATTTATTATATTGCAGGAAACTGTATGTTTAGACTTTAGATGTACGTATCTGGGTGTTGCTTTAGGTTAAGAATGTTATTAAAACTTAGCTGTAAATTTGATAACTTATTTTTACTTCTGTTTTGCACGAAGCGAAAGGGCATGGCCTTTCGTGATCATCTGATAAGTCACTTTTAGAAATTTGTTTAATAGTTGGTAATTAATTATTTTAATGGTTCTAGATTTTCTTTTCTCTTTTCACAAATATGAAGTTTAAATATAGAGTTCTAAAAAACTTCATATAATAATTAATTTCAGTGGATAATAACATAAAGTGAAGTTCTATATTATTACGTGAAGTTCTATATTATTACTCTTAAAGATAATCATATTCTAGAAACAAACAACTTAAGAATTATCTCCAACACATATAAAAGTTCTTCATTTTTCGACACAGAAAAATGGACTAGATTTTCAAAAATTGAATATATAGTATTCACGTCACCAATTTCATTGTAAACGTCATAGATCACATATGCAAATGTCAAAAACATTTTGGTTGGTAGGCACCTAAAAGGAGCATGTGAATATTCAAATTAAAAACTTTTGTAACACATTATCTGATCACTAATTCTAATTTCTGTAATATTTTTGCGATCTATATTATTTGGGTCAAAACAAAATACATTCCCGTGAATGCTAAAAAATATTACTTCACTACCAAAAACAGAAAGGGCCTGCCTATTGTCAGTATTTCTACCAAACAAATAAAAATATTACTCCATCATGTTTCGTAAGACACTGTTGTCTGTTGAATATGATCATGAGTCGGTGGTGAGTGATGATGACGGCGACGATGTCGATCATTATAAATAGACAGATATCTACATATACACACATATGTCTACTTAAATTATCCAGATACATATTAATCAGTATGAAAGGGATCAAACCGTTTTTTCCCAAATATCAAATTTGATTTTTGTCTTATATAATCCTTTCTTGTTGGTGTGTTTAGTATCAATATCAGCCAAGAGGCGGCCCAAAGCACGCCTTATCTTTATTTACCACTTAATCTCCTAACAAGTTTAAACAAACATATGTATGGTTTCATCAGCTGAGATCTATACCAAAAAAGGCTAAATTTATTATATATTTCATTCCAGCTGACATTAACAAAGGAAAAAGGGAAACAAAGCTGACGGTTCATGGGTGCACACAAAAAAAAAATAGCTGACGATCCATGAATAATTCAATTGATGGAGATGTCATCTTACGCGATAGTTAATTATTCTGAGCAAATTTTGTCATTTTCTATAATTTAATAATATGAATTTTATCATATTTGGTGCAGCTAAAAATGCTGAGGACTTTTTCATCACCCACCATATCATTAAGGCAAATTCCAAAAAAATAAATGAATAAAGTATACATATCTCTGTAGAATGTTCGGTTTAATCCATATTATTATTTCAGAAAATGATAGGCACGGTGGCATGCACGTGTGACGTATTGGGCGAACAACAAAATGTGGTTCTAGAATAATCGAATAATCTAGCTTAACAAATTCTCCATTACGTAGATAGATATCAACCTCCCCAACTAATAAACACTAGTGATTCAATTATAATAAATTATTATCAAAAGAGAACGTTTCATTTTATTACACACAAAAAGATAAATAAGAGATCCCAAAAGGTTAAGTTGCTACACAGACCAGCACCACTAGGAGAATCTATCGATTAAATCCTAAGCGGGGGAGGAAAAATAACAGAATTATACACACAAATCTTAAAAGTTACCATTTGACCCCAGGAGAAAAAGCTGGCTGTCAAAAACAACCCTAGCATCGCCATCGAAGTTGAATTATTCCCAATCTTACAACAAAGGAAAAAAACATTTCACTTACTAATTAAAAGATGAATAACATTTGGAGTGAGAGGCGGACGAGTTGATCCGATCTCTCAGGCGTTATTATGATTTCATGCTCGGAGAAGAGGTGAATGTGGTGACATTATCCCTGGAGACGAGAGACCATCCTCATATAGTCTTCGGAAACTTAATCGGAGATTGCTCTGCCTCCATTTCTGCTTTTTAGCATTGTTGTTCTGGATTACTTGATCCTTGTCCGTTGCTTTCTCAACGATCTTGTTGTTGCTGTTCTTAGACACGAAATCTTGGATCCGCCGAAGCGCCACATGGAGAGTATCATCGTCCATGTTGGCAAAGCAAACCCTAAACCATCCAGGTTCCGTGCAATGGAAGGAAGAGCCTGGAGATACATTGAGCTTAACTTTGTGGATGATTATACGCCAAAGCTCAATCTCAGATTCAAACGAGTTACGATCTCTCAATAGATGTCTCAAATCCATCCACACAAATAAACCTCCGCTGCTTGTCAAGCAAGTAATATCTGCTTTCTTGAGTCCTGTAGTAAAAACTTCATGCCTTTTCCCTAACCTTTTCGAGTTTTCCATAAGGAAATTCTCCACAAACCGTTCATCTGACAACATCGAAGCGAGCATGAGTTGTGTCTGAGACGAAACTAGCCCGAAACTCGATATTTTCCTGGCACAAGACACGACCGAGTCGTTATAAGAATAGACTATACCGACTCTAAAACCAGGTAGTCCCATGTCTTTAGAAAGACTATAAACAATGTGAATCAAGTCAACGTTGACTTCATAGCTGTCCACGTCGTTGACCACCTCAGCAACGCTAACGAAATCATCTCCGCTGAAGACTGTGGCGGCGTAGATCTCGTTGACGACTAGGTGAATGTTCTTCTTCGTGACGAACCGGACTAGATCCTTGAGTGTGTCCTTATCCAAGATCGTACCGAGCGGGTTTGATGGATTGGTCAAAATCAGGCCTTTGACTTTCTTATTGGCCTCTTGGGCTTTTTTATAAGCCCATCCCACGGCCTCAACGGTTAATCTGAAATTGTTGGAGCTTGAACAAGGAACCGGGATTATCTCGACACCTGTACGCCACCTCAAGTCTCTATCAAATCTGCAAAAAGGATTAAACAATTAATTATCACACGTATGAGCTACTCGTTGAATGAATCTAAACCGCAATGGAATTTGATAATTTGATATACTTACACGTGTGATAAAGTTGGCGAAAGAGTCAATTAATACTAATATTATTAACTCATTTCGATTTAGAATTTGTTATCCCACAAAAAAGTATGTGAAAGCAACATTAATGAAATTTCCCCTAACAATTATCCATTATCATATTACTATTTTTTAAAAATGTGATTATGAGAAAATATTAAAATGCTTACGCAGCATAGTAAGGAGAGGGAATGAGGAAGACGTCGCCGGGATCGGCGAGGCAGAACATAATTGTTTCATTTGCTCCCGTGGCACCGCCACTCATAACCACCCTCTCTGGATCAAACGTCGCTCTTCCACCTCTAGCTTTTCCCATGAAATGTGCAATTGCCTTCAATACCAAAATTTTCATCAGGGATAAACTTATAAGTTACTAAATGTAAATAAGAAAATTACATAACGTCGGACGACTAAATTTGTTTTCTTATGCAGTTCATATCTACTGATGTTTAGATGTTAACTAATTACTAGTATGTAAACTTACTGCTTAAATTGATTTGTACTGGTCTAAACTATGTCATTTTAGTTTAATATTGATATAATATAAATCAACGTATAATTACTTCCGTAGTGCGTATATTAACGTAAACCTGAACCTTATTACAAGATATCTAGATCAAATGAGTGATTTATACCTGTCTAAACTTTTTAAGGCCGTGATAGTCTTGGAAATTGGCGATGTCGCTAAACTGATGAACACCTTCAAGAGTGCAAATAGAAGATTCTGGGTTCTCTTTGATCCAATCTTTTATTAAATCTAAGCAAAGCTGTAAAATGTTTAGAAAAAATGTGTTATCTGATGTTGTGTATATACGTGTTCACGCTAGCTAGCTAATACACGGATGAAAACGCACAACAACATATATGCAATATTATATCGGATTATTCTAGAATATATACCTGATTCTCTGCAAGACCCATTTGGATAATACCATGGGGATTATGAGAAAGATGAAAAGGATATTTGTCGTAAGCTTTCCATCCATCGAAGTACTCAGAGTTCTCGCCGTGTTGATTGTTTGTTGCTATTTTCGACAGAATCGCACCGCTATTTCTCCCTGGAAGACCCATTTACTGTTTGAATATTCACACTTCTTTTGGAGCTGTTTTGTTTTTGTTTTTGTTTTGGGGGTATCAATATTGATCTTATGACAAGTTTTTGTGGTATGTACTAATAATATTAACGTATGAGTGTTTGGTTTTATATAGGAGGTGAAATAGAAACATGGAGGGGACAGACAACATAAAGCTGATGTGGGGTCCCAAGAAAAAAGAGTTAGGATTTGATGAAACAACCGAAAAGGAACAAGCAAACCAAGGAAGTTTCTCCACCCAAAACAATATATTTCAAAACGTAATTTTTGTTGCGATGAATTAAGGTGGTTGTGTTTTTTGCTAGCGTCAATATCCCTTGTATTAAAGATTATAGTATTTCGAATTTGGCAGATGACGACGATGGATAATATTGGTCTTACTCCAATAGTTTCGTCTTGATTTCCCTTGCATCATTAAAATCCATTGGGAACTACTGGTGGGGAAATTATGTGTACTTATTCGAACCCAAAGGCTATTTCTAAGCAGCTTCTTAGAAAAATGTTGACCTTTAACTACGAAGTCATGCAAAAAAATAAAAAGGTTATAAGGGCTGTAGAGGAGAATATTTGATAGAATACAAATAATCAGGAAGAAAGTTATGATAGAAAAATGTATAAGCATCCACATCAAAGGATTTAACCAAAGTATCTTAAAACATATTTTATTTTTAATTTTGAAAAAAATGAAATTAAAAACCTCTTAAGAAACTTAGATATTTCATGGGTCCATTGAAGGTTGTTAAATTTGAGGTTCTTAAAAAAGTATATATATATTTTTATTGTAAATTATTATGGTATTTTGTTTAAATTCATAAGACTTGTATACTTTTAAAAAACTTAAAAATATTGCATTTAATAAAAATTTAAACAAACATTACATAAAAGCATATTAAAAATAAATTACGAAATGATTAATTTTAATATTGATTTGTGCCAAACTTTTCCCACATATGCTCAACCAAATCCGCTTGCAGTCGGTCATGTATTTTCTTGTCACGAACTTCATTTCGAATGGTTATCGTATCGCCCATCATATTTCTGAGATTTGAAGGGATGTCTGTAGAATACGTGAAATCCACTTCAGAAGTTCGGTTTGATTCTACTTGTGCAAATGTGGCCTCATCATACTGAGTATACCCATCACGTTCATCTTCTACAATCATGTTGTGCAATATGATACATGCTCTCATTATGTTTCCAATTTTTACCTTATCCAACATAAGAGCTGGGTTTTTGACTATGGCAAATCGAGCTTGCAAGACTCCAAAAGCACGTTCGACATCTTTACGTACAGCTTCTTGGTATGTAGCAAATAACGATGCTTTCGGATCTTGTGGCATTGAAATTGATTTGACAAAAGTAGCCCATTTTGGATAAATACCATCGGTGAGATAGTAAGCCATACGATATTGTCGTCCGTTAACAAAGTATTTTACTTTGGGAGCTACACCTTATAATATGTCATCAAAAACTGGTGAGCGATCGAGAATATTGATATCGTTTAATGTACCTGGAGCTCCAAAAAATGCAAGCCATATCCAGAGGTCTTGTGAAGCTACAGCATCTAAAACAATTGTTGGCTTTCCAGATCCACGTGTATATTGACCTTTCCATGCAGTCGGGCAATTCTTCCACTCCCAATGCATACAATCTATGCTTCCTATCATCCCGGGAAATCCGCGTACCTCTCCATTATCGAGTAGTCGCTGAAGATCTTCTGGTGTGGGACTGCGTAGATACTCATCTCCAAATAAATGAACTATTCTTTCAACAAACTTTTCCAAACATAACATAGCAGTGCTTTCAGCAAGACGGAGGTATTCGTCAAACGCATCCGCTGCAGAACCATACGCCATCATACGAATTGCTGCTGTACACTTTTGTATTGCAGAGAGACCTAGCCTTCCGTGACCATTTCTTCTTTGTTCAAAGTATGGAACTTCTGTTGAGAGTCGTTCAACAATACGCATGAACAAGGGTTTGTTCATTCTAAAACGACGACGAAAGATTTGAGGAGGATATGTTGCATCTTCACGGAAATAGTCATCCCATAAGCGTTGGTGACCCTCTTCACGTTTTCTTTCAATGTGGACTCGTTTCTTCTTCTCGGGTTCCAACGGATTCATTGCTTGATCAAAACGATTTTGGATTGCTTGATCAAAATAATTGTTGAGTGTTTGATCAAAATACTCATCCATCTTTTCTTCAATGTTATTAGAAGAAGATGCCATTTTAAAAAAAAAATAGAAGAAGAGCTTGATAAACTGGGAGAATAATATTGTAGAAGAAGAAGAATATGTATTTTTGGAAGATGAAAAAGCTTGATATTGTGGGTACAAAGATGAAAAAGCTTGATATTGTGGGTACAAATTGTGGGTACAAAGATGAAAAAGCTTGATATTTATGTGTCTACGAAGATGGTCTTATATATTGATGACCTTGTGGTGTTACAAAGGCATGACACTCTCGTCCGTGAACATAACATGTGACTCTAAGCAAAAGCTTTCTTGTCCGTGAGAAAAAGATGCAGGTCCGTGATTGCTTCTTGTCCGTGACCAAAAGCTTCTTGTCCGTGACCAACAGCTTCTTGTCTTCTTCTTCTTCTTGTCGGCAATCCTAATGGAAGGAGACATAACAATCATTTGACCATTGCATATCATTAAAACAAGTTAAACTGAAACAAATCAAGCAAACAATGAAAGCAATCATTCGGTGAAACAGAGTTATGCATATCATTAAGACAAGTTAAACTGAAACAATACAAGAAAACACTGAGAGAAAACATTCGGTGAAACAGAGTTATGCATTTCATTAAGACAAGTTAAACTGAAACAATACAAGCAAACATTGAGAGAAAACAACACAAATACATCGTTAATATGTTGTTGTCTGAAGTTGAATCCTTTTTCTTCAATAAACCCATCTTCCCAATCTCATTACTACTCTGTCAGCTTAGCAACTCTGAAAACCCATCTATAAATAATTCAGAAACCAAAAAAAAAAAGAAATAGTATCACTCTTAAGAAAAGGATAAAAAGACAATAATACGAATCCTAACACAAGCTTTACTACAACTCATCACAAACAAACATAGAAATATATAGAATCGAACATAACCACCAAAAGACACCAAACAGAGAAAGCTGTCTCATAGCATACTCCTTTCACATTTGACTCAAGAGTCTTTGTCAAATACTTATGTACAGATACCTTGTTGAATTGCCTCATTTAAGACAATTAAACCATATGTTGTTGTCTCTCTACAAACAATGGCGTTTATTCAAACCTAAATCAAAACATAAAACAGAGGATGGAGGGACAAATTCAAGATTTTCCTAAAAGAGAAACATGGATCAAACGAATTGAAGAAAGACAAAAAAAAAAAGAAGAAGAAGAGAGGATCAAATAAAAAGAAAAAAATCAATCAAAAAAACTAGACATCTCTAGTCACATGTAATGGAACCCTATACAGATCTTCGTAGTGCTTATATCAAAAGGAAGACGCAAGTTAACATCCATACAACACATATATATATATATGGACGATGTTACAGAGCTATCAAGATATCAATTTCACAAAATCACATCAACAGAATCAAAACACACATCTAAAATAAACAATTTACACTACCAGAGAAACACACATCTAAGAGGTCAACCATGTTAACTTCAGTGGTAGAAGACGCAATACTCATTCCATTTTTTACAAAGATTTTGAACCCTACTCATAATACAAGAGCAAGAGCAGCATTGCCGCCAGCAAGCTGAATTGGCAATTTGATAAGTCAGTGGAGATCGCAAGAAAACAAATTACACATAAAAAAACAAGATTTTTGATTCATGGGCATATGATTTAACCAGATTCAAATGCAAATTCACCACCAAAACTTCAAATTCATTCACTAGTCTAAATCGATCCGTTACCGAACCAAACACATATCGAAATCGGAGTTTTTTATTAATAGATTTGGAATTCAGCAAAACAACACAGAAGAAAAGAAAGTGGGGAGGGGGACATACGACGGGATCACCGGAGAGAGACGAGAGAGACGAGAGAGATCGCCGGAGCAAAGCCGAGAGCAAAGACATTTCTCACAATAAAATCGCCGGAGAGAGACGAGAGATCGCCGGAGCAAAGTAAAGAAATCTAGCTGATCTCAGCCGTTGTCCACCACCGCCTTGTCGGTTAATTTCTTCTTCTTCTTCAATCCCACCACCGCCTTGTCGGTTTATTTTTTCTTCTTTTTCTGTCCATCAAAGAAGAGAGAAGAGAGAGAAAAGAGAAATATAATTAACAAAAAAATAAAAGGAAAATTTTATTTTTCTCCCACCCAATCAGAAACTGACACACCTAAGTTTCTAAACATACCAAAAACATCTTAGCTAAAGAACGATTCTAAACTAAATCATACCAAAAAAAAAAATTTAATCACATATAATACTTTGGAAACCCTTAAGCAATTGCTTAAATCCTTTGATGGACTTGCCTTTATTCAAAAGAAGAGACCGATTTATAACATTCTAAATTGGTTTAATAAAACATTTTGGTATGTAATATATGCACATATATAAACTTCCACCACATAATTTCGAAATTTGACTGGCGTAAAGAAATATTAAATTTAATCACCTCGATAAATTTACTAATGTTTATCATGCGACTGTTGTGGAATTTGATTTCAAAATTTCTGTTTAATGAAAAGTAATTTAAGGTTTGTAGAACAAGAACAAATGTTGGTAGATTGCGTTTATTGGAGCTACCATATATTTGTAGTTATAGTGTTGTTATCCTATATGAAGGAGAACTATAATTATGATACAATACAAATACAAATACAAATACAAATATTGTTAGGTTCGGACTGTTTGGTCAAATCAACCACATGCACTATGTGGTGATATAACTTGCACTCCACGCCGCAAATTCTCGTGCGACGACCACGTGACTAAACCCTGTTAATATTTGATAGTTTACTTTTCGAAGTCAAAAACCTCCTTTTTCTAATCGTTTTCTTTGAAAAAACAAGGTCTTTTTTAACCTTGCTTTTATTGCTTGGACTAAAGATATTAAAATCTGATTTTGGCTCTACTAATATTAATGTCGGACTATAGCTACTAAAGTCTCAAAACAATATTCTATAAGCACGCATTGCTGGAAAACCTAATTACAGGGGGACATAAAATCCCAATAATATAAACTAGGAGATATCAACTTTTGCCCTATTTGGAGTTGTTACATTTACAGTTTTCAAACAAAAATCACGAACCCATTGTTTTTTGTGATCCTACAAATCTCTTTTTTTTTTTTTTTTTTTTTTTTTTTTTTTTTTTTATAATTTTTTAAAGATTCTACGGATCTCTTGTGGAAACAAGCAAGACAGAGACAACAGTCATATTATATTTTCTTATCAAATTTATAAACATTTTAGCTTTGTGTAAATATCATCTAACTATCTAAGAATTTTATTTTTGTTGGAAACTATCTAATAAACTTAATTTTCTTAAAAGATCAGAAGTAAATGTTAAAAAGCGAAAGAAAAAAATACAGCAGAGTACGAATGGTAAAAGAAAATAGTAGAAGAAATAATTTGTACTAGAAACACCGAACACAGCGTTGGTATTTCTATACTAATTGGCCCGACAACTACCAACACACGACATATGTGCTTTCAGCAGTTTTGATTTGGTAATATATCATTCCAAATTTTTCAATTACTTTTAATACTTAATTCGCTGATCATCAAAACATTTCTTTAATATAAAAAAATTAGTTTGTGGAGTGTGTTTTAGGTATCATATTTCTTATGTAAATCTATATATTTAAAATATATTTTTGATCTACGCACACGTACGTGTTCAAACTGAAACTTGTTTTTCTCCTAATTATAGATGCCAGTAAATATTAGTAAGTTGATTTACAAAATTTACAAAGGAAAAGGGTTACAGAATTCATGATATTATTTAGCAACAAAGCATATAATACTCCGCCATTGCGATTGTGGAATTCGATGAGTACTAATCAAAGAGTGTTATAGTGTGAATATGTTTCGTTTGTGGGAGATTTTAAATTATACTACTACTAGTGAAGCATGCTTCTTTGAATGGTCAATAAGTCAAAATTATTCACAAACATGCGAGAAGGGGGGCTTGAGGTTTGACTTCTCCACGTAGAGATTAGATGCTGACTCATCATTCCTCAGCAGCTGTCGACTAATTTGGACACGCTTCATCCACTAAGCACTCCTCAACACGTGTCACGCCTGCGCGACTCAAACACAGTCAAATAAGAAATTGTTAGGGAAAAAAAAAAAAAAAAACAACAACTACATCGGGACGTTCTTACTCTGTTAAATGTCCAGTTACAAATTTTTTCCTGGGCTTTAAGGCCCATTTTATGAAAGATTTATAATTAGGATACAGTATACACACTAAAGGGCCTTAATTATATCAAACAGAAAAATCATCCCGTTACGTGTCAGAAGCGTATTGTGCATACAGTGTACCGCGATACAGGGGATTAATACTACGCTCCACCGACGTGCATATGGGCGGACATGGTCGGTCCATTAATCCCTTGCGCATCTTATTCCTTACGCAACAATACTTTCCCACTTCTTCTCTTTTGGATATATATACTTTCCAATCTTTTTTTGTCATTCAAAATATCGTCGACATAATAACTACTATTCCATGACTAAAATATATCTCTCTATGGAGTTCAGCTATAACTTCAAACAAAATATCTATCTTCATAAATAATAATATATACTTTCGTCAGACTGATAGTTAATTTCTCTATTTAAGAACATTAATAATTGTTGTCATCAATGTCATGTTATGAAAATTACCAAGCACAAGACACGTATTATCCACGCTTTCACTCTCACTCGTCGAAAGATCTCACACGTACACAACAAACCCACTTTGTACCGACTTAATAAAACATCGTAGTCCCATCCGTTTATATATATAGTCCAAGAAAAACTTCATACTATCTTACACACTTACATCAAAAAAATCAAAAGCAAAAAAAAAAAAAAAAAAAGATATATCAGGAAGAATCATTTATATGGCGAGCTTGCTAGATAAAGCCAAGGGCTTCGTGGCTGATAAACTCACCACGATCCCTAAACCGGAGGGTTCCGTCACTGACGTTGATCTTAAAGACGTGAACCGCGAGTCCGTTGAGTACTTGGCCAAAGTTTCCGTCACCAATCCTTACAGTCATTCGATTCCGATCGGTGAGATCAGTTTCACTTTCCACAGCGCTGGCCGGTAAAACACGCTTTCTAACTCCGTCGTTTGGTTCCTTTTTTTGTTTTTCATCCATGATCCATCAAAAATAAATTTCGGTTCGGTTTAGTAATCATATAAGTTAACAGATGGTCACCTGGTTTGGTTCTGTTATGCTCTGTTATTTCCAACTTTCGTTTTGCTCGGTTATGCTCCGAACGAATGTCTTTTCTGTTTAGATTGTTCGGTTTGATTTTGATTTGTTTAAGTTGTGAAAACGAAAACCGGCTAGATTACAAATAAATTTCGGTTCGGTTTACATATGCAAGTCGTGCGGTTTGTCTTTGCTTGTTGGTTACATATTGTTAGAACTAACGTTACATATAACATAAAAATAAAAAATCTTAGGCATCGTAGTTTCATTGATTAATTCCATATTATGGTATTGTTGAATTATTATTATTATTATAGAGATGTATAATGCTGCAAATGCAATGATAAAATATGATAGGGAGATCGGAAAGGGGAAGATACCGGACCCGGGTTCTCTCAAAGCTAAGGACATGACAGCTCTTGATATTCCAATGGTGGTGCCGTATAGTATACTCTTCAACCTGGCTCGAGACGTTGGTGTGGATTGGGACATTGACTACGAGCTTCAAATAGGTCTCACCATTGACCTCCCTGTTGTGGGCGAGTTTACTCTCCCTATTTCCAGCAAGGGCGAAATCAAGCTTCCTACTTTCAAAGATTTCTTCTGATCTTTTTGATCTACTTAACCTATGAGACGATGATATATAATGCATGTAACGAATGGGTTTGCCTATATATAATCAATAAATGTTCTTTTGTGATCCTATCATGTGAAAAAAAAAATCAATAAATGTTTTATAATTTCAGTTATTGTTATTTTTTCTCCATTGAAATTTTGTAATTGCATTAAAAAAACAAACCAAATGCAAGGGAAATCTTAAGTCAATTTGGTAAATTTTATATGAAAACCAAATGATCTGTTAAAGTTCGGAGTTTTTTTTGTTTGTTTTTTCCTTTTGGTCTTCTTTAGTCTGGTTAACCGGGTTTAATTCATTATCCGCAGAGCTTTCTTTCTCTCATGCATGTCTAAAGTAAATCATGCAATTTTCGGAAGCAACTTTTGGGGGTTACTTTTATGTTAGGTTGAATTGTAGTTGAAGAAAAACTACAATTCTATTATTTATTTTAATTTTAATGGCTCGAGAAAAAAGATTTAGAAGAAAGAAAGACTTTTGTTATCCAACAAGTTAAGACAAAAATATAGACTATCATCAATTTATTTTCATATAAAGCATCATTAAAGCTGCATGCATGCATACATGTAAATAAAAAGTATAATAGTAAAAAAGAAAAAAAGAAAAAGTTAACCTAATTTTGCTAAACCAGATAGAACCAAATTTGTGAATAAACTTAAAGATAATCCCTGCAGACTCCTAGAAGGGAAAACACCATAGATAATATGATTCAATACCTTATAATTCCTAGAGACTCTATCTTCGGTTTTTTTTTTTCCAAATAGAAGGTGAAGAAAATTCCAGCGAGAACACGAGCCGGCGGAAGGGTCAGAGGTGGGATGGAGTTTGCCGGTGGGATGGAGTGTGCCGGCGGGGTGGAGCGTCCCAGCTTGATGGAGCGTGCCGGTGGGGTGGAGCGTCCCAGCTGGATGGAGCGTGCCGGCGGGGTGGAGAGGAAGCAAGCCAAAAAGACCCTTTTCACTTTAAAAATCTATTAAACAAAAACCTTCTTTTTTTGTAAGATATGTATAAAAGCTTTCTTATTTAGATGTTATCTTTTCTAAATATGAAAAAGCCTTGAAATATCAAAACCTAAAACTTTTGTAATAGGTGAAAAGGGCACATTTTTTAAATTGTGCTTAGGGCACTCGTGAATGTTGGGCCAGCACTGGCAGTTGGATGGAGTGTGCCAGCGGGGTGGAGCGTTCCAGCTGGATGTTGTGTGCCGGCGGGGTGGAGCGTACCGGCTGGATGGGGCTTACCGATGAGGCTGAACTTGTCGCCTGGGGGGTAAAGCACGCCGGAGGAAGGAAAACCCATTGCAGTGATGAAGGAGTGAAACCTTTGCTTTAAATTTGTACGTAGTGTTAAAGGCAATTAAATAGATCTCAGAACGTGAAAGTTGTAAAAAGTAGAGAAGTGTTTTTATTATATATATACTGGAAGTTGGGAAAAACTCCGTAGAGCCTTATGTATTATCATGAATCATATTTATACAGAGTACACGAGTCTGTGACATACAAAAGATATACTCAATATAGATTTGTGTTTATCGTATCTTAATGGATATTATTTAACACTTCTAATTCAAATAGGAGAAGGTAAATGAACCTAATCTTATTTCCCTTAGTTTTTATAAAACAAATGTACTTTTAAATATGAATTTTAAAGTGCTACAAATTTTACTTTGGGGTATATCATTTACCAGTTTTATCTCGCAAGAAGAAAAGCCATGGCCAGTTCTATATCTCTGGCCTCTCTACATCGTCTTTTGCACTATAGATTTGCTTATGTGGATCTTTGCCGTAGTATGCTTTGCTTCAGAAGATAACCTTGCCGAATTCTTGAAACGCAATATCTTGGGACGACTAAGTCACATCTTTGGCTTCGCGATACTCATCCTCCTTCTCTGTTCTGTTTCCCGTACCTTAGCGATATGTTTTGGATTACCTTTTTTCTTGTGGCTCCTAATGGCATTACTATATTCTCTTTACATATGCGCATTCGGAAAAGATATGAATGAGGAACAGCTTCAACGAATATAAGCGTCATAAATTTTCTTACTTTTTACTTTTTTTTTGTTCCGCATATTCACTTAATCGAGATTATTTTTCTAAAGATAACTTTAGACGTACTAGCGTTGCCTTATCTCTTGCTCCTGTCTTTCTTTTGTTACTTTGGCTCGTTGAGGTCATCTCCACATTCTTCTAAGATTTTTTATTTTATTAAATAAATGATTTCAGGTTCCAAGATTACCAAAATCATGTGAATATAATACTAGAAATTGTTAAACTATTACTGTGCCTTGTTACTATTATAATAAATGTAGCTTAAGATTATCTTCTTTGTCAACGGCCATTTCTTGTTCCGGTAACAACGTACCACAAGTTACTTGTTACTAGCTTGCAAACGTTCGCTTCTGATGCGAGCTTCTCTTGCGTAGATTATTTCTGACAAAAAAAAAAGGTCTAGTGACCTTGGGCTTAACACATAAAAATTCTCAACTTCTTACGGTCTCCCACTAATGAAATATTTTTTTAGAATAATGTGAATATAATTGTCACATACTCATAGCAGAAAATCAATTTCATACTCACTTGGCAACTGACGCTAGTGTGGTATGTCAACTTACGTGTGAATATGTGATGTTTTTATTTGAAATAAATTAATAATTGAAAATGAGCCTTGGACCTAGGCCAAAGTTATAAAAAGAAAAAGAAAATTGGAGGTTGCTTTTGCTTCACAAACAAACAAACTTTGGCTAAGCTATACAAATAGTGAATATAAGTAGACATGTTAAGACATGGAAGTTAGTATCGATGTGAAGGATCTTCGTCTGCTAAGAAGATCTGCGAGACAAAGTCTTGGAAACGAGAAGAGTAGATCTTGGGATGCACAGCTGAGATTGTCTTAGAGCTGTGTTGAATAGACTTGTAACAATGTTCAATGCGTTTTCTCACACCATAGTCTTGGAAAATGTCTATAATCCCGAGATACAATATCACATCGTACCATTCCTCTCCTCCTTTACTGTTCTTCCGCACCACACTGCCTGATTCTCCTCTCTCAACCCTTCTTGCTCGCCCCGGTATCTTCATCCCGAAGTTAGTGCTTGAGCTGCAAGAAAGCCCATTTTTTTCATTAACCCTTAGTTCTGCTTTCTGGCATTTTGGATTTGAACACAAGGAAAAGGGAATTCTCAAAATTGGTTACCTGTTATGGAAAATGTTGGTCAAACTTGTTTTGGAAACAATGCTTCCTTTTGGAGATTCAGAAGTGTTGGTTGGAGCATGACTCGGGATTATACTTGCTACTGATTGTATAGTTACTGAGTTCTCACTATCAACTGAATCTGTATGGATGAGAATAAGAATTTCTAATGTTATTTGCACGACGGGGTTGTCTCTAGCTATAGTGATTTAGTTTTAAAATTTAAGATCATTCAAGGCACTATTTGAAAATCACCTCTGCTCGGAGTGCATGAATACATTGTAGACGATCTATCTGGAGAGTTTGAAGCTGTCTTCATAAACTTAGAGCTATTGCTGTCAACAGAGCCTGCAAGATTTACCGAAAAGTGTATGTACCATTTCATATATTCTTTCTTGGTGAATTACAGTAAACATGAGAAGAATGCTAGGGAGAGATTTACCTCGTGATGAGAAACTGTCGTATACCGGGCTTAATCCATCAATTAAACCTGAAGGGAGATGCTAGTGAGGAATTTGATATTATAAGCTACCACTAATATTAAGAACAGAGACATGAGATGCTTAACTCACCTTGACACGAGCCTTTTACTTGTAAATCAAGCATTAAGCTATAATCCATTATGCCTTCATCTTCCAATAGTTCACAATCTAGCTTTGTTTGCCTGCGCGATGGGAAAAATCCTTTGAGCATCGCCTAAATCATTCGCTGAGACGAGAACCAAGATACGAAGTAGGAACAGAGAAAACTCACTTAATGAGGCGGTGTCTGGCCAAAGAATCCACGTAGAAACAAAAATCAAGGTCAATATCCTTCAAGATGGTTTTATCTCTCACTTTTATCTTCTTGTTAGTCCGACCTTGTGATGAACCCTTAAGATCATAGACCTCGTTCATGAAAACATCCGACTGCAGTATGTTTGACATGACGACAAAATATGTCTGCTCACCAGAGAAAAAAACAATAGTTTCGTTTTAAGCAATAGTTGATATATAGTTTTGTAAGCCAAACATTATAATGATTTCCACTACATGCATGTGGGAAATAATCCGGTAGAGTCGTCGTATATATACCTTGTCACCTCCAACAGGCTTGACAGAGTGAGCTCCATAATTCTTGGACAACAAGGTGGACCTGTATTTATGAATATGACGGAAGTAACCAGGCAACATCTCTAGTATAACCTTGATTTCGGATTTGCGGAGAATCTTGATGAGGAAACGGTCATCTTTAGAGAGAAGAAACATGTTACCAACTTTGCCAGAAGAAAGCTTGCGTAAAGTCTCATCATTGCAGATAGAGGTCATGTATTCGTCATGGTTAATATCCTCAAGTTCTTGTATTAGTCTGCAAAATTAAAACAGAGTAGAGAAGGAAATGGATACACATATATACCTCCTCTCACTAAACCTAGAAGACTAGTTATTGCAAAGAAAGAAAAGAAAGAGAAAAGAGAGAAACCTGAAACCCAAGGGGCAGTAATCTTTCCATTGAAACTCAGTAATGGTTCCGGAGGGAAGATGTTTGATGTGCTTGGAAGAGTATCGAATCCTGTTTTTCTCAGTGGCTTTCACGTCCTTTGATTTTATCTCCCTTGTAAACATTTCTTCCGCTTTAAACACTCTCCTCATATCTTCTCATCTAATCAGCCCACATCCCTTTTCAATGAAATTAATCCCACAAAACTTTCAATTGGTGAAATTGACATTAAAAAATCTGCAGAGATTTCGAACCCCTATATCGGAAATAACGTAGAAGACAGAGAACCCTAAGATTGAATTGGCTCAAAACCCTAGAAAACGAAAATCAAGACAAATAGAGATGCCGAATAAATTTGATCATACCAAGACAAAATGATCAATCATAATGATCTAATTCATATAAACCATGAACTCCACCAGAAGATCTCGTAGGAGAAAAAAAATACCAAGAGATTGATATATACCTGTTTGAGGAGCTGGGTAAAAGAGAGAGAGAGGAGGAGAACAAGAATAAGAGTGCGTTGGATTGTGAAAGGGGAACGAGAAATTTTGAGAAAAAAAGTGATTTGGTATTCTTTTGTTCTGTTGGAGACGTAAACAAAAACGAAAAAAAAAAAAAAAAAAAAAAGGGAAAAGGGAAACAAATGAGGTTTTCTGAAAATCTTTTTTTGCCAAAAATGGGCGACGAAGTTCGCCGCTCGATGATCCAACTCATATTTCCCCTCTGTTTCTTTCAATGAGGGCAACCAATTCCCGCGTTCTGTTTCATATCATTTATTTCCGTTACCAATATATTAAATTTATTTTGTTATTTAATAACACTTTTAGGCCCATTAGCATTTAACGGCCCAACAAAAAAGCTCTTACGGTATTTGACGAAATCTGGGCCGTTGATTTGACATACCTTCAAAGTCGTGGACACGTGGTCAAGCGGAAATTGTCGACGTGCTTCCCTCACTCACGTATATTATTATTTTAGAACGTGACTGCGATGAAATATTATCATTCACTTACCGGCGAGCAAAAACATCTATCATTTTTGTAGACTCTATAGTAGTTTTCATGCTTATTAGAGTCCCCTGCAAGTATTTCCATCGACTATATATATCCATAGTGATTATCTTGTCATGTTATGTTAGTATTCAATGTCCAAATTCATGGGATCCTTTTTTTTGTTGTTGTTGTTGTTATATAGAGAAAAAGGAAAAGAACGTAACTGACAAAATATTTTCCGTCTCTCACCTAATAAAAAGCTTTACGATTTTCAATTTTACCGATCGGAATCTTTAAAAGGAAAACATATTTATAGTTTCTTCTCGATATAATATCCACATGATCAATATATATTGACATATTGTTGCATGCCTTTGTCTACAAAAACAGATACATTTTTACTTAGAATTGCTTATAAATAATTGGAAAAGGTCAAATATAAACATCGATCGAGCTGTATACTTTTTATACATGGTGGTCACTATCTTATAAACTAATAACCGGTCCATATAGTCCTTGCAACACACACACTTCCACGCAAATTATTCAATCTGGAATGTAAAACGCTGAGCGGTTTGCATATAACTTAGTATTTCTTGTTTCAGCTGGTTCGTATGTAGGATCAAGATATATATTTTTGTCAACACTTTCTCATATAATTTCAACCTAGTGTACTAGTTAGGGGTAACATGGAGCAAAAGCAGCCAACCATCGCCGGCGATGAAGAAATTGCGGCGGAGAAACCGTTAAGACCAGCATTCCAGAAACCACCAGGGTTCGGTGATCAACAGAATCCACCACCTGGAACAACAACGCTTCCACGTCGCCGTCCGAGACCAATCCATCCGGCGTCATTCTACCCTGATGAGAAGAAACGCCGCTGTAGTTTCTTCCGCTTTTTCTGCTGCTGCGTTTGTATCTTCGTCGCCGTCATTCTCCTCCTCATCCTCATCGCCATCGCTGTTTTCTTCCTTTGGTACAGCCCGAAACTCCCCGTGGTACGCCTCGCCTCTTTCAAAATCAGCAACTTCAACTTTTCCAGCGCAACATCCGACGACGGGTGGTCGTTTCTGACGGCGGATACAACGGCGGTGCTCGATTTCAGAAACCCTAACGGAAAGCTGAGGTTTTACTACGGAGATGCTGACGTGGCTGTGATTCTCGGAGAGAAAGACTTTGAGACCAACCTAGGGTCAACGGAAGTCAAAGGCTTTGTTGAGAAGCCAGGGAATCGGACGGCTGTGATTGTCCCGACGAGGGTGAGGAAACGACAGGTGGATGATCCGACGGCGAAGAGGCTACGGACAGAGCTGAAGAGTAAGAAGCTGTTGGTGAAGGTGACAGCTAAGGCTAAGGTTGGATTGGCTGTGGGAAGTCGCAAGATTGTTACTGTGGGAGTTAGCCTCAGATGTGGAGGCGTTAGGTTACAGACGCTTGACTCGCAAATGGCCAAGTGCACCATCAAAATGCTTAAATGGTACGTTACGATTATTTAATCAAATAATTTTCCCCAAGTACTTTAGATAAATCATTTACGAAGCCATTTGATTGGATTGCTATTGCAGGATCATATTGCGGTCATGATGCAAGGGTGTCTGTTTGACCAGCCGTGCCTTTCAAATCAAAACCATAGAGTTATACGAGGAATTTGTATGACCTTTTTTACGTTTAACTTGTCAAATACTGATGCATTGCAGCCATTTTTCTTATTGTAATACATTAATATACACATACACTCATGCAATATGATCATTGTTAATTTGGATCATCTAAAGTTCCAAATTGCCTCAATGTAGACATAGATTAAGGTGATCAATGCTATAACTAGAGGATATTTATGATTATAATTAAACTTTCTGCCAAAAAAAAAGAAAGAAACATTAATAGTAAAAAATTAATCGGTTGATTGATAATTCGAGTAACTAAAATGGTTAATTCTGCTATTTTGGGAAAAAGGATATATATGATCATTGTACGTAGGAGAAGCAGTTTAGCGTTATACTACAACAACAAATATATATATATATATGATATATATATATGATAATGATTTGGACAATAGAACGCTATTATGCGCGTTTGTTAGAAACCAATTTAAGTAAATCAAAACAAATTACAATTTGCCAAAAATACCGTATCCGTACATCTCAACTACGGTAAAAACAAAAATTCTTCAAAAGTCCAATCAATTCCTGTAAAACGATCTGTGTCTCTTGAGTATGATAAAATTATAATTCAAATTCCAAACGCTGTGGGTAAAGTTGAAGTGGTGGGAAAATGGAGCAATTTCGAGAGATAGGAGAGGTATTAGGAAGCATAAGAGCGTTAATGGTGTTCAAAGACAACATTCAAATCAACCAACGTCAATGCGCTCTACTACTCGACCTCTTCACCGCGGCCTACGATTCAATTTCCGAATCCATGCGATCTAATCTACGCTTCAAAGAGAAGAACACTAAATGGAAGATTCTAGAACAGCCCTTAAGGGAGCTTCTATTGGTTTTAACAGAAGGGGAGGCTTATGTTAGAATGTCTTTAGAGCCTAAAATTGGGTTTTGGGCTAAGGCTATTATGCTGCATTGCAATAGAGATTGCACGGAGCTTCACATACATAACTTGCTCTCTTGTCTACCGAGCATCATCGAGGCTATTGAGACAGCGGGTGAGGTTTCAGGGTGGGATGAAGAAGAAATGAGCAAGAAGAAGTTGGTGCATTCTAACAAGTATATGAAGCAATGGAATGACTCTCAGATGTTTACCTGGAAGTTCGGGAGAGAGTATTTGGTGACAGAGGAATCCTGCAACCGGTTCGAGAGTGCTTGGACAGAGGACCGTTGGATTTTAATCAAGGAGCTTCAGGAGAAAAAGCAGCCCGGTTCAAGCAAACACGACCGGAAGATGGCTGATTTCCTTTTCAAGAAACTGGGAGATGGAAACGAGTGTCCCAAGCTGTTTCCGTCTTCTCTTCTGGTCAGCGCGAAAGATTACCAAGTGAAGAAAAGATTAGGGAGTGGAAGTCAGTACAAGGAGATTACCTGGCTAGGCGAGAGCTTTGCGCTTAGGCATTTCTTTGGGGATATCGATGCTTTGCTTCCTCAGGTTACTCAACTGCTATCTCTTTCACACCCAAATATTGTGTATTACCTTTGCGGATTCACAGATGAGGAGAAGAAGGAGTGTTTCTTGGTCACAGAACTGATGAGTAAAACACTAGGTACACACATCAAGGAGGTATGTGGTCCGAGGAAAAAGAACACTCTCTCCCTCCCTGTAGCGGTTGATCTCATGCTTCAGATAGCTTTGGGTATGGAATATCTCCACTCGAAGAAAATATACCACGGAGAGTTGAATCCATCAAACATTCTTGTCAAACCAAGAAGAAGTAACCAATATGGAGATGGGTATCATCATCTGCACGAGAAGATTTTTGGGTTCGGGTTGAATTCTGTCAAAGGGTTCTCTAGTAAAAGTGCTTCTTTGACGGGCCAGAATGAGAATTTTCCATTCATATGGTATTCCCCGGAAGTCCTAGAGGAGCAAGAACAGAGCGGAACTGCAGGAAGCCTCAAGTATACTGATAAATCTGATGTGTATAGCTTCGGGATGGTTTGCTTTGAGCTTCTGACAGGTAAAGTGCCATTTGAAGATAGCCACCTGCAAGGAGATAAGATGAGTAGAAACATTAGGGCAGGGGAGAGACCGCTTTTTCCATTTCATTCACCTAGATTGATTACAAACCTGACAAAACGATGCTGGCATGCTGATCCGGATCAGCGTCCAACTTTTTCATCGATAAGCAGAATTCTCCGGTACATCAAACGGTTCCTAGCTTTGAACCAGGAATGTCATAGTAGTAGCCAACAAGACCCGCCCATTGCTTCTCCTGTGGACTACTGCGAGATCGAGACTAAACTATTGCAGAAGCTTTCATGGGAAACAACAGAGTTAACTCAAGTTTCACAAGTTCCTTTTCAGATGTTTGCATATAGAGTTGTGGAACGAGCAAGAACTTGTAAGAAAAACAACATGGAGGCATCTGAATCGGGAAGTGAATGGGCTTCGTGTAGCGAGGACGAGGGTGGAACTGGATCAGATGAGCAGGAGAAGGAAAGAAGATTGTCAATTTCAAATGATGTAGGTATGATGAGCAAGAAGAAGCATGTTTCAAAACTGGTGAAAAGAGCGTCAGGCCTGAAACCAATAAAAAACCCAGGTGAGATTATCACAGAGGCTCTCCCATACATACATGTGAACCTTGTTACTATATCTACAAAAGGAATAAAAATTCTACTTGCACTTTTGGATTTTGTGTTCAGGAACTCCGAGAGGGAAATCACGGCATCCCCCACTAAGCCCATGTGGGCAAAGCATGAGAACAAACTCAGAGAGTCAACTGATACTGATAAGCCCAAAGATACGAAGAACAAACTCTGGTCATGCCTCAGACTCTGAGCTTTCATAGTCTGCAGGACAAACACACAAAAATTCAACATACATACATGCTGTACAAATCAAAAGAACAATGTACGGTAATTATCTATGGGAAATGCCTACAGATAGGCAGGCCTTATATAGTTACTTCAGGCTGGTGACCCCTTGTAGAGATTCAGTTGCTACAATATATAATCTTTAAGGTAAACAATCATAAGAAGCAAATTACTGTATACTAGGCCTGATGTTTTCTATCAATCATAAGAAGCAAATCACAAAAAGAGTATTAAAGGATGCATGTTACATAATAAACAATGCTCCATGGATCTAAAAAGCGAACAGCATCACTTCACATTATTCAACTAAGGGTTTCGAATTTGATTCCAGAACATCAAAAAGAATGATCAATGACAATGGAATTCCGAATTTGTAATATACTCAAAAGGGCGTTCATAGAAATATTATAGAATCACACATTCACACTGTATCTCTCAATCTATCAAAACCTTCGTTTTCTCCAATTAAAGTAAATTAAAAAAGAATCGAGGGAAGATTCATACCCTCCACCAGCGACTAGGGAGACTTGTAGATGCTGAGGATGGGGTCGTTCGGTGGTTCGGTATCGGAGCCTCGCCAATTTCAATACCTCCGCCGGATAAACGATCGTCCAAAGTCCCAACCGCCGCGGATACCGTCACATCCTCTGACGCTTTGTGTCAATGATTTGTGAAATTACCAAAAAGTCCCTCGTTTTTAATGAGTTATTATATTTACTTCTTTTTTTTCTTTCTATAAAATGACATAATTTTCTGATAATTAACCATATACATAATTAAATACATACACGAAATTTTTTTTTAGGTCGTCTTCTTTGATGTAAAACAACGTTGTAAGTTGTTTTAAATACGTTTTACATCAAAGAAGACGACCTAAATTTGATGTTATATCTTAATGAAATTTTGTTTTAAGTACGTTTTATGACTTTATTAATAATATACCCTAGTAACCCTACTGAATTGACAAAATTAACCGATGCTTGAAAGCAAGTGGAGTTTGTATATAAACAAATAATTTACAGCTAGTTTCCTCTAACATCCGTCATTGTCACCCTATTTAAAAAAAAAAAAAAAAATACATTTCTAAACTTTTGAGATGATGTATGTAACACAGAGAATTTGAATTTTGTTTGACAAATAAATCGACTATTTAATTAAGCGTTGATTTATGAAACTCATCAACAAACAAACAAAAAGTAGTGAGCTATTAGGATTAGAATACAATTATTCATCAAGTTATGAGCACGTCTTGGGAGCATGGCACACACCATATACTTAATTTGACAAAGTAAATCCTCCATCGTCAATGTGTAACTACTATAATAGTTCAAGAGTATTGCTAAAAAAAAACACAATCAAGAACTAATATTGTCATTTGCAAATATATAAATTGGAATTAGTTCTATTTGATCTCTATGTATTATGTAAATCTTGGGTTAAGGGTTAAGAGTTCAAATAAGTGTAAATATATTTGGTTGGTCGTCACGTTATCTCTTGGTCAACTTGACCTGGTAAAAGACCTATCCCTTAAAATTAAAAATAATACTTGTAGTTGATTGGTTTCTAGATTATCTATGTCTGAAATTATAAAATTCTAAATATCGAATCTTAAAAATTGCTAAAGTCCGTTGACTTCTTCTTCTTCTTCTATCCTTAAAGAATTGCTCTCTCTCTCTCCCTCTGAATATATATATATTCAAACTCCATCGCCGATCTTCTTCTTCTTCTTCTATTTCCCAGAGTACCAGTAGTAGTAGAGAGTAGATTAAGATTCCCCGGAAAACGAAGCAAAGTGCAAGAGAAAGCAACAGTATTTTTTTTTGTTTCCTCCTTTAAGCTTTCCAGTTCAAACTCTTTTGATTATTTATTTAAAGGGAACACTCTTGAAAATTTCAAAAGGACTCTTTCTAATTTATATATAAAAAAAAAAAAAAAAGCTTTGTGAATTCATTCTCACCGGAGAACCAATTTGCCCCAAAAAAAAAATCCCCCCTTTCTTCGAAGGTACGTTTAAGTTTTCCTCTTTTTGGTTGTCTAATTTTTGCCGTTGGAATGTTGAATTGCTGATTGAATTAGAGAAATATACATATGTTGATTAATTCGGATTGTTATTATTATTTCAGTTGCGGTTAAAACAAGCAAAACCCTAGAGAAGCTTAGTCTTCGTCGGAGAAGAAAGACACACTCCGATGAGGACAAGCGGTGACGTTTCCGGAGCAGATGCTGGTTCAACAAGACCTGACGAAGACATATTGTTCAAAGAGGAGCTCAATGATTCTTCTTCGAGCCCGATGAGAAATCGCCGAGACGATTCGAATTCACGACCTGGGGGGTCTCAGAGACTCGTCAAGGAAGAGACTGATTCAGATTCTTCTTCTAAGAAGAACACAGCCACCACCCCCATAAACAAACCTATTCACTACACAGATCAACAACAAGCCGAGCTTCTCAGGAAACTTGATTCTATTAAAGATCATCTTCTCCGCGGTGGAGCTAATGCCAGTGCTAATGTTGGGGCTGATCAGCCACCACCACCAATGGGTTTCCATCCTTCTTACTACCATCCATATCCATCTTATGGAATAATGTATCCTACCACGAGTCATGTTCCACCGTCGCCTTATATAGACCCTTATGCATTCCCTATCCTCCATAGGAAACCTCAAAACTTTTATCCTCATTACCCGAATCATATGCTGCCTCCTCCTCCTCCTCAAGGTCAGTATGTAGATATTGGTCCTGATCTATTTGACCCACAGTTACAGGATCCTAGATTCTTTCCTGCTACTCCTAGTAGGTACGGTGACGGTGATGTCCCATATAGCCCTGTTGTGCACCACCACAATGAGAATATGGGTGCTTTTAGTCCACATGCTGATGTTCATCACACGAGGTGGCCTAGTGAAATTGATTCTGATTTTGGTGGTGGTGCCTTTGCTCGTGGTTATGTCCAGAAAGCTGTCTCAGATTCTGATTCCCGTCGTTGCCATCCTTTAGCTGGCGGTGCGCCTTTTGTTGCTTGTCACAATTGCTTTGAGCTGCTCTATCTGCCTAAGAAGAAGCTTCTTGCTCAGGATAGGCAACAAAAGCTGCAGTGTGGTGCTTGTTCTGAGTTTATCAGTGTCAAAGTTGTTGATAACAAGCTTGTTTTCTCCTCTTCTGCCCTTGATGATAGAAGCGAACCAACCGCAGTTGTAGATGATTATCCACTTAAGGATGAGGAACCAAGAATACACCAGGAAATGAAAAGTGTCGATGCTGTATCGCCTAGTGAACTCTCAGACGATGAAGAAAGAGCGAGCATTTCTAGTGAACCCCAGAAAGAGGTTGTCAAGTCTGTTCGCCGCAGAGCACAAGGCGCAAAAGTTCCTCCTCCCCCTCCTCCTGTAAATTCTAATCTTCTTGAGCTCTTTGAGTATTCTAATGTAAACCGAGCTGCAATCACTTACGGAATGGCCCAGTTAGGGTACAATAAGCAAGAATCCTACGCGAAACAAGACTCGCTGAAACCAGAATCAATAGCTACCGAGACTGATGTTTCTTATAATGAGTACTATAATAACACTGGGGTGACTGAAGATTCAAGTATCACAAAAACCAGCAAAGAAGAGAGCAGACCAAGAAACAGAAAACAGAGTAGTGAGTACGGTTACCCAGATAAAATCATCTCTAACGACCAAAACAACGAGCAGTTAGAGGTTTGGGTGAATGGGCATCTGATACCGGAAGATCTGGTTATCAGTGCTGAGAAACAAGCTGGACCAGTTCAAGCTGGCAAGTACTGGTACGTTTTGGTCACAATTTGATTTACTTAGGACAAAAGATTGATCAGTTGCTGAAGAGATCATCTTTATCTTATGAATCTGATTAGGTATGATTACCGTGCTGGTTTCTGGGGAGTGATGGGAAACCCGTGTCTCGGTATAATTCCAGTGAGAACATTCTTCACTAATCTTCCATTTATTTTACCTTCACGGTTTTCTCTGTTTCTTGTGAGTTTGTTGTATTGGTGCTTGATGGAGAATAATTGGTTGATGCAGCCATTCATCGAAGAGTTTAGCCTTCCAATGCCAGATAACTGCGGTGCAGGAAACACGAGCGTGTTTGTGAACGGAAGAGAGCTTCACGAAAGAGATCTTGAGTTACTCTCAGGGAGAGGTCTTCCTCGAGGCAAGAACCGTGCTTACATTGTTGATATATCAGGAAGAGTTCTTGATGGAGACTCTGGTGAAGAACTTAAGAGTCTTGGCAGATTGGCTCCAACGTAAGGAACAACACAAGTCTTTGTAATAAAGTCTTAGATCAAAACTTTTAGTTGATTATGGGATATATTAACTCATTTGTTGAAAACTGAAACAGGATTGACAAGGTTAAGCATGGATTTGGCATGAGAGTCCCAAGATCATTAGTGTCATGATGCTTCTTCATCAGCTTGATTCAGCCTCTCTGGTGCCGATCTTCGATTACAGTGTAAATTGTGCTTGTGATATAAATATAACACATCATTGCTAACCCATAAGTTCTGTTTTTTCAGTTTAGTTCCAATCTTTGTTTTTGTTTTGGTGTTAAAGTTAAAGATAACCATTTGGACTTTCTTTTGCTTCTTTTTTGTGATCTGGTTGATGTAAATTTGATCATTTTTTTTTATTGTGGATAATCTTTTGGAAAATATGACAGAAGATATAGATCTGTTCCAGGCTGTACCTGAACGTTTTCCAGAAAAAACAGAGAGACAGTGAATTACAAAATCAACTTCAAGTAAGACGGGTCCACGTAGCCAAGATTCAAGCCCATTGAATAATTTAGTCAGTATGGGCCTCGTGGTCGTGGTAGTGGTGTACCATGCGTAGTTTAACTATTTCTTAAATTTTATTATAAAAAAAAATTCTAGATAATGTTGATACGAAGTTTAAAAACAAAAAATTATCATGAATATTAACGAGTATAACCTATTAACCCGTATATTGATTATTTAAAGACAAATTTTTTTGTTTCGTCTGATGAGATGTTTAATTATATTTGTAAGCATAATCTAGACAATAATTTATATACTCAGACTCACACAAGGGGTTTTTAGGTGCGAGATCTCTCTATCTTCGTTAGACTTTAGTTGGGAAAAAAAGGAGAGAGGTCTCTATCCATCATTTGCTCCTAAATCAATGAATACTGTAGGAGTAGGACCATTCCGAAGTGACATATATTCTTATCAGTTTTTCGTTTCACAGTTTTGTACTTTCCTTCAAATCTGTGTTATTTTATATACTTTATATATAAAAAAATGATAGACATTACAAAATACAAAACTGAATCACATAATGTTCATTACAAATAAAGATTTCTTTACTCTATATTTTAATTTTTTCAAACTTAATTATAAATCATATTTTTAACGTCTTAGAAAAGTACTTATGCTGTTTGACAAAAAAAAAAAAAAAAAAAAAAGTACTTATGCTATGGTTCTATGCATTTTTTTTCCAGTTACTGTAAATAATTAATGCTCCTACTATGGATGGCTTAATCATTGCTTAAAGAGACAAAACATACAATCGCTTTAAAATTTGTATCTTAAAAAGCAATTAAGGAGGCCTAATCATTAGAGTTTTCTTTGTTCTGAATCTCTCACCACAAATCTCTTTAATTAAGCCACGGCCGACATCAAATCTTTTGCTTACAAACAAACAAACAGACCTAAGAGTGTATAGTTTTGAAAGAAGGAAAAAAAAAGAAAAGAAAAACAGAGTCCGCTCTGTCTTTTATTATTTCAAAGAAGTTCATCGCTTTCAACGCCAACCAAGAAAGCTCAATTATTAATATTAGAAAGAAAAAAAACGCAGTGATCTAATAATCATTAGAATGGATTCATTAAAATTGTTGTCTAAGAACATGAAGATTGAAGGAAACCCTTTCTTTGGTTCTTCTTCTTCTTCTCACCAACGCAATCAAATCTTCCTCAAATTTGTCGCTTTCTCCCTCTTGATCGGTCTCGCTTACCGTTTTATCGTCACTGACTCCACCGTCTCTCCGGTCACCCAAGTTCAAACCCCGCCGGATTCTCCTTCCGGTCTCACTTCCTTAGCTCAAGCTCCAGCCTCCCCAGGAAACATCACTGCAACCACCATTGCTTCTCAAAATGGTAAACAGAGATTCTTTTTTCAGTCATCAGTCATTAATTAGTCCCAAATTCGAGAAATCAATTCAATTGAGTAAGATCCAAGCAATTGAGTTCCTTTTTTCTTTCTTTTTTTCGTAAAAACCCTAAATTTAGCCCCAAAAAAAATTGATTTTTTTTTTTTTTTTTTGTTATTTGGGATAATTTAGTGTTCTGTTCACCAAGTGTTTGATTAAATTCTGTGTGTGAAATGAAACCATTGTAGTTAGCAGCAAGTGTGATATCTTTACTGGAAAGTGGGTACCAGACCCATCAGGTCCAGTCTACACCAATGTCACTTGCCGTCATATCCAAGATCACCAGAATTGCTTGAGCAACGGACGCCCTGATGTGAACTACCTTATGTGGAGATGGCAACCTCGCGACTGCGATCTCCCTAGGTTTAATCCTGAGCAATTCCTCCAACAGATGAGGAACAAATGGTGGGCTTTTATCGGTGATTCCATCTCTCGTAACCATGTTCAATCCCTCATCTGCATTCTCTCTCAGGTACCAATTTCATATCTGTCTGATTTGATTCTCAAGTTGGATTCTTTGTTTGATGTCAAATTCGATTTGCCTTTGTAAAGGTAGAAGAAGTAGAGGAAATATACCATGACAAGGAATACAGATCAAAGATTTGGAGATTCCCTTCTCACAACTTCACACTCTCAGTCATTTGGTCTCCTTTCCTTCTTAAAGCTGAAACCTTTGAGAACCTCGATGGTGTTTCCTTCTCTGACATTCAACTCCACCTCGACATGTTAGACCACACTTGGACTGATCAGTACACCAATTTCGACTACGTTGTCATCTCCGGCGGCAAATGGTTCCTCAAAACTTCAATCTTCCATGAAAACAACACTTTATCCGGATGCCATTACTGCCAAGGGAAGAACAATCTCACCGAGCTCGGTTACCTTTACTCGTACAGGAAAGCGCTACGTTTGGTTCTAGACTTCGTCGCCGAACCAACCCATAAAGCTCAGGTTCTGTTCAGGACAACGACTCCTGATCATTTCGAGAATGGGGAGTGGAACACTGGTGGTTTCTGCAATCGAACGATGCCTATTACGGACAGCCAAGGAGAGATGAAGACCGAGGATGTGTCGATGCGTGATATCGAGCTCGAGGAGTTCCATAAGACAACAGCATTACCACAACAAGCCAACATTGGATTACTTGACACAACTTCAATGTCGCTTCTCCGGCCAGATGGACATCCCGGACCGTACCGGTATCCTAATCCTTTCGAGGGGGTGAAGAGCAACGAGGTGAATCATATTCAAAACGATTGTCTTCACTGGTGCTTACCCGGTCCGATTGATTCATGGAATGATCTTATGGTGGAAGTGATGCTTAACTGGGAACTGCACAGGTGACGGATGTCAAAAGACGAGAATAGCCTCCACTTCACGTGCTATTTATTATTATTGTTGCTTTGTTGTTGTAATTAGTTTGTTCGTATTTTTGATGTGGGATATATAGAAACGCCGTGTCGTTTTACACAAATTAAATAAGAAGTGTTAGTTATGCAAATATTATGTAAAACTTATGCAAAAATTATGCACAAAAAAATGTATAGTTGTTTTGTATGAAAATACAATTCAACTGGAAAAAAAGTAAAACTCATGAAAAACTATTTAGATATAAAAGAAATATTTTATACAATACATTACTTTATACGACTTTAAGATATAACATAAGACAATATACATTCTAATGTGGTATATATATTTAATTAAGATTCGATCAATGGGACGTTTTACTTCCTGATCGGCCGATGTTATGTTGCCGTTCTTGATCAATGGGGCGAAATCACGTTAAACTTATGATTTCATATCATTTAATCCGTTTTCTACTATTGGCAAAAGTTATGCAATATTATACAAAAAAGGTATAGTCATTTTGCATTAAAAATACAATTTAACTGGTAAGAAAGCAAAACTCATAAAAAATAATTTTAAAATAAATAATTATTTAAACCTAGCAATGTTTGTCGGCAAAACATTGCTAGGTTTTAGATCCTATGAAATATTTTCAATCGGGCGTCTTGATGAAGATACATAATTCCTCGAGCAATACCATTTATGATTTTGATTCTCGTTTGCCAACTCATATTACAGCCTGTTGTTTTGTCTACAAAACAACAACAACAAAAACACATTCAAATTGTATACTACTTAAAAGACACATTCAAATTCTATACTACTTAAAAAAGACACATTCCACTAACACAGCTTTAAGAAGACAACTTAACTAACCCAAGATAAAAGAGGCGAGACTTCCATTCTCCAGGTACTCGTAGATAAGCATCTTCTCCTTTCCATCCACGCAACTTCCATTATTATGTTGCATCATCATGCGTGCATGAGTAGTTAAAGCGATAACTCTTACCTAAAGATATATAAGTATAACAGAAGAAGAAAGACAATGTTGCTTTGCTCGGAGGCACAAGAACAACTATACTAAACGTCTAAACCCAATAATAGGGAGAGACTAGACTATATTAACTTGGAGAGAAAGGCTCTCTCAATTGTCAAATCATAATTAACATTTAAACCAATCCTCCCCTGAACCGGATCAGGTTTAGGCTACACATTTACCAAATTTAAAACTAACACTTGATCTTGACCTACTAATGCCATGTAGCCCAATTTACCATAATTTGCTTATTAAAAAAAGGAAAAAAAAAACTGTATTTTTTGTTTCTAAATTGGTTCTATGTTTTTGGAAAATAAAAACTTAAAACTCATAAAAAGTAGAAACTGATCACTATTTTCTCAAAAAGGTTCCGTAATTTTTCTTTGTCATCTCTTGTTTCACAAAAGAAAATAAATTGTTATAGCTTTTATAAATTGTTATAGAGGCCCAGTATTTTGATTTTTCATCTTCCAATCGTAGTATCGTTATCGACTTATCGTACCAAAACTTTAACTGACCAACCTTAATAGCGTCCACACAAAACGAACAAAAAAAAAGAGAACCACCAAAAAAGAAGGTAATTCCCAAAGAACTTGTAGCTATAACCACGAGCATGGTCTATAAAGAGACTACGTACGTACCATAAATGAAAGGAGTGAGCATAAATATTTCTCAAGAAAACAAGAAATCAAGAAGAAATAAAAATCCTTTAATTTCACAATCTTGAATCTTGCTTTTAATGGCGCAAGCACACACTCCACATAGCAATCATACCGAGTCCGGGAATGGGTCACCTCATCCCATTCGTCGAGTTAGCAAAGCGACTCGTTGAGCACCACTTTTTCACCGTCACATTGATCCTCTCCAGTGAATCTTCTCCTTCTAAGGCACAAAGATCCGTTCTTAACTCTCTCCCTTCCTCCATAGCCACCGTATTCCTCCCTCCCGCCGATCTTTCCGATGTTCCCTCGACGGCACGAATCGAAACTCGGATCATGCTCACCATGACTCGTTCCAATCCAGCGCTAAGAGAGCTTTTCGAGTCTTTATCAGCGAGGAAACGTCTCCCGGCGGTCCTCATCGTCGATCTATTTGGTACGGATGCGTTCGACGTGGCCGTTGAGTTCCACATGTCACCATACGTTTTCTATGCAACTACTGCCAACTTCTTGTCATTTTGTCTTCACTTGCCTAAACTAGACGAAACGGTGTCGTGTGAATTTAGGTACTTAACCGAACCGGTTAAATTTCCCGGCTGTGTCCCCATAACCGGTAAGGATTTGGTCGATCCGGCTCAAGAAGCTAAAGAGATTGAGAGAAGCTAAAGGGGTTCTAGTCAATTCCTTCTTCGATCTAGAGCCAAACGCTATAAAGGCTTTACAAGAACCGGGTCCTGATAAACCACCGGTTTAACCGATTGGGCCGCTGGTTAGCACAAATTCATCTGATGTTAACATGAAAGACGAGTCCGAGTGTTTGAATTGGCTTGACAAACAACCATTCGGCTCAGTTCTGTATATATCATTTGGAAGCGGTGGAACACTTACGTTAGAGCAGTTCAATGAGCTTGCTCTTGGTTTAGCGGACAGTGAAAAACGGTTTATTTGGGTCATACGAAGTCCAAGTGGAATAGCTAGTTCGTCGTATCTCAATCCACACAGCCAAACCGACCCATTTACGTTTTTACCACTTGGGTTCTTAGACCGAACCAAAGAAAAAGGTCTAGTGGTTCGGTCATGGGCACCACAGATTCAAATCCTGGCTCATCCATCCACATGTGGGTTTTTAACACATTGTGGATGGAACTCGATCCTGGAAAGCATCGTAAACGGTGTACCACTCATAGCATGGCCTTTATTCGCTGAGCAAAAGATGAATGCATTGCTACTCGCGGAGGACGTTGGAGCGGCTCTAAGAGTGCTTGCGGGTGAAGATGGGATTGTAGGGAGGGAAGAAGTGGTGAGAGTGGTGAAGGAACTGATGGAAGGAGAAGAAGGTAAAGCCATAGGGAATAAAATGCAAGAGTTGAAAGAAGGACTTGTTGGCTTCTCCACGAAGTCATTTAGTGAACTTTTGTTAAAGTGGAAAGCCCACCAGCTAGAAATCAACCAAGAGACGTCCCATTAAACTTACATTCTCTCTGTATGGACCATATCAAAATGCTTCAAAAATATGCATTACGCTTTAAGGAGTCACACCAACATATAGAAGAAACTGTTTTTTTTTTACCTCGTCAGAAACAATATGATTTTCGTACAAATGCTACAAATAGAAGATTGAGAAGGTAACCTCCTTTCATCTGTTTACCAGATTAGGTTATCTTCAAATAGTTATTTAATATGAATGTTTGTATGCACTTGTAATGGTTTGTATTCACACATACAATATTATATTGAACGATTTTATATGGGACTTTTTTGTTAAGGCCCATCAATCTTTCGCATGCCTCAGTGCTCCAAGTATGGGCACACAAATTTATCCTCACAACTTTTAACTTATTAGATAATAGTCCCTTTTTCAATGGTTGATTACAATTTTAACTTCAAAAAAATAAAGGTTCGGTTCATGGTTTTTTTTATCAAAGAACAAAGGTACACACAAGATGAAAACACGAGAAATACAACTAATACTTCAAATTCACGAACAAAACTGCAGATACCAACGAATAGTAGAGGATATATATGTATAGACTTCATTTTTTTTTTTTCCAATATTAGAAAAATGATTTTAGAGTACTTGGCGATCAACGTAACAAAGATCTTCGATGATTCTTCATCACCCAAAACCTCTCGATCTCTTCTGCTGTTCTTCCTGGAATCCTCCCAGCTATTAAATCCCACCTTAATTTAAAGACAAATTTAAATAATAAAAAAAGCATTAATCTTTAATTCACCTATGGTAAATAATCAGACATGGAAAGATTAACTAAAAAATACTAATAATTTAGAAAAGAAAAAGAGAAAGAAAGAAAGAAAGAAATAAATACCTTTCACCGACAAGCTTGAACATCCTGCAAATCAAATCCTCTTCTTCTTGAGCCATTGCTATTTCTTCCCACTCAAGACTGCTCACTTCTGTTCCACGTCATCAAGTTAAATCAAAGATAAAGAAAGGACATATATACAAAAAAAAATTAACTGGAAAAAACGACGCCGTATTATGGAGATCATGATGAGTTAAAATTAGCTGAGAAATGTTAATACCTTGATCAGAAGAAGAGGCAACAATGGTTGGATTGGTCTTGCGATGCTTCGACTTACGCTGCGTTTCCATCTATCTCAAAATTACTTTACCAAGATTTTACGATCGTACCTTGCAATTTTATCAATCGATACGGTTTAGTACGGTTTAAGGGTATAGAGAGAGGAGGAGTGGGTGGATTTTTAAGGGAAGGAGGACATGAAAGCCTCTTCCCTATTTATAGGGGAAAAATTTTAACGACCGGTTTGGTCGGTTTCCACATTAAGGAATCAGGTATGATGTTGTATTACCGTACTTTTTTTATTTTCCTTAAAATCGGATTTAACTCTTAAGAAAATTAAGAATCATAAATATATCATTCTTATTAATCAATTTGCAACTTATGATGGGTGACAGAGTAATATATGCTATGCCAATATAATGGCTCGAGGGATTTCGCTAATTAAGAACCAATAAGAAACATGTTTCATTACATCATTTACTCCGTCATGTTCTTGCCTAATTGCTTTTTTTTTTTTTTTAAACGATACTATCATACTACTACTTGCCTTTGACTTGATATTTAATCTACACATACTGCATAAAAATTAATGAAATCATGATTTAGTTAGAGAATCTTGAGATTAATCAACTAAGTTACCGATGTGTTAGTGGGTTTATGCACACGTGTATTCAGCTGTATATAGACTTCATTTAACCACGGAAACTTTCAAATTAAAAGTACAGTATCAATATTATCAGCGATATATAGACAAAGCATTAGGATAATCACTTCCTACCAAAAAAGAAAACAAAATCCTACCCAAAAAGAAAAAAAAAGCATTAGGATAATCACTAACATTTATTATGGATTTCTCAGTCGACTATTATACAACTTTCATATGAAATAAATTCTCAATTTAATGAAATATATTGTTAGAACTATCAAAACAAGAGTTGAAAGTTTGTTAGGGTTGAATATAAAAATGAATTTTTAAACGTCAACTCCTGGATATTCCCCAATTAATTCTCACATCGCAAATTTTATTACAATGCTTCTTTTTATTTTTTTGTTCGGTTTTATTGTATTTATCTCTACATTACTTTTAAATAAAAACAAACAAAAAAGGTTGAGAGAGCAACGTACTACTCTGATTACTGAACAAACTATGCAGTTGCAACTGAACATGACACGTGGATTTTTTAATTTCATTTTAATTTGTTGGGACCATCGCATGATTCATGACGCCCTCCTTGGTCTTCGCTCGACGCTTTTTTTTTTTTTTTTTTTTTTTTTTTTTTTTTTTTTTTTTTTTTAAAGTTTCCTTAATTTTTTTTTGCTAAACATTTAAATATCATTAATAATGAATAAAGATTTTACGAAAGATAAAAACTACACAACAGCAGTTTAGGCAGAAAAATAAAACAAAGCTGCTATAGAGTTACAAAGATTTGGGTTGTTAACGGATCCAAAGAAGCATTAGGTTTCACCAATGCTTCTTTAGTCTTCTTGTTGTGATGATGTTGCATACCTCCCTGGCGAGTATCTTGAAGATGATAGACGGGACGAGCCTGCAAGAGTTATGGAGAAGGTTGTTCCTTTGCCTCCAAATGTTATAGATAGCTGCCTCTGCGACCACTTTGCGTAACAGAGCAAGGGCGGAGTTTGAAGATTGTCTAGTCCAGGAGAGGAGTTCGTTCCATGAGCAGAATAGCCGTTGACGGGGGCACATTCTGCTGAAGATCATCCTCCAAAGTTGGGCTGAGAACTCACACACGAGCATTAAGTGATCCCTTGACTCCGTCTCGATCGTACATAGACAACACTCAGACAATCTCAGCTGTCCCCATGCTGCGAGGCGTTGACGGGTGGGTAGTCTGTCAAGTGTGGCAATCCACATTTGGAAAGCAAACCGAGGTATTGCACCCTTAAACCACACAGAGGGGATCCAGTCCTTCGGCAATACCTTAGGCCTGAGTGATTCCCAAGTCATTGCTGAAGAAAAACCCTGACAAACCACATCATTAACAGACCAAACAAAAAAGTCATCTGGAGAATCAAGGGACGGGGCAGGGAGGGAGGATATATGATCATGAATAGCGGTAGCCGCTGCTGATCTAGATAAGGGGATTATCCAGTCACCATCTCTGTATCCGTCTACAACTCGTGCATCTAGCGGGATTCGCATGTGTCGAGGGCCAAAATTACCAAGTTTCTTCAACAAGGGACCAAGGGAAGTCCAACTGTCAAACCAATAGGAAGCTTTTAAGCCGTTACCTACTTGTGCTTTGATGAAATGTTCCGCGAGAGGCCTTAACCCTAGCAGCCTCTTCCAGGAATAAGTGTCAGAAGCTTTAATGGAGATTTCCCAGAAGGAACTATTCTTTATATGGTGGTGATGGTGGCAAGCTGCCCAGATCGATCCATTATTCTCAAACAACCTCCAGATGAGCCTGAGCAGAAGGGTCTTATTCCAATCTGTGAGGCTCCTAAAACCAAGACCGCCTTCATCCTTAGGCAAGCATAATGATACCCAAGTCACCTTAGCAGCTTTGCCTTCATCAATATTTCCGGACCAAAGGAAATTCTGGCAAAGGCGCTCTATTCTCTTGATGCAACATTTTGGGAGGATAAAAGTGGACATCCAGAAATTTATGGAACCAAATATGACAGAGGAGATCAACAAGACCCGACCCGCAAAGGACAGGGCTTTGATGGACCAGGATTGGAATCTTCTAGTGATCTTGTCAAGCAGAGGCTCGTATTCTGCTATACGAAGCTTTCTCCACATTAGAGGGAGTCCAAGGTATCAGACTGGTAAGGAGCCTAGCGGGAAGCCATAGGAGGTAGCAACAGATGCTTCTATTTGGTCTTGTCCTGCAAGAAATAGCTGACTTTTATCCTTATTGACTCTCAACCCCGACCAAGAAGCAAAGTTGTCTAAAGTTTCACAAATGCCATGTAGGGAGGAGCAACCACCATCGAAGAAGATCATAACGTCATCGGCGAACATGAGATGGGAGATGGTAAGATCAATAGCTTTGGGATGATAGTGAACATAACCACTGTCAAATCTAGATTGAAGTAACTTTGAGAAGACCTCCATTGCAAGAACGAACAGGTACGGTGAAAGAGGGTCTCCCTGTCTTAAACCTTGGGAGCTCTTAAAGAAACCTCCGTTGCAGCCATTTACTGCGACTGAGAAAGTTGATGTGGATATGCACTGATGAATCCAGTTTATAAACTTTTTGGGGATAGCGAGGGCGCGCAAGGCAGCTATTACAAAATCCCAACGTACAGTGTCAAATGCTTTGCGCAGGTCGACCTTGAGCATGCCCCTGGGAGATATGTTTCTCCAGTTGTATCCGTGGACCATCTCCGTTGCTAGAAGGATATTTTCAGCAAGTGACCTACCCTGAAGGAAAGCAGACTGCTCCGGAGATATGACAAGGGTAAGCAGCTTTTGAAGTCTTCCTGTAAGTAACATTGCTATAACCTTATAAAGTGTGTTTAGACACGAGATACGTCTATAGTCAGCGGTTGTTGAGGCATTCAAGGTCTTCGGGATGAGGACAATAGTAGTCGCATTCCATTGCTTTAACAGTCTTCCTAAGCTAAAGAACTCTTCAATGGCTTTGGTGACTTCAGCACCAATGATGCTCCACGAGACTTTGAAAAACTCTGCAGAGTAGCCATCAGGTCCGCACGATTTATTCCTTGGCAGGGAGAAAAATGCTTCCTTGATTTCCTCCTTTGTGAAAAGACGTTCTAAATCTTTGATTTGGAGAGGAGAGCAGCGATACGACAACAACAGGTTCATGTCATCCTGTTCGAGTAGGCAAGGACCTACCTCAGCTCCAAGAAGTTGCTCATAATACTTCACACAATGGTCAATGATCCCTTTTTGCGTTTCAATCTTCACTCCTTGAACGTCGTACAAAGTATGAATCATGTTTATAGCTTTCCTGGATTCTGCCATTCTATCAAAATAGGCTGAGTTTCCATCACCTTCTGCGAACCATATCACTCTAAATTTTTGTAGGAGAAAGCTCTCCTCAACACTGGAAAGAAGGCTCCACTTACGCTGTGCTTCCAATTCTAGTTCTACGTTTGTAATTGAGGGGTCGCCTAGAGTGAGGTTTTGGTAGCTCAGAAGCAGTTCATGAGCCTCCTCAGTGCGCTTCTCTATTCTGGAATAGTTAAGTCTACTAAACTCCTTGATCGGCTTTTTGAGGGCTTTCAGCTTCTTGGAAACTCTGTACATGGCACAGCCAACAACATTAAGCGAATACCAACTATCACTAACCAAATTTAGGAAATCTGGATTCTGGACGAGGAAGTTGAAGAACTTAAAGGGTCTTTTCTCCTTTTTCTTGTCCTTTTCCAGTACCACTGCGCAAGAGGCATGATCAGAAAAATCAGGTTCACCAAAAATCCCCAATGAGGATGGAAACTCTATACACCAACTTTTGTTGACCAGAATACGGTCCAAATTCTTTGCCACTGGCCTAGTTTTGCTTTTATTCCACTAGGTAAACTTGTTCCCTTTGTACACCAGGTCCGACAACTCTGCAGAAAGCAAACAGGTTCGGAGGTTTCTTGTTCTGCGATCAACATTTAGAGATGTCAGCTGGGAGTGCTCTTGAGGATGAAGCGTTTGGTTAAAGTCTCCGAGTACAAGCCAAGGTCGATCACCAACAACCTGAGAATCACCCAAATCAACAATCTCAGTCCATAGCTCGTTCCATTTGTCCTCTTCATTCGCCGCGAAGACAATCGAGACGACAATCCATCTACATGAACCCGGTAGAAGAACCTCACACGTAATCATTTGCAAGGATTTGGCAACAATCACAACCTGGACCGCAGGATCCCAGACAACCCAAATCTTCCCTAACTCAGAGAAGGCATAATTAGAATCCAAAGACCAGCCAGGAAGAAGCTTCGAAATGAACTTTGTTTCCTTTGGCTGTTTGACGTGTGTCTCTATTAGACCACCGAAAAGAGGCTTATTTGCCCTATACCACTTCTTAAATCTTTCCGGTGAGATGCTATATTAAATCTCCGGACATTCCAACAAAAAAATTCCTTTGTACACATATTTAAAGAGAGAGATTGAGGCCCTTGCCCCTTAGGAGTTTCTGCTTCCGCTTAAAAAGCACTTTGATAAACTTTTCCTCCTCCGAGTCCGATGAAGGGATGTCAGAAGAGTCCGCAGATACCGCATCCTCTGATGGAACAGGTTGAGTCGCGGCAGATGAACTGACAACAATGGGCTTGTAAGATGTCCCCGCAACCAAACTCTGAGCAGGAGGCCCATTAGACACCACTACCAGATCTTTTGTTTGACGCATGACGGTGTTGACAACGCAAGCATGTGATTGTAAGCTAGGCTCTGTCGGAGCTGGTTTTATCTGCCAGCGCTGTTCTATGCCACTATGTTCTGTCTGAATACGAGAGTCGGGAGTCTTTGATCTTTTCCTTCGCTGTTTCCGTCGCTGCTTCGAAGGTGCAGATTTGGATTTCGGGCAAGCTGCAGTGGTGTGGGATGAAGAGGAGCAGGATGTACATGTGATGGGCGTTAACCTGAAACGTTTGATGCTATGTCCAATTTCTTTGCAATGAGTACACACCGGCAACATCCAAGGGCTAGAGACCAGTATCCTACTGATTTGGCCGGATTCAAACTGCACGTTTACAGCTTCCGGTAACGGTTTCCTCGGATCAATGACAGTGAGCACCTTAGCCACGTCCAAGTTGGTTTTGTTTGCTGTTGCGGGATGGAGACTCTTAGGATCTCCCACGAGGCTGGCAATGCATTGCAGACCTTCCTCATTGAAGAACTGCAGCGGCACATCCCTCAATTCAATCCAAATTGGGGCAGAGGATAGTTCGGGTTTCTCAGGGGTGAACCCTGGTTCCCACTTAGCAACGAACATGGTTTGACCCTCGATTTGCCACAATCTTTGGGTGAAAACTCGATGCCGGGTGTGGGAGTTAGGAATCCTGAACAGGTAGGCGTTTCCTTCCAACTTCGAGACAGTGCTGTATCTGTAATTTCTGCTCCAGATACCATTTGCAATGTTGTGGATGGTCCCTTGAGAGGGTGGATCAGAATAGAACTGACCAAGAATGAAGAAGTCCCAAGTGCGTCTGTTCTTCTCGATGACTTCGTTAGGGATGCTAACACATAATTCTCTAGACGGGAGAGTGAAGCCATCGTCTGCCTTGGAGAGGCGTTTTGAAGATCCTTTCACCCGATCAACCCAGAGCTCAGAAACCGCAGTAGCAGGTTTAGGAGGAGTCTTTGTAGTTGTATCGGTGGTGACAGGAGGGTTTTGCTGACCCGGAATGGCCAAGACAGTCGCAGGGACCGTCGATTGGGCATTATTTATAGAAGGCGACTCATGGTCCAGAGTTACTGTTTACTCAACACCGGAGACGGGAGTCTCAACAGTTGAGACAAGCAGAGGATTTGCCGCTGGGCTTGGATCTGGGATTAGCGCAGTTCCCAAGGTAGCTCGCGATTTCAGATCTAAGCCGAAGGGAGGGTGTGGGATGGGGGATTCCGCGCAGGATATCATAACAGATCCTTCAGAGTGTCCACCGCCATCGATGCCCCCGCCAGATGAGTTACCTACTCGCAACCTACCGGAAAGGGAAGATGAAGCGCGAGCGTAGACGATGGCAAACTTAGATGACCCAGGAACGGATCCCATAAAAGGTTTTCTTTTTTCTTTGTCATTCAGGGAAGAAATCTCCGACAACCGGCGTGAGACCGGCGTCGGGGACCAAGGAAAGAGGAAGAGAGAGATTCTAGAGAGAGATTCTAAGAACTCTTTAGTTCATTATTTTTCTGAAAAGTTCCCCAATCCCATAAGATTAAATTGTTGTTACAATCCCATAAGATTAAAAAAAGTTCCCTTAATTTTTGTTACATTCTTTGAGTTTTTTTAGCGAATGAAGGAAACCATAAGATTAAATTGTTGGGACCATTGCATGATTCATGGGCGCATCCATTTTTTCACATTTATAAAAGTTAAACCTCGATAAATTTTCACACTTTTTTCAGTTTGCAATGAATTTTTACGAATGTACAGAGAGATCATTAAATATATACACACAAAAAAACAGTTTACTAGTAATAAAAAGAGTTGACAATGAAATAAATACTACCAAATTCCGAAAACATTCGAGCTTTTAAAAAGTTTACATTATCAGACGGTAATGAGACACATACTCTTCTTATAACTTTCTTTATGACAACATTATGATCTCAACAAATGTTTTATGCGAATAATCACTAAAATAATCAGTATATGAATTATAAAATTTGAAGTGCTAAGGATATCTCAAGCATTCTAAATATGCTTTTAAAAGTTGCAGCTGGGGGAATCCCATTAGCCAGAGTCAGAGATATATTTCTCTTTAAGCCCTCTCTCAACACATGTTCTTTCGAATCATGCTCTTTAAATTACTTTTTCTCAAATACAGCCCTGTCTAAGACTGAGCCGTCACCGAGGCTTCGAGTTATATACATCCAACTATTTGCAAGTTGGAACTTAAAGGTAAAAGGCAAACAAGAAACACACATAGAGAAACAAGTTTTAAAACCTAGATAGATATTGAATCGAACCAAACTCAGATTTCCAGTTATGTTTCAAAAGAAGTTTTTTTTTGGCCAGACCATCAAGTTGAATAAAGGACAAGCACATAAGTAGTGAATAATCTTATAACCTACGACACCATTGTTGTTAACTATTCGATCCTCACTAACAATGATAGAGATGCGAGTAGTGCTAGTGGGTTTCTATCACCAGGGTCTGCCTTTTCCTCCAATCCGGCGTGCAAGCTCAAAGTCTCTTCTCACTGATATGAGAAGACAAATATTAGATATGATTTTTTTTCAGCAAGTAATGGTTCAAAGGAATGCACAAGTATGACTGTGATTTTCTAAATTTAGACTGCAAAATTGTCTTATTTAGGAGTACTTACTTAGAGTAACACGTCTTGCATGGATAGCACAGAGCATTGAATCTGAGAACAAACCAATCAAGTAATCTTCTGCGGCCTGCGCAAACAAATTCACAATCAGAATGATTACTACTTATCAAGGGAAAATGACATTATATGTGTGGCTCTCTCTAGATACTGTATCAACTACATTCATATTAAGAAATAATGTAAAGGATTTGGCACCTCTTGAAGAGCCACAAGAGCTTCAGCTGTCCAACGAGAGATACGAGGAGGGGCCACCGCATCGGTAATACTTCTCACCTGGTAAAAACAATGTAAATTAATTAGTATGATGGGAACACAAAATCAGCATTTGGCAATTCAGGTTAGTTACAGAAACATATGGTTCTGGGTGGGTCTATGAGCCAGTAACCTCTCAAAGACAAAACTAGATTACAAGTTCATTAAATGGAGGGTTGCTCTAAACTGAAGTTAAAAATGCTATGTTTACTGCACTGATGTTGAGAAAACAAGAAACAGGTACCACAATTTATACCAAGTAGATTTGAAACTTTAGAATCAGTTTGTAAATGCTAGAAAAAACGAGGCATAGACTACTAAAGAGCAAAAGAAAGAGAGAAAAAAGCTGACTTGTCTGACAAAACCAGCAGCAGGAATAAGAAGGCTAGTGCTCTTCTGATAATGGCGAATCTCTCTCAGAGCAACGGTTCCTGGCTTGAAACGGTAAGCCTTCTTTTTTTGTGAGCCTAGAAAGAACAAGAAGGAGGAGGTTAGTACTTAGTAGAGTAAAACACAAATAGAAAGAGAAGTCCTGCATTGTAATTTCTGAGGGATATGACTAACCTTGTGGCCTACTACCATATTTGGTTCTCTTAGCCCCTTTCTTCACAGACAAAAACAAAAATGACAAATGAGAAAAAAAGATGAGCACAACGAAATCAAAGTTGAAGTACCCAAAAGGGCCAAAAAAAAAAAAAAAATCTCACTTTTGTAGCAGGTGAAGTTGCAGCAGGCGTTGATGCAAAGTGTTACCAAAAGGAAGGATTAATTTAAACTTCACTCACACACCGCACAAACAAACAAACAAGAGAGAGGGGAAAAAAAGACACTAACTTGGTTGAGCAGCATCTTCTTCACCATCTCTTCCTCCTGTTGGCGGTGTCTGCAATTTCGATTGATTACAACAAATTCGACAAAAATCTAAAAGGTTAAATTTTGGAATCTGAAAATCGAAAACCCTAAAAGAGAAAAGAAAAAAGAAGATGGCATATACCGCACTGGGACCAGCCGCCTGAGAAAGTGAAGCAGCATCTACAGTTTTCAGATGCAAAATCAAAATCTAGGGTTAACAGCGAGATAACAGAACCAAAACAAACAAAAAAAAAAAAAAAACAAAACCCCTAAAAAAAATCCTCAAAGGGTGAGAATCGAAAAGTAATACTAGAAAGAGAAAGCAGATTACGAGGTACCAGTTGGATTACGAGGTTGGGACCTGGTAGCGTTATGCTTGGTTCTCCCCATCAATTATTATTACTACTGCCGGAGACAAAAAAAAAAAAAAAAAAATCGAACAATTAGGGTATAAAATCCCCAAGAATAGAGAAAGAGAGAGAGTAATGTGGATTCGGAGGGGAACTCACCTGACGAAAGAACTAGAGAGGATTTGTGTGTGTCTCTTTCTCCCGCTCGCTCCACACGAAATTATTTGAAGGATTTTTGGTTTTCCCGCTTGACCCCTCCAAATTTTTTGAATGTTAAAAATCGAATTTTCTTTTTTTTAGGAGAGACTCAATTCAAGAAGAAGAGAAGAGAGAGACTCAGAAGAAAATATTTATTTGCAGTCTATCTAAAAAAAAAACTGCTACTTCACAGAGAGGTTTCCGTCTACCGTCATTCCTTATTTACCCCTTTTGTGTTTTTTTTAACCATTTTAGTAAACACCAATTCAAATTTTTTAACATTTTCATTCCCACTTTTACACACCTCTAAGAACGGTCAAGAGATCTGGACCGTTTAATTTCATCAAGTTGCAACAACTGTGAGAGATCGGACGGTCATTAACTTAACCTAAACGGTCAGAAATGAATGTGGGACCGTGGCGATCTCTTATGGAGAACGTAAACAAATAGATGGAGATTCTCTGACAAATTCTCATGAAACTATTTTGAATGGTGGAGACGATGTTGGCTCCTTTTAAATGGGAGCAGATGTTGCCAACTTTGATTGATGATCTAACCACACAGTGACATTAGGTTACCATGCTTTGCTTGCTTGTGGAGGTGATAGAACCTGCTATGCTCTCAGTACAAACAACTACAGCGTTTTTGTTGGTCGCTGTTTTGTGTTTTGAGTATTATTATATGCAATGAAGAAACAAAAGAGGAAAAGAGAGTTTTTGGTGATTTTTAAAAATTAGGATTTTTCGTATACGAAAGACTTTGTCTACTTGACGGTTATGTCTCCTGTTGAAGAGCTCATCTTGTTCAGAGTTTTTGTGTGTTTCGGTTCTATTCTTCTATGTTTATGTCATCACCAAAAAGTATGCTGTTTCTTTAGTCTGAAACAGAGTAAGAAGACCTCAGAGACAAGAGGAAGTAAAATGTAAATGTAATTGATACGATTGCCTAAGATATGTTTTTTGGTTGGTTGTGAATTGTGATGATGAAGTACTGATAAAACTTGAACAGAGCAAATATATGGAACATAACTAGACCAATCGTATCTCTCTATTCGATGATATCTTTTCTTTGAACAAATCTCCATAAATTGCAGACAATATGAAGTCGGAAACAAGAAGCTGATCTCTTCCCAGGAAAGTTCATCCGGAGGGAAGAATTGAGCATGAGTCAGAACAAGCACCATGTATCTTTTCCAAAGGTCTGGGTGATAGCTTATCAACTTTATACACATCCAAACGATCGAACATAGAGCAAGACATCTATTGGTTCTGTCTATTAGAAACAGTTTGTTACAAGTTGGTTAGCTTAGCTTGTTACGCATTCACCTTGCAATAACACATTCTCCATACCATACCTTTTGTAAACTATATATATATATATATATATATATACATCATATATAAACAAAACGTTCACATCATATATAATCTCTGTACATATTGTCATCTTACAATCGAAAAACATCACCATTGGAAAAATATATATCTTTGAACAAGTTGATCATTCCTGAAAATATAAATAGCCTAGACCAAAAAACCAAAAGAAGAAAATCCTGAAGAATAATTATATCACATACTGGAACATGATGATTCCTTGAATGATGAAGATGTGAGAGATTGATTAGTCGATAATGTCTTGAGAAGCCAATCTTTCAGAAACATCAGCTAATGACTTGAGGTTACATCTGATGAGCGCTTCAACGAAGTAGCAAGTCTCATCCTTGGTGTTACCTTCAGGAACATCAACAACAAAAGATTCAATCACCATTGTCCCTGCTCTTCCCTCTATCATCTCTGGATGAACTGTCACTATCGATGAGTAATTCTGAGAGAAACAAAACAAGAAGAAACCATCTTTTAATAAATTCTCTCATCTCATTCAACAAACACACGGGATTTTTGGGGTAATACCTTGAGTCTGTGATCACCACCAATGATTCTGATACCGAGGATGTGTTCTTCATCATCGAGAAGCTCTAACCTCTCGGTGCTTGTTGTAGCAGGAAGACCAGATTTGACATTGACTTCTCTGAGGCTGCCGATTTCAGGATCACCGATCACAGTACATCTGCTCACAAATGGTTTGTACTTCTGCGGCTGATCAAATCTACGCACCAGTGACCAAACCTGAGATTTGGAATATCGTTATCATTAATTAGCTTGTTTGAAACGAACATTAAAGATTTGGGGGAGAACAAAAAAAAAAACCCTAAATCGATCAAAAAAATCTGAAATTGACGGAATTAAGATCAATGTTGAGAGATTAGACATATAAAAAGGGAGAGAGAGAGAGAGGATTACGAGATGAAGAGGAGCTTTGATGTGTTTGACAAGAGCAGAGGTACACTGGTTCTCTCTGCAGTGATGTTTGTGTTGCGTCCGTACATACTGCACCGTCTCGAGATCTCCGTACATCGCCGTGCCGTCTTCCATGTCTCTCTCTCTCTCTCTTCTCCGATCAGAATCTCTCTCTCTCTCTCTCTCTCTCTCTCTTTTGGGTGTTGTTGTTACCTCTCTCTTGGGTCTCTCTCTGTGTCGCTCAGAGGGGAAATCTGTGAAAGTGGATAAATAAATAGAAGAGAGCAGAGTAAAAAAACAAACAAACAAAAAAGATGCGTCTGCTAAAACAAAATTAACTTTTTCTAATTTTATTTTTGTTATTTTCCAATAATCAAAGAACCCACCGACATAATTCCTTTTTTTTTTTTTTTGTGTGCCTAATTAACTATTTTTTCTTTCTTAGGCTTCTTCTCCTTCGCACATTTAAACACTTTTTAAACCAAAATAATAATAATAATAACAACCAAAACACTAGTGGTTTTCGTTTTTTTAATGTAACAAAAAACTACAAAAAGGTTTAAGCAAAGTGTTCTGTATGACGACGTTTTGGGACCTAATCCGAATAGAAACAAACACTAGTGCTTAGAAAAATAAAGTATTTGTTTTGGTGAGGTAATATTGTTTCTAACTTTATAGATATTTTGTTCACTAAAAATAAAGTTTCTAGACCATAGCTAAATCATTTTTTTTTAACTGATTGATACTACTAAATAAATTCCATGGATGTAAATGTTTATTTTATCATACCTATGATTTTCTTATGAATTCGTTCGTATATATTGTTTGGTATGCTGCTTGTCACAGCATATGCTGAGATATATTCTACATAAGTGTTGGTCTTCACATATTTAGTGTGATACGTTTCGTTTGGTCTGATTTGAGTGATTCTCCATGTATAGGGCCCCATATGTACTGTACCATTAAATATTTAGTTCTTGTCGTTTGTTTACCTTAAAATTTAGTTGTTAAAACATTAATTGTATCATGCTAAATGTTCTAATTAATACCATATCTTATTATTAGCTAGGATTGGTCATCAATAGTCTCATCCTATCAGCCCGTGACTGGTTCCATGTAGTTATGTACGACACGTAATTCAGGTGTATTTAATTTTCCCTTCTAGGATGCAATGCGAAGCCCTTCTCTAGCTAGAAGAAGATTGCTACAAGACATCCACAATCCAAAATCATGAAACAAGAACTTGAATCTGACATCTATTATGTCCCTATATCATACCGAATCTAAAACCATTAGTATTTTGTATTGAAGCTGCATACCCTCTTGCTAAATAAACCATAATGCCATATTTCGATTCATTTCTAAAAGTCTAAAGTTGCCACTCCTACATCATCTAATCGTTGTGAAAACCAACGAGCTTTTGCAATTGATGGTGGAACTCTATATAATTTTGAAACTATCATCAACAACGCTAATTACGCTTCCTAACCAGCAATCTATGCATATAATAATAATTATTAGTGAATTATATACTTTTTCTTTTTTCTCAAAAGACTCATCTTCACTTTCTTTTTTATCAAACCAAAAAAACATAATCACGTCTTAGATAACTCTAGTTAATTGATTACATTATCTTCAAACATATAATTATGGTTTAAGGTTTTCAGAAAGAACAATCTTTCGATCTTGTAACAATTTTAACCAACACATATAATTATAACCAGAGGTTTATCTTGTTCAATTTGAATATTATTTATGCTTGAATTACAAATCTCATTAATTATCTCAAATTGACGAGACGATAAAAAGAGGGTTTTAGCTTATATAGAACGTTTTCTTATATTTTTTTTAATAATTAAGTGATAAATATAGGACTTAAAAGAGCGGTGGTTGATGATAATTACAGTAATCTTATCAGATAAAAATTTACCCAAAAAAACTTATCGGATAGGATCGCCTTTGGCACTATAGGCATGCAAACTTAACGCAAAAGATGACTTTAACGTAAATATAAACTGCTCCAAGATAATAGAAACGACGATCCCTTTTTAGCGACAGCGACAATGCAGCTAAATATGGTCAAATTAGAGAAAACTCCGTATACGTGTCATCTTCTTATTGGTTTATTGTCAGACATTTCCATGTTCACTTATTGTGGCATATCTTGTGAAAGTGACACGTGTAAATCTACTTTTTGCTGACTTGGATAACTTTTTTGCCGGCCAATAGATTCTGAAACCTGTTCGAATTTACAGAAACCATTTAAATACAGAGGGAAAGTGAAAAAAAAGAAAAGATAACGTTAAAAAGAACACACAAAATAATGTTGGAAAAAAAGACATTCTTCTGATAATGCTGGAAGTAAAAAGTTACGATGTTTATAGATGAAGCATTCTTTGTCTTGGACCTCCTGGTTCCATCTAATTTTGACTGTTTCAACTTTCAACCATTGAAAAAAGAACAAAAGTTAAAAAAAAAAAAAAAAAAAAAAAAAAAAAAAAAAAAAAAAAAAAAAAAAAAAAAAAAAAAAAAAGAACAAAAGTTAAAATTAGATGAGCCGAACAAGGCCCAAATATTTAATGACCATCACAATATGGGCTTAAATGAGTGCAACAAACAAAAAGAGCTTCGGCTTGTGAAAAAACTTCACAATCCTACTTCAGATTTACTACGTTCTTCAGCCATTTTCTTCTTGACCTCATGTGCTGCATTGAGAATCCCCATTGTTGGTTGGTTACACAAAAAGCACTTCTTGTTCTTCTTGTGATGCTGCATCATTACATAAAACAATCTCATTAGTTTCAGAAACCAAAAATAAATAAACACACAGAGTCATCATTATTCGTAATCGTTTCTATCGAACCTTCTAGGTCAAAATTATTCACTTTTCAGATGTTACCGACACTCGGGGATATTGAGTTTGACGACTATTAATTATTCCCGGCGATGACTACTAGGAAGTTGATTCCAAAACGATGATTTCAATTTGACTGTTTGTTTAAAATTTTAAAAGTTGATTAGTTTGAAACAACCATATTGTCATCACTCATCAGAATGCATATGGGCCAGTGAGTACCAAGTGTACAACAAACAAAAAGCTATCTTCAAGCAAATAATAAAATAGGTTTTCCCTTTTTGGCCTGTGAAAACAAAAAGCTTCACAATAATCCTTCAGGCTTCAGCTTTACTACGTTCTTCAGCCATTCTCTTCTTGATCTCATGTGCTGCATTGAAAATCCCCATTGTTGGTTGGTTACACACAAAGCACTTCTTGTTCTTCGTGTGATGCTGCATCATTACATAAACACAATCTCTTTAGTTTCACAAACCAAAAAACAAAAAAGAACAGAGTCATCATAATTGTGATTGATGATCATACCTTTAAAGCACAATGCTCGCAGAAGTAATGCTTGCATTTGGTGACAACTGGATCAACGAAAGGCTCTCTGCAAATGAAGCAAGCAAAGGGAAGTGCGTCGTCGTCTTCGTCGCTATCGTTGTCAGCCTCATCATCTTCATCCTCAACGCCCATAGCTTTATTTCTCTTCCTAACTTTCTCTGCTTCTTCCCATTCTTTCTCTATTTGCCATCCCGGTTTGTAATCCCCACGGTCATGCAAGAACTTACACGAATCTCCATATCCACAGTAGCCGGTTTCTTTGTAATCCTTGCATATATCTGGCTGGTAGTCGAATCTAGCCGAGACTCTAATGTGAGCAGAAGCTCTCAATGGCCCGTGTGAGCCTCCAGCTTTCTCGCTCGAGATGGTTTGTTCTCTTCTAAACCCAGCTTTGTGATCTGTATATCCATGAATTCCGGTGTACAGCTTCTCATCTGAAGCCTTCTTCTTATTCCCTTTCAATGATTCGTCTGCTTTTTTGAGAACTCGCTCACGGATAGCTCGTGCGTCTTGATTGAAGTCGGTTTCGGTTTCAAGGGTTGCTGTTGCCCTACTGTCGTTTTGAACCTGGATTTCCTTGGATGAATCGTAGTGAAAGACGGGTTTCTCAGGAGCTTCACTGGTTGTAGTAGAGCTCTTAGATGGTCCAGAGGAAAAGTATAGCTTGCTGTCAGGTTTCGCAACTTTCTTTAGATTTTGTAATATAGAAGTTTGGCTTCTCGAATCTCCATCTTCCTCATCTGCGTCAACAGTTCTTTTCCTAATGTTCTTAGCTTTCGTTGGCTTCTTGAAGAAAGTGCAAACTGAAACAGAACAAGGATATAAATTGATTAGTGTCTCTCCTGATCCCTATATGACAATTTCTAGCTAACAAACAACGAACATGTAAGAAAAGCAAGTAAAAGTAACCTTGTTGAGACTGAGATTCTTGCCCAGCAGGTTGAGGTTGAGATTCTTCTTCTTGCTGAGACGGTTTAGATTCACCAGAATTTGACATGGTTTGATTTTAGATAATGTAAGCACACAAACACAATCACCCACTTGAAATTGGTTGCTTGCCTGCAAAATACAGACAATCCTGACGATTAGTATTAAGGCCTAATCTGAAAATTTACTGATTCATCAAAATTAATCCAGATTCGATATTCTTTAGCAAATAAGAGATAATGTAACTCGTAGGAATCCATGGAGAAAATTAATTCCAAATTCATATGGATATGCTCAATAGCTCATGAAGAATCAATCAGTACAACACATTGAAGAAGCCCTAGCTTAAACGGAACACACTCGATGCTTAAAAAGACAAATCCAAAAAATTCAGAAACTGTAATTTCAAAAAGAGCAACCCATGAAAAAAAGAACTCACAGTTGAACACATTCGATGTTAACACGGAAAGCCTACAAATTTTTTTTAAAAAAAATTGAAATCTAACAAAACCCTTCACTAAAACTGGAGTGAAAAGCCTGAAGAACACAGACGAAAACAACAAAAGAACGAAGAAGAAATCGAACTATATAAGACAAGGAAGAGTATGTTACCTTCAGAAACCTTAGCAATTGTCGCCGGTGGTGAACTACGCCGGGAAAATGAACGAACGACAACCGCCGTTCGCGTTTTCTCAGTTAAACGAACAAAAAAAAAAAAAAAATTAATTAATGTGAAGAGAGAACAAATAAATAATCGATATTACGATGAGGCGGTTAAGTTTAATTTGGGCTTTGGATCTTTTAAATGGGCTAAATATTTCTAATGGGCCTAAAAGTTATTTTAGCCTCATCCATTGACTTTTTGACCAAGTCTTCGTCTTCCGATTTTTGGAATTGAACAAAGACTTTAATTGCATATACTTTATTCCTATTTCCCTCTCTTTTGTCGTTGTCTCACAAAAAAAAAAAAACTACACATAACCGCTCATATGGGTCTTCTTGCTTTTAAGTTTTAATCGACGGGACCAGTAGCGAGGATAGCTTCACGAAGAAGCCGAAGAAGAAGTAAACGCCGTTGACCTACTTCCCTTAAACTTTCGATTTCCACTTCATAGCCTGGAATCTTAATCTATATCGCCCTCCTCAGTTACTTCTTTCCAGGTACGTCTCCTCATCAGTCCTCATGTTTGGTTTTGCTGTAAGAATTACTGTTTTCTTACGGCTTAATCTCTTCGTAACTTGTTTGGTCTAGATGTCAATTTATCTCGAAGCTTTAGTTTTTCTTATCTTCGATGAACAGAAGTTCGTATGACTTTACAACTATTGAGCAGTAAATGGTTAGGAATTAAAGGATTTGGTAATCATGTTAGGTAGAAATTGACTGATTCTCTAGTTTCTAATTTTTTACCTTTGAAGAAATATACTACTACTATATAAAAAAGCTGTTAGGTGTCTACTTGCTATTTTATAATTGATTTTGGTAATTATCAATGGTACGTACGTAATCATGGAGAAGTATTCGTATGATTTAATTTTTTTGATTCAATACATGTTTAGGATTCGTCACACTGTAAGCGAAATATCCAAGGGTTTGGCTGATGGCATTCAGCCATGATAATCGTGTCAGGTTGGTAACTTGCAATAATCTTGTCTCATACATAGCATTCATTCCCTAGAAATGGTTCTATAGATGAATATGGATTTGTAGTATCTTAATAAAGGATTTATCAGATGGTTTTTTTTTAATGGTTTTGTTTAGGTTTAAAGATGAAGAGAGGTCAATAGCCTCTGAGTATGGCTACGGAAGAAAAGCTAGACCTTCTTTAGACAGAGTTTTGAAGAATGTAAAATGGGGAATTGAGAAAGGTTCAGGAAATTTCAAAATTTTCAAGAAACCATTAAGTTCTCTTCCCCATAAGGATCCTGACCACAACAAGGTCCAGAAGGAAACATCTGGTACCACTAAGAAGAACATCATAAACCCACAGGATTCGTTTTTGCAGAACTGGAACAAAATATTTCTCTTTGCTTGTGTGCTTGCTTTAGCGATTGATCCGCTGTTTTTCTACATTCCCATTGTCGATGGCACGAGGCACTGTCTTACTATGGACTCAAAGTTGGAGATAGCTGCGAGTTTTCTTCGTACACTCATCGATGCCTTTTACATTATTCACATTGTGTTTCAGTTCAGGACAGCTTACATCGCTCCTTCTTCTAGAGTTTTTGGCAGAGGTGAACTGGTGGATGATGCTAAGGCAATAGCTTTAAAGTATCTCTCATCTTACTTCATCATTGATGTACTTTCTATCCTTCCTCTCCCACAGGTAATAATGACTAACTGATTGTTTTTTATTTAAGTGTTCATTATGAAATGTTTTTGAATATGGTTGGTTGAATCCTCTGTTTTCTTTTTGTTTTTAATCTTGCAGATAGTGGTCTTAGCTGTTATTCCAAGCGTCAAAGAGCCTGACTCTTTGCTCACAAAAGACTACCTTATGTCTGTCATAATCGTTCAATATGTTCCTCGGATTCTTCGTTTGTATCCGCTTTACACGGAAGTGACCAGAACATCTGGCATTGTTACTGAAACAGCATGGGCTGGAGCTGCTTGGAACCTCTCTCTCTATATGTTAGCCAGTCATGTAAGTTCTGGATCATCAGATAACTGATTCTTTGAAGATGTACCATTTGAAAGGTTGAACAAGTTCATATGACAAACTTACTTATTCAGGTATTTGGAGCTTTATGGTACTTAATCTCAGTAGAACGAGAAGACAGGTGCTGGCAAGAGGCGTGCGAGAAAAAAAAAGTTGTAGTTTAAGTTCTCTGTACTGTCACGGTAATGGTAATGCTAGAAACGATTACCTGACCACCTCTTGCCCTTTTCTCGACCCTGGCGATATAACGAACTCAACCATCTTCAACTTTGGCATCTTCACTGATGCTCTAAAGAGTGGGGTTGTTGAATCACATGATTTCTGGAAGAAATTTTTCTACTGCTTTTGGTGGGGATTGCGAAATCTAAGGTTTGACAAAACACACACACACAAACTAACTAGCTAGATTGGTATGCTCTTTGTAGTTAGAACAAAGAGAAATTACCACTTTTTATTTGCATATCGTCATTCTCACTAATTGCTTTTGTTGTTGCAGTGCATTGGGACAAAACCTCCAAACAAGCAAATTCGTTGGTGAAATTATCTTTGCTATATCAATCTGCATATCTGGACTAGTCTTATTTGCGCTACTTATCGGCAATATGCAGGTAATGGCCTCTTTGACTAGTTGAATAACCATTAAATTATTCAGGAAACTGATCATGTAAGTTCTGTTTTGGTGCTGCAGAAATACTTGGAATCAACAACAGTTCGAGAGGAAGAAATGAGGGTGAGAAAGAGAGATGCAGAGCAGTGGATGTCTCATAGAATGTTGCCTGAAGACCTGAGAAAACGTATCAGAAGATATGAACAATATAGATGGCAAGAGACAAGAGGAGTTGAAGAAGAAAACCTTCTTCGTAACCTCCCTAAAGACCTAAGAAGAGATATTAAACGCCATCTTTGCCTCGACCTCCTTAAGAAAGTAAGTATACGAGCTTTCTTTCTTTTTTCCTCCATTAAATATCAACTGTGCAACCCTCAGAATCCAAACTATATGACTGTTTTCGGTAGGTACCTTTGTTTGAGATAATGGATGAGCAGTTACTTGACGCTGTTTGCGATAGGCTAAAACCTGTGCTCTACACAGAGAACAGTTATGTGATCCGTGAAGGAGATCCTGTAGGGGAAATGCTGTTTGTGATGAGAGGAAGGCTTGTAAGTGCCACCACTAATGGAGGAAGAACTGGGGTCTTCAATGCCGTGGACCTCAAGGCAAGTGATTTCTGCGGAGAAGATCTTCTGCCGTGGGCATTAGACCCTCAGTCTTCTTCTCACTTTCCAATCTCGACGAGAACAGTTCAAGCTCTCACCGAAGTTGAAGCCTTTGCTCTAATGGCTGAGGATCTCAAGTCTGTCGCTTCACAGTTCAGGCGCCTCCACAGCAAGCAGCTCCAGCATACTTTCAGGTTTGGTTTCTCTCCCATCATCATTTTTTTGGTTATGTTCTGTTTCTGAGATAGAGTGATCTGAATTTTTGATTTAATTACAGGTTTTATTCAGTGCAATGGAGAACATGGAGCGTATCTTTTATACAAGCAGCGTGGCGGAGATACTGTCGGAAGAAGTTAGCCAAATCATTACGCGATGAAGAAGAGCGTCTCCGAGACGCGCTGGCTAGAGAAGGCGATGGTGCAACGGCGTCTTCGTCCTTGAGCCTTGGAGCCGCTCTTTACGCGTCGCGTTTCGCGTCAAACGCGCTTCATAATCTGAGGCACAATTATTCCAACCTTCCTACTCGCTACACTCTTCCTTTGTTACCTCAAAAACCCACCGAACCTGACTTCACCGCCAATCATACAACTGACCCTTGAGTTCTTTTTTCCTTTTTCATGTGTAACGAAAAAAAGCATTATGTTACTATTATTTTTGGAATAAGGTAGTATGCAGCGCTATGTAAATAATGCTGGTTTGAACCAAATATATGTGTAAATTTGTTAACATTACAAACTACTATATACACATTCTCTTCTAATTGCAACATAGCAATTCTAAATTGTGATAAGAATTAATAAACCAATAATCACGTTTTAAAAACCACGTTTACATTAAGTGAACCAAAAAACAGAACCCACAACCGACTTCTTTCCTTTGTCGTCGTCCATTTTTGAAAGATTTATTACTTCATCACTTCATCTTCTTTTTTGTTCAACAAGCCGATTAAAATTTCTATTTTTATTAGTTCAATGGTCAAACAAATTATAGTCATCTAGTTTCAACTTTCAAACTAAAAATCCCGAATAAGTTTTATTTTTTAACGAGTGACAGTTACAGAATATACAATATAGGATCATATTGTATATTGCAAAAAATTACGAGTGAAAAGATAAATACGTTATTTTTTTGGAGTTGGGGGAAAGAAAGAATAACGGAGTTTCTCGACAAATTGGCCACATTTCGATTTTTTTTTTTTTTTTTTTTTGGTAACTAGTGGTGGATTATAGAAGATATAATGGGAGGAGGCAGCTTTAATTACGTGGACCATCTAGGACCGTCTGATTGTAGGAGGCAGGTTAAGAAAGAGTGCGGTTGTGATACGTCGGAGCACCCATTTTACGTTGGACCCATATGTGTAGAACAATGGTCCCGCTTCTTTGTTTCTTCCGTCCACTTGTGACCTCTCCCTTTGCCAACATTACTGGACGACAACTTCGTCTGCGCTTTCTTCATACACAATATTTTTCAAAAAAAAAAAAATCTTCTTTTTCTTTCATAAATCAAGAAATTATATTTTTCCTTACTGATAACTGTGATAAACTAATTATCCAACTTTATATATATATATATACCAACTTGTGATTGTGTTTGAATTACTAGCTGTATCTATATCTATATGCAAACATACATAAATATCAAAACAAATTTCAGTTTATCAAGGTTAGGTTAGGTGCATGGCTCACTAAAAATACGTATGTTTGATTTATGAGACTCTATTAACAATATTTCATCAATTTAACAAAACACAAGGCCATCAGTCAAGCATACAGGGATGATGATGTATATATCCAACTTTATATATATATATATATATATATACCAAGTTGTGATTGTGTTTGAATTACTAGCTATATCTATCTATATGCAAACATGCATAAATCAAACATAAGTATTTTTAGTGAGCCATACACCTAACCTACGAATGTGATTTCTCATTTCCTAAGACTCTTTTAACTGGACATTAATTTCAATAAATTACCCCCGAATGTTTTGAAATTTGGTTAAAATTAAATCACATTTCTATTACATACATACAGATAAAATCAAATCTTTTCGATACTGGCTCCGACTATAGAGATTAGATAGCATGAACTTGTTGTAGACTATATAAATAGAAGGGGGCGGCACAAATAGAATATAATCCAAAAAAAAAAAAAAATAGAATAATCCAAAAAGCGTATGGAAAATAAGACAATCCCTCCTAGGCCCATTAAAGGCTTAAAGGCCCTTAAAAGGCAAGAAATCATTCCTGGAGGAAGGAAATTTTAATCGTGAGGAAAAGACGTAAAGGCCCATAGAATGAGAAGATAATTACGCGGAAAATGCCATGGACGTCCATAAAAAGCCATTCTAGCCATCTGACTATTGAATCTCCGCCCTTCCTTCCTTATCACTCACACACTACACACACGCACTGCTCTCTTCTCTCTTCTCTCTCACACCGTTTTCTCCAGTTTCAGCTTTTTCTTCGAACCACTAAACTCTCTTATTAACTTTTTTATCATCATCGTTATTATTATACTTCTCCTTTTTCCAATTTCATATTTTATCCTCCTGGTAGCTTAGTACAACTTGACTCCCCCCTCACTTGGTAATTATCTGATATATTGCAATATGTTTTCCTTAAGCTCATCTTAATCTCATTGTTTTGGATAAGGTTTTGTACTCTGTTGCATATTATATATAGTCTATGGACTATGGGTTCCTGGGGTGGTTTGAGTGGTTATAAGCTCTATAAATTGTACATTTGTATGTATATTGATTGACCAACAATGAGATTATTGTAGTTAACCAGTTCAATTTGTTTTTCAGCTATTGTTTGTTTATTTCAATAAAAGAAAAGTTAAAACAAAAAAAGAAGCTTGAGAGAAATGGCTCCCAAGAACAACCGTGGAAAGACTAAAGGAGACAAGAAGAAGAAGGAAGAGAAAGGTACCAATAATGATGAAATATCTTATTAATCTCTATATGAATGAATTTCAATAAATTAAAAAAAAATTAGTTGTTAATCACTAATTAGCTTCTTTTGATAATGAAACTTTTCTGATGATATGAATCATGTGGTTTACGGTTTATGTGCAGTTCTCCCGGTTATCGTGGATGTCATTGTAAACCTTCCCGATGAAACGGAGGCTATTCTCAAGGTTTGTGTGTTTTGTTCTTGTTTTCTCGCATCATTTTCGAATTATGTAAAATTTTCATATATCTTGCGTGTTAACAACTGTTTTTTTTTGGTAGCGATTTTTTCTGCGAAATTTGTTATAATCCATTTTATATATTTTTGTTTAAATATTCTTATGCAATTAACTAATTTATATAACATTAGTTTCGGTATTATATAATTCAAACTAATAACATATTCATGAAACGTTATCTTAATCTAGTGCATTATCGATTTTTTTTTTTTTTTGGACTGGCGTTTTTGGGATAAGGTATTACACGTACCATTAAAATTGATATTTTACGCTAATACTTATTTTTGACTTAAAAAATATATCAAAAAATCATTTTCAATTTGACTTAGAATTATCTTCATGAAATTTATCATTATTTGAACGTGTAGAAAAATACAAAAGAGTGTGTAACACACAAATTCGTTCGGTTGTTAAAATAATTCAATTGTTTCTCATAATTTTGGTCAATAAAATTACGTAGACGTTACATAGAAAGTGAAATGTTTATATAGATAACATGTGTATCCACTTTTATTTTTATTTTTGTCGTCAGAAAACATGTTTATCTACTATATTCATATTTAGTTACTCGAAATATTTCTTGTACGAAGCAATAATATATCTTGTATTGTAGCCAAAGGTTTCACATGATGAATATAATTAACAGAATACTAAAAATTACGTATTTATGGAAACAGGGCATATCAACGGACAGGATCATAGATGTTCGGCGGCTTTTATCGGTTAACTTGGATACTTGCCACATCACCAATTATTCACTCTCCCATGAGGTAAATAATTACCGTTTCTCATAATCGTTTCTTTTTAATAGAAATTTCTTATTTCCATAGTTTTGGTTGTTATTCCTTCTGTCTTAGATAGATTGATGTTTTAGAGAATATATTTGTCTCTAAAAAATTGTTTTTATAGATTAAAAAACTAAAATAATATTTTTACTTAATATTTTATTCCAAGTAGTATAATATTTAATGGGTTATGTTTTCTCTTACTACCATAAAATAATTATAAATTAGTTTAAAAATAAAAACTTAACGTTTTCTTAATATGTGTAAAACTATTGAAATATCAATCTATGTGGGATAGAGGGAGTATTAATTATTATTGTTCCAGATAACGTTTGATGGTTCAAAGATATTCATATTTATTGGGGAACGTTTGATTAGGATCGCAAGTGAGGAAAAAAAGTAAAGGAAAATGACTACTAACTAGTGTCATTGTGCCTAAGAATTTGCTAGTCTGACGTTTATTGTTTCCTTTTCTATCCATAGAGATATGTTACCCGATTAAGGCTTCTTTTTTCTTTTCATTGATTAATGGTATATCATCTAATAGCATAAAGGAGGTCACTAAAGAAAAACGACTCTGGTAAAATAGTTAAATCAAATTCGCGTTTACCGTTACAGGTCAGAGGATCGCAGTTAAAAGACACAGTGGATGTTTCGGCGCTTAAACCGTGTCTTCTCACGTTAACGGAAGGTAGAAGCTCTCTCTTTCACGCTTCAATTAGACGCCGTTAAAGTGCTGCCGTAACGGAACTAATAATAAAACTAAAGGATGCCGTTTCAATGATTGACCGTTGTGATTTCCTCTCTTTTTTTTTCTTTTTTTTTTTAATTAAGTTTCCTTTTCGTTAAAAAGAAGTTGCCTATTTAGGCCATGAATGGACACTGCTTTTAAATTCAGTTTTTGGATTTAGTTTTTAGTTTTTAGATTTTAGATTTTAGTTTTAGATTTTGGTATTAGTTTTTTAAATGCAAAATCTCAAAAAAATGGTTTTTGGTTTTTGAGAAAAATTAACGTAAAGAATCAAAAACTAGATTTCCTAAATTATAGTACAATTGAAAATCTAGAATCGTGAATGGAAGACTATAACAAAATAGTTTCTCTAAATTTTTAGGAAAACCAAAATTTTAAAATCTTGATTGGTATAAAAATGAGATTTTGAAAAACAAAAACCAAAATCTCTCTCAAAATCTACAAAACATTCAAGGCCTTATTCTTTGTGGCAGAGGATTATAACGAAGGAACAGCAGTGGCTCACATCAGACGACTGCTTGACATCGTCGCCTGCACCACTTGCTTTGGTCCATCGCCGGAGAAATCCGAATCCGTGAAAAGTGCTCAGGTCAAGGGAGTTGGGAAGAATTCCAAACATTCGGAAACGTCTCCTCCTCCGTCTCCTGCGTCCAAGGATGCGGTGATTGATGACGCCGGAGAGACCAGCCACTCTTTCCCTAAGCTTGGAAGCTTCTACGAGTTTTTCTCTCTCGCTCACCTCACTCCTCCTCTTCAATGTATGATTGTATCTTTCTCTCCCTTTAAAACCCTAGATTCGATCCCCTGCTTTGATTGATTTTGTCCCAACTTACAGTAATTAGGGTTTTATAGATATACGCCTTGTGACTAAGCGGGACACCGAAGATATATCGGCGGAAGATCATCTTCTCTCCATCGATGTAAGCTGAAAATTTCTATCTATTGCTCTCAATTGGTTGTTTCCTCTGGATGTGGCATTTAATCTGCGTTTTTTTTTTCTCTCAGGTGAAGCTTTGTAATGGGAAGCTCGTTCATATTGAAGGTTGCAGAAAAGGATTTTACAGTATTGGGAAACAGAGAATTATATGTCACAGCCTTGTTGACTTGCTTAGACAAATTAGTAGAGCCTTTGATAATGTAAGTTTTGTTTCTATTTTGCTGTTGAGTTTCGTGCTGAATGTGATTGATGATCTTATCTTTTGTATCATGTTTAGGCTTACAGTGATCTTCTGAAAGCATTTTCGGAGCGCAACAAGGTATATTTCTTTCTCTACCTCAATGAGGATTAATGTTGAATTGGGTGTATTTAATGAGTGTTTCATCTGTTTGCAGTTTGGGAATCTTCCATATGGGTTTAGAGCTAACACATGGCTCATACCGCCTACTGCGGCTCAGTCACCAGCAGCGTTCCCGCCTCTCCCTGTCGAGGATGAGAGATGGGGAGGGGATGGTGGTGGTCAAGGGAGAGATGGCACCTACGATTTGGTTCCGTGGTCCAACGAGTTTGCCTTTATTGCATCTATGCCTTGCAACACAGCAGAGGAGAGACAAGTCAGAGACAGAAAAGTGTTTCTTCTTCACAACCTCTTTGTCGATGTCGCGACTTTTAGAGCCATCAAGGCTGTTCAGAAAGTAATGACTGAGCTTGTACTGGCTCAAGAAGACTCTGAAGTTCTATATTCCGAGACAACTGGAGACTTGAGTGTTACGGTTACAAGGGATACTTCAAACGCTAGTAGTAAAGTGGATACAAAAATTGATGGAATTCAAGCCACTGGTCTCGATAAAAAGAAGCTGATGGAACGGAACCTTCTCAAGGGACTTACTGCTGATGAAAATACTGCTGCCCATGTCAGTGTTTTCTTACATCTCTCCACTCTTTCCTTGTATATTTTTTTTTTGTTTCCTCTCATCTGTGTTGTCTTACAATTATTTTTGGGTGCAGGACGTTGCTACTTTAGGGACTATAAGTCTTAAGTACTGCGGTTACATTGCTGTTGTGAAAATAGAGAAGGAGAGTGAGGAGTTAAGCCCACCTTCTCAAATTGTTGACCTCCTTGAACAGCCTGAAGGTGGTGCTAATGCTCTAAACATTAACAGGTGATACTTAATGAAAAACATTCATCCTTTGCCACTTTAGTTTATAGTCTCATGAAAAACATTCATCCTTTGTCTCTTTAGTTTATAGTCTCACTTACGATGTAATATTTTTATATGTTGCTTTACAGTTTGAGATTCCTTCTCCATAAATCCTCATCTGAGCAGAACAAGAAAACACCTCATCAACAAGATGATGAGCTCACATCTTCACGGGAATTTGTAAGTAAAATGGTGGAAGAAAGTATTGTAAAGCTTGAAGAAGAGGATATAGACAGGGAGAGTATCATGAGATGGGAGCTTGGTGCTTGTTGGATACAGCATTTACAAGACCAAAAGAATACGGAAAAGGACAAAAAACAAAACAGTGAAAAATCCAAGAACGAATTGAAGGTGGAAGGACTTGGGAAACCGCTTAAGTCCCTCAATAGCAGCAAAAAGAAAACAGATGTAAGCAGCCCTAAGACGACGCAGACTGCAGTATCCTCTGAGGTTGATGGGGTTTCTTCAGAGACTAATAATTCTGCAGCAACTGCATCTTTGCAATCCGATGCCGAGAAGAATGCCCAAGAAAATGTACTCGTCTTGAAGAATTTGTTGTCTGATGCAGCCTTCACTCGCCTAAAAGAGTCAGATACTGGACTTCATCACAAGGTTTGTTACACTACAACTCCAGCTTTTGCTCTATGTTTATTTACTTATTGTGTGCTAACAAAGAATATTTGTTTCACAGTCTTTGCAAGAACTTGTCGACTTGGCACAGAATTATTATACTGAAGTTGCTATTCCGAAACTGGTAACTGCGTATAAATTTTGTTGTTGTGTTTTCTATTGGTTCTATTAAGATATTAACAAATAATAACCTTTTTATCACTGAATATATAGGTTGCAGATTTTGGTTCCTTGGAGCTCTCCCCAGTCGATGGTCGTACTCTAACTGATTTTATGCACACAAGAGGTCTTCGGATGCGTTCTTTAGGATATGTTGTAAGTTGGCTTTTTTAACCTCATAGTTCTTAATCTATACAAGTTTTTTTTTTTTTTAATTATCAATATCTTTTTTATGTTTACAACAGGTGAAGCTTTCAGATAAGTTGTCACATGTACAATCACTGTGTGTTCATGAGATGATAGTAAGAGCCCTTAAACATATCCTCCAGGCGGTGATTTCGGCCATTGCTACTGACACTGACAATATAGCTATAAAAGTAGCTGCTGCTTTGAACATGATGCTTGGGATTCCTGAAAATACTGCAGCACCACCACAGAACACTTGGAATGTCCATCCTCTGATCTTCTGGTGGTTGGAGAAATTCTTGAAGAAGCGATATGATTATGATCTTAATGCCTTCAGTTACAAGGATCTACGGAAGTTTGCCATTCTACGTGGATTATGCCATAAGGTAATAATATATTGATGCTCTAACCTGTAAATTTGATTGAGTTATAAACTTGTTGCTATTTACTATACTATATAGATTAGTGGAATTGTGGCTTAAAATTTTATTTTTCAGGTTGGTATTGAGTTGATTCCAAGGGACTTTGACATGGATTCTCCAGCACCGTTTCGGAAAACAGATGTGGTCAGTCTGGTCCCAGTGCATAAGGTAATGGAAAACATAAAAGATATTTGGAAAATGTTCTATCAGAATCTGAATTCGTTCTAGTATGTTAGGCAGCCATTGTTATTGATCAGGCTTTCTACTCTGAATCTTTGCAGCAAGCAGCATGTTCATCTGCTGATGGGAGGCAACTTCTGGAGTCTTCTAAAACAGCTTTAGATAAAGGAAAGCTTGAAGATGCGGTTACGTACGGAACAAAGGTACATTGTCCAGAAAAATGATTTTTCTACTCCTCAGCTCTTTTATTCACAATACATTTTACTTTTCCAGACATCGTCATGATTTGGTTTTGTTGTTTTGTCTCTTTTGTTTTTTAGGCTCTTGCTAAACTTGTAGCAGTTTGCGGTCCCTATCACAGAATGACAGCCGGAGCTTACAGTTTACTTGCTGTAGTTCTATATCACACTGGTGACTTTAGTCAGGTCTGTATATATATGGTTAGGTTGTGATATATTTCTTTTTATGACAATTGCAAAACTAAAAGGTTTTGTTAAAACAGGCTACAATATATCAGCAAAAGGCTTTAGATATCAATGAGAGGGAACTTGGACTTGATCATCCAGATACGATGAAGAGTTATGGTGATCTTGCTGTCTTCTATTATAGGCTTCAGCATACAGAGCTGGCTCTTAAGTAAGTTTTGTAATCTTGATTTTAACAGAACTGCGAGGTTTTATGGTTTAAATGTTTGATGTCTCTTGGGTATTTTTGTTTTTGTTAGGTATGTTAAGCGTGCGTTGTATCTCTTACATCTCACATGCGGTCCATCTCATCCGAACACTGCTGCTACATACATCAATGTAGCCATGATGGAGGAAGGTCTAGGAAATGTACATGTTGCCTTGAGGTACCTTCACAAAGCTCTCAAGTGTAATCAAAGGTTGCTTGGTCCTGATCACATCCAGGTTCTTTTCCCGATGCTCTCTGTGTTTTTGGGAACATCACTTTGTAAGAAAAATTTGATTTGATTTTGCTAATATGTTGCTGCTAATTATGTAAAATTATAGACTGCTGCAAGTTACCATGCCATAGCAATTGCGCTCTCGTTGATGGAGGCATACCATTTAAGTGTTCAGCATGAGCAAACAACCTTAAGAATCCTCCGAGCAAAGCTTGGGCCAGATGATTTACGTACTCAGGTATATATTAGCATGATATCCTCAGCCAGATCAGTCATCTTTCTGACATTTGTATGCTTTTTTTTATATATGACAATTGATTATATACTTCAGGATGCTGCTGCTTGGCTAGAATACTTTGAGTCCAAGGCTTTTGAGCAACAAGAAGCTGCACGAAATGGAACTCCTAAGCCAGACGCGTCTATAGCCAGCAAAGGGCACCTAAGGTCAAACAAGTTCCTTTGATATCTCCTTAGTTGTTGTTTATAAGTTTTTATGTTGTTGGAATGTGTCAATCAAGTGTACTCCTTAGCCTGATCTTTAGGTTGATAATATTTTGCAGTGTATCCGATCTACTCGACTATATCAACCCAAGCCATAACGCCAAAGGGAAAGAGAGTGTGGCAGCAAAGAGGAAGAACTATATTATGAAGGTATGCATGATTTTTATTTCTTTGACTTTTAATGGTTAAAAATACTGAAATGGTTGAACTTGTGTTTTTTGTAGCTAAAGGAAAAATCCAAGCAGAGCAATGTTTCTGAACATTTAGCAGAAGTTCCGAGAGAAAAACAAAAGGAGATGTCTGAGGAGGAGACAGAAGAAACTGGATCAGAAGAAGGTAAATCAAGCGAAGAAAATCACGAGACAATTCTTGCACCAGTTGAAGAACCACCTTCTCCTCCAGTCATTGAGGAGGCTATTATGGATAACAGTAATCCAATTACATCTAGTGAAGTTTCAACCGAGCCACATCACCCTGATGGTAGTGAAGATGGATGGCAACCAGTTCAAAGACCGAGATCTGCTGGATCATATGGTCGCAGGATGAAGCAGCGACGAGCATCCATTGGGAAAGTATATACATATCAGAAGAAGAATGTTGAAGCTGATATTGATAATCCTCTTTTCCAGAATGCTACTCAGCAGAACGAAAAATACTACATTCTCAAGAAGCGAACAGCGTCGTATGCAAGCTATGCGGATCACCATTCTCCTGGTTTAACAGCTCAAGGCACCAAATTTGGGAGGAAGATAGTCAAAACCTTGGCGTATCGGGTTAAATCGATGCAGCCGTCTTCTGGTAATACTAAGACTGCTGGTGAAACTTCAGAAGAAGATGGGTTAAAGACAGATGCTTCTTCTGTTGTGCCAGCTACTCAGTCTAGTACTGTGCAAAGTGAAGCCTACCACACGAAAAACTCTGTTGTAAGTCTTGGAAAATCTCCATCATACAAGGAAGTAGCATTGGCACCACCTGGTTCGATTGCCAAGTATCAAGTCTGGGCTCCACAAAATGAAGCTTCAGATAAGCAAGAGGGTGATGAGTTGGAGAGAACAGGATTACAGGAAGAGGTTAAAACTGAATTCTCTGCAAACATGGAATCTACCAAAACTCAAGGCGAAGAAGATATCAAAGTAGAGTTACAACCATCTGAAGTGATAGTTGAAGGAAACATTTTAATTGAAAATGAAGAATCTGGTGGTGGCATTCATGTGGAAGAACAAGTTGAAGGTGAATTGATAAACGAAGGTGTTACAGATATAATTCATTCAACCACAGAGCAAGAAATGGCAGATCAGTTAGCTGCTGATACCGAAGATCTGAAGGAAAAACTATTAATATCTGCTACAGACTCAAGCGACCCCTCACGAATATTGTTACCTAACAAGAAGCTATCTGCTTCAGCTGCTCCATTCAACCCATCATCACCTCCAAGTATAATACGTCCTACTCCAATAGGAATGAACATTGGACCGTCTTGGCCTGTGAACATGACTCTTCATCACGGACCTCCTCCTCCTTACCCTTCACCTCCGTCAACTCCAAACTTGATGCAGCCAATGTCCTTTGTTTATCCTCCTCCTTACACTCAGTCAGTCCCCACAAGTACTTACCCTGTAACAAGTGGCCCTTTTCATCCCAATCAGTTCCCGTGGCAGCTCAATGTGTCGGATTTTGTACCAAGAACGGTTTGGCCTGGATGCCATCCAGTTGAGTTCCCCCCTCCCCAGATGATCACCGAGCCAATAGCTGCAACTGTGTTAGAGCCAACTGTGATTCTGCCAACTGATATTGACACTTCAGGAGTAGAAGAAGGCATAAAAAAGGAAGAAGAAGAAGAAGAAGGCAAGCGAGATGTGGCTATCGCGGACGAAGTTATGGATTCTGTTAACCATGTGAACAATGCAGTGGCTCGCAGTGAAATGGAGAATGGAAACCGAAAAGCCGAGGATGGTGAGAAAACTTTTAGCATTTTGTTAAGAGGGAGGAGAAGCAGGAAACAGACACTGAGAATGCCAATAAGTTTGCTTAAACCTTATGATTCTCAACCGTTCAAGCTTGGTTATAGCAGAGTTATCAGAGACAGCGAGGCTCCAAGGTCTGTAGCCTGAAACTCTCTCCAGAGAGCCAATTCGATGAAATGCCTCACAGATCTCTCTGATCTTTGCTGTATCTTTGGGACAGTATAAAGGTAGCTTGTTGATGTCTAAAAATTCGCAGGTAATTTTGTTATCAGGCATGGGAAGCTGACGCTTGTGATAGCCTGGAAATGGATTTTAACCGCGGAAAGATTGTGCAGGAGAGAGAAAAGGCCAAGCTATTCTTTTGTTTACCAAGAAGTGAGGTGATGTATCATTTTTTTTTTCTGGGGTTTTTCATTTTTAATTCAGCCAATAAAAGTTAAAAACGTAGGAAATTTTGGACATAATTTTTTTTTGGTTCTCCATGTTTGAACGTTACGCTAGTTTCACTTGTTTTACTCACGTATTTTGTCATTGATTATTACATCAGTTTCGTAACGGTTTACTTTACTATCTGAAATGTCGAAACTATAAACTTGTTTAATATTATTAGATGATCGTTCCACAGAAACTATAAACTTGTTTATTCCAACAAAAATGTTGTGGAAAATGAAAGAATTAAATATAACTAAAACATGGAATTATTCAACCACCATGTCCTCCGCTCTCAAGCCATCCCTCCGATCACCGCCGGTGGTTCTTCCCGGAGAAGACCAATCGGACTTTTATAGCTTCCAAACGGATTTTCACCTTCGTAATTTCCCGGTGGGTTATACACACAAATGGCGTAAACGCCGCCGTTTGAGCAATCCACAGTTGCGCACCCAACCTTGGTACTATCTTTCCAAACGATCTGCGTGTAATGCCCACACATGTGATGCGGCTCACACGTGTTAGCGTTCACGTTATAGAATTGATCCTCATCGGCCCACACTTTAACGACTTCTGCGGGCCTCCAGTTATCCTGTGCGGCCCAGAATATATTTTCTCCATACGGACCGTTAGAGTGAACAAGCCTACAATCTCCCACGCGTTGGTTCGCCCACGAGCGCGCGTAAGCCGCTAATCTCCCGTCCCATTCAAGCGGCGGTTCCCCCACGCTCGCTCGCACGAGGTTATGTGCTAATAGAAACTCTCTGCTAGCTCTGTTGACTTTGTTACGATGTCGTCTTCTTCTCCTCCACCTAGACCTGAACGTCAATGGTCCCCCGGTGAACAACCGTGATGAAGACAGAACCCCAGTGCCCGTCGTTGACGGAGAGTTAACAGAAGATTGCGTGGAAGACTCGCTGTGATTAATGTTGGCCGTGGCGGCCCATAGCTGAAGGAGGAATAACGTTACGGCGAATATGTTGTGTAACGGAGCTCGTAATTTCCGTTTACGGAGCTCCATTTACACACACAAAAATATTGTAGGTGAAAAAAGTAATTAAACTCTAGAATGCAAATTTGTGATAGGAAACGAATTAATAGGTAGTTAATCGTTTCTATTTATGAACGTTGTCTGTAAAAATATCTTTGGAGTATGAGTCAACAATGGAAAGTCAACGCACGGTGAATATTGATTATCGGAACTGAGGTTCTAATTTTTTTTAGAAAAAAATGTTTAGCAACACCACATTTAGGCAACGCTTAAAGTTAAAGGTGTACGGTAATTGCGTGTACTTTTGAGATCACACAAATCTCTGTATATATCTTGAATAACGTAGATCATTAGTATCATAAGTATATGTTTTGAACAACAGGATAGTTGTGCTTTTATATATATACTCGATAGTGATCCGTGATGACAGCGCGGAGAAATATACATATATATATATATATATATATATATATATTCTTTTGAATTATATAATTATAATTATTTGGGATCTTATATAATATAGTGTTGTATAGTGTAATATGGATCATATTATAATACTAATTGGTTTATATTAAAAATATAGAGATAAACTACATATGTTGGACTATATATAACTTAAAATTAGCATGTAATGTAATTAAGTGTAAGGGTTTAACTAGTATTATTGTCATCATAACCAAATTTTTAACCCAAAGTATAACACCTTTATTACTTAAATTAGGAATGTAATTTAAAAGTGAATAATTATATGTTTTCATTGTGTTTGTAGAATTTTGATTGGCCCACGCATGATCTATTAAGAAAATTACCAAGTTAGAGAATACACTACAATTAATATTGTCTAAAAGGTCCAATGTAAACTGCTCAGTACAGAGCCCACTGTCGAAACTTTTAACGATTAATTTTTTCTCTTCAATCGTAAAATCAGAAAACCTAAACACGATCTCTTCGTCTGCTCACTGTGATAACAACAAATTCTTTCAGTAAAAGGGATTAAGATTCCCAACAATGATATTTTGAAAGTCAAACAATATGAGATACACATCATTAGAAATGGCAACACACATGGTTACATGAGTGTTGTTCACGAAACCCATCTTAAAGGGATGGTCCAAAATTTTCAATGACCCTCCACTCACATTTTGTCCACCTCTCGAACTTACTCACAAGTCTTTTTTTGATGGAAGCATGATTCTTAGGACCCGGGTTATGATAGTGATTTTAAAAAAGTATTAACAATGTAAGCATTGATTGTAAGCTGTTCACTTTTTATTGAATACAGTAGCGTAAAAATACACAAAAATGACAACTAACCCTCTAGTCAGGTAACACCATCTCCAATGTTTCTCCAGATTGGAAAGTGTACTGCTTCCACGCATGTAGACCTTAACCTAAACCCACCAAGTGATTTTGTACGGCTTGACATCAGCGAGGTAAGTCATTGCCATAAGATCATTCATCTTAAGTATCTTGTTTGCTTATAATAATAGGATAGTTTGCGTATTTGTGTGGATGGTTTATAGAAAGTTGCTAATGGGCTGTTTATATAGATAATGAAATAGCGAATATGTTAGGTTTAACTTGCAGAGATAAAAGTTTGCTCTTATCATCAAAAAAGGATCATTCGACTAAGAAAGTCTTTTACGATGTATTCCAGGAACTATATGATCAATGTATGATCCCTTGTTAGGAACTATATGATCAATGTATGATCCCTTGTTTGAGAGAAAGTTCTTAAACTGTTATATACCATAAGTGAGATATGTTAGTTGTGTAATTGGGGGATTGAAAATTTCTTATCATCGTAATTTTGAAATGAGAATCTAAGGGGGTGTATTCAACTTGACATTTTAAGTGATTTATGTGAAATTTACAAATTTTATGTTATTCAATCATGGGTTTTAAAAAGTATATTAAAATTCACTGTTATTGAACTGATGATTTAAATATCTACTTTAAAATCCATTTAAATCTACTGCTATTGAACTGATGATTTAAAAATCTACTTTAAAATCCACTGTTATTCAAAACAGTTTTGTGGATTAGGATTTTAATAATTTTTAGGATTCTGGAGGATTCTAGAGGACTTGTTTAGTTAAAAATACAGAGATCCAAATCTCATGGTTTTAGGTGGGATTTGAAAGAATTTTACAGAAAATCATATAAACTTCCCTAAAATCTATCAAAATTCTAAATTTCCTAAATCCCATCAAATTCTCCAAAATCATAGTTTGAATACACCCCCCTAAGTCTTTTTGAGCTTATAACTTATTTTCTAATTGTATTGTGATTCTTCTGTTCAGATATGTGTTATGGTTGAAAAATTCTCTTTTGATAAGATTTTTCAAACAAGGGAAAACTGAAATTGTGATTCTTCTGTTCAAGTATTTGTTATGATTGAAGAACTCTATTTTGGTGGGATTTTTCGAACAGGTGAAAACTGAAATTGCATGTTGTTTTCTTAAAAGAAATGATTTGTAAATATTATGTTTGAGTGGGCTTTGTATGGACTGATGTTATCCCTTATATATTAAAAGATAAGCATTCTCACACAAAATGCTGACGTGTCGCACTCACAGAGCTCCAGACACTATTTTTTTTATTTGTCATCAGTTTTTAATAATAGAATATTTACATTTACATACCATTGTATTTTTTCAAAAATATAATTAACACCCAAAATTAAATTCTTATATTCTCTTTCTAACTTAATTATATCTTTTAATTACATTTTCATAAAATCTTTAAAATAAATTTTAAGAACTCTTTGTTCATATGATATGATAATATAAGATTGATATTATAATAATTCTTACGGGTTAAATTTTAATTATTATAAAAATATATATATTTTAAATATATATATACTAAACAATCGAATTTTGATTCCAATTACCGATAAATAAAATAGATTTTGTAAATAAAAATTACTGTAAAAACATTTAATAATTATTTTATACTGCACATAGTACATGTACATGTTGTTACCTAGTATTATAGTAATTGTAATGTTACATAAGATTTCACTTTAATAGGTCATTTTTGATTTGCTATTTTTATTTGTCGGTTTAAACAAAACTTACTAATGACAGTATACAGTAAAATCTTTATAAATTAATAAACACTATAAATTAATATACTATAAGTCAGGACAGTGTAAAAAATAATAATATTCGATAAAATAATAACATAATAATTTTTTTGAAATCCCTATGTAAAATATGTTCCCAATAATATCATAAATTAATAATCATGTAAATATATATATATATATATGCTGATATAGTAAAATATGTTTCTCTTAACCCTCATATCTATAAAACAATTGTTATGTTTTATCTTCAAATTATAATGATATAAAATATTCTATAACATTTCATAAAACAGCTAAAACTTTTTAAAGTTTTCAATTTCAAAATATGCATCATTTACATTTTGATAGTTTGATAGACTATTAAAATACGATAATTGATATTCTTATTCATAAATTTGAAATCATGTGTTTAAATAAATTTGTCTATAATATTTGTAATTCATTGTCAATAATATTTTTTAATTATTTCAAATTCAATTCCAATACCATAAAATTTACAACATCCAAAATTCTAATCTTATTTAAAAAAATTATGAATTTATACCTATAAATTAAACGAATTGTTATTATAAAATTCATATTTTTTAAAAAAATAAACAATTAAAAATATACCTATAAATTAATAAATTAATATCACTATAAATTAATAAAATGTTTTGGTCAACCTTATTAATTTATAGAGGTTTTACTAGAGGTTTTACTAGGAAGCTTGATTACCTTCCGTTCATGTCGCCTACTAGTAACATGAGTGGTAAAATTTTCAAACCCTTGGCCACGAAGACGATAGTCGCATAGTGAGCAAGTCCAGAAGGCAGAGTCACTCGTCTCATCATCCAGAAAAAAACCTTTCAAGAAAATTCCATGAAAGCGGCTGAAGAATGTTGTATCCCCTCGATTCTAGCCGGAAAGCATAATCAGAAGAAAAGGATTTTGCGTCGGATATGACCATGATATTAGCTGGAGGTGAATTACTAACGGTAAACTCACAAATCAGACGATCCAAAGTGCCAGCAAACCCTGTTTCAGAAACTAAAGTATCTATTCAACAACAATTAAAACATCCATTCATGAGAAAGGCGCAACGATGAGAATTTCCTAACAGCTGCAAATGTTATTAAGAGAGACTCCACTGGAATAGACTCCTTCCAGAATGTCATTAGGGACGTCTGTTAGTACGCCAATGGCAGTGATGGTGAGAGGGCCAGAGTAGCCTTTTTTCCTTCAAGAACTGTTTGATACATGGACCGACCCGACGAGGATCACAGTCACGTGGAACCGGATACGTCTTTATGTCCCAAAAGACCGATGTTACATCCTCCGGGTTTTGCTTAACAAGATCACATAGTGGTGCACTGAAGCTTCGAAGTTCATGACTTAAAGGCAACAGCTTCGACAACTAGAAAAAAACAACATGGGGTCAAACTTACGCAAAGAAAGCTAAAAGAAGTGAGAAGGGGGAACTAATAAGATAAGACAACGAAAAAATGAACAAGTCCCTGATTACCTTCTGTTGATGGAATGGTTTAGACAAATGTTTGATGAAAATATTCTGGCGACGAAATTCCTGGTTGCATACTGAGCAAAACGAACGGGGAGAATCACTGCACTTAAAATCCTCAAGTTCCACCGAGTCTGTGGGAAAAAAAAAAAAAAAAAAAAAAAAAAAAAAAGTAGCCAGTTGAAGAGTAGATTTGCTGGTTATTTCATTAAACAACACGGGAGAGGACAAAACACACACCTGACCAAGAAAATAACTCAAGAGATTTAATTGGAAAAGGCCTCAGTAGGTTGAAGCTTAAGATCGATTCCACTGGCAAAGACTCCTCTGAGCATGTCAATAGGGACGTCGCCTAGTTTGCCATAGGCAGTGACGGTGAGAGGACCATAGTAGCCATTATTCTCCAAAAACCGCTTAATACACGGACGGACCAGAAGAGAATAATACCCATCGGGAACCGGACACATCTTGATGTCCCAGAAGACCTTTGTTAAAGTCCCAGCCTCCTCCGGCGTAGCCTTCTTCATCATATTTATTCAAGACGACTCTTTGTAAAATACCCTAACGAAGAAAATTAAAATTTGGTTGGGAAAGCAAATCGCAGTAAGGTCTTTTAATCTAGAACCGAAAGCACAATTCAGAGAGACAGATAGATAGATTGACACGGTTAAACGACCGAGAGAGGAACACGGCAGTAATTTTCAGGAGCGAGATAATTTACTTGAGAGATTAAGGGAGGCTTGGTTGGATCTCGAATTCGACTACGACGGCTAGGGCTCCGAGTGAAGAACAATTTAAATATGGTCCGTGTATATATAAAGGGAGGAGGCTAGGTAAGATTGAAACTGGGCTTCGTTATAATGGGCCTATAATTTATATGAATCCGCCTTGTGCAACCATGTAGACTTTTTTTTCTTTGGTTGTCGCATTATTCCCACTCGTACATACAGTATTGGTTTTTCACTTTTCCTAGGGATTGTCTTCTTCAATTCCATCCCCTTTGTCTGAAATCATTTAATCTTGTTTACTATGAACCAAAATTAACCAAATACAGTCCAAATAGATTAGAGGTTAGACAACAAACAGTTAGTTAGTTTTAGAGGTTTTTACAGGTCTACTAAAAGTCTAAAATCTACTTCTCCGACGGAACCGTCGCCGATCGCCGGGCGCCTCCAGTCACATGGTAAGAATTGCCGTCTCCGACCGCCATAAGTTCCTCCTTCGGAATATGTCAGAACGCCTCGCTGTTAATCCCAACGGCGGCAACCGTTGCTTTTCATTTCGATATGTTAGTCGTCTTCGTCGATCATCCTCCATCGACTTTGATGTGGCCACAATAGCTTAATTAGTTCAATTATTTGATGTTGAGATTTAATTATTAATAATAACATTCTTTAAATCCAATCTCTGTGTAATAGCATCAATGGAGGTACAAAATGATTGGCTTCGTGGAAGAAAGAAGAAGATTTCTTTTTTTTTTTTTTTTCTTTTTTTTGAACGAATTAATCTTCATATGGTATATACTCAATCTTCTTATACATGGGGAGCTCTTGGATCATTTTTAGCTATACACCATTCACTGAATCTACTATTTGTACTCACAGACATAATCGATCTCACACATTCTCCTCCTTTTAAAGACTATTCTATTTGGGGAGTTATTTATAAGGGAATGGAACATACAGTGGTTACGTTACGATGATGTAGTTTTAATACGTTTGCAACATCTTTTCATAACCTCCTGTGTTAATTGAAGTCGATGTTGTTTTCAGTTTTCTGCTAATACATGTATTTTAGCCAACTAACTATGCAAAACATACTGGTTGAGTTTAGAGGGTTTTAAACTCAAAAAGGAAAGGAGCTTAACATGCATTACAACCCCAATAAAGTAGTAGAAAATAAACAAGTAATTAACACAGTACAAATATCGAACCACTATCTCTAACTTCACGCTAAATCTTCCTTTTTGTCTGATTAAGCACAACACATTTTTCTCCTGTACAATCTATACTATAATAGTATAATCAAATATGGTGTGTATACGCTCATAGTACTTTACCAACATTTAATTCGAAAATATTAATTTCTATTTTGGACGTACTCAAACTTCCACAGATAAAGATCTCTCGTAGACTACGAGTCGTAGTAGTACTATAGCATCGACTTGAGAAATTGCTTATAAAATAATCTTGATTCTAAACTAACTTCCACACTTGTCATTTGTTGGGTTAACTAGAAAAAGTAAATTTAAGAGTTTTTACTTAGATATATAATTCAAAAGAATCATACACGCTTCCTTTTTGATGCCAGATGAAAATTATAGAAAGACGATACTAATAATACAGCCGACAACACGTGAAGCTTCTATAAACACGTATTCAACTCCACCGCCTAAAATTCACTTGTCCGATTTGATGAAAAATAAAATAAAAACACAAGTAAGTCTACTAAAAGCATTAAATAGCGAAAACAAAAGTACATTATCCGTACCGGGCTCCGGTCGGGTCATGATTACTTAAGCGCATCCTCGTGGAGCAAACCCGACCCGGGAAGTCGCTAAGTCGTAAACGACCCGGAAGCCCTGTTGCTGGATATTCCCAATGATGGATAGTCCACCCATCGTACCCGCAAACGCAAAACAGAACTTGCCGTTAGTATCAACCGGAATCAGATAATTCGTCGCCGGAAGTGACACGTCAGCTTCACGGAAATGTAAAACCACCGTAGGGACTTTAACCTCGTTCATATTGGATAGATCGAAACACGTGTCGAAGAGCGAGAAATCCGGAGCTCTTTTCAAGGTCCTAGCTCCGACCCGGAACGCGTCTCTCATTGCGATATAAGCGGGTCGGATCAACCGGGTCACAGACGTACCCGAATCGATGATAACCCCACCGTTACCGATCTGGTCAAGTTTGAAAAGCGAAGCCGCTACGCCGGGGACACGTGTCCCTCCGACGCTGATTCCCAAAAGCTCGACGTAGTAGAAAGTGTCGAGCTTTGGGTTTGACAAAAGCGGCGTGAACCTCGCGGTTCTTGAAACGGCGGCGTTTCCAAAGACGACTGAGGATGGTTTCGAAGAAGCGGATCTGTCGACTAAACAGTACGAAAATTTCTGATTAAACCGGTGACCGGTCTGACCGGGGAACGATAACTTTCCTTTGCCGAGTCCTAACAAACCGGCTGCTCCGACGAAGAGACCTTCGTTGTCATGGCCACATCCGAGAGCAACGCCTTTGACGCGATTTCGTCGGAAAGTCAAGGTTTCGGTTGAGAAATCGCCGACAGTGAAAGAACCATCGCCGTACGAGACTTGGTAGAGGCAAGTCTTACGACGGGTGTTGCATCCGGCGGAGTCTAAACGCCGGCAGTGAGGTGAAGAACAGGGGATGGTTGAATAGGTCCGGGACTTTCTCGGGTCGAATATCGGGTCGGACTGAGAGTAGCATCTCCGGCAAGGAGCGCATTGGAGCCAGACGATGTCACTTCCGGTGTCAAGCACCATGTAGACATATCTCGCCGGGGTTCCGACACCGAGGCGCGTGAAGTATTCGCCGCTTCCTTGAGACAGACCAGAGACCACAGAGCTGCTGAATCCGCCGGATCTCGGGGCGTGAGTCACGTTTCTTCTGGGGACTCGAGCGGCGAGTGTGGCGATTGAATTCACGCGCCGGGAGTCGCGTTGGAGACGGGAGCTGAAGAGCTCTTGTGGTGTTTTGTTTGAGGAGAGAGCGTCGATGTGGTCGAGGTTTAGAGTGATGGAAGACTCGGAGTCGTCGGATCCGGATTCAAATTCGGATCCAAGCAGAGACTCTGAGTCGGGTTCTGAGTCGGGTTGGAATGAGACGGGAGAAGCAGAAGGGAGAGAATGAGAATTGGGGGCTAGAGTTTGAAATGCTGGAAGGGAAGAAGAAGACAATGAAGGTAGAGAGACGAACAAGAAACAGAGAGTGAAGAGTAATGCTTTTCTTCTTCCTACCATTTTTTTTTTCTTTTCTCGCGTTTTCTCGAGAAAATGGGAAGTGAGAGTGGTCGTATCTGTTTATATAATTGTACAGTTGCACTCTAGTCTTCTTGAAGAACACAAAAATTAAAAGAGAAGAAGAATTAAATGTTTTAATTCTACTTTTATTTGGAATAATAAATAAAAAATATGAGTAGATATTTTTATCATAAGATTGTGAGAAAATGCAAAAGCGACATTTTAGATTCGGTGGATAACAAAACAAAGACACACTAAAGAAAAATATCTTTAATTAGTGGTAGCTTCTTTTCTTTTGTCGTCATGAATGAAAATTAATCAACGCTTATTTAAGTAATAATTTAGCTTATTTGTAAAAAAGTGAAAAGCTCAGGTGATATTATATGTGTATAGTTTTAACTAATGATGCCCAATAATTTCCCCACGATTGGTGGCACATTTTCGCTCTTGAGTTTTGCACAATCTGAAACATTCCACATGGGTTAACAAATACATGCAAATGTACTCACCAAAGATAAATCTAGTACGACTGTCAAATGATAGTAAAAACTAATTTATTTCATGTATACAAACTTTGCATGATGGTGTAATTTGCCAATACATTATTATCTTAGTACTACTATATCGTCACGACCTTTATAGATCTCACAATCTTGTTAGATTGTCTATATCATCAAACCCTCTTTTCTTTTACTCGCCCACAATAATTGGAAATAATGACATCCAAGATTCGGAATTTTCATATTCAATGCTTCGATATGTTTACATCATACTACTATATATTACTACATCATAACCACGAATATAATCCTCTTCTTTAAACGAGTACAAAAGAAAATTTATAAAAAAAGGGGAAGAGTACTAAATCTTGTGATATTGGTATGTGTGACCACCAATTAAATGCTGTGAACCAATCTATCGCAACTGTCTAAAGAATGTGGACACAAATATGAATAAGACTGTACAGTTGCAAGCATTGACTTAAAAAAGTCTTCATAAATTGTTTCACATAGGATTTAGGTGAAATTCTCATATTCCACATCAAATTGCTCTATTACCAAAGTACCAAACTTGACCTGATCTTTTCGCAGCCGGCTTTACTTGCCCGGACAAGCCATAGTGTTACACGTAGTTCCACTGTTCCAGTCTAAGTGAAGATTAGCATTAGTAAGAAGAACTCAGAGGAGAGATCTGGAAATGGAGAAGAGAAACATATTTGATTAAAGGAGACAAGAAAGCTAAAGTCACTACAAGAAAGAGGAAAAAAAAGAGACTTTGGCCAGCAGAGACAGCACACTTTCTAGCTTTCTCTGCTTTATTTTAAGTGCTCACTCATCATTGCAAGGCTCGTAACATGAACCATGTGCATACAAAAAGATTCAATATGCGACATGATAACCTATATACCTTTACTCTAATACTCTATACATATATACAATATGTTGTCTGAGCCTTTTAATTGTGTTGTAATAATCTTAATTAAGTTTCATGAGAGATGCTATGTGTGTTCTTACTAGAACCCATTACAAGAACAACTTTGAAAAGAAAACTATAGAAAACCCCGTAGATTCAGAAAAGCCAAACTCAAACGATAGTGTCTTTCACAGTGCCAGTGTGAATCACCCTCAAGATTCAAAAGTTTCCATCTTTCTACATACGATTTATCACCCAAGCAACCAAATCAAATCGGATCACAAAACACATTGATACAATTCAACTTTAAACATCACCAGCAACATACTTTGAGCAAGTCAAAAGAACTTAACTACAGTTTCTCTCACAGTACCTATGTGAATTATGCCTAATTGACTATTCAAGATTCAGAAGTTTCCATCTTTCTATATATGATTGATCACACCAAGCAACCAAATAAATTTGAGAACAACAAATACTTCCAAGATAAAAGAAAGCTAACCTCTCATAGCTACGGAGACAAATGTTCATTGTGTTCACTCCCCTCTGGACCAATATCCACTCTTTCCACCAGTTTTACGCTCGAGTCTCACATCTGTAATACTGATATCTTTCGACGCAGCCTTACACATGTCGTAAACTGTTAAACCAGCAACTGAGACAGCAGTCATAGCTTCCATCTCAACTCCAGTCTTTCCAGTGCAAGAAGCTTCTCCTTCAATGTCAACACTAAAATCTTCAGGGTTTAGTCTTAGGTCTACACGAACATGCGTAAGAGAAATGTTATGACACAATGGGATTAAGCTACTAGTTTGTTTTGCTCCACTAATGCCAGCGATCTTCGCCACTCCAAGAACATCTCCTTTCCCCATTTGATTCGCTAAGACCAAATCGAATACTCCTTTCCCAAGAAAAACTTTACAGGAAGCCAATGCAGTTCTCTTAGTATTGTCCTTGGAAGATACATCAACCATCTGAGCTTCCCCTGAGATCCCAACATGGGTTAGCTTAGACATATCACCAGCCACTAGTGCAGGTTGTTCTTTGCTCGATTTCTGATACTCAATACGGGATAAAAGATCAGAACTCTCCGGGTTTGTCGACTTCAGAGATTCAGCTTTCGATTTCAACTCAGAGAAATCCATTGTGGCAGGACCAGAAAACCCATCGGGAGATGGTTCTTCTCCAAAGATTGACTTCATTTCCTGAAACACCAAAACGATCGACTAAAACCCTCAGCGAGGATATATAAATCATTGAGCTTTTTTAAGTATTTGTTTGGTAGAATCGTAAATCAAGATCACTGAGTTGACAGTTAGCATCAATTTCTCTCACAATTCTATCATCGGAAACACCAACTCTAAACCATTAATCAAAACTCAATTTGCTTAGTTCCTCAACACGATTCAAAAGGTTGATTGGTGTAGCTAGTTGTTACAGATGCACACAGAGGCCAAAATAACAGACAACAGAGAGTGAGAAAAACCTGATTCAGCTCATCTATATTCATGATTTGCGGATCGATTTCATCGTAAATTTTACTGCTGAATGCCTTTTTCACCGGAGAAATCACGGCCGGATATCGACGGAGTAACACGGCGCGACGGAGTGTCGAAAACATGTTTTTTTTTTTTTTTTTTAAATTCACCACCACCTCAAGAGATTGAAGAAGCAAAGTGTAGTTTAAAAGTAGGGTTCTGCTAAACCGGGGAAAATAAACCCAACAAACCGTTCTCTTAAAACTGGTTTGGTTTATAATTCAATAACCGAAATTTATTAATTCTTACTAGTACTATTCGGTTTAAATCAAATATTGTACTACTATGTGTACAAATGAGGTGCCAATCGTGGTTTAGCAATGGCCCATAATGGTTTAGCCTTAGGCATAGTCATGCCGTAAACTTCCACCGTATCAATACATTCCGGTGAAGACCAGTCAAAGCAATGAAAGAGCCGAGCCAATGCCATTAGCACCATTGTCACACCTAACGGAGCTCCGGGGCACTTCCTCTTACCAGCACTAAACGGCAATATCTTAAAATCCGGTCCGTGGCTTATCTCAACTCGTCCGCTACCGTCAACGGGCCAATGTCGTTCGGGCCTAAAGTCTTCCACGTCGTCCCATAACTTAGTGTTTCGGCCCAATCCATGTGTATTGATGAAGACACGTGTCTTTGCTGGGATGTAATAGCCGTTGATCGTTGTTGGTCTGACGGACTCGTGAGGGATTAAAAACGGTCCGGCCGGATGCATTCGGAACGTCTCGCGTACGACGCAACGTAGATAGTTTAAATGGATTAGATCGGATTCTTTGACCATTCGGTTTGATCCTACAATAGTATCTAGCTCTTCTTGAATTTTACGCATTACTCGTGGTTGCTTGATGACTTCGGCCATTGCCCATTCGTTTGTGACTGCTGACGTGTCTGTCGCAGCCGTTATCATGTCCTATACAATTTACAAAAATACATAGTTTTAAAAACATAACATAATACATCTTTCATATTTTTGACGTTTCAGTACAATTTATCAACATAACGGAATTAAATGATACCTGAATAAGAGCTTTAATTTCAACGTCGTCCATGTGTTCTTTGCCGTTCTCCCCAGGTAGAGACAACAAAACGTCAACAAAATCCATTTCTCCGTTGTTGTCATCATTTTCTCGTTTTGCCCTTCTGTGCTCGTCGATGATCTTGGTATGAAACTTGTCTACACGCTTCTCCACGTCCCTCATCTCTTTCTCGCATCCGGACGGATCCACCCACCTCCAAAACGGCAAGTAGTCTCCTAAGTAAATAACACCCAACAGCCAAAACAATTTATGAGTTATGTGCATAAACTCCTGTGCTTCTTTTGGACTTACTAGAGATCCAGGTCCAAAAAATTGTTTCCCTAGTAGCATCCGAGTCACATTGTTCATAGAGAAAGCACCCAATACTTCCCTTAGGTTTATTGGCTTTCCGAATTTCGCTCGTTCGAAGACATCTCGTATAAGATACCGAGCTTCCTCGGCCCGTTGGGAAGTAAAAGATTCAAGCCTTTTGGTAGTAAGTAGGTGTTCCATGCATATCCTCCTCATTCTTTTCCAATGGGGACCCATTGGCGCTAATGCGACGTCCCCACATCCATAAGCTAGGTGGACTGCGGCGAGTGTTTTTGGCCTAGATGCAAAAACATCGTCCTGTCGTAAGAGAATCTCTCGGATGGTATCGGGATCGTTCGTTGTGATGGCATCTATATTCCCGAGCCGGAGGTAGACTAATGGACCGTACTTATCACAAAGAGCAGCCAAGTCCCGGTGAGGTAAAGGGCCCAATTGGAGAAGGTTACCCAATATCGGCCACCTTGGTGGGCCTGGAGGAAGCCTTTGGGATTTACATGCTGAAGCCTTGAGCCATTTCCATAGAAGAAGATTAAGAATGAGAACAGCGAAGAGGGAGGCCAACACCAAAATCATCTAATCTTATATTATATGTTCAACAGATCTTTCCATTATTCCCATATTGTCTTTGTTGTGTCAATATATAACAAATAATGGAAGACTAGTAGCTAGGTTTTGGTTAGAACTATTAATTATATCATTCACAAGAAAATAAATAAATTATACAATCTAACCATGTATCTCTCTATCTTTGTGTGGCACTCTTACGAGTTGCATGCTTTATTCATGTTCTTCTAATCGGTTTAGTAGGAAAGAGTTAGCTTAGGAAATCTGGAAAGAACATTACATTACCCTTTGAGTAAAAACATTTAAATAAATAATGGATAGCAACTCAGCATAGATGCAAAATGTGGACATCTTAGTTTGATAAATAATGAATAAAGTTGAACACAAATAATATTATTTTGACACGCAAAGAAGTATAATCGGTGGCGACTGGGTCACCATATCAAAACAATACTAATTGGAAAAAAAGTCACCATACGGATAAATAGTGTTACTGAAGTCGTAGTAGCAAGCGGTTCCATGGTCTAGCGGTTAGGACACTAGACTCTGAATCTAGTAACCCGAGTTCAAGTCTCGGTGGAACCTTTTTGTATTTTGTGTTTTTCCCCTGTTTCTCTTTTTAACACTTTTGTCTTTTTGTATCCAGGCGTAGACGGTAACTGTTAGTATGTGAAACGAATTCCGAATTTTCATCCAACACGAAGAACGGTGTTCACGACATCACAATTTCCACTGGCTCGACTTCTCCATCGCGATTTCACATGCTTTACTGACTTGCCAATCAACACTTAGCTAAATCCAACACATAGAAAACTGATATAACTCTAAACATTATCTTTTTCTTCCAACCTTGTCTACTTGTGTCAATAAAACTTCTAAAATCCTAGTTTGAAGGATTCTTACAGGTATATAACCAAAAAAAGAAGCAAACCTAGAAGAAAAAAGAAAAAAAGAACCATTCAAAACCGGTTCTTGATTACAAACTCACTTCCACCTTCTTCTGTCTCTGAAAAGGCTATCTACCTGATGATGTTCTTGACTGAACAGAACTTGATTGTTCTCTAGACAATGCCGAGATCAGCTTTTCTTTCGTTAACTCTTGAGATTTTACCACAAACGTATGCAACACTGTGTCCTGAGAAACTTCCAGGTTCGAGTTAATCACTTCTACTTTACTCTCTTCAAATGCATGGAAGATTCTAGAAGCCGGATGAGACTCCAACGGACAGTTTATTCTCACTGTGACATCTTCACCTGAGGTTTGAACATTGATATCCGAATCCAAGCTGATTGGTGGATTTGAGCTATACCCTAACCTCTCTTTTTCTGCTTCCATGACTTTAAGCTTGGCGTGAAGCTCGTTTATGTAAGAAACGGCGTCCCCCAACAACGACGCTTTGTCCATCTTGGAAATGTTGGGAACGACGGATCTCAGAGCGTAAAACCTCTGGTTTAGCTTCTCACGCCGCTGCCTCTCTGCTTCTACATGGTTCAAAGCTTCAGCTCTTCCATTTGCAGGTCTCCTTCCGCGTTTTCTTGGTCTGTTGTTACCAGATTCATCAGCCCCCACCGTGTCAGCCCATTCTGGGCCTCCTTCTCCATCTGAATTATTCTCCGAAGCCCTTGAACTCGCAGCAGAGAAATCAATCTGCATTTGAGCAGGAGGAAGCAGCCTCTGCGATGCTTGCTGCAAAGGTAGAAACTTGAAATCATCTTTGCTTGGAACTTCCTTCACACTGTTCGTCCTAATGTAGTTCTCCGGTTGCACCCATGTAGGACTAATAAGAGTGTTGTTGCTGCCTGGGTTTGCAAACATAAACCTATTCCCATTATTATTGGGATATGCATCTAATCTCTTGGGAGCTCTATCATCCATTTTTCTAACCGTGAGTTTCTCTCTGAACTGTCTATGTTGTTGCTGTTGTTGTTGTTGTTGATGTGGCTGTTGTTGGTGATGCTGATGAAGAAACCCCGAACTGTGCAGATCCTTCCCGAAGATCTTCGAACCAGTAACTGTTCTGTTATCATCAATCTTTTCAGCTACAACAACGGGTAAAGCAACAGCCGGCAGAGTTCTAACCGGAGGCAAAGTACTAGAAAACAATGATCTTATAGACAACATAGACTCTTCGCTCTCAGGCAAACATGAAGTGGAGCCTAACTCAACAACACCAATATCAGTAGGAACCAAAACAATGGTCTGAATGCCAGCAGATTTAGCAAGAAAGGATCTAACACAATAATCAGAACCCGAGTTGACGACATCAGATAACCAAAGCGGTTTACCAGAGGCGAAACACTTGCCAGGACCACCTTCACCTCGAGGGAAAGAGAAGTACATGGAAGAAAGAAGAAACATCTCAGTGTCAGTAACTCTATCTAATCCTAAAGCACAGTTATCTTCCTCAGATTCACCAAACATAGCATGAAGCTTTTGCAAAACCCTCTTCCTCATGGTCTGGTAGGTTTCCTCTTCTCTACCCATACTAAGAATCCTAACGATGTCTGACTTCTCACCTTGTTTAGGCTCTCTACAAGATCCATCGCCCCAACAGAGAACCAAGTCGCCGGACTTTGACCTGGAAATCTGCCAGAAAATGGCGTAGTTCCAAGAGAAGTTGCAAGAGTTGGGTCTCTCAACGAGATCGGAGAGCTTGTTCTGAAGGTTATCGTCGCTGCCAACAGTCATCAAGAGATTAGCATTTGGAACAGAATTGGAAAGCAAGTAATCGAGAGCTCGTTTCCCAAGCAACGAAGCAATTATCGCTTTATCATCTTCGTTCCACACTACGCCACCAATATGATTCATCTCTGCTTCTTCTTTGGATCCAAAAGAAAACAAGAAAAGGAGAGGTTTTTTTTGAAGAAACCCTTAGATCTTTATGCTTGGGTCAAATTCTAGGGTCTTCTAGGGTTTAGAAGTAACCCCAGATGCGAAATTACGGCCGACTATAGCAGCAACAGCTTTGCATGGAACACCCACCAGAGATCTCAGATCTTGCCCTATTTTAAAAACATAACAACAAATCCAAACACACACCAAAAAAGTAATCAAATTTTGATTTTTTTTTTTTTTTTTTAATCTTCAATGAAAATTAAGTTAGTATTTTTACCAGTAAAAAGATACAAATCTTCCTCCACCGAGATAATCTCCTCAAATTCAGATTTTTCTTTTGTCTCACAAAACAATCCGACCAAAAAAAAAACAAATTTGTATATATCTCTCCAACCCCAAAATGAACAAACAAATCACCTAAATTACCCGAAAAAGAACCCTAAGAATCGAAGAGAGTGCAGAAAAAAAAAGAAAAAAAAAGAAAAAAAAAGTACAAATTGTGTTTTGGATTCAGTTTTGTTTGCTCTCTTCTCTCAATCGGGGCTCCCTCTTTTGTCGCCGTGGCCAATTGAATGAATTCAAGGAAGAGAGAGAAAGACCGACGCATGTTCTTCGTGCTCTTTTTTATTTTTTTTTATTTTAAAAAAACCCCCCAAAAAAACAAAAAAAACACAAGACTTTCAATTTATTTAACTACAGTTTAGAGAGAGTTGTGTTAACTTCAACCGGGTCTGGTCAAGTTGGTCCGGCTAATAGTTTTGTCTTTTGTCTTTGATACACGACGATGTTCTAAACCTTAAAATATGTTTATGTTTTCTTCTTCTTCTTTTTTGGTCAATAATTGACGATACATATATTCATACTACATATATGGTTTTGATTAATTATAAAGTTGTGTGTATCAGATCTATCTCAGCTGGTGTAGATCTAATGGGGTTGATTAGATTCTTATATATGTACAGCACATATGTATATACTAAGGATTAATTATAGTATATGGAAAATAAACAAAAGGGATAACCTAACCCAAAATTAGTAATCTGCTTTCGGATTTAATAAAATTTGGATGGTTTCAGAAATAAAAATATCAAAAGTATGCCAATCTGATGGTCAAGCACCAGAAACTTTGACCAAATCAACCATTCACGTTCACGTTAGTAGAGGAGAGGATTAAATAAACTGATTTTGTTGTGTACTAATAATACTAGTTGTTACTTAAAAGCTTTTAAAATGTTGGCTTATACTATATGTTTACATAGTTTTCCATGTTTTTTTTTTTTTTACCATATATATTTTTTGTAGACATATAAAAAAAACGGAAATAATTTGTGTTATACTAAAATAGAGTAGTAATTTGATGCTAGTATTTGTTTTGTTTTTTTTGAACACAATTATACAACACACGCCAGCCAACTGGATAGAGAGAGGAGGAGGAGAGCGTGAAAAGCACGTGATATTCACGTGGATCGAGGAGAGATGACCAGAAGAATGAGAAGAACGTGAGATGCATTTAATTTTTATTGGATTTCTTCTTCTTCTTTTTTTTTTTTATTTATTTATTTATATTTCAGAAATGCGCCTGCCACTTTCTTTTTCTTTCTTCTCTGTAACGTATTAATTTTGATAGAGAACGTATGATTTATTATTAATTTTTGGTTCCTTCCCACTGCCACTGCACAACAAAATTGATTTATATCGTTTTCACTTTTACGATTATCATCACTTTCAAAAAGAAACAAACATTATCATCAAATTATTGAAAATACGGCTCATGAAATTCTAGTATATGCAAAAAAAAAAAAAAAAGAAATAAAAATAATAATAATAATTTTTTTTTAAAAATGGATGGAGTCACGAGTGGGTATAAAAATATATGGCGGTGTGAGAAACACGCAGCTAAAGTGTGGGGACCGCGTGATTCACGTGTTTAAACTATCCCTTTAATCGAGAGACGTGGGCTCCTCCCTCCCAATTTCTAAATGGGCCGCTGTTTACATGTCGATTCGGGTTTCCATGAAAAAACTAATATTATTTATTGGGCCGTAGATGGGCTGCGATCATCGTTATTATTATTAGCCTTTTTCGCTACTTCCCCATCTTTCAGTTTCGATAATACCCTGAGAAACTGACAGCTAAATTGTAGTGTTAATTAAAGAGGAGGATACAAGGAAGGTTTGATGGAGCTGCAGAAGCTTTCACAAACAGTACATTCACTTGTATTGAGTCTCAAGTCTCAAATCATATATTTTATTTTCTGGTTAATATCATATCAATATTTCAAAAATGATCCAAATTGGTTATGTCTTTTATATGTGATTGTAGACTCTAGTTTGAGAGTTGTATCAAAAGCTTTATCCCATGTATTTTGGCGTCTATATATAGATGTTGATATATTCATTTTAAAAATGAACTACGTGTTTGTAACGTCTACAAAAATCGTCACCTTTTTTGTTTTCAACCAAAATTAAGGGACTACTTTACATATAACAAAAAAAACACTCACGAAAAGGGCAAAAAGCACCGACCAAAAACTTAATGCTCATCGTATGGCAGAACAAAAACTTGAAGCTTAATCCAAAAACAAAAGACGTCACACACACACACACACACACACACACACATACACTGTTATAATTTCAGTTACTTACTGTTTGAAAAACGAACAAGTGTTTACATTGTTACGACAACGCAACCGAAGACAAAACTGATATCTCTAGTAATTAAAGTCGTAAATGATCTGATGTAAGATGAAAGAGAGTTTTTTGTAACTCCTCTTGCTAGCTATTCCCCTTATTAAAATAGTATTAATTTTTAAATAATATTTTGATCGCACTATTACTTGGAGTAAATTTTCGATATGTCCTTGTTAATTTGTATAGTGACGTGATGGGTTACACAATGTGGAAACCATAGACTTCAGGTGATTTTTATCAAGTCCCCCTTTTGATGTTAAATCATAAATCACCGTTACGAAGACGTGATTTTCTTGTGATATCTTAATTTTTTTTTTTTTTTGTTTCCTTTCTTAAGAATAACTTCAGCTAGTTGTCTTTTTCTCTTGTAATAATCTTTACTGTCATGGAGAGTTTTTATTCTTTGTAACGGTGATTTTAGTAGCAAAATCTTAAAAGATAACTTTTTGAGTAGTGTAGATTTCTGAGTGGTATAGACTAGAGTTTAGACAGACTATGGTCCCGATCAAGAAATAATCAATGCTATTTTAAAAAAGGTAACCTCTGTGGACCTGCGTTGCCCAAGTATATGAAATAACACAAATTAATAAGTTAATAATTAGGAAAGAAAAAAGGGATCTTTGTAGATACATTTTCACGATCATGGCATGCATACACATAAAATTAAACCTAATAAAGTGATTTCATTAAAATAATAAATTAATATAATCACATATACTATAATTTTCCAGTGTCATCTTTTGGCCAAAGTTAATATGATTTGGAGTTAAATGTTCAGGGCTTTTCTTTATATGCAACGTGTATAGTGAATACGCATGTTCACTTCGGAATGTTGACTGTGAAATGTTAAGATATGATCAGGAGGTACTAAACTACTAATTAATTAAGGTATTAATACATTGCAAACTATATATACTTTCAAAAAAAAAAACTCTTAATAGACGTTAAGTTCGTAATCTTTTCGGATATAAGATTATACCTGGTTAATTACTCTTTTGCTTGCCATCGACAACTAAATTTAGTCATAAGACATTATAACAGGGTAATTACTATCTTTTTCTTGCCATGGACACACTTTTAACAATTTGTTGAAAAAGTGCTCAAACTATATAGGACAGGACGTCAGCAGTACATGAGAGCTATTGAAAACATTTCCCCACCACTCCCGATTGCTGGGAGACAAAGATTTGACATATAAACTTTCTTAGTTTAGTTTGACATTAAAACTTTTATCATCGGGGACATCAATTAACCCCATGATCTTAGATTTTTGTTCTTATGCAAGATTTGCGCAGTGTTTTATTTTAGTAACAAATATATCTTTGTTATTTACATTAATAGTATTATCACTGGTTTATTTTTTGACCCAGTTGCTTATCGTAACAATCCTCGCTGATTTACTATTCAACATTTTTCCTTTTTTTTTTTGTTCTTTATTGAAATTTTTATTAAGTGATACTATTTTATAGATTTTGATAAAGTAAAAAATCAATATGTATGTTGGGGGCATATAGGTAAATTCGAATATGGAGCAGTAACGCTTTTTGGTTAGAAAATGAGATTGGATGAGATTATAAATGTAGAGATAACGGTGTGACTTAAACACATAACAAACTCTTTTAATGTCACAACAGAGAATGAAGCTATCACCACCACCACTTGCCAACAACGAACAATCCCCCACCGCGTCCGCCGTTAAATCTTGTAGCGGAGGAGGCGGTAGAGCAACCAGCTCGACGACAAGGCATCCAGTGTACCACGGAGTTCGCAAACGTCGATGGGGAAAATGGGTTTCTGAGATCAGAGAGCCCCGCAAAAAATCTCGGATTTGGCTCGGATCTTTCCCGGTGCCGGAGATGGCGGCTAAAGCCTACGACGTGGCGGCGTTTTGTCTCAAAGGTCGGAAAGCTCAGCTTAATTTCCCCGACGAAATCGACGATCTACCTCGACCGTCCACTTGTACGGCCAGAGATATCCAAGTCGCGGCGGCCAAAGCAGCCAACGCCGTCAAGATCATCGAAATGGTAGATGTCGACGACGTGGCAGACGCAGATGATTTCTGGGAAGGTATTGAGCTGCCGGAGCTCATGATGACCGGGGGTGGCTGGTCGCCGGAGCCTTTTGTTGCCGGAGATGATGCCACGTGGCTTGTAGACGGAGACTTGTATCAGTATCAGTTCATGGCGTGTCTGTGATTGTTGCTATCGATTGTGTCGTATTCGTTATACGTGTACGTTGTATCGTTATTGTGTTGGCTACGTTAAGTTAATGCATATGTATATTTTTATTTTTTTCTTGTTTCTAGTTTATCGTTTTACGTGATTAATAATTAGAGATACCTGTTTCTTAAATTAGTTATCAGGTTTGTACGATCTTGATAAGTAATTAATTATATGTATGGGTGCAACTTTACTAAATACTACCTCTAGCTAAGCTTTAATGGGATTTTTTGTTTAATTGATTTTTTTTTTTTATGTAGCTGCTTATTATAGTAAATCATTGGTTTTAAATCATTGAAGCTTGATTCAAACTTCTGAAATATTTGTAAGAACTTGTTATTTTTATTTTATTTTGTAGGAAAGTATAATTCACAACCTAGCATAATTCCTAATTCGGTCCAATTTCCATCGTTGTTCATGCAATAGCTATCGGGACCCATATCCATATATATTTAATAAGTATCAAATAATCATTTTAAAATGACTATTGATATTTATCATAATTACTACTGTATTTGTTATGTTTTTTTTCATAGAAAACAAAAAACAAGACTCCTGAAATGAGTATCATGGGGTTCCCGATTAATGTTCTCTTGATGTGTTTGGAATATACTGTATATTAGTATACTAGAATTAGTATATATACACCAATTTTTGAACTTTTTAAATCATAAGTTGTTCGCTTTCGATTACACTGATAGAGAGCTACTTCGTTCCAAGATGTTTAATAATATCATCAGTACTCTGTACTCAAGCTTCATTGATACTTAAAAATGTCGCTAGGAAGAAACTCAGTAGTAGTCAGTAGTCAGACGGTACTGGATCTAGGTAGCAAACCAAACTATTAATAAGATGTATATAAATACCAGATGTGAAAGGACGGTTGTGCCCTCTTGAAGCCTCGTTGCTTCGCTGGACTTGGCCTGTTGTAACAAGAGGAAAACGGGCGGGCCATAGATGATATGTCATGCCGTTTATCAAACACAAAAACGACAGTACGTGCTATTTCCTATATAATCAATCCAGCACTTCGTTTCGTGAATCTCAAAAGACACAATTCAAACAAACAAGCAAGGGTTTGAAAGTTTTTGACTCATCGAAATACGTCCACAAAAATAATAACCATAGAGAACGATGTTTAGGATTTTTTCCTAACGCATCTGTTTGTATTCGACCCAAAACTTATACTACCGTTAAATAGATCCCAATTACACCACGTGGAAATTGTAAACTAATTCAATTCATTTTCCGAAATGTAAGATGGGTATAATAAATATACGTGTGTTAAGAACTGGTCCATAAATATGTTTGTTCCAAAAAAAAAGAATCATCCGTATATGCACCACCCACGCCTCTTGTATACGTATAATCAGTACGAGACCTAACAGGCAAACATGATAAAATCCTAAACTCGAGATCTATACATGTATACGTTTCATTCAAAAGTATTTTCGAAAAATCAATACTACTACATAAGGTAATTACTGATCCAAGTCTTTTAGCGAACATGTTAATTCATCAATTTTTGCATTACATTTTGGGATATATTTATATTTGACAAATTAGTCCTTCAATATTTTTGTCATGTGCATATATTAAGCTGTAGTACTGTGTCTGTAATAATATTATGTTCTTGTAGGACACACGACAAGACGAGGACGCGGAGATGGTACTCGCATAGAACCAAGACTTGTCTGGGTGGGAATTTTGAAATTATTAATGTTTTGTCCTTTGTATCATCATATATTCATAATACAATTTTGCACCACATATTAAGATATTTAATGTACAACACGTTTTTATAAAAAAATAACGGCTAAAAGAATACTCGAATTTATTATATCAGACAAGAATTTGTTGGACTTTAAATTCGACTATAATTTAGAGCTGTATTTGGTGGTTTGGAAGTTGGAACTCGATCATAGCATCCAAGGAAATCGAATATTGGTTTATTATAATTCGGGAATTTTTTTGCTATGTACTTTGAACTTTTTATGTTTGTAGTACGCAATGATCATCGACAATATATGTTTCTCCTGCGAATTCAATAAAGCATCTTACAACTATCATTCAGAATCAATACGGAGAAATAATATCAAATTTGACCCTAAAAATAAAATTGGAAAAATAATAATGACCATCTATATTCTACATGATCACGAACAAATAAATATTCTTTTTTTTTTGTTTGTTTGTTAAAAGATAACAACAATGAACAAACAGAGATATGAAATCTACTACATTAGATGATGAGGATATGTCAAATTTAAACCCGTATACATAACTGCATAACCAATGTTGCAAAAAAATAAAAATATTTGTTTTGGTTAAGCTAAGAAAGAATAAACTTGAACCAAAGCTGATAATAACCGTTAACTCCTCTTCTATGCACCGCGCAACATGCTTAAAAGTTAAAACAACAAATCCTGAACATCCCCTAGCAATCAATATACTAAACAGAATGTTTGGGTCTCAAAATTGTTTCCAGGACATTTGGGCCTTAGATTAGCAAATTGGGTCAAATATGGTCCACATATAAAAAATAATATTTGACTGTATCTATACTAAGCACACTCAAGGATAAAAAAAACAATTAAGTATGTATGACATATAATGCCCCTACGATTTACAAAAAATAAGAAGGAAAAAAACACATGAGGACAAAATGGTAATCTAACAGAAGTAATGGGACGCGGATCCTTAGTAGTAAGTATTATCTTATTCGGATCCTGTTTAGAATACAATTGTTTCCAAACAGACCTGTGAACAAATTGTGTTAAATTATTAGGGAGATAAATATGTCAATTTATCACAAACAAAATATTATGTTACGGAACATTAGGAACCAACCATAACAACACTCTTTCGCATTATACCTCCACAAATCTGAATATCCGCAAAATGCCGTTTATGGCAACAACCCAATCTTGAAATATGATAATAATTATATCTGTCATATAGGACACAATAAACAATTAGGGAGATAATTATGCTAATTTATCATAATACTGTAAATATTGGCTTCTAGAGAATTAGAAACCAACCATATCAACACTCTTTGACATTAAAACCCCCAAAATCATAATATTCGAAACATACCTTTTATAGCAACTAACCAGTCTTGAAATACAATCATAATTATATTAAAAACGATAATCGAAAAAACAAATTGATATCTATGAAATATTAACTATAACAAGTCTAAAACCTTAACAACAAAAACTAAACCGATCATTATTAAAACCTGCACAAACAATTACCAAAAATTATCATACCGAATATATCAATAACTGATTTCGCAAAAGACAAAGATATCAGTCATTTGAAAATATTCTTAATATCATACCAAAACGTTTTTTTCCTCAATTCATTGCAAACAATTAGGAAATCTAATAAAATTTTATCCTTAACTGATTCAAATCAAAAAATATATAAGGTAAAGATTTAATTACCTACTTAATCTTGAAATGCTATAAATACATGTTATTCATGAAAGCGGGATAATAATACCTTCATACTTTCTTCACTTTGTTTACGGCTTAACGGAAATGGCTGCGCTTCCTGCAATTCAAATTCAAGTTAAAATCATTCATACTTGGAAGCAATACACCACTTATTCCAGAGAAACCATAGAAATGATTTTGTCAGATGTTTCGGTAAACTTATATAAATAGTTTGTTTTATTTATGAAATTCGTTTTTCATTAGTTTATTAGTTTATATATGTATGTTTCTATGCCCTTTGCAGGAACCATGAATCATGCCACTGTTAAAAAACAACAACTCAGCATGTTTCAGAGAGTTATTGTTCCTGGAAAGTGGAGAATAAGCAAATCAATGATAAAATCAATCAGGATGAGAGCGATGAATAAAAAATGATGCCTTGATCACAAAGACCAAGGCCGAATCACTTGATGAGGTCCTATTATATTTAAAGCTTTATCTTCTCATATAATCGAAATAAGTTCCTAATCACATCTTATATTCTTAACAGGTTACCGACCATGAAATTTTACCATAACCAATCAATAATATGATTGGTAAGACCTATATTTTCTTGGTGTATGTGGAAAGAGAAATTTTGTGGGATGCCATGATAAGGTCTCCTACAAGGTTTCTAAGGTACTATAAAAGGATGGCTTTCTAGCATAGTTAGTCATTGATGATTCAACTGAAATGGTGAATCCAACTACCATGGTGATCAAGTTCTAATACTATCTTATATTCTCTGGTGATCTGTTCTTTGTCTATAAGCTATTGTGGTTTACGTATAATTGAATTTTGCCTAATATTAGGTTTCACTCTCCTTGACTTATTTTACAAGAGACTAATGTGTCTACCCTTCTAATGGTGAGGCAACCGAACAATCATCCACCTCTAAGAAGTTGTATGTTCAACCAATAGACTTGGAGAAATATGAAGAGGAATTTGGTTTTAAGTTTTTTACTCTTAACTTTGAAGATAAACAACTCAATGATAAAACTTTAAGTTGAGAGTGATGAGAAAGATACATGAATTAAAACAATTCCACTGAAACAAACAAAACCCACGAATCTTATTCAGAGAAACCACAATAAACCCATGAATTATGAATTAAAACAAAAAAATAGAAATATCCAAATCTGTAGAAAACGAAAAGGCTAAAACTTGAATCTTTGAATTGAAGAAGTAATGAAAAATAGAGATGAAATTGATGGATCAATAACAAGGGTTGTGTATGCTCGGATTACAAGCAGTACCTTTGAGTACGAAAATGGTGGCGACAATGGTTGGAGCTGCGACTTATCTTGAGAAGCACCAGATCCAGTCCTCATAAGAGGTGCCGGAAAAGGCTCGGAGTAGGAACTGTTGGAATCTCATCTTTGATCAATCATGTGCAAGAGAATCAAGCATGAGAAGAAGAGAGTTAGTAAGAATAATTGCAGAAGAAATCATTGAAAGAAGAAGAGAGGAGGAAGACGAAGAGAAGAACAAAGTGTGGTTTTGTGTCATCGAAGAAAGAAAGAGGCAGCAAAGTGAAGGCCCAATTAATATTGGGTTTCGTTAGTTTAAGACAAAAACAAATTCTATGTCTAAGTAGTAGTAAGTGTTTAATTTGAGACCAACCCGCTGGTCTGATCGCCAGTTCAACCACCAGTTCATGGATTTTTAGCGGGTTTTTCCGATTCTTTAGGGGTTTTTATTTGTTCGGGTTTTAGAGGTTATCCGGACCGTAATACCTACCGGGTCACGGTTAAACCGGGCCGTGTCTAAAAACATTGGTTTATATACTTCCATAAATTTTTCTGACAGATACAGGATGAGATTAGACGGATTTTCTGTTCAAAAATAGATAAAATAATTCAAACTGTTATTTTAACACCGAACCCAAACCCGATTTGACATCCCTAATCAAACTTGGATTAGTTTATAAAATATACATGTAATATTATTTGACATTTTCTCCTGCACGTATATGTGGATCCGAATCTTAGATATTTTGACGTGGAGATCCAATCCTTAGTAGTTCTTTTGATTACAAACACTCTCAAAGCAGATAGATCCTAACCAAAATAGCTTTTATAGAGATGAACTATAACAGAAATATCACACAATACATACAGTACACTAAGACAACATACACACAAATTTAGAGCCCAAGTGAAGAAGTTATAAACCCTAAAAAAAAAAAAAACACTCTTGCAAAGATCAGTGAGTGATCAAACAAAAGACATTTTCAAGATTCTACAAGGTAAAAAACCATCCAGCAGTCCAACCTAGGAGCAAACCAGCACCAATGAGACTAAAACCTAATGCAAAAGCCATCATATATCTCCCAAGCTCACCCTTTTTCTTCTTTTCCCTTCTCTGCTTCCTCTTCTTCAGATTCATTCCTTTGATCTGTTCTTCTACCTCATCCTCCTTCTTCATCTGCAGATAAAGAGCTTCCATTTCAAGAAGCTTTAACCATTGTTTATAAGCCAACATCTGACTCGCTTGTCTCAACAAGATTGTTATCACACGGTTTTTCTCAGCACAAGCTTCTCTGGCCGCCTTCTCTGCTTCTCTTGCTCTGGTCTGAGAGTGCCTTAACGCTTCTAAAAGCTGAGCTTTGCTTAGATCATCGCTTCTAAGAGAAGACATTGGACTCGTGTTCTTGCTCTCTGTGCTACTATTGTAACTCAAAGATCTCTCAAACCGATCGCTCCAAACTCCTTGTTTCCATGGGGATCTAACAGCTGTTTTAAACCCTTTATCGCCACTCGTGCAGTGAATACTCTTGTGGAGTTTCTGAGGTGGAGGAAGATCACAATTCTGGATATTATGATCAATCGATTTAGACGCCACCAAGAGAGCTAATTCATCTTTATCAGTCGTGCTTCTCCACCAAGGAGTTGTAGCGTTAGCTTTCTTGCCAGTTAAGCTGTAGTCTTCCTTTTCTTCTTCTCGTATCCCGATCGAGTCGACAAATTGTTGCAATTTCTTGCATTTGGTGGTATCTTCAAAAAAGGAGTTTGTAATCTCCTCATCAAATTCAGTAGATCCCTTGAGCCACCATTTGGTATCAGAAGAGAAATCAGAGGAATCTCCAAAACTTGCTGAGGAAAAGCTGCTTTTTTCGGACGAAGAATGGTGGTGGTGGTGTTGGCAACAAGCTAACCTCGGAGCCATTTTAGCATCTTCATGAACAGCAAAGCAACGACTCGCTGTTCTTTGCCACAATGCTCTTGCTTCAGCTGCTCCCATTACTACATCAATGTTAAGACACAAGAAGCCTAAAAAGGTTAAGAGAAAAGGGGAAAACACAAACACACACACACAAAAAATCAAAAGACAGTTTTTTTTTTTGGTCCTGAATCAAAACTAAACGGTGTTCCTTCCTTGTTCTACCCTCGATCCCGCAATTGAAACATAAAACAAATGGGAAAGAGAGCTAATTTTCTTTGTTTGCTACTCCCGAGATTGCTTCTAAGCAAATGATTGACTCATATAAAAGCGAGTGACTTAAAGGAATTTATTTAAACAAGTACACGCAAGTCTTGGGATCAAAGCATCTTCTTTACAAAAGAATCAGTCATTAGCTCAAAAACCAAAACCCATTCAACATTAAAAATAAAATTTTCGGAAACTTTCTACAGATCAAGACATGAAGTTGGTAAATTTCATAACCAAATTAAAAAAAAAAGAAACATAACTAAAGTTTCAGAGCAATTAAAACGTACTGCAGAACCAAAAAAAAAAAAAAATGATGCGTACGATTTGGCAGTGGAATCGAGTAAATTTACCAACTTTATCAGAAATACCAAAATCAGAAGTTGACCCATAAAACAAAACCATAAATTATCATCGCTGATCGACGAGATCGGACAGGACTAGAAGAAACAGAGACTTTTATGTAAAATCAGACCACGAAAACAGAGCAGAGACCAGTAAGATTATAGATCAGAAGAAAACGGAGTAATAAAACTAAAGATACCATTTTTTTAGTAGCTTAAAGATTCCATGAATCTCTCTATAATAAAACGAAGCGATCTTGCAACCGAAGCTTTTTGGCTTTTCTGCTTTTCTTTCTTTCTTGGTTCGCACTGTGGCCCCATGGAACGAATTTTACAGTTTCTTCCGTAAAAAAGCTTCCGAGTTAGGGACACTAAACGACACAGTTTCATTAACTTGTTTGGCTTGGTAAGCATCATCTGAAACACCTCGATTGGCAACACGTGTTAACTTTAGAGACAATCGACGGTCGTTATGACATGGACCCCCCCCCCCCCTCTTTTGATTTAAAGGATAATGTGTTTTCATATTTTTTTTTCTCATCGAAAAATAAATAAAAATCATTATTCCATCTTTAATTTGTCATTCTTTCCTTTTGTCGGCTTTAATTTTGCGAGGAACACCATGTTTTTGGGTTAAATCAACAAATTTATAATCAGTTAATCGCGTTACTTGCCAAGGGGTTACTTGTTTATTTTTTGTTAGAGAATAGAGAATCACTTTTATTCCAGTGCTTAAGTGCTTTATACAACTAAACGACGGGTTTAAACTATATTGTATTCTAGGTACACCATGACATATAATATCCATCCAGGTTGGCTTTAATTTGACACGTGTCATTAACTAGTTATTTTAGATCTTGTCTCAGCCACGTGTTCTTTATAGATCCATTAGCTAACAAAACAATTGTTTTTTCATCTCAAATAATTAAAATTAATTGTTGTTAAAGTAAATAGTGGTTTTTTCTTTTTTTACAACTAAGACTTTTATTAAATGGTGTAAGGTCTACCAGCCATGAAGGTGGTACACTATATAGAGAATAGTGGTTTAAAAACAGATATCAAATATTTAACGATAAAAAGTAAGACTAACTCTTTGAACTGGAGAAATAGAATCCTAATTTTTTTTAGTACATTATTTAATTTTTCTGAAATTATATCAGTAAAACAAAAGAAAAAAAAATGAATAATGAAAATGATACTTTTTCTCCTTACAAAAAATCATATGATATATTTAGTGAAAGCTTTGGGAGTTTTCCAAATATTTAGCTCGAGCCTTTTGTAACATTAAAGAAACAACTAATTATTTAGAAAAATAAAATTAAATATGAAAGAGAAAGACATGATAAAAATACTTCTGATAAAAAAAGAATTCATAAAATTATTTTTACAATAGTGTCAAGAAGTGTGTATTAATGGTTAAAATGATATTTTTTTATAGATGAAAATAATATTAAAAAGGACAGTCTAAAACAAAAAAATGAAAATATACCGATTTTGGTAATGATATCATTATGCATGATGGAAATACCGATTGTTGATGTTTACTGATGGATCCGTCTCTTCAGTGCAAAGTATTATTCAGGTCTTGAGAGAATTTGAAGCAGTCTTTGGTCTAGCTATCAGTTTGCCAAAAACTAGTTTTTTTACCTGAGATCTCTCCCAATCTGAGATAGATCATATCCATACAATCTCTGGCATTAGTCACGGGTAACTACTAGTCAGATATTTAGGATTACTTCTATGCACTAAAAAACTCACATTATTGGATTGTGCTCCATTGCTACAAAAGGTAAAGAGTCGTCTTAATGCTTGGTCCATAAAGACTCTCTCTTTTACTGGTCGGCTCCAAATGCTAAATTCGGTCATTGCTGGTATTTCTAATTTCTAGTGCTCTGGTTTGTCCTGCCAAAAAAGTGCATTAGGATTTTAAACTCACTATCCAGTGCTTTCCTTTGGAAAGACACTACAGAGGGTCACCATTCAGCAAGAGTCGCATGGACAACAATCACAGCAGAGAAAAGTGAAAGAGGGTTGGGAATTTGCGACTTGCTTACCTGGAACAAAGCCTGTATGACAAAACTCATCTGGCTTCTTTTCTTTAGGTCAGAATCGGTTTGGGTCGCTTGGTTTAGAGCAGCTGTCCTATCGGATAACCTCAGCAAATTCTGGACTCTAAAACCTAACAACAGATATTCTTGGTTAACAAACAAGCATCTAAAGATCAGAGATTCAGTTTATCTATGGATAAAGGTGAAAGTGGGAGATGGAACTAGTTGTCAGTTCTGGACAGACCATTGGAGTAACCTGGGAAGAATGGAGACTTATCATTTAGGCGTCAGACTTTATCAAATATGCATCCCTCGTGGAGCTCGACTAGCTGACTTATGGAGACGTGGGGCCTGGAGGATTCCACTTGCAAGATCAGATACACTGGTTAATGTGCATATTGAGCTCTCAACTAATACCCTACTACAAGACTCTTACTGCTGGTGGATATATGATCATCTCAAAGATTCTCACACTACTGGAAATATTTGTTCTGCTCTTAAGGAGAAGTTACCGATTGTACCTTGGCATAGTATTGTGTGGATCTCTGGAGGAATCCCAAAGCATAAGTTCCTGACTTGGTTGTTGTGTTGAATAGATGCCCAACACGTGATATAATGTTAAACTGAGGCTTGCAGGTTGATTCGTGTTGCATACTATGTGCTGCCGAACCGGAGATTTGTGACCATCTTTTCTTTGACTGTTCGTTTAGTTGGTCGGTGTGGAGCAATGTCGCAGGACGATGTTTATTCACCCCTTCTAGATCGTGGTCTGTGACGCTTCAGGGTCTCTCATCATTCAGGGGGCCTCGGCTCTTAAAAAAACTCCTCCTTCTTGCCTGGCAAGCTACAATCTACACGCTATGGACGGAGAGAAATCATCGGCTTCATCGAAACAACTACAAATCCTCTGATCTCCTACTTCACCAGATTGACAACATCGTCCGGAACAGAGCCTCAAGCTTTCGTGATACGAACCCGACGCTCTATCTTGACCTTCTTCATCTCTGGTTCTCTGGCTCGGCGAGGATGAGACCTTAATCGCCAAAAACCTAATTCTGCTGCGATCTGAGAAAATCAAACTTTCCACCGATCAGATATGGGGTGGCAATAATTGAAGTTGGTTTGGGGTGGTTGGCTATCTCAACTGTTTTCTTGATTCAATTACAACTACTGGTTCAAGTTGTGGTTTGGCATTTGATCTACTTTTATTCTTTCTAGTTGGGCTTCTGTATTTTTCAATTTCACTAGGCTTGTGGCCCTGTATAACTTTATTTGTTCTTTCCTTATGCTTTAATTGAATGCCTTTTTAACAAAAAAAAAATAGTGATTTTTCATGCGTTTCTAAAACTAACTAATGATATAAATTCATTTTGGGGAAATTTGTTGTATAATATTCAAAGCGAGATTAGAAAAAAAAACTAGCACGTTACATTTTATCAAGTCACAATAATGTGTATAGGGGTGTAAACGTATCGTTTAATAGAAAACAAAAAAAAATACCATAGTAATGAATTCAAAAATGATTCATGATGATTACATAGGCTTGTAATTCGGACACACATAGCACTAAACCCAACACCAACACATAGTCCTTTGGTCATGTCAAAATACAATTTTTTTTTTATAGGAAATTAATAGAAAAGAAAAGCAGAAAACAGAAATGATTGTAAACATTACAAAATAGTTTGACATTGGAGTATATACTCCAGGAGGATCTAGTGTAGAGTTAGATATCAAATTGACTTATGTTTATTGATTTGGGTAACAACCCTATATATACATGTTTATCTAGGGTTTACATAAACCGTCATTGACGTAAACAATATACTAAAATCCCACAAGCTATCGCTAAGTAAACGTAATTATCCGTAATACTCCCCCTCAGATTGGAGCGGGAGGTACTGGAACGCCCAACCTGGACATGATATAGAGAAACTGTGGACGACCAAGAGCCTTCGTTAAAATGTCAGCAAGCTGCTCACTAGACACCACATGTTGCATGACAATAATACCATCACGCACCGCATCTCGAACCGCATGACAATCATTCTCAATATGCTTGGTGCGTTCATGAAATACAGGATTAGAAGCGATATGAAGAGCAGCCTTATTGTCACAAAACAATCAAGCAGGCTGAGACTGTTTGATACCTAACTCTGTTAACAACTTACGAAGCCACTTTATTTCGCGAAGAGCAACAGACATTGCGCGATATTCAGCTTCAACGGAAGAGTGAGAAACTGTCTTCTGTTTCTTGGTTTTCCATGCAATGGGAGAACCACCAAGAAGCACAACAAACGAACTAATAGAACGCCGAGTAATGGGACAAGAAGACCAATCCGAGTCGCAATAAACTGTGAGAGAGAGATCAGAGTCGGCCTTAAGCAGGATCCCTTGATCCGGTGAACCCTTTAAGAATTGTACGAGACGTAAAGCACCAGTCCAATGAGCCTCACGTGGATGTTGCAGGAACTGAGACAACACATGAATGGAGTAACTTAACTCAGGACGGGTATGGAGTAGATACAGCAGACGACCAACCAAACGACGATACGGGGTTGGGTTAGTCAATAACGGACCATCATCATCGGCCAAATGATGATTCTGTTCGAGCGGAGTTACAGCAGGACGGGAAGCAAGATCGCCTGTATCAGAAACAAGATCTAACACATACTTGCGTTGGGACAAGAAAATCCCTTCTGATCCGCGAGACACCTCTATACCAAGAAAATATTTCAACTTGCCCAAATCTTTCATAGAGAAACATTTCCCTAAGTAGTCTTTAAACTTTTGCACCATATAGCTATCATTGCCACAAATCACAAGATCATCAACATCTATCAACACTCGTAAGTCAATATTCGCACGAGTATAGGAGAAGAGAGAGTAATCATCGTATGCTTGCGTGAAACCAAAACGAAACAATGCATCGGAAAGCTTTTTGAACCAACACCGAGGAGCTTGTTTCAGTCCATACAAAGACTTCTTTAGACGACAAACCTTGCCAGGATGAGAATGTCGAAAACCCGGTGGCAGTTTCATATAAACCTCCTCTTCAAGATCACCATGAAGAAAGGCGTTTTTAACATCCATCTGAAACACTTCCCAATTATTTGCATCAACAAGCCGGAGTAGGATTCGCACAGTGGTCATCTTGACAACGGGAGCAAAGGTTTCATGATAGTCTTCTCCTTCATCTTGTTTATTACCGCATACAACGAGACGGGCTTTGTAACGTTCGAGAGAACCATCAGCCCGATACTTAGTCTTGTACACCCATTGAGAATCTATCGCAACCTTACCAGGTGGGAGGTCTGTAACGTCCCACGTTTCCTTAAACTCAAGAGCATCCACCTCGGTAGTCATTGCATCATTCCAGACCTTAATACGTACCGCCTCTTTGAAGTTTTTGGGTTCAGTACTATTGATTATCGCAGCCAGATAGGCACGGTGTCCTGCAGAAAAGGAAGCATCGGAGATGTTTTCCGTTAAGAGATACAAAGGATTACCTTGGACCGAAGAAGAGGACGGAGAGACAGAGGATGAGAGAGCGTGATGGGTCTCGAGATCAGTGGTGGTATTATACAACACATAATCCTTGAGTCGAACAGACTGTCGAACTTGACGCTTGTCGGGTCGAGGAGGTTGTTGAACGTCAACAAACAACTGTGCAGTAACCAGAACCAACGACGGATGACCAATGGAAGAGCCCGGAGGAGACGACTCCGGAACCGTAGGAGACAGAACCGAAGTGGCTGGTGTCAAAGGAGGCACAACAGGTAGTACATCTAGATTGTGTGGCGAAGGAGCAACCGGCTCACTAGGCAAAACAGAGGAGACAGCGGGATCAGTATGTGCAACTGGATCTGGTACCTTAGGCAGAGGACTCCCCCTGTCAGGAACAGTCATAGGAATACACCAATCGGAATCTGTCGTAAGAGGAACACACGATTCTGGGGAAGAGGACACCTCTGCCGCAAAAGGAAAAACATCCTCGCGAAAAATAACATCACGGGAAATGAGAAACTTGTTTTGCTCCATATCAAATACTTTCCAACCTTTTTGGGCAAAAGGATAACCAACAAATACGCAAAGACGACTTCGAGCCCCAAATTTATCTTTGTCACGAGACAACCGATGTGTATAGCAAGCCGAACCAAAAACACGCAGCTGATCATAAGCGGGTTTAACGCCATGAAGAACTTCATATGGGGAACGATTGTTATGAAGAGTCGTCGGAGTGCGATTTATTAAGTACGCAGCGGTTAAGACAACCTCTCCCCAAAATTTTATTGGGAGACTTGCTTGGAATAACAATGCACGGGCAACATAAGGATGTGTCTATGTTTCCTTTCGACGCGTCCATTCTGCTGCGGAGTACCAACACTAGAGGTTTGGTGAACAATGCCTTGTTGCCGAAAGTAGGAGGAAAGACACATAAACTATGTCCCATTATCACTACGAACTATTTTGACGGTCTTGCCAAATTGTTAAATTTGCATGGTTGCTCTGATATCATGTTAAATTTGGGTTTATCTTGGACTTCCAACTAAAAACCAATTGGCAATTAGTGGATTGACCCTAACCCTTTATATATTAATGATAGTTTTATCATACTTCAGATGTGGGATTTGGTTTGTATCCCAACAATCTCCCCTTCAAACCAAGGACCACATATGAGATTTTAACACGCCTCCTCGAGATGATAACTCCATCTCGAACCGATCCCATTTGGACCGATAATAAACCTCTTCTTGGACCTCGATTACTCGGGTTAACATGAGGCATATCAATATCCACTTTTCTAGGTCCACCAGAATTTTAACCTTGGGCTTTCATACCGTATAGAATTAGATATCAAACTGACTTATGTTTATTGATTTGGGTAACGACCCTATATATACATGTTTATCTAGGGTTTACATAAACCGTTATTGACGTAAACAATATACTAAAAGCCCTACCTACAAAAGTCCACAAGCTATCGCTAAGTAGACGTAATTATCCGTAATACCTAGACTGATCATGCATATATAAGTTAGTTGATAGAATGTATATCTTTGAGAGGCATTAAACAATACCAGAACAATGCTAGTTGTTGGTATCTAGCTTACATGTGATCGATATATATCTTAAACGCAAAAAAAAAAGACACAAGTTAAGTGATAATAAGTAATTGTAATTTGGATACTCTACGACTACGAGAGATTGAATTTGAAACTACAGTTACGTTGGAATCTGACTAAGCAAAATGTTTGGTTTCCAAAACATAGGGTGCCAAACCTATAAACAATTTGAATTGAAGATATTATAATTATTTTGAAGATGCTAAATATATAACAATGTGACTGCAAAAGATAAAGGTGTTCTGAATTTGTTTCTATAAATATATGCATCAAAGGGTATCATCACAAGTAATATTGTATGGCACAATTTCAAAGTTAATTTGTTTTTTTTTTTTTTTTTTTGGTTGAAAAAACAGTCAAATAAAGCAAGAAAAATGAATTTCGCATATACTATATATATATATATATCCTAAACAACAAATGTTACTTTCAGAATTCGAAGGAATTAAAAAACAAACATTGCTTTGACCGATTTTCTATTTTCATCAAATAGTGAAAACAGTGGGAAGCAGCAAGATGAAGAGTGCTCAGATTTGAAGCAACAAATAGTTTTAATTAAAATATAGCTTTGTCTCAACAGGCTAAAAGAGCAAATAAGACAAAAGGACCTTGAACACAGACCATTTCCTTTCCCTGTAAACGACTGAAAATGTACAACGTAACAATGCCGTTGGTGTCACTGTGAGGCAGTAAACCCAGCTGGCCAAAAGCAAAAGCATCGAGTGGCGCCAAATCTGAATAAAATTGTATTAATGTTACATTTATTTTAAAGATGCTATATTTATCTTTTATAAAAAAATGAAAAATGAAAATAGAAAACCTTCCAGATGGTTCGACGGTCGTTATAAAAAGACCCATCGTCTCGAGCAAATGAGTGCGGAAAAGAAAATATCAACAAAATACAGTCACTTTCCATTGTTTCAGTTTCGAGCTAGCTTGGTTTTTTTTCTTTTTTTTCTGATACTTCAAAGAAGAAAGAAGATGAAGTTGGGCTTTACATCATGGCTTCGTGTTTATACGCATTCGGAATACACGATGATGTCCACTCTGTCAAAGGAACTTGGCTTTCGTCTACTTACGGTGATCTTGCTCTACTTCAATATGAAGCCAGGTACGTACATCGACGCTGCTGGGAAATCTGTGAAGCCAGATACGTACATCGCCGCTGATAAGTTCACCGAGGCCCGTCGTGCTGCTGGGTGGGCAGGCATCATTTTCGCAACACTGTCCTGCCTTGATGCTGGGTTCAGGTCCAGGTGGAAAGATGTGCGAATATTTGACGAACTTGCTATTGTATGCTTGTATGTAGCCTTATGGGCACTCTTCTATTCCATGTTTGAACGTATAAGCATTTATTTCATGGTGGGGTCTGGCATGGTGTTTGTTTTTATGGCGGTCGATGCCTTGGTAAAGTGGCGCCTTGGGGATTTCCCTGCACCAAAACCTCACGAAAGTTTGGCGGCCATGCTCACAAGGACGCACCCGCCGGAGACGATGAAGCCCAACGAAACCTCAACTACCTTGCTTTGCTTCTGGTGGTCATCAATCCGGAGGATCAAAATACCCTTGCTGTTCTGAAAATCGTGGAAGACCGCTACAAAGCAAGCCAAGCTAGCCCCCTCAGTCCCTGATGCATGAACTTAATGGTAGTTTCCTCATGTCCCTTAGTTTTCTCTTTCCTCTTTAATTGTTTTATGTTCAATATATGTTGCTATTTTATGTTTAATGTTATTTTCTTTCATGCATTTGGTTTCTATTCACTTAGTTTATGGTTTTTGATCAATTTTTCCATTGTAATGGTCTCGGATATTAATGACATGAGGGGAAGCTTTTATTTATCTTGTTTTATACTCTTATGTTTTATGTTCCATTTGCTTTACCCACACCACAAACCGCATGCTTTTTCTTCTATGTTTGTAATTTCTTTTACTATGAAGTTTTTACAATAATCTATCAGTCAGCACAAAACATAAATCAAACTAGCTTTACTATCCACATTTATTTGTATTAAAAAAAAAAAAAAAAAAAGAGTTTGTGTATATTTTTTTTTTCCTTCCAATGACTTTATTAATTAAGGACCAAAATTAAGGTCTGAGTTTATAAATACATTGGACATACATTATACAAAGCAAAAAGAGTTTGTGTATCTATAAATGCTTGGTAAAAACTTAAGAAGTTAAATGCTTTAATCCGATGAGCACAAACTCTCTATTATCATCAAGTACGTAAGATTACTATACTTAAAACATCCATATAAGTATACACTATGGGTAATGATAGTAAACTACACGTACGTGTGCGTTGATTCAAGTGGAATTCAGTATCCAGTGCATATCCAACTAGCTAGAATTTTCCCATCAAACAATCCATTTAAACAAAGTTATCTTTCTAAAACCAGAAAGACCTAACATCATTCCCAAGCATATATATTATTACCAGGTAACTATTCTACTCCATGGACTTGGTCTTATTGATAGACTCAACCTTCTCGCCGTTGCCTCCAAGCAACAGATACTTATCCTTCCTTGTAAGTTCAGTGCATTCGAATCCCAAAACTCCACCGATCACCTTCTGAACGTAATTAGCCAACTCAAAAGGAGTCTTGCCACCACCTTTTAAGTTACCGTCATTATATTATATTTTTGTATCAGTAAATTTTTAAAAATATTATCTTATATAATATGAAAATTTAAAGAATTTTTTTTAAAAAAAAGTTTTTTTAGAAAATAATGTAGACTTAATTGGAAGGTTAGAGTAATTTTAGCTCTTCGTTGTACACTGGATCATTATTATTGCGCTCAATCAAAACACATCCTCGCTCGCCTTATGATGATACGTAACTCATGATGATATTATTAGGGTCCGTGAGATACTGAAACCAATCAAAAGTAGCAAAACAGAGACACTCTGCTTTTCAACTAGATAAATGCAGCTCTTGTTTAGACACATTATCGGGTATCCCGAGTTCTCTGGAACAAGTCCGGTTTTTTTAGGTTGTGTGAATGAATTTGAGAATTTAGCATACTGTATGAGCCAATGATGTAGATTGGAAAACAGAGATATATGTGTGTTTCTGTAGATGAAATGTACTTGATTCTATAATATTTATGTTACATAATAATCACAACTCAGGTCATTTCTTTTCTTTTCAGGACAGAGAAAACCAGAGATACTCTGTCTTCTGTTTTTCTATATACAAAAACAAAGCAATTTGATTCCACATGTGTGACCAATGGAGGCTAGGGTTTCTCTTCATTTCAGATTTTAGGGCCCGTGAGATAATGAAACCAATCAAAAGTAGCAAAAACAGAGACCCTCTGCTTATATACAATGGTAAGCATGAAAAAAATACATTTCTTTGTCTCATTCAAGCCGCATCATGGTCTCCGGTAAGAGCAGCGGCAGGAATGGCTGTGAGCATAAGGGAGAGGCGAGTGACACTATAAGTTTACTAATTAAGTAATCATTCGTAGTTTATGACAGCAGAAATATTAAACAACATGTACGTCAGTTCATTAATATCATTGTCCAGCTCACATTCGACTAAACCTTTTTCTCCAACAATCCATTAAAAAGGAAAGGTAATCGTGAAAACCAGAAAGTCCTAACTTCAGTCTCAAGCAAAATAGCAGCAACCAGTGGCTAGCTTGATCATTACTGCATGGACTTGGTCTTATTGAAAGATTCAACTTTCCCGTCGTTGCCTCCAAGAATTTAACACCTCTTACTGCACCTGACGTTGAACATCTCTTGCATACAATTCATGGCCATATTATATATGCTTTAGTTTCCTAAGTTCTGACTCTGTTCATTGTGTGAAAGCAGAGCACCTAGTAGTTTTAAACTTCAAAGGGTTCGATTTCGTGTGTGGTCCGAGGAAGATGAGACAAAAAGAAACCTTTCTCTGGTTCAGCTGAGAACCTTCCGTTTGAATCTATGAGTTTCAGCTGATGTGTTTTTTACTGATATTCTTTAGAAACAAGAAAACCATAGTCAAGGATTAAAATCTTATTTCAAATATGTTGAAACCTAATCTATATTAGAACTCGTCGATCGATTCCGTGAAAGAACTATGAGCAGGCCCGTCTCGGAACTCAAGCTTAATATATAATTTAGGGCCATCATATCCGTACAGTGGTTGAAACCTCCATCGACCGACCGTGTTAAAACACTCACCAACCCAATCGATCTCTCTCTCTTCTACCCCTTAAGTTGGTGACTAAACCCACACACGTGCTCCACACGTGCCAATGGAGTGAGAGCTAGTCTAGAAACTTCTACTTCCTTTAGAGTCTTTCTCATACTCTCTGTATTTGAGTCACTTATTCACAGAATAAATCGTAATTTAATCAAACTTTTTGTTGTTTGAAGGATCTACATAATCTAATCAGTTAATAGAATCAATAGTCGATCACAATAAGTCAATAAATTGAAGAATCTAAATTTTATATATAGGAAAATAAACAAAAACGTTAAATAATATAGGGGATATAATTAATTAGATAAGAATATAAAAGATTTCGTTAATATATGACATTATCTAACCCTTAGATACCGCCATGAATATGGTCAACATCAATATATATATATATATATATATATGTTTACTAAGGTGAGAACACCAAGAAACGAAGCCATGAATCCTGCTACCATCGATGAATCTCCGATCCGACGGCGTCCATGGTGGTGAGTCTCAACAACGAGCTTTCTTTACTCTGCCTTTTATTATTATTAGAAATTAAATTTTATCAAAAAAATTACTAGACATTAAATAATACTCTGATCGGTGTATGGGTATGCAGGCAAAACGGATACGTAATATACGACATGGTCATGCACGTGCTTTTGATAGGCTTCAATGTTGCAACCTTCTTGTATATTAGACATTACAAGATTCCATTAGTTTCACATAAAGACCATATGGTCGAGTATTTCGTGGCCTGCTACTGCGTAACTACCATTATTGGTGTGGCTATATGGATCCACATATTCAAGAATAACATCCCCGAACGTCCCTTTGAAGGTGGCGTCATGAATGGTGGTCATTTAGCTGGCGTAATTCTTCTCATTCTCTTCCTCTATTCTATTTCTCACACCATTGCTCTCATTTTCGGTATACCTCCTTTGTTATGGTTTGTATCCTTTACGCTCTACACTTGTCGTCGTAATAACAAGAGATAATACCCTATTGCGCTTTACTCTCTCTCTTTTTTTTTTTTTTTTTTTTTTTTTTTTTTTGATAATAGTTACTCAGAATTTCAAACATGTCACCACCTTTAGTAATACATAATTTTACAATATCTTTTTGTCGGTGTTCTGAAACTCGGCCTCAGCGGCCATTTAACCGGCGGATAGACGTTTGACGGCTAAAATTTGGAACATCAAATTATATAATTTTTAAGTTAGAAAAATGATTTTATTTTGTAAATTTATCATATTAGTTCTGAAACCACAAGAACAGCAATTCAAAAAGATGAACGAAATTTGAGAGGCGGCACAATCAAGGAGTGCAGACATGAGGAAGAAAACGAGATTATATTTGTATTTCATTAAAGCGAAATTGTAAAGAAAAAGTTTGTCGAAGGTCGAACAAGGGTGCAAGAATCTAGGAGTGCAGACTTGAACTACTAGACTACGGTATCAACACGAAAATCTTTCAAAACAAAAATCACTTTTTCTTCCAGTGCTTTATACAAATTAAACGAGGGGTTTAAACTTTAAACTATATGTTGTATACGTACTACACCATGACATATACTATCCATACAGGTGGACTTCCACTATGGCACGTGTCATTAACTAGCTATTTTAGATCTTGCATCATTGTTTAGCTCTATCAAAAGTTCAAAACACATCCTCGCTCTCGTTATGATGATAAACTCATGAGTCACACAACATGCCCCCATATTGATATTATTATTAGGCTCAGGTACTACTAACATGAAAGCCTAAACTTGTTTATTATTACCGAACCGAGATTACATTACATGATATGTAACGTTGTTGGAACCTGGAAGTGAAAGTGGGGAGATAGAAGGAGAGAGATTTATGAATTTCGTGTTTATATTAAAAGGAACAAGATCAAAGCTTCAAAATTAGTTACTTACAAAATATCCAACAAAAAGCATGAACCCTCGATTTAAAACCAACTCATATGAACATTTTTATACATATATATGTTTGGTTTTTTTCTTCTTCCTGGTGTTCTCTTTACCGCAAAAGGAAACTTACTTATTCTCACCATTGATGCCAAAGATGCGTACCTTGTGCATGTTGGGGAACTTGGCAACAACCAGGATCATCACAGCTAGTGTGTTGAGGAACAGCCATGGGTGTCTGTAATCTGTTGTATGCGATGCTATCAAGTACCTGATTTCATATTCAAACTATCAATTAAGAAACCCAAACAAAAAACCATATGCCAACAAATTTTTTAATATAAAGTCAAAAAAAATAAAGACACACAGATAAAGAGCTCAAGTTCAACAAGATATGCAGCTCTTGTTTAGATACATTATCGGGTATCCCGAGTCCTCTAGAATAAGTCCGTTTTAGATAGTGCGAATTTGGAATTTTACAACATATGAGATACAAGAATATATGCAACAAAAGAGAAACAAGTGCTAAGAAATTGTAGATTGGAAACAGACAAGAATGTTGAGATATGAAGGAACAAGCAGTTGAGACTTACAGGACAACAGGAACTACAGTGAGAAATTTGCGGTTGCGGGTAAGTTGTTGACCGTTGTCCATTTGTTCCCACCAAGTTAAACCATTGTAGATTCCTTGGTCATCTGCAAAAGGAGTTCCCTTCATCCAGTGAAAGCAGTGATACGTTACCTGACAACAACAAATATCCACAAATGCTACTCAAAATTTCAAACTTTCCAAAGAGTAACTCAAGATTCGACTAAGTTTGGTGTTTTGATCAAGCAATGCCAATACAAGTCACCCCAAAAAGCCTAATCAAACTGATCAACTAAAAATTGCTGATACCGAGGTAACTGTATCTTATTTCGAAGCCTGATCCAAAACTCAAAACCTAATGATAATGATACTGATCAATACACAGTCACAAATCTGATTATGAACCCTAATGCACTAGGGAATTGCTGATAGCCCAAGAGATCAATTCAAAGGTTTCTGTTTAACAAATTAACAAACTCATAACTAGATTCAAACCCAGATCTCAGGAAATCGAGAAAAAAAAAAAAGAAAAAAAAGGAAACAAAATCAACAAATCAATCGATCATCTAAAATCAAAGTCACAATTGAAAGTGAAGGCCGTAAAACAATCATCGAACCATGAAAAAGGTAGGAGAAGAAGAAGACTTACAACGAAGTGAGCGAGATTAACAACAGTCCAAGCCATTCCAGGTGAACAACCAGAGACAGAGAGAACAACGAGCCAACCGAAGAAGAGAATGAGCATGTAAGTAGTCCAAACTCCTGGATACATGAACCATTCCGTATTCCTGTTCATATCCGGCGGTGGCACAGCTTTCACATACAGATTCGCCATTTTTTTTCCGCCCCCTACAAACCTAATCGATCGGATCGAGTCTCGACTTCTTTAGAGATGGGTATCGATCAAAATCTTATATTAACACCTGAATTGGAAACCCAGATCACAAACTTCTCTCTTTCGCCCGAGAAGAAGGATTTTGATTGTTTTGGTTTTAATTATGTGTGCCCGTGAAAGACGACTCCTTTTTAGCATCTACAGTGGAATTAATTAATTATTGGATTTGAGATATTTATTAATTTACATACGCTTACTAAAACGGTTGCGTTTTTGGTATTCTCACTTGACAAACGTTTTTATAGAATTTGCACTTGATTAATCATCTTTCATTACAAACATTTGAAAAAGAAAGCACAACAAGCTGACGATTTTAACAGAACTGTGATATTTGTCACCTAACATAGTCGGTATCAGAATCTTCTTCTTCTTCTTCTCCTTCGTCGTTTTGCTCAATGGTCTTCAAGTCAAGGTTGAGAGCCAAATCCTCAACTGAAACCTTAATGACGTCGCTTCTAACGCCAATATCAGTAGCATACCGACTCATACAATACATTCCAGCAGTAACTGTTGCTACACCAATTGGATTTGGAATCAGCAACTTGAAAGGAGAAGAGAGAATAGCAGCCAAAGGAGCACCAACAATTGAAGAAGCTTGACCACTTCTCCCTACACCGAGCTTATCCATTATAAGCAATCCCGTCTTGCAGTAGAGCGCGAAATCCTCGCAGTTGTTCTTGAAAATGTCGTAGTTGCCAAATCCGTTTTGTAGGAGGTACATTGCCCTGTGGATGACTGAATCAGTTGGATCAGATTGCGCGGTTGTGCAAGTTCCCCCGCGGACTTTGGTGAGAAAAACGGGTGGGCTGACTCCATATTCGAAGCAGTAGAGTGAGCCGTTCTTGAGGAAACAGTCTAAGCAAGAAAGGACTACTCCACTCTCTGGTTGTCTGAAACCGCAATCAGGAAATATCGAACAGATATCATCAGAGGAAGATGATATTGATATTGATGATGATGACTCCATGGGGTTGTGTTCTGGTCTGAAATGAACAACTTTGGACCCACCGACAAAGATCCCTGCAAAAATATTGGTAGCCAAGAATAAAATCAAAGCCCATTATAGAACAAATATCAATTCATGAACATATAGGTAATAAGGATCAAATATATTGAAAATGTGAATAAATATCAAAGAATCCATAAAGTCCACCAGATCACAGCAGAAGATGAATAACAAACAAAATACTGGGCCAGTGTGAAATTAGGTCATGCAAAGATTGGAACTTTGAATACAATTAAACCAAAGTAAAGACCCTTTGTCTTTAAGATCTGTCTAGATAAAGTCATTAACTTTGAGAATTTACAGTTCCTAAAACATAAAGATCTGTCTAGTTAAAGTCATTAAATCGAAAAGTGAGTAGCTAGAAACCAAAAGACAAGAGCTGCATTAACAAAATCGGATCTTTACTAAAAACAATGGAGTTATCTCTAGAAAGAAAGGAAGAAACTTGGGAAGAGTGAATCTAAAGTTATACCATGGTGAGAATAAGCGAAGACTGCTCTGTAAGTGTAGATATGATCTCCTGGTTTTAACTCTTCTCTCTCCATCTTGTTTGTAAGCAAACCCATTCTTTCTTTCTTTCTTTCTTCTTCTTCCTCTCTCTCTCTACACAAAGCTATTCTCCTCCTTAGTTGTGGAAAATGCAGGAAACGGTGCTACAGCTTACAAGTGTGAGCTCTAACGGTGGGATCTGACGTCAGCGAGATTATAGGTAAAAGTAACGTTTTCTTGGAGTGAGCATCTGTCATTTGATTGTATGAAGGAACTGGAGCTGTTGAACTAATCCGTTACGGAAGTCTTTTAACGGCGTTAGTTATCTCAAAATCCAAATGCGAGACCAACGAGGTGACCAAAAAGTATCGATGACGAATCCCTAATTATCCGGGGCCTTTTGACCTTGATTCCAGGCGAGGGTAATGTCGTCATTCCATAACTTGGTGGTTGAACTATGAAGTAACCAACCCCGAAGCAAGCAAGAAAGAGAACGACTTTGGTCAAGCAGGTCAAGCAAAGGATATTGTATCAGCGACGACGTCGTTTATGCCTACCTCGGATTCTTCTGCTTTATTTGTCTGTCAAATTCGATTTCGTTTCTGAAAGCATCCAACTTTATCTAATAAAAACATCTTTAACGTATAATTTTCTTTATTTCTTCTTTTGAAAGGTTCAACAACAACAAAAGAATCAATAACAAGGCGTTACAAATGACGTTGATGATATTAATTAAGTACAGATAGTCCAGTTATAAACTTTGACATCAAACTCTGGATGTTGTTCCAATCTCTTTCTCAACTCCTTTGCTTTTTCTGTGTCCTTAGCCAATATAAGAGAGAATCCTCCACCACCTGCACCTACAAGCTTAAAACCTGAGCTATAAGGTTGTGAAAACGCGAAAAGCTTATCCACAAACTCATTGCTGCAATACGGATCGAGCTCTTGATGCAATCTCCATGCTTCTGACATTATCTCCCCTAGCTCATCCACTTCACAGTTCATTAACGCTTCTCTCCCTGATTTTGCCAGTTCGGCCAACCGCTTGATGCTTGAAATCAAGAGATTATCTCTTTGCAGATACCTTGTTACAACTTTGTGTAGGACCTGGTGAGCAAGCCTGACCTGTTTCAATGAAGGCATGAATGAATGAGACTGTAACTGCATGTTTTTTTTTAAATATATATTGCTAATATAATAATACTCTTTTTCCTTTCAGTTGTTGTTGTCACTTACTTGACCGGTGAAAACAATGAGGAGACGTTGCTCCAACTCTGTGATTAGCTTTGGTGAGGCGAGTAAAGGAACGACATGAAGACGCAGAGGAATTCCTGGAAAACTTGAAGTGAATTTGATTCCTGGGTATAACCCACCGATCTGATCTTGCCAGCCACCTCCAGTACCCATGAGTTGCTCCAGAACCAGGACGAGCCTTGCAACGTTTTCATTGCTCTCATCTCCATTCGATATTTGAAGAAGTCCTTTCACAACAGCAGCAGCTAGAATGCTAGAGGTTCCTAGTCCACTGCCACGAGGTACATTGGCCCATGTCTTTATTGCTAATCCTGTGGACTTGAAAAAGTTTTCTTCGAGAATGCCGGTTACCAGTAGAGCAGATTTAACAAGCCTGAATGGATCATTGATTTCAAATGGTGTCTTGATGCTTATCGGATCTTCGATGTGTAGCTCGTTTCCAGCATCGTCTTGGATTGAGATTCCAGCCTGACTTGTTGTTTCGATGATTGTGCCAATTGGAAGTGAACCTTCCAAGGTTATAGCCATGTTCAGGACACAACCTGCACGCTCTAAACTCCATGGAGGTGTATCACTCCAACCTCCTACAAAATCTACTCGCACTGGTAGTTCAACTTTTGTCCTTCTTGGTTGAAAAACTCGATCCAGATGAGAAACATGATTCTCGGTATGGGGCTTGCCGCTTGATTCCAACAGATGCTCTGGAGAACAAATAAAAGAGTTAATCCAGGTTTATCTGTCAAAGAAAGTATTAGCAAACGCAGGTAGCAAGGTTTTACCTCTAAAACCATATCTCACAGCTGAAGCAGTCTCTTCTGCAACTGCTCCCCAGACTTTATGCTCCAAGTCTATAGCTTTTGCCTCATCCCCACATGCTCGAAGAAGATCAACTTCTACCTGATATGCCCTACTCTTTGGAAGAATTTTGGAGTTTTGCTCCTGAAATTTGGGACATTGATCCAGAAAATTCTTGCATATTTCCAATCCTAATGACTCTTTCTGTAAAATCTCATGGCACAGCTGAGAAAAATTTCGCCCAAGCATACCATAGTTCATACACGCCTTAGCGATTCCAGCCGCAAGATCAGCTTGATGATTGCTGGAACCATTGCACATCTCAGGAAAGTTTATTGATCCGTGCAACTCTTCTAAGCTTACACGTTGTGAGCTTCTCCACAAGGTAATCTTCTCCTTGTTTCCACTATCATCTAAACCCATCAACCACGACGCCAACTTCAGCATTTCACTATAAGTGAGAATCGGGAACAATTTTGCATTCCACAAACATCTGTCTTGTCCAGCATACGAGTTCCAGAGATTTTTTTCCTCAATGCCAAGATCAATCAGTACTTTCTCCAAAGGTTTACCACAAAAGGTTCCATCTTTATATATTGAGTTCTTTGGATTATCATGGAGACCACAATACACAATTACTCTCTCCTTATGTCCCACCAGCGGGACCTCCCAAAGACAATGCCTATCCGGAAGCATGAACCTGAAACTCTCTGGAGTTCCAAGATCTTCGCTTGGGATGTGAATACCAACAACTATGGACTGTGAGCCAATCTGTACGGCACCAGAAACTGTTGAATCATAGATAAGTGAATCTTCACCAATGGAGACACCAGGTGCAATTTCACTAGACAATATAACAGAAGACGCTGCAATATCTGAAACCGTAGTTGCAGGGATGGAACATAGGTGTCTTCGACCTACAATTCCTGAAGCATCTCCGCTTAAGTGATCCAGTACTTCACTTGATGTTCCAAAATGCAAAAACTGCAAATCATCTGACACAAGATGATACAAAGGAATTAGAAAAGTAACCAAATGCAATCAAAAAATTTCTCAGTTTAGATAGTCTGGTGATCAGTACAAACATACAAGTGCAGTAGCTGTATATCTTTTGCCTCCCCAGACTGTTAATAAGAAGTTCACCCAAAGGCCTGGTTCGCAGCCAATCATGTCTTGAAGGAACCCATGCAGCCACCAAATCTTCATACAAACTCATCTGCCAGAAACCATTACCAAATATCTGTAAGAAGCCAATACATTTCCAAGGACAAGGTTTTTTTATGCACAAGCTGCATAAATATGAGAAAGTTACCTCCTTTTTACTGCCTAGAAGCTCTGAGATCATGGGCTGGCATGAGCATCCAAGAGCGACCAGGTCCAACCATGCTCTCCCCCTTGCAGATATAATCCCAGTGTCAAGAAGCGTCCGTCCATCATGTAAAATTGCATCTTTCTTGACAAGCTCCTCTACTGTAGGCTTCTGCAGAAGATCATTTACTAAACTGACAATACAGCCTTCAGCATGGGACTCAGATTTGGATGTGACAATGACACCATGATTGGAAGCAATATCAAGAGTGATAGGCACAGTAACAATGGAAGCTGCGTCTTCAGGGAGAGTCATTTTAAATGCATCAAAACAAGGGAGGACATCTCCAGTCATAATGAATAAACCACCTGCACAAGTTAAAAAAGTTAAGACAGCCTCCAGACAACCCTTAAAACTAGTCATAAATATCACACGACAAAACCACACTTTTCTCTGTTTGATGTAGCTTAAACACCAAGCTGCACAATAGACAACGAGAACATTTGAATATGTCACTTAAAAGTACGGAAATTTACCTTCATCTCTGAAAGCCTGCCTTGCACATGAAGCTATTGCCAGTATATGATCAAAAAGGAGAGGAACAGGACCATCAGGGTCATCAGCTGCAAGATAAGGAAGTGGGAGGAACACTTTCCCCATAGGATTTGCCCATGGAACCCTTTTGGAGTCGCCTCCAGCATGAAGCATCAGCACATGCTTTTGAGAGAGGAATCTAACCCAAGACTTTGGAGAAGACTCCGTAGGACAAGTACCATTTGCAACTTCCACCTGATCATCATCAACATAACCGACAAATCATCAAAAAGACGAGATCAAACAAACAGATCTAGTGAAACAAAGAGAGTTTATGGCACAATGCTAAACCTTCCACAACTACTAATCATTGAGAAAGCAGAATTTACCTCGGGACCAGGATTTAAACCTAATTGCTCATAATGGCGAGAGAGAGCATGAATGGCGTTAAGAGTGGCAGCACCAGACCCGATCCTTTTGCCATCTGGATCAGGAACAGCCAAAGTAACAGTGGAGCTAGCTATTCGTCCCATGCGCTTCGCTCGCCGGAGCTGCCACTCGTACAGCTCAGCCTGTTCAGGACTAGCCGCAGTGAGAACGATCGCGTCCCAAGTCGGGACCCTAGTGGGATGGCGCACCGAAAGCCTTAAATGGTACCATGACTTGCGCAAAAGCGTGGCCAAGTCAGCTTTTTTCCTCTGCTTGGTTTTCGAGAATCCAGAAGACATTATGGTTTCTCGTAGCCGGAGAAATGGGAGAAAAAAAAAATGAAATCTGGAGGGTTTAGTGGACAGAGGAAGAAGACGAAGTTTTTTTTTTAAACAGACCAGAAGACGGATCGGGTCAAAGTCAAAGACTAAATGCAACCAATACGTTGTCGTGTGGATCTGGAAACAAACCAAATGAATGAATATTCTCTCAAAACTTGTACTTCCAAAAAAGATCAAAACTTTTCCACAGTCGGAATTTATGTAATATCCGATTGCTTTTAATTTAGAGAAACTCGTTGAAAGCAGAGGTTGAAAGCAGAGGATCTTCAACATTGCCAATGAGGTAAATAAAACAGACTCAAAGAAGATAGCATAAGTAGAAAAAAAAAAAAAAAAAAAGTTTTCAATAAGCAAAGTCAGAGGTGAATAAAGATCATCATTATCATTCTTCACGCCAAGTGAACTCGCACTTCAAGCATCTATAAAATCTTGATTCTGGCTCATCAGCTGAACGAATCTGCATTGATTTGAAGTATGCCTTGTCGTGGCCGCACCTCGGGCATGGAGCTGATCAACAAAAGAAATCCGCAATGAGAAACATACGGAAACAAAGATGCTCTAGTCTAGCTAAGCAATAACAAGTGTGCAGAAGTCAAGTCACAACCGATGATGTTACCATTCATAAACCCTAAATCTTCTTATTACCATGTTCTAATTAACTAAGTGTATCAGATCGTGGACTAAACTAATCCCAATCCTATAATATAGAATAAGGAGGAGACAAGAGACTCGGAATAGTGAATACCTTCGGTTTCGGCTGCTGTTGGTATATCTTCTTTAGACACAACAGGTTCAATGGCTTTCTTAACCAGAAGTTGCTTCTTCTTTATTTCCACCTGTCAAAAATTTCAAAGACAAGAACAGAGATATCTAAAAAAAAAGGGTTTTTTTTTTTCTTGGGGGAAAAAGGGTAGAAGAAGAGAAAGAGACAGATAAAGACCTGTCTTTCGATGTAGGCGACGTATGGACACGTGGAACAGAAGAATCTGGAGTTGCCACCACCCTCGTAACGCAGCAAGTTCCCACATGTCGGGCAAAACTCCATCTTCCTCACCGATCAATTCTCTTGTAAAAAATCTCCTAAAAATCAATTCACAAAACTACAACACTGATAGATTCACAGATTAAGATATAAAGGGTGTTTTCGGAATACATTGCTCTACTGAATTAAATTACCTCCGGTAAGAAAAGAAAAAAACCCACCGTCGCCGAGCCGCCGCCGCTTTTGCTCTCAAGACTGTCGCCGTTACACACAGAATAAGGGGACGAAGTTTCTCTTATTTCTATTTAAACCCCCAATCTTACTGATTATTCAACATCCTGAACCCTTCTTTTTTTCCACTGTTCTATCTTATGGGGCTTATTTAATAAGTTGATCTCGTCTCGCTAAAGAAATATTATATTAAAATGTTCACATTACACATCAATTATTATAATAAATAAAATCATCTATTATACTTATACAGATTTAAAACTAGGCAACAATACTGATGTCGGATTTTTTGGTATAATGTAAAAAATAACAAAATTCGATATGATAATATGATAATATTTTTTTTTGAAATCTCTATGGTCCCAATAATATTAGAAATTAATAATTAAGTATGTTGTATCTTCAAACTATAATGATATAAAATATTATATAACATTTCATAAAACAGCTAAAATTTTTTAAATTTTTCAATTTCTAAATATGCATCATTTACATTTTGACAGTTTGATAGACTATTAAAATACGATAATTGATATTCTTATTCATAAATTTGAATATTTATATCATGTGTATAAGTGAATTTGTATATAATATTTGTAATTCATTGTCAATAATTTTTTTTAATTATTTCAAGTTCAATTACAATACCATAAAATTTACAACATCCAAAATTCTAATCTTATTTTGCAAAAATTGTCTCAATTCATAATTTTTAAAAAATTAAACAATTAAAAATATACCTATAAATTAATAATTAATAATTTACATTATAAATAATAATTATTAATTTATAGATAAATTAATATCACTATAAATCAATAAAATGTTTTGGTCCCAACATTATTAATTTATAGAGGTTTTACTGTATATTAAAATGGTCACATTACACATCAATTATTATAATAAATAAAGTCGTCTATTATACTTATACAGATTTAAAACTACGATGTCATATTCTTCTTTGCAAGCATTGTCTATTTTCTCATAAAAAAATCGTTTTGCGGTTCTATCGAGAATCATTCTGGTCAGTGGTACATCTACTCATGTGCTCCTACGAATTTTGCCCTTTAACGCAAGGATAGACTATGCAACGATGATGGATGATTACTGTCGTTATCTTGCTTTTGGTGGAAACTCTCTTGGTTGGGACGTTCTGGGTGGTAACGATCAGAACTTTGCCCTTTTCTAGTTTTAACTAAGTATATTGTGATTTATATGTTGTTGATATAAATTAAATAAATATTTATTTTTAAGTTTTATTTATGATTTGTTATTTATATTTTTACATCACCTTAAAAAATATTATCATATATATAATGTTTTTTGCTGAAAAAACTATAACACCTAAAACTCTAATATGATTATTGTAACGATCAATGGTGAGTTAGAGGTTATAAACGACAATTTAATTTTATACAAAGAATAGACAAATTATATTTAGAGTTGCATATCTTTTATTTTTTTGCTCAAAAAGAATTGCATATCCCTTGTACATAAAATGTCCAATCAATCAATAATCGATTATGAATATTACTTTTCATATCCTTTAAAGTAGGTCAAACTATGGTTTATATAATGATACATTTTGTATTTCTACTACGTAATCGGCAAATTTATATCTGAAAGATCAATAATACATTGTGAAAATGTATAAATTCGTAAAAAGTCTAATCCACAAATAAATTTATTTTTGTTTGACTAGAAATGCGGCTAAGATAATAATTTGCAAATAAGAGTCAAATTCGTGGCACATTTGAGAAATAAATAATTATATTAGATATGCTAATCAAGTGGTTCAAAGTACAGTAAAACCTCTATAAATTAATAATGTTGGGACCAAGACGTTTTATTAATTTATAGTGATATTAATTTATCTATAAATTAATAATTATTATTTTATAGTGTAAATTAATAATTATTAATTTATAGATATATTTTTAATTGTTTATTTTTTTAAATTATGAATTGGAACAATTATAGCAACATAAGATTAAACTTTCGGATGTTATAAATTTTATGGTTTAGGAATTGAACTTGCAATATTTATAAAGCATTATTGACAATAAATTACAAATACTATAAACAAATTGACTTATACACATGACATACATAAATTCAAATTTATGAATAATAATAATATCAATTCTCATATTTTAATAATCTGTCTAATTATCAAATTGTAAATGATGCATATCTAAAAATTAAAACTTTAAAATTTAATTATTTGTATGACATGTTATAAAATATTTTAGAGATATCATTATAGTTTGAAAATACAACATTACAATTGTTCTATAGAAATGAGTTTTAGGAGAAACATGCACTATTATATCAGTATATATATATATATATATATATACATGATTATTAATTTATGATATTATTGGGACCATATTTTATATTGAGATTTCAAAAAAAATATTATCTTATTATCTTATCGAATATTGTTAATTTTTACACTGGTCCGATTTGGGACCAGCAAAATTTATTAATTTATAGTGATTATTAATTTATAGAGTATTAATTTATAGAGGTTTTACTGTAGTACATGATGTATATTTTGAGTGTAATGATTAAGCTACAACTTAATAATACTTGGCGATGATGCAAATATACATGGACGACCCACGGTAATTAATATCAACCAATATATATTTCCAATTGAAGTTCTTTTTCTTGGTGAGAAAAAAAAAATTGAATAAACCTAATCAAAAATAGTTTTGACAATGACAACTAAAAATTTGAACAAACACATCATGGATAAAATCAACCTATAAATGAACTTTTTATTTAACTATTGTTAAAAATTTACAAATGTAATTAAAAAAAAGTACACAAATCTTTATAGCAACAAATGTAATTAGAAACAAGTTTTACCGTTTACAGAAATCTTTTTTACACCATTTCCATATGTGTACGTAGTTTATTAATTCGTTAGGAAAGTTGTCTTGATTGAAAACAACAAATATGTAATAATCAATTGATTTATCATATTCTCATATATACTACAACCAATATATTTAATTTCTAATTTCCAGCAACAATAGGAAAAGAAAGAAAGAAGAAAAACAATAAATTCATACATGAAGTCGGAGTAGACAACAACCAACAACAATTCATGGAGCATATAAAAGCTTTTTAAGGTGGTCTCCAGACAAATTGTAGGTTTCATGTTGAATCCATAAATTGATTTAGCAAAATAATTACGTTTTAAATTGTGTCGGTCCATGCTCACAGCTTTATTAGTATTCTATGACTCTATATATATATATATATATATATATATATATATTCATTTAGAAATCATATAAAAGCGAATTAAAATAATGCACAGAGCATTGTTGCTGTCTTCGTTTATAACACTTTAGGACATTTAAAATTCATCTCGGTTTGGGTCATGTTGACGACTAAAAACCAAACCAAAAATACGAAGGATTTGGGGTTGTTCTTATAACATGTTGAATCTCTATCCAGTCTTACCCAATCGGATTTTGGTTCAATATATTTTAAATTCGGTTCGGTTTATTCGTACTCAACCATAAAAACAAAAATAACTCAAAAACCATTTCTCTCCCCCTTACTCTCTGTTTCACTCACTCCCACTTTACTCGAAAGAGACTTTATAGTTTTTTTGTTTGTTTGTTGTTGTGTGGTTCATTCATTCATCAACGCAATAATGAACGAAGAGATGAGCGGAGAGTCGCCGGAGAGTAACAAACACGTAAAGAAACCGACGCTGCCGGAAAAGATCGATTACGTGTTCAAGTTGGTGGTCATTGGAGATTCTGCCGTCGGGAAAACGCAGCTCCTCTCACGTTTTACGCAGAACGAGTTCTGTTATGATTCAAAATCAACCATTGGTGTCGAGTTTCAGACAAGGACCATCACTCTTCAGGGCAAACTCGTTAAAGCTCAGATCTGGGACACCGCCGGTCAAGAAAGGTATTAATAGTATCTTTACTCTATTACACACATTGACCATTCTTTATATATTTGATCGAAGCTGAATCTCACTTTTGGATTCAACTTGATGTAGAGTTTCGTATTCTTGGATCACGATAATTTTAGATATGGCTGATTTGATTTTTTATCTTAACTATACAAAATTGTTTAATACTATATGTTTAGAAAAAATAAAATAAGAATGGCATATGGATTTGAATAACCAATGGTCGGTGTTCTTGATTTGGTTAATACAATGTCATATTTCTTTTCTATATTTTTGTTTTTGTCTAGTTTTGCGAAATACAATAACTCACCGAAAACTTTGCTGCATAAGTCAAATATTGTATTTTCGGGTCCAAATTAAATGTTATATAATAAACCTAAAGTTGAACTTCGTTTTGTAATCTAAGGATCACGAATCAAGATATTTATAATTTATGGATTAAAATAATCGTTTGTTTAATTGATTTGGTCTGCAATGCAAGATTTTGTTTAGGTATAATTTTTATTCAACTGAAAAAATATTAGTTTTTTAAATTATTTATGGCGTTTTCCGGCGATCAGATACAGAGCAGTGACGAGCGCGTATTACAGAGGCGCGTTAGGTGCGATGGTGGTTTACGACATTACCAAACGCGTCTCATTCGACCACGTTGCACGTTGGGTTGAGGAATTACGTGCTCACGCCGACGATTCCGCCGTCATCATGCTCGTCGGAAACAAAGCCGATCTCGCCGATGATAAACGTGCCGTTCCAACGGAGGACGCCGTCGAACTCGCCGAGACCCAACGGCTATTTTTCTCGGAAGTCTCGGCACTAAGCGGCGGAAACGTAGACGACGCTTTTTTCCGTTTACTCGAGGAGATTTTCAGTCGCGTTGCTGTGTCAAGAAAAGTACTAGAATCTGACGGTGCAGCCACCGTGAAGCTTGACGGTTCGAGGATTGATGTGATCTCTGGTTCGGATCTTGAGGTTAGCAAGATCAACAAGGAACAAGCTTTGTCGTGCTCGTGTTGAGTTTTGATTGATGGGCCATAAAATCAACAACATTATTGAGCCAATTATTGGGCTTTATTTTAAGCCCATATATGGTTATTTGGCCTTTTTCCTTATTCCAGGTGGTTGGTGCTTATCACTGTCAAAAGCTCACTACTCATGTGTCTAGCTCATTCGTAATCTCTCTGTCGTCTTTGACATTCTCATGTATACAAATTCAGATTCTTTTGTACTGTCAAATCCTAAGTAGATCTATTCAATCGAAAATTTGGAACCATTCCCGTCCAACCTTATGGTTATGGTTGGCGACGAAAAGACGTAGCAGTAAAAAATGAATAAATGATATACTTGTCAAAAAATATGTTAATGACCGTTTTAGGGATCAATGAAACAAAACTGTGTTCCGATGTAATGTTCTTTTTACTTGTTCTAACTAGTGGTAAATATGGGATCACAATAACAATGTGTTATGATTTGTCTAAGATAACAAGTGTTATGATTTGTATCAGAATTACTTTACGTTCACAATATAAGCAGATATTTTCATAATAATTTTCGTGACATCAACTGTGAGTGTCACGTTAGAATCTGGAATATAATCCAAATCCAACGGAAGATATGATTCTATTTATTTTTTTGCATGCAACCGAATAATTTGAAGTGCTCCAATCAGAAACTCGCTTTTTCTCTCATGACCTAAAAAATGGGTCTTTATTATATAATCAAATTTATAACACATAGCACATCAATATTTACACTGTATCTAATTAAGCACATATATATGATTAATCAGCCACTAAGTGTTTTGTGACCACTTAGACTTAGTTTTCTATGCTGATACCTCTGCTGCTCTGCATTACGTGTAAAGTTACTGATTAGTTTAATGTCTATTACCAAAAGAAAGATTCTTGCAACAACAATGTAAATTAATCACTTCTTTGGATGTTTATATATTTAAAAAAACGATACATATCATCAAAGTTAAGACTAATCATCTTAGCTGTTTATAGTCGTCATACATAAATGAGAACAGTAACTAAGACCAGTTTTGAGTAGAAGAGGTTTGGATTCTGGATTAAAATATTGTTTATATTGAAATTTGGTGGTCGTGTTATTAAGTTATTTTCTTAAATAGAAAGATTTGGACGATCTTTTTTATACATATTTATCTGGGAGCTCGAGGCCATTAAAAAAAACAGAGTTAGCCTTCATAGTAGTAGTAGTAGTAGTAGTAGCTATGTGTTATTTACGACGAAAATTACATGTTAAATTTTCTTCTATTTAATCTAAAATTATATTGTTGGGTGGAAAAAACATATCTAAAGTTGGAAACTATACATAAAAGTAGATAAGTGAAAGGAAAAGGTCGTTGACTAGCAAAAGGAAAAGTCAAATGGGGAGCAATTTGCAGAAGAAAAAGTCGCACATTCACAACTTGCTAGGAGACTCATCAGAAAATGGCATCTTTGAAAATAATAGTAATTCCGTATACATAGTATTTTATATTGTTTTGTTAATTAAGCACTACGTTTAGATATGAAAATTACTTTACTAAGATATGCATATATACTCATTACGATATAAAAATCATCATATATAAACCATACTATTATACATGGAAATTGCTTGCGTATGCGTTTGCTTAGAAAGGTATAAGAAATAGAAAACTACATAATAATAATAAAAAGAGGACCATAACATAAGACGATAGTAATGTTCATAGACTATTTTAATGAGAATTGAAACAGATGTAATTAGAATCTTCAATACTTCGTGTTTATTTAAATCAAAGTTCTATATAAAGGCATATAGTAATTTGAGTGTACCAAACATGTCATGACATATACATATAGATGACCACGAGCGAATATTGGGCTGTTAGCATATGCCCATGAGCACCAACAAATAACTTTGAAATAAATATTTAAAATGTCAAGTATTCTCTGTTTTGCAATTGGCTAAGATCTTCATATCTTGTACGTCTATTTAAAGCCTCACAAAGACCCAAACTTATATCACAACCTTTAAACGGAAAAAAAGTCACACACAAAAACAAAATAACATTTTATCCTATCCATAATGTTTTCTCTGAATATGAGAACCGAAATTGAAAATTTGTGGGTATTTGCTCTTGCATCAAAATTCAATATTTTCATGCAAGAACATTTCGCTTCCCTCCTTGTCGCCGCAGCTATCACTTGGTTTACGTTAACCATCGTATTTTGGTCTATCCCGGGTGGACCGGCTTGGGGAAAATACATCTTCACTCGCCGGTTTATCTCTCTCGGCTATAATCGAAAATCCAAGAATCTCATTCCCGGTCCTAGAGGATATCCACTTGTGGGAAGCATGAGCCTAAGGTCAAGCCACGTGGCTCATCAGCGCATAGCGTCAGTTGCTGAGATAAGTAACGCCAAGCGGCTCATGGCGTTTAGTCTCGGTGATACTAAAGTGGTGGTGACGTGTCATCCTGATGTGGCAAAGGAAATACTTAACAGTTCGGTTTTTGCAGACCGGCCAGTTGACGAAACCGCTTACGGTTTGATGTTTAACCGAGCCATGGGATTTGCTCCCAATGGTACTTACTGGCGTACTCTGCGTCGGTTAGGCTCGAACCATCTTTTCAACCCAAAGCAAATCAAACGCTCGGAGGAGCAGAGACGAGTGATCGTGACTCAGATGGTGAATGCGTTTGCACGTAACGCTGAATCCGCGTTTGTAGTGCGGGATTTGCTCAAAACAGCGTCGCTGTGTAACATGATGGGGACTGTTTTTGGAAGAGAGTATGAGTTGGAGTCTCATGATAACGTCGAATCGGAATGCTTAAAGGCTTTGGTGGAAGAAGGATACGATCTTCTCGGTACGCTAAATTGGACCGACCATCTTCCTTGGTTAGCTGGTTTAGATTTCCATCAAATCCGGTTTAGGTGCTCCAAGCTCGTACCAAAAGTGAGCCTGTTATTGAGCCGAATCATTCATGAACACCGTGCTGCCACGGGCAACTTTCTTGACGTGTTACATTCTCTTCAAGGTTCCGAAAAATTATCAGAATCCGACATGGTTGCGGTTCTTTGGGTGAGTATTTTATCTTCTTCTATAAATCATTAACTAGTCAGTCCCTACAAGTATTTATTTAAATGTATTGTAAGTGTTTTTTTAGTAGCACAAAATTTGAAGGATTTTAAAGGAAATATGAAATTTGTCTATAAATTTTTTTTGTTGGTCCGTTAGGAAATGATATTTAGGGGAACAGACACTGTGGCAGTTTTGATCGAGTGGGTGCTAGCGAGGATTGTGATGCATCCCAACGTTCAATCAACGGTCCATGATGAGCTGGACCGAGTCGTTGGCAGATCCAGAACCGTTGACGAGTCCGACCTTCCATCTCTAACGTATCTAACGGCTGTGATCAAAGAAGTGTTGAGGCTGCACCCACCGGGGCCACTTCTTTCGTGGGCACGCCTCTCTATAACAGACACCACCGTAGACGGATATCACGTGCCAGCTGGGACCACCGCCATGGTTAACATGTGGGCTATAGCACGTGACCCGCACGTGTGGGAGAATCCTTTAGAGTTTAAACCTGAGAGGTTCGTGGCTAAAGAGGGTGAAGCTGAATTCTCTGTTTTGGGGTCGGATCTGAGGCTGGCACCGTTCGGGTCGGGCAAGAGGGTTTGCCCTGGAAAGAATTTGGGACTTGCGACAGTGTCGTTTTGGGTTGCAACGCTCTTGCATGAGTTTGAGTGGCTTCCAAGCGTCGAGGCTAACCCGCCAGACCTCTCGGAGGTTTTGAGGCTCTCGTGCGAGATGGCTTGTCCTCTTACCGTTAACGTAAACCCGAGGCGTAAGATGATGTAAGCTTGGGTTTGGTTAGTGCATGGATGTTTCAATATTGGCAACTAAAATGATGTATATTTAAATAAACCTTCAAGGAAAAAAAAACATATGTATCCTATAGAGCGAAGTATATTCGCCTACCTTTTATTGATTAAAAAATCAAAATATGAATGTATCTGTCTTATGTAAAATAAATATATCATATGTTACATATACATTATCAATTATTAAAAAAAAAAACATGGTAAACTATAAACATGCGCATGATGTGCTTGATTGATATGCTATATGATGATCTCAGCGGTAAATTAGGGATGGTTTCGGTGGAACAATTATTTATTTATTTTTGTTCAAATGTTTGTCATACAAGTTATATAAATTATCTCACTATATTTAATAGAGATAAACAAAATATTTAAATGTAAATAGGTATAAGAAAGTCCAAAAATGTTGGAAATATGTAAATTACTTAACTCTAGTTATCTTTAAAATCAATTAACTATTATCTTAGGAATCATTCCACATAAATTACTATATATATCGCGTGTTGAAACGATTAACGGAATAACATTCTGCAAAACTAATTATATATTACTCCAAATTGTTTGGACATCCTTAATTTGCTGCGAAATTTCTTATGAAGAAGTCGGTCAAGAGACATAACGATTTTATATCATATAATGAAGTATTAGATTAAGGCTTTTGCATTATATTAATCTGTATCGTCGTGGAGTGTTCGACTCGGTTAGTGTTTCTGACTGTTTATTAACATGATGTCACTACCTTGTGTGATGGACTTATGAAACGTTAAAATAATTTATTTTTTATTTACTTGTTGACCAATGTATCAGTGTTCTTACATATATTCGATAAATTGGGAATGCAATGCTTTTGAAAATTTCAGTGTATTGAAAGTTGATTGTGTGATTCAGAGTCCCATGACTTTAATGTAAAGGATTAAACTCTCCATGTTGGTTCTGTGTCAAAATATGAAAGGCCTAGTTGGATCAGTTATGATATTAAACTCTCCATTACGCAACATTAGTTGGGTCGGTTATGATATTAGAGTATCAATATGGGTTAAGCCCATTTATTATATTGTCAATGGCCTATTTACATGAGAACCAATCATTAAGCAGAAGAGACGACAGCAATATAGATCAGACCAACTTACATAAAATTGACTTCACTGACGGCATCCCCACCTTCCTCTGGCTTATCGTCGGTAATATGTGCTCACGATTTTAACTCAATGGTGGCAACTAAACACGAGTATAAAAGCTAAATACGAGATTCAAACGAGCAAAGACGACACATAATGATAACAAACTTGCAAATATGGCATAAAAGACAACGAAGTAGCTAGATAACAGTGAAACTTTCAAACGAGAAAGGCTAAGGGTGACAAAATTTGAAATATAGTATCATATTTAACAATTTTAATTTTAAATGTCCAATTCAAATGTGGTGCAATGGACAATGAAACAAATAACAGTGAAAGATGTTACACCTTAATAACATGAAACAAATTAACATGCAAAACTATTTGCAATAGTCTCCTTTGTACTCATTACTTTATGTCATGTTTGAGGGGGAATTTCACTGTGTAGTACATGGCTGAATTATATCGATTTCTATGTCTTTGAAAGTTAATATATAAATCGCAATAAAAGCGAGAAGTCTAAGTTAATTTTGAAGACCCAAGAAACGATAATTCTCGCGGTCTTGATCAGTTGCTTTTCACATAAAACATAATCAAGAAGGAGGCAGTACAAATTATAACCAACAAAAAAAACATTTACATCATACATCTGTTGGTCAAACTGGTTCAGTCAAATTAAGAAGTATCGAAAAGTCAAATCAAAATACAATTTCCCGTGATGTGAAATATACATGGTGTCATGGTGAGTCTATATGCTATTGATAATATTCATGTACTGTTTATCCATTATATCTAATTTCATTCTCCTATATATTTACACTAAAAAAAAACAGAAAAATGTAATGTGATATTAGAAGTAAAAATGATTTGTTTTTTACTAAATTGTATATTGTAAACATTCAACGGCCAGTATTCTTTTGGCGAAGGACCGATTTTAGTAGAAAAAAATATATGCAAAAACTGTAAAATCATTCCAACAACAAAAAAAATGTAATCAATACGTATCTTTAAATTTTATTAAAATTATACACTTAATAATCTTGAAAATTATATTGCAAGTATATTTAAAATATTAAAATGGATGCCATTATAGACTTAGAGTAGTTATTAATGGCGAAGAGCTACGAGACAAACATGCCTAAGATCTTGACAGTCCTTTATATTTATTACGTTCCTAATTACAATGCTACGTTGGTGTAGTTGCCAGACCTGTATTCCTATAGAAATAAATTATCCATATATACTACTTAAATAACCATAAATTTACTAAACAGTTTTTTTTTTTTTTTTTTTGACATCGTCTACTAAATATTGTCAATGTTTGGCATTTCAATGACGCAAACGAGACGAGAGTAACGCAAGAAGAAAGTCCAATCCAGAGCAAGCAGAGCGCATCGTCTTCTCCGTTTGTCATTGTACCAATATTTTATATGCTTCATTGTCATATATAATTAAATTACTCATATGTTTCATGCTTTGATCGATGAATGTGAGTATATATAAAATAAGACAATTAATGCTTATTACATTAATCAAACTGGAGAATACAATAACCTTTTAAATGAAAAAAATTCCCCACGCCATAAAGAAACAACGACATGGCTTCACGTTGTAAACAACTCCACGAAAACGTCCAACTAGCTTAATCCTATTTATCTATACTTATTATATTCGACTGCATAATTATTTACAGTTTTTCTTCGCATAAAGTAACGGTCATAAATATAAATCCTTTGTCTGAACGAGAAATTAAAATCATAATGTATTAAAATTATCATGTTGTTTGATATTTTCTAAACGGATCAACTAATCACAAATCTGTAGACATAAAATAAAAACTGGAAGTTAATCTATATTGTAGCTTCATATATGCTCTACAGTAGAACCTCTATAAATTAATACTCGATAAATTAATATCTTTTATAAATTAATAAATTTCTCCGGTCTCAAGTTGGGACTAGTGTAAATTTGGACACTATTCGATAATATAATAAAATAATATTTTTTAAAAAAATCCTTTGTAAATATATGGTCCCATTAATAATATAAATTAATAATTATATAGAATTATCTAAATATATGTATATATCGACACATTAATTTTTATTAGAGTTTATTTTTGATATTTTACTTTATATAAATCTTTGAGTGCTATCGTCAAAACATGATAATTGTTATTTTCATTATAATTCATTTTATAAAAATATTAGTTATAACTATTAAATCTTATTTTTAATGTTTTTTTACCAAATTAGGAAAGTCTCTCTATAAATTAATAATTATTAATTTATAGTAGAACCATCAAAATTTGATAATTTGGGAGAAATTTAAAGAAGTTCATAATTAATGAAGTTGGTAGGATACCTAAAAAGCAATGCAAAATTAAATTGAAAATATTTTGTTTCCTAACTGGTCATCCTCAATTTACCCAACCACTCTTCTGACTAACTTCGCTTGCCTTCTTTATTTCGCAATTCAATAATACACTCTCGTCTATATATGCACGTATACAAATATAATTATATACTAGTATATATATATAGAGAGAAAAACAAATTGAGTTTTTTTTTTTTGGCTCACAAAAATAAACGTTACGGGTGAAGATTGGATAGTCTTATTAGACCACAATATACTTAATCAAGTTGATTTCAATCTCATTTCCATTGAACTCGTCATCTCATCATCGATACTAGTACTTTTTAAGTAGTCAGTTGGTACGCCGGTTGAACAAGCAAAATTTATTTTATATTGTATTGGCTCATGTAGTAATCGTTGTACTGAATCAAAGTCAAACGATTTCTTGCCAAGTTTAAACATACATACGTGGATTAGTTACAAACCACAATACTGATTACTGAATCAAAGTCAAATTATTTTCTTACCAAGTTAAGCCGTGTGACGTGTCACTTCATTCAAAAATATAGGCATTAACTGCATTGATATTTGTTAGTATATCTTTTTCCTTTTTTTGTTTTTGTTTTTTTTTTAAAATAGCTAGGGTTTAGGAATGACGAACTGTTTCTGTTGTGTCTTATTAAAAGCCCATCTTCTTCTCCGCCACTCATCATTCCCTCATCATAACACCATCATCACCATATTCACCCACTCCTCTCTCTCTCTCTCTCTATCTCCCCTCCCTCCTTTTCAACAACAAAATGTGAATCTGCTAATATCATCATGAGATTAAGCTCTTTCGGTTGAGGGGAATGTTGTCTGGATCGAGGATATTATATATACAGACACACGTATATGATATATACATGTATGTTAATGATACAAGTGATCATATATATATGTATAGAGAGTATCCTCGGACCAGGCTTCATCCCCCCCAACATGTTATTGCCTCTGATCAGTGATCGACAGATCATATGATTCATATTGTTACCTTTTTCGTTAGATTGCTTGCGGTAATCTCAATATCAATTAATTTGTATGATCTTAATTTTAAATTCGCAAATGCTTTGATTTATTTATGCATGGTTTCGTAAGAATAGATTTACACATTCGCCGATCCGTTTATGTGTTTTTTAACCTTTTGTTTCGTAGATATATATATATATATATATATATATATATATAGATGATGTATATCTGTATTTTGAAAGTAACGAAACCTTCTTATAAGATATTTGAGATGAATATTTCGAGGGATTGAAGAATACGCTCTCAAAGATCTAAATTGATCGCTGGTTTTACACAATTATTTTTTTTGAAGGATTTATGAAATCCCTTTTTTTTTGTATTCATGATCGAATAAATTATGTAGTGAAATTTCGAGAGATCTTATAGGCTGTATCAATTGATTTTTCTCACAGTTTCTTAATTTTTGTTTGTAATTCGAATATAAATAAATATGCATTCATCTTCTCCTTTTAATTAACTTAATGAAAAGGAAGGATGAACATTTCTTTAATTATATATGTTGTGGTATTTACAGCCATTCTGAACAGAAATGATAGACAGACCACCAAGATAAATCTACTTTTTGACTAGGATTATGGAGTAGGGATTATAATTGATGGGACGTATTATTTTTTTTGGATTCAGTTTGTGCTTTATAAAAGTTTTGATGTTTTTCTTTTGGCCAGCAGTTAGTTGTTTTTAAATTTATAATTTGTATAACAATCGAAACCGAAAAAGATGATGTTATAATCACCTATATATTCAAATTCGTGAGATCTCTATCCATTAAAGTCAAATGACATGAAAACAAAAAATTTAAAAAATAAATAAATAAATATAGTCAAATGACATGATTTATAAACTAGCTTTCATACAGTTTTGTAAATTTGATATTAGAAAAAAAAAAGAACAAAAAATTCTTACTTAATAATATATAAATTTTTCAAATGTATTATTTTTAAGATTTGAAAAAAAAAAAAAATTAATGTGGGATGGAAATCGACCTGACCAATAGGATGGAATTTATATAGAATGGTCATTGTGAGACAACTTTTTTCATGGGCTTATCAATTTTTGATGGACTGTAAATCTTTTTTTGAGCTTTGAGACTGCTGCGATCGTGTTAGACCCTACAAGAAAACATCGGCATGAATAGATGATTTTAACAAACAATTTGTCTGCGAAAGATATAGGTGGAGTGGGAGACTACGGATTCTATACCAAAATCATACAAATTGTGACACTTTCATCAACTTGAAGTAAGAAAAAAAAAGGATGGATTTTTTCAACGAACCAATCACATACATTTTCTTATTATACAATCAAAAGTTCAAATCCATTAATTTTTTTTTTTTTTTTTTGTTCAAAATCCATTAATTGTTATTGTCAGGTTAATTTGACGGAGACACGGAGTCAATAACCCAATGTTGACCATCGGTTTTGACCTTTAACCGGTTAATCTCTGCGAACAAATTCACAGCTCTCCGAACTCCTCTATTATCCGCCGCCGTGAAATAATCGTGACCAAATATAACTCCGCCGGGTCGTAGTATCCGAACCGCCCGGTTTATATCTGCCCAAGCCGAATTGAAATCGTGACCTGCGTCTATCTCCACTAGATCCGCCGTCACTCCCCACTCACACATCTTCTCCAAAGCAGAACCGGTCGAGAAAGGAACCGGCAATATCGAACCGGCAAACTCCGAGCTAACCACGTTTTGCATAAACTGGTACATAAGCAAAACGTCACCGTTTACCAACGCCACGTCTTTGAACCGGTCTCGAAACCCTGGCCAGCCACGGAAGTCGTCGACGCAGAGTATCTGAGTCTCCTCGAGCCCAAGGCGGCGCGTGAGATTCGCCATGTGTATCGCCGACGCGCCGAGGAAGCTCCCGATTTCGACGATCGTCCTAGGTTTGACTCGGCGGATCAGATTCTCGAACACGGCTCCGTACGATCCCCAGCCTTTGATTCTTTTTCGCCGGAGGAGTTTAGCTGCGTGCGGTGGCGGGAATTCAGAGTACGGTGAAGTTCCGTTAAAGATCCGGTCTATCACCGTACGGCGAATCAGTTCCGGCGGAACAGGATCGCCGCATCGAGTAGTTACTCGGAAGTTGTCGATTGAACAATCTTGAGGTTTTGTCGTATTTACGGTTCTCACTTCCGCCGTAGAAGGTGGTGGCTGCTGCGGCGGCGGCTGACGGTTGTAGTAGGCGGAGAAATAACCAAAAGCGTATGATAGCAATATGAAGATAACGTACGCAGTCTTTGTTTTCAAGAACTGGAGACCATCGCGTTTGTGAGGAAGAAGACGACGATCATCCTTCATGATCATGTTTTGGTGAGAAAGAACGAAGTAAAAAAAAGGATTAAGAATGATTTAATAATAGTGTTTGTAATTAACTTTATAGAATACGAAATTTGGGAATTAATTATTATTATTTTGGCGGGTCTGTTTGTTAAGACGTTTAAATACAATCGGATAAGCGATTGCTTAGGTCGTGTGATCGAGTATAATTTATTAATTTTAGTATTTGACTTTACGTGTCTAGAAAGTCACATGTGATGTAGTCAATTACAATCAATATGTTTAGCTTTTTATTCTTGACCTAGTTAATTTTGTATTTCAGGGGGTTTTATGAGTTTTAGAAAGCTGTAAACAAACTTATCACACTCCCCTAGACTTATTTAATAAATGAAACTGCTCATGTTTAAGTCATTTTTCCCAAAATTACAAATCTCTAACTCTTTTAGTGTATTTTTACGAAATCATAAGGTATTATCGAAACCACGACCTGCAACTGAAATTAATCAATTATGTAAGTAACAATCATGTTGCACAGGTCATTTGCAGCACTATAGAAAATGAAAATTTCGAAAATCAAACTGGTGTTTTTAAACTTTTTTAAAAGAAGAAAAAAAAATAAATAAATAAATAAACTGGTGTGTATGCATGTGGCATACGGCGAGATCGTCTAATCTTATGTGTCATATGACTCATATGTGCCCGTTTCGGTCTTTTCCATGAGCAAGCGATAACGAGCTGTGCCTATTTTAGTAATTACCAAGAAGTTTGTCTTTTGTCCATTTAATGGAAATTTCTTTTTAAAGATAAGGACGAAAGAGTTGAAGGATCAATTTCCACCGTCAAATTCTTCTCCAACTCCAGTCAAGTGTTTAAGCTTCAGTGTCTCTCAATCAGCAAAGGTAATTTCTGAATTCTGATGCAACTAGAATGATTCTACCACAAACCTTTGCCCTTTTCTTTTTTTTAATAGAAGCTCTGGAATATAGCTGAGTAAAAAAAAACTTCGGTTCCCTAAAATAGCTGAGTTTTCTCTGGCGACCTGTTGTTAATTAAGCGAATATGTGGTTTTTGGTCTTTATAATTGAATCATTACATATCTTTGTCTTGTGTGTGGGTTACATATATGTGGAGTGTTGAGTTTGGAAGAATGGTTGTGACTTGTGACAATAATCACTTTCAGGTTTAGAAGAAAAATGGCAACATCATCAGGAGGTAAAGCCAAGTACGTAATCGGTGCTATTATCGGCTCTTTCGGAATCTCATACATCTTTGACAAAGTTATCTCTGATAATAAGATCTTTGGAGGTATGTTTTGCTCAATATTTCATTTTTTTCCTTTTTGTGTGTTTCAACTTAGGGACAATCTTATCTTAATGGTGGTGAAATCCTCAGGGACTACTCCAGGAACTGTCTCTAACAAAGAATGGTGGGCAGCCACGGATGAGAAGTTCCAAGCATGGCCTAGAACCGCTGGTCCTCCCGTCGTTATGAATCCCATCAGCCGTCAGAATTTCATCGTCAAGTCGCGTCCCGAATGAGAGACAAAAGTTCAATGCTTTCATTTTCAGAATAAGATGAATGACAGATGTTTCTAAACCAATCCGAAGCTTGTTGTACTATTAGATTGTTTAACAATACATTACAACATGGTTTGCGGAACTATTCCACAGTCTATCTTCTGTTAAAACTCAAATAAGCTATTGCAAAACCCTTACGAGGAGATTCAGAAGTCCTAAATATCAACAAAACAAAGCTTTCTTTTGGATCCTTTCACTTGCCATCATCTTTTCCTTGTCCATCTGCTCCATCTTGCTTGCCACCTCTAAGCCCCACTGTAGTAGAAAAAATAAATGAACACAACTTATCATCCAAGGATATATAAGTCGCAATTAATGAGCTAAGTATTGACTTAATGCAAAGACTTGTTACCGCTTCCTCCAAGACTGGTCTCTGGTTGTTGCATCGCATGCTGCATCCCGTTGTTGTTCATACCCATTGGTCTAATCCCCATGTGTCCCTGCATAGCTTGTTGATGTATCTGATGCTGTTGCGGATCTTGAAGCTGGTGTGGGCTACCAAACTGTAATGGACCTCTTGGAGGGAAAATCCCTGCCGGTGATGCTTGTTGACCCATTCCTGAAGCTTGTGGATGTTGCATGAAGTAGCCAGGTGGTTGCATTCCAGGATGCGGTGTTGTCATCTAACACAGCAATCAAACCCCAAAAGTAAGTAAACCCCAAACGTTCTATTTTGGAATTCGATATATATGTATATATATATATACTGATTTGATTGATCCCAAATGAATTTAATCTATCATAAACAAACCTGAGCAGCCATAGCTGTTGTTGGTGCAGCTCCTGGTGTAGGTGGTGGGGGTTGAGCATCAGCAATTGCAGCAAGATACATCAAGTTCTTCTGGAGAAGAGCTTGGTACCTGAAAATATAGTGGAGAAAAATGATGTCTATAGAATCTCACCATTACAAATATTAATTCTCAGATTCCATAACTGTTTAAAAAGATAGGAGATGGATATAAACTAATTTACACAAAAGGGGAGACTTACTGGGCACATTCTGCAAGTTTTCCGAGATTCTGATTTTCCATGATCGCCATTATCAGCTTCTTGTTCTCATCAAGGTACTGCGTTTAAAGCACATGAAATATAGTAAAGAGAATGACAAGTCAATGATGATGCAGCTTATCATCTAACCACAAAAATATAAAGACATCAAGCCACTTAACTATACAAGAAAGGCAAAACCCACCAATCAATCTCCAAACTTGAAACTCGAATTATAAGTGCCTTGATCCAAATTTTAACAAAACCCATCAAGCATCTAATCTCCTAGTCCTAAAACTGTCTCTAATCAATCAATAAACAGAAACATCAACACAAAGAAGGAGTAAACAAACACAATTGAGAGATTACTAACTGAGTAATAACAAGAGATTCAAAGATAAACACAAATTACTGCCAAATGACTATTATGAGAAGTCAAATCACAAGAACCCATTTGAGTCTCTAACAAAAAAAAGAACAAAGCTTGCTAACAAACACACTAAAAAGCCGAGTGTGAAAACGATAAAAAAAATAAAATAAAAAAAAAAAGGAAAGTGAAGAAAGAAGGAACCTTTTGGATCTGTTCGGTAGTGATGTTGTTAGTAGGAGGAATGGAAGGAACCATCGGAAACATTTGCGGAGACTGCTGCATCTTCCTTCCTTCCTTCTTTCTTCTTTACCCCAACGAAATAACCTAAACCCTAATTCCGTGTTTCCCCCGAAGAAAAAAAGAACCCTTTCGAAGTTTCAAACCAAACGGAGAAATTGGCAAATGGGCAAAAGAAGATTTCAACAAAAAAAAATATTTAAAGAAGATAAAATCCTGCAAATTTAATTACTTGGATTCACCTGGATGTCGACGCACCTCTCTCTCTCACTCTCCGATTTTATCACCCCAAAAAAAATGCCTCCAAAATTTATTATTATCAGAAGAAGGAAACTGATATACCAAACACATATTTGGGCCGTAAGATTATAAGGCCCATGAGCCACCGAAGAAGTTAGGCCTTGCTAATTCTAATATATTACAACAGTCTTGAGACTGACACACCCAGTATCTTCATTACAGAGTCCCTCTCTAACGGAAACACACAGTATCATTCTTTTTTCACTTCTCCCTCTAGAACATTCGTAATTTCAATTCTCACTTTTACCTTTGAGTTTTCTCAAATTTTTCGATCCGGATCTGAAAGCAAAAAAAAAAAAAATGGTGAGAGATATCGAAGATGAGTTCAGAGTCGAGAAGAATCATCCCCAACTTGATGAAGCTAGTCTCGAAGATGAGATCATCATAGTCGAGAAGAATCATCCACAGCTCGACGGAGTTAGTCTCGTTCTCCTCGACAGTCCTTATTCGGTAAGCGCCTCCTTTAGAACCCTAAAATTTTCATTCTAGCTTCAAAAAAATTTTCGAATCCAGCCCTAGATATTAGTCAATTTTGCTCTTAGCTTTGGTTTCCTGTAGAATTCGAGCTCGATTCGGTCTTAATTTCTCTTCCATGAGCCTGATTGGTCTATTTTGTTAACTTCTGTGACTTTGTTTTGTGTGACTTTGCCTCAATGTTGTCTTATACATACTCCGTTGTGTCTGTTCACTCTCAGGTAGGTGAAACTGTTGAAGAAATTGACTCTGTCAGCGAGAACCTCAATGAACATTGTAACGTTTACTGTGATGATGACTTCGAATCTGCTCTAAACATCTTCCCTTATGTTCATGTGCCTCCCAAGAAGCGCAACTTTTGGAATTATGAGTCTTGCAGAAGCTCTGAGCTGTCTACTGTGTCTGTGTGTATAATATGCGATCTTGCAGACGATTATGTAGTGCCTTGTTCTGGGAAGAACTGCCCTCTCTCTGTTCACATGAAATGTGCTGAGCTTGATTGGGATGATCCTGCTGCATCCTCATACTGTCCCTATTGTTGGTTGACATATCAAGCGACTAGTTCCATGGCTGTTGGAGCTGCAAAGGCACATGAACACTCTTCAGCTCACATGTTCGATACTGAGCTGAATAGTGGAGATATAAACGTTCAGCTAGAGGATGGTTCTGATAAAACACTACCAATGCAACTACATGAGAACCTCCATCAGATACGCAAAGTTGTCGAGCAACTTAAGGCTCTAAATCTCCAGTTAGAGGAATCAGCTTATCAGTTCATTGATATGGAGAAATCTTGCGGAGAAGCTTCTGTTATTGTTAATGATCAGTTCGTTGATATGGAGAAAGCTTGCGGAGAAGCTTCTGTTGTTGTTAATGATCAGCCAAAAAGGGTTCTTTGGACAGTTGAAGAAGAAAACATGTTGATGGTAATAAACCACCACTCTACCTCCACTTGTCTTACAATCTACTTTTAGCTTTAAATTCTTAGTATATGTTTTACTTTGGATAGGTGGGAGTGAAGATATATTCAGAAAAAATCAGGAAAAACATGCCATGGAGGAAGATTCTGGAGATGGGAAAAGGTGTATTCCACGTGAATCGTAGCTCATCCGATCTTAAGGACAAGTGGAGAAACATGGTACGTATGTGATTAGTAACTCCTTTCGCTATAGAAGTATTAAATGAGGCATTGATAGCAAACGTTAAGACAATGCTAGTAACCTTTTGAAGTGGTAACATAGTAGCGTAAAGAAACTAGGAGACTTTGATGCATGTATATCTTTTGGTAACAATAGTCCTGCCTTTTAGCAGTCTAGTAAAACTTGTATTGAGATATAGACGACAATGTCGTTTCATATCCCCTTATATTGATATTAAGAGAAGAGAATGTGTCTTCTGTTAGTAGCTGGCCCACTCTGTTTGTGTCTCTCTACAGCTTTTGTGGGAGAATGTGTCTTCTTCAAACAAAACAGGGGAGGCAGACTATGAAGAATTTACAAACAGGTTTCAGAATTTTAAATATGAGAGCTTACGAGTGGCAATCTGTTGTTGTTTTTGCCTCAGTTCATCCTTGTGGCATTCTACAAACCCTGTCACCATTTCTTAGAATCTTTTGAATCTCTTCCCTACTCGTAGCAATCAAATTCAGCAGGCAACATAACAACTTCAAACTGAACAAATACTCTCTTTCTTTATAGACTTGTAGTTCTACAGAGCAAAGGCAGTATCAAAATTACAACTGATTGATGTATTGACTAAATTTAACTTTTGTCCAAAAAAAAACAAAAAGACTAAATTTAACATGATTATCACTAAGTACAATGCCTTTCTTAAAATTCTTCCTAATAAAGTCAACAAAGATAACATCTGTTACATTGTAGAGTCTTAATAAATATAACTTGTAAGATAACTTGTGGTACCAAATGTTTTCGCAAATAAAGGTGGAAAATTTATGAACTTAAACCATAAAACCACGCAAATATAGTCTACCTTTTTATACGGAGTCGGTTAATTAATATTAGATCATATTAATACCAAATAATTGACAAAAAAAAAAAACTCAAAATATTTATATTATGACCGAGATTTGGGTCAGGTGGAGATTGACTTGGTCATCATCGTCGTCGCAGAGATCGGAGATCAAAACGGCGAGAGAGAGAAACGCGGGAGTGATGAATAAGATGAGTCCAAGAGGAACCATCCAAAGATGAGAATTCGTGGGATGGTATTTGTAAAGCCAATAGCTTAGAAACAATCCTCCACATATATTCACAATCATCAAATATAAGAACACCATTGAAGACGTTCTCTTCCTCTCCTTCTTCATCTTCGTCTTCATATTCGTATTCCTGTCGCTTTCGTGGCTCATTAGCAAGACTGCTAGAGAATCGAAACAAGTAGTAGTTATGATTCAATTTCAGGCTTTTTATTACTTTCTTTGCTGGGAAATTAGGCGAAGTGAAAGAAAAGAGATTGTAGATTTAATATTATCTTTTGAGTGTGAGTAACTCTATATATATATGCAGTCCGGTTTCTATTCATGCAGGTTGGTTAGAAAATATAATTTCATGATTAGACCCGGTTTAATTTGGTATGTATCGGTTTTCTAGCGAAGTATACTTATATGAAATATTTTCTAATTTTTAGAGGACTAATAAGTTTCGTATAGAGGTATTCTATAGTAGTACTCTAAAATTATCATTTCTGTTACGAGGCGAAAAGAAACGTGGGGAAGGGATTAGGCAAGGCAACAACGGTGCCGTGTGGTGCGAAGCAGAGTTACGTATCTGTACAAATTCACGATAGGAATCTTAAAGACATTATATGCTTGTATCAAAATTATTGACATATATAAAGATAAATAAGAAACACAATCTGACCCGACTCTACTATATACGTATGAATATATCTAACTTCGTTACTCATACGGCAAATAATGAACCCTGAAAGCAAACTATGTGAGGAAACAATTAGGTCCCTTGACCATTTTTGTAACTTTGATTAACATTTTTCAACGAATGAAAGTGGAAGCATAAAGAAGAATTATTGTCTTGATAAGAAAAATATCGAAATTATCATCATATGTATATGAATATAGAAATTTCATACAAATGCTTTTAGTATCAAATTCGATCATATTTGTCTTGACAAATTTAGTTGCAAAAATAATACAATGTTATTTTTGTTAGGCCCTAAAGAGGTTAACAATGTTAATGGGCCATTTAAGCCTTAATGGGCTATACATTAATAATACTATTGTCTTATCTGAATCGATACATGTAGGACCCGGGTGGATGCGCTCAGTCTAGTGGAGCTAGAAACGGATCCAAACCGGAACAGTAATTAGAAAATCAAACAAAATAAAATCTAAAAAAAGAAAGCAAACAAAATCTGGAATGAAGAAGTTCAAGTTGATAACATAATGAAATTGCTATCATATGATGGTGACGTGATATTATTGTACTCCAACTTAAAAGAAAAATATTTAAAACAGGCTCAATTATTGAATCGAGTGGTTCAGTTTGCATTATTGCATTTTTTTTTCTTTTTCTTTTTCTTTTGTTCGTAACAATAATATTTCAAAAAATTATTAGTAGTTATGCAATAACTCATACTGTCTGCCACATTTTTATTTTCTGCGTGTTTTGGCTGTATTCTATAATTTATCAAGACATTATAAAGTATACTATATGAAAGAAAATAAGAGACATAAACAAAACAAAAAAAAAAAAAAAAAAAAAGGAAAGAAGAAAAATAAAAACATTATCACATTCTGACTGTGTCATCTGAGTTTATCAGGAAGGATATGTGATGTGGTGGGGTTCACACAAGATTACCTTTACTCACATGGAAAGTTCAACTATTTCAATTATCTTTATTTGTCTCTTTATAATCAAAGTCTAGAACCGTTACATATTTATATATTGACAAACCAAACAATTAGGGGAGATAATCATATAGATAGTTTCCAACTTCAAACATTAAACTTTGAGCATGAGTAGAGAAGAACGGAATGAAACACCGAAATATATATACACACATACTGTAATTAGGATCGAGGACATCAAAAATCACATTGCTAAAATTAAAAGAAAACACAAGATTGGGGTTTCTATATATATTTTTACCAGTTACCACACACAACACAGAGACACACAAAATATGTGGAATTTAAATGAATGGATAGGAGAATGAACGTACATTTATAATAAGTACGATTCAACATACACACGGGATGGACGCGGAGCATGAAAATAATATAAAAGGGGGTACACGTGGCGAGAAGAAGCGCGTGAATCACAGACGCTCCTATTAAATCTCTGGCTCGTCCACTTCCTCTCGTTCGCCTTACATTCAGCCACTAGAAGAAGAGATTGAGAGAGAGAGAGAGAGATCACATTTTTTTTTTCTGAAATTTTGATTCTTTCATCGGATTCTTTTTTTTTTTGTGTGGTTTTTGTTCGGCGGTGATTACATAATGAGCGGGAGCAGAAGGAAGGCGAAGGCGCCGGCTACTAGGACGCGAGTTGGCAACTATGAGATGGGTCGAACTCTTGGAGAAGGAAGCTTCGCTAAGGTCAAATACGCCAAGAACACCGTCACGGGCGATTTAGCTGCTATCAAAATCCTCGACCGAGATAAGGTCTTCCGTCACAAAATGGTCGAACAGGTTCGTTCGTGTTATAGTGTGTTGCTTGAATACGTAACGAAATTCACGTACGGTTTTTAAAAAAAAAATAAATATAATTAAAGAACAGTTTAGTTTCGTGATTAGGGACCTAAATGTCCTAGGTAGGTGTATTAGTACAGTATTAGGTTGATTAATGATTGACTAGAGTTTTAAAAAAAATAATAATACTTTAAGAATTTCAAATTTATATGACTGTTGTGTATATATATATATACACGGATTTGAAGATTTTTGGAAATCTATGTCATACATCACATCTAGCTAGGACATGGATTTTTTTTTTTTGTTTTTTTTGTTTAAGTAGACTAGATTTTGTTTTGGAATTGGCTCGAATTTGAAGAAGATTTAGATTTTGTTATGAGCAAGATCTTGAAGAATTTAACTAGAGCGTGATGGAAGTTTCCTTTTGTTGTTGTTGTTGTTGTTGTTGTGCAGCTTAAAAGAGAAATATCGACGATGAAACTTATTAAACATCCAAATGTTGTTGAAATCATTGAGGTATTGAAGAAGCTTTTCACTTCTTTTTTTAGTTATTCCTTAAATGCTAATATTAGTTTTGAATCTTAAGACGACACACACCTCTATGTTCTGTCTGTGTGGATATAGGTTATGGCTAGCAAAACGAAGATCTATATCGTTCTTGAGCTTGTCAATGGAGGTGAACTATTTGATAAAATCGTAAGACACCAAACAAACACTGTTCTTTGAATATTTTTGTAACAAAATTGACAGTTCTAGTAAGATGTCCCTGTATATATAAGATCAGTTCTAATGACTACTTTATTTTAGTTATCTTCACAAATATATAGGGTCAAGATGTTGTCTGTTTATTCATCTCTTCTCTACTAATGTTATTCTTGGATTTGTATCATATATAGGCGCAACAAGGAAGACTTAAGGAGGATGAAGCTCGGAGATACTTTCAGCAGCTTGTCAATGCTGTGGATTACTGCCACAGTCGAGGGGTCTACCACAGAGATCTCAAGGTCTTTATTTTTTTGTTTCTTCTGTACCTTCTTCTTCTTTCCTGCGTTATGATATTCATCCTATTCAAGATTCATATGCTATGTGATATGTTGCTTGCTGCAGCCTGAGAATCTGATCCTTGATGCAAATGGGGTTCTAAAAGTCTCTGATTTTGGGTTAAGCGCGTTCTCACGGCAAGTTCGGGTACTGTACTTTGATTTTTTCAAGTGGACATCATTGAAACTTGGCAATTAATTTCTACGGAAATAACCTCCTAGATATCAGTTTGAATCAAGTGTTCTAATCATTATTCTTTTTGAATGCAGGAAGATGGTTTGCTTCATACAGCTTGTGGAACACCTAACTACGTTGCTCCTGAGGTATATTACTTACTTTCAGAACTAGAAAAAGCAAAGCATATAAACTGTTCTGTAGATGCTCAAATATAGAATCATATACATATAGGCTTTATTTCTATCAAGTTATAAGTGTATGATCAGATATAAGACTCTAATTTCTAGGGCATTTTTGTTGGATTTGTGGGCAGGTTTTGTCGGACAAAGGCTATGATGGAGCAGCAGCAGATATCTGGTCTTGTGGTGTAATTCTATATGTGCTCATGGCTGGTTACTTGCCTTTTGATGAGCCTAATCTCATGACATTATACAAACGTGTAAATTTTCTCTTCCTCTGCTTCTTCTTACTTACTTTTCCTCACTACTTTTTTAATCTCATCTTCCGTGTACTTCAGATATGCAAGGCTGAGTTTAGCTGCCCACCATGGTTCTCTCCAGGTGCCAAGAGAGTCATTAAGCGTATTCTCGAACCCAGCCCTGTAACCGTAAGCGCCTCTTACATGAATGCATAGATAGTTGTGAATTTGTGACTTGAGATGCTGTCAACTTTAAGATCAAATGGTCTTAATTGTGCAAGAGCTTAACAATACTTTGTTTTTTCTTTGTTTATATATTGCAGAGAATAAGTATTGCAGAGTTACTAGAAGATGAATGGTTCAAACAAGGATACAAACCGCCATCATTTGATCAAGATGATGAGGACATAACCATAGATGATGTTGACGCTGCTTTCAGTAACTCCAAGGTTAAAAAGAAAAAACAACTGCCATTTTCCCAATATTCTCTGTAGTTCATTTAAAGTAAAGTAACTTAGATTACTCTGTTGTTCTGCTACTATAGGATTGTCTTGTGACAGAGAAGAAGGAGAAACCGGTATCCATGAACGCTTTTGAACTTATCTCTAGCTCAAGAGAGTTTAGTCTTGAAAACTTGTTTGATAAGCAAGCCGTACGAACTCTTTTTCTACTTACTATATGTTTCGATTGTCTAATATTATAAGCAATATATGGGGTAGTCTAACTAAAGCTGTTCTTTTTTTTGTTGTTGTTGCAGCAACTTGTGAAGAAAGAGACACGGTTTACGTCCCAACGATCTGCGAGTGAGATAATGTCGAAAATGGAAGAAACAGCAAAGCCATTAGGCTTCAATGTCCGTAAAGACAACTACAAGGTTTTGTTCGTCTTCTTGATTTTGTCTGTGTCAATTTATGTCGTTTGTGGCTCCAACGTTATAAAACATTGTTTGATAAAATCGCAGATAAAAATGAAAGGAGACAAAAGTGGTCGTAAAGGTCAGCTCTCCGTAGCTACAGAGGTAAGAAAAAAGATAGGTTTTGGTGATAACAACACTCCGGTTTAGTTCGGTTTTTGGGTTTTGGTGAATAATGTTATATATCTAATTGTTTTGGTTTGGCGATCGGTTTACTAGGTGTTTGAAGTTGCACCATCGTTGCATGTGGTAGAGCTTAGGAAAACCGGCGGCGATACCCTCGAGTTTCACAAGGTAATAATAATGTTTCAGTTCAATCTTTATCCGGTTCAGATCCGGTTAACATCTCGAATAATTGGTTTATGTTTGAAATTATGTTTTGCAGTTCTACAAAAACTTCTCATCTGGATTAAAGGATGTAGTCTGGAATACTGATGCAGCCTCTGAAGAACATAAGCAATAAGATATAATAACAAGTTATCAATTCAGATTTTTTAAAAAATTAAAGTTGAACTTGTATAATGAATAGTAAAATCTGGAGTTGGCAAATTTGGAATATATTGCTAACAAAAAGCCAGACTTAATAGAAGTGGGCTTATATGGAGGTATATTATATATACTATATCCATAGGTTAGCCTTAGCCATATGCGATCTTCCTCAAAACTCGGTTTTGGCTTACTTTTATGTTTGACTCATCAAACGTCCAAGTCAAACAGTTAAATTAGTCAAACGTCCAATAAATGAAAGGGATCGTTTGCGCTAATCGAGTATAGTTGAAACAATATTGTCACTTTATGGTTACGGTTTTGTCAAGTGGCAACGATTCACACTTCACAATGACACAATACCGATATGGAATACAATGATAACATAATTAAGACAGGCAAGAAAATAAATTAACTGGAAAATAACGTACAAAGTGTGAATCTAGATTGTTTTTTGAATAATGGATTGGTTAAGAAACTGCAATTCCAAAAGATAATTTTTATGTTTTATAGATATATATTACACACACAACAAAAAATGTTGTATATAGCCAATGATAAGACTATAAATTGTCCATGTCAATGATAAAACTTGGAAATAAATTGTGGCGGATAATAGACCTTAAAATTTGTCGCTACTTTGTTGCTAAATCCATAAATTTTTCAAAACAGATGACTATGATTTGGCAACAGAAACATGTGTAACAGATAAATTGGTTGCGTATTAGCAATTTAGCACAATATATAAATCTATAATAGTCGATATAAAAAGAAAATCAGTAAACATTTTGTCGATCGTCGTGTTGTAATAGATTAGTACTGTGATTCAATATTATCCATTTAAATGGTTTTCAAACAAACACTGTATCATCTACTTTAATCGTTAAAAATAAATATATTTACTTAAACTTTTAATTTAAGGAGTAATTCATTTTTTATAGGAGTTAAGCCTACACATCTGGTATCATTCAGCGTACTTAGTACTACAGTACTATGCATATGATATTACACGGCCAAAATAAACCTTTTTATCGATATAGTTTTAAGTAGACTAATCGTTTATTTATGTTGCAACCATTAAAATTATTAGTCCTTTTTATATTATTGTATAGTTGTGAAAATATGTGTACATACATTCATACATTGATGACGGGCTGGTTTCTAGTTAGTTGGTATTAAGCCGACCAACATTAATTGTTGGTTTATGTCCACACATGGGCACCCGTCCACCATTCAATATCATCATTACCCCATTTTTTTTTTTTTACAAATTAATACTTAGATTTCATCTGTTTATTAATTAGTTCTCCACTGTTTACATATGGTCATTTTACTGTACATGCATACACCTAAACCTAAAAATATGTATTATTAGCATATGATAATGACCTGGATCGTTCTTATATTGAAGTTGGAGAGTTGGTACGTACTGTCGAAACATGTGTTTCGTGTATCACGATTAATCGAAACGATGTCGTTGGATGTTGTATTTTTCTCTGTAATTTCCTAATATGTATCGAGTTACTGTCTTATTTTTCTTTGTGATAATCGCTAGCTTGGAACATTCTTTAGAGAAAAGTATGCTTTTTTGTACTCGTTTTAATTATTCTTTAAATATGTCAAGATAGTAAGATAACAAAATAGATTTGGTATTCTTACGCTAATAATAAGTTGCTGGTTGAAATGTTTTTTCACACTACAGCGCACGAAATATACGGAATGTTTTTTTTGTTGGTTTGTTTTCGTATAAATTAAAAAGTTCTATCAAAATGGAAAGAAGATGCAATATAAGCAAAGATCCAAAGATATTAATTATAAATGATTGGCTACGTTATGATACTAGAAATATTAACAGAAAACTATTTGCATTTTATCAATAACTCTATCATATTGAAAAACAAAACAGAGACGAGTCCACTTTGGACCTAAAATCCGATCATTTTTACCTACAGATTAAGCTACAAGGCTACAACTACCCCCATCTGAGATTCTGAGGTCCATTTTTGGACATCTTGACACAATCAATCTTATTATGTATATATAACAGAATACTCGAAAATAAATATACAAACCCAGCATTAATGACTTCTTTATAATTTTATTTTGTAAAGAAATCTGGTAAATAATTTGTTACATCAACGTCTTAATGAAGACAGCAAGATTATACATAAATTGATAATGACAACAATATTGGAACAGCTAATATGGATGGTATGTATATAATGAAAAAAATAAAATAAATCAAAATGTGCTAATATTGATAGGTAATAATAGTATATAACTCAATATGAAATTACCATGGCCCATAATAAGGAGTTTGTATCCATGAGCCATGGGGATACATTTTTATAAAAAAAAATAACAAACTTGGATTTTTGGGGACACGCTTTCGTTTACCACTGTAATTGCAAATTGGACAGCAAACGCTTCTCATTGAATGAAAGGAACGTTTCTCGAACACGTTTCTTCCTTTTAATTTACAATATACTACAAAAAATATTGTATCAGATTTAACTAATTCGATTGATCATCCCCGAAATTTCTCTCACTCGATTTTGTATACACACATACGCTTGCTAATTGCTATGCTAATGAAGGTTAAACAATAATAAAAAGTTATGGGTTAATGATAAATTATAGTAGTAGACTTGTCTCTGTATAACAAATTAGGTTATAAACAATAATAGAAAGTTATAAGATGCCTAAATTTGATGTAAGAAACCCCAACTTATGATCTACCATATGACTTATGAGATTCAGCTGGAATTTGCTAGACTTTTTTTGTTAAAATGTTACTCCATTTATAATTTGCATTGTTCGTGTGAACAAAACATGACAAAATAATCTGACTAGTTAATTTAATATCAAGGTCCCATGTAAGTAGTTGAGCTAATAGTAGTATCTCGGAACCACCCACCATTAAATTCGAATATTATTCCATCTTTTTATTTTTTATTTTTAATCTTATTTCTCTTTCTTGCACTTAATAGCAACTCTATATATCTCTCCATTCCTACTTGCCCTAATTTCACCAAAATCCTCCTAATTCACCTGTTTTAGAATTTCCATTCTCGTTTTCTCTCTCTCTTTCTCTTTCTCCAAATTTGTGTATCGTTTAATCATTAACATTGTCCTTCAATCTTTGGTTCCAGTTTAAAAATATTTCGACCCAAAGGTATACTGATCATGGAGAGAACAAATAGTATAGAAATGGATCGAGAGAGATTAACGGCGGAGATGGCGTTTCGAGATTCATCATCGGCCGTTATAAGAATCCGTAGACGTTTGCCGGATTTGTTAACGTCCGTTAAGCTCAAATACGTGAAGCTTGGACTTCACAACTCTTGCAACCTCACCACCATTCTCTTCTTTCTTATCATTCTTCCCTTAGCCGGAACCGTGCTGGTTCAGCTAACCGGTTTAACGTTGGATACGCTCTCCGAGCTTTGGTCTAACCAGGCGGTTCAACTCGACGGGGCGACGAGACTCGCCTGCTTGGTTTTCCTCTGTTTCGTTTTGACCCTCTACGTGGCTAACCGGTCTAAACCGATTTATCTAGTTGACTTCTCCTGCTACAAACCGGAAGAGGAGCGGAAAATATCTGTGGATTCGTTCTTGACGATGACGGAGGAAAATGGATCGTTCACAGAAGACACGGTTGAGTTCCAGCAAAGAATCTCGAGCCGGGCCGGTTTAGGAGACGAGACTTATCTGCCACGTGGCATTACCTCAAAACCGCCGAAGCTGAATATGTCTGAGGCACGTGCCGAAGCTGAAGCCGTTATGTTCGGAGTCTTAGATTCCCTCTTCGAGAAAACCGGAATTAAACCGGCTGAAGTCGGAATCTTGATTGTAAACTGCAGCTTATTCAATCCGACACCGTCTCTATCGGCCATGATCGTGAACCATTACAAGATGAGAGAAGACATCAAAAGCTACAACCTTGGAGGGATGGGTTGCTCAGCCGGATTAATCTCAATCGATCTTGCCAACAATCTACTCAAAGCAAACCCTAATTCCTACGCTGTCGTGGTGAGCACGGAAAACATAACCCTAAATTGGTACTTTGGAAATGACCGGTCAATGCTTCTCTGCAATTGCATCTTCCGGATGGGCGGAGCCGCGATTCTACTCTCTAACCGCCGACAAGACCGGAAGAAGTCAAAGTACTCGCTGGTCAACGTCGTTCGAACACATAAAGGATCAGACGACAAGAACTACAATTGCGTGTACCAGAAGGAAGACGAGAGAGGAACAATCGGTGTCTCTTTAGCTCGAGAGCTCATGTCTGTCGCCGGAGACGCTCTAAAGACAAACATCACAACTTTAGGACCGATGGTTCTTCCGTTGTCGGAACAGTTGATGTTCTTGATTTCTTTGGTCAAAAGGAAGATGTTCAAACTGAAAGTGAAGCCGTATATTCCTGATTTCAAGCTAGCTTTCGAGCATTTCTGTATTCACGCAGGCGGTAGAGCGGTTCTTGATGAAGTGCAGAAGAATCTTGATCTCAAAGATTGGCACATGGAACCTTCTAGAATGACTTTGCACCGGTTTGGTAACACTTCGAGTAGCTCACTTTGGTATGAGATGGCTTATACCGAAGCTAAGGGCAGGGTTAAAGCCGGTGATCGACTTTGGCAGATTGCGTTTGGGTCGGGTTTTAAGTGTAATAGTGCGGTTTGGAAAGCGTTAAGAGCGGTCTCGACGGAGGAGATGACTGGTAACGCGTGGGCTGGTTCGATTGATGATTATCCGGTTAAAGTTGTACAATAAACGGTTGAACCGGATAATATTATATATGTAATTGTGTTCTTCTTGATTGTTTTTTTGATTTTTTTTTCTTTAAATGTAAGTTGTCGACTGAAAATATATAATTTAATTAATTTATGGATGTGTGTTTGGTATACGTTAGTTGGTTTTTTGATACTTTTGGTAAACCAGAAATTTGAAAACTTATCTCTAGTCAAAAGAAATCTAATCCACACTATCTATGTGTTCACACACACCCATAATCATTCATGACAACAATTTGGAAAAATTATTGACCACTAGTTTAATTATTTCAAATTTTATTTTTCATTTTCTTAAGGTTTAATCATTCTATTTCTATATAATGTTATTTCGACCACATGTATATAAATATTTTTCCAGCTTTGTAAAAGTAACGAAGAGAGTCAATAAGAGAATCCAAGAATTATATTATATAACAAACAGTTCCATTACAAAAGTTATCTTAGTTCTTCAAAGTCTTGATCCATGATAAATAAGTTAATAACAATGTACGGTCGTCTTGAACCGTTAGTTCGGTCAACAACTCGTCTAGGTCGAGGTGGTTGTACCATCATCTGCATTACTGGTTTGCTGCCAACATATAACAACAACTAGAAAAGCAAAAAAGCAAAAAAACATAAATTTTATAAAAAGCCATGTCAGTTTAATCAGTGTCTTTACTAGTCTTCAATGCACTAGACCTTTCAACAGATTAAATGAAACACGTTTTCCACTTTTTCCAGGAGGCTGATTACTTCACCTTGCCACGGTTGAAAGTACTTTTGTTGTACAGTGCTTCGTATATCAATTTAAGGCCCAATGGGCCGTGTAAGAGAAGATCATTACCTCTTCGCGTGGTGAGATCATCTATGACGCACCACCCTTTCAAGTCTTACCATACACTTTAATCCCCGTAAGTTTAGGTCCATCAACGTTGAAAGCCTATATAAATTATGGGCCATAAATCCAGAACTTGCAATCCCCGCCGTTCTGATGCCGCAGAATCTAACTACATGCCGTTTGTAGAGTTTCACCTTGAGAAACATTTGTGTTTTATTTGCTCCAACATACATTTACTAGTAAACTTGTTAATTAGGCTTTCTGTTTTACAGGTTAATTTGACATTTTATATATATAATTTCACATTTCAGAAAGAAAAAAAACTATATATATTTTAGGGAATCTAAGCATGTTTGTGATATCAGACGTGAAAGTGATAAAAAATTGTGTGTAAACGTCAAAAGACAAGACTAGTGACTAGTGAGTGATGTTGGGGAATCATGTCACATGGGATGTCCTCTTCTCGTGTTTCAAGTAGCAAAGTTGCAGCTTTTTTTGCCTTTTTAGCTCATTCTCAAAAGGTTTAAAGTCTCACTTTTGTATCAAAATCACCAAAAACGTAAATTCTGGAGCCAAAGTGGAAGATTCAAATCTTTTTTATCCAATTTTTAAGCCCGCAAAAGGCCAAAAAATAAGATCTACAAGCCATTCATTTATAAGAAACAGAAATATTTGTAGTTGTCACTGTTTTGTTTCTCTTTAAACGTTTTGGTGATTGCAATATGCTTTTAGAATGCAAATAAACATTTTTAAAAAAATCCACTAATAATAAATTTAAAATCATTTAACATTTCAGAAATCTTCAAAGTTACAGATCAATCGGCTAAATAAACTTTTCTTCCAAGGACACCTCAACCTCAACCTCAAGTCTTCAACGACACAATTATAAATGTTTTGTTTCTTCTTTCTGAATATAAAATAATTAAAGAAAGTGACGAAAGATCGTGACCGTTGACTTGGCATCACGAACAATCATCTAAGCCAATTCCTAAAGTCACTAGTAGACGCTGGAGGGATCTCACTAGTTGACTCGGTGCAACATGAAGAGTAATTCGATTGTTGGTCTAACAGTCCACCAAAATGTGAACCAGCCACACTCTTAAAGCTTGGGCTCCTCAAGCTAATATTGTCCTCATACTCCGGTGGTGGTGGGATCGGATACGAGAGCCGTTTCTTGACCGAACCCGCACGGTCCCTCTCGGGAGTCGAGGGTCGTTGCTTCGGTGCGCTCTGAGACCGGATCCTGGCCTTAGCTGACTCCGTACTTGCCATGTAATTAGGCAACAATGATGCATTATTAACCACTGTGGTACTAATGCTACATCCACTCCTAGCTGTGAAACTATAATTAGACCTCAAGCTTGGTGTGTTTGATGTATAACTATAAGCTGCTCGGTCCCGGTCTTCCCTCGGGTCTCTCTGGCACCGCGGACTAGCTGACCGAATATGTATTGGTCTAGACTTAGCCGGGGATGGAGTGGCTGGAAAATTATTGCGGGATTGGTAATGGTGGCTAGTTCTTGATGGGGAACTAGGTCTTTGGCTACGACTCGGGCTTCCCGTTCTTGCTCTTGAGTAAGGCTGAGAAGTGTCGATCTCAACGGTTTTAACTGAAATCCTTTGGTCAACCGAAGCTCTACTACTAGGTCGTTTATCCCACGGTCTAGTAGCCATCCACCGGTCCAGCCATTTTGGTCTTTCCTCCTCGAGTTCTGCCTCGTGGTCTCCTCCCGCGGATTGGTTACCAACCGCTCTCCACATCTTCCATTGTAACGAAACGGTCTTATCAACAAGCTCAATTTATATATACTATAAGCTCTTTACTTATGCCGGTTTAGTAATATTACCTGTTGAGAGAAAGCCTGAGACAAATTAGTCTTCTCCTGTCTCAATGCTGTGTCCCGTCTCCGTTGTAGCATCGCTTTCACTTCGTCTATCGTGTGTGGTCTGTCATCCCAATCTTCCGCAACGCTGCTTCCTTCTCTTGACTGCATCAAAGACATAATCAAATCAAAATCCAAAAGACATTAGTCACCAGATGCAAAACGTAAACAAACAATCTAAGACACACATTTTTTACAGAACGAACGTGAATGCCTAAATCAGACAGGAATGGTTAAAACTGCTTAACCATATTGGTAACTACATATAAAGCAAAACATGTCTATAAGACTATAACTATAAAACCTCAATTAATTATGCTATAGTCTAGGCAAGGCTTAGGAGGCTGTAGTAATTACTAACCATGGATTGTCGATCTGAAATATCTTGAATATAACGAGATTCAAAACCAGTGTGGGAGTCGCTGAAGGCGGATTTGCGACTACCGTCATGAGACAAGCGTTTGCGTTGGTCAAGCACACGAGACTGGACTCGAACCAGAGCTTGCATACACCTTAAAGTCATTTTGGCTTGCTTTCTCACATTATGACCCCTTACCAATGCTTGTAGCTTCACTAACCCTTTTAATGCTCGTAATGCTCTTCTTGCCTAATCCATACACCACCATATTAGAAAGAACAAAACAGCTTGGAGAAAAAAAAACTAATAAAAAACAAATAAAAAATCTCAATCTTTCACTGTTAGATCTTGTTATAGGATATACAATGTCTATCTTATTAAATCTTATATAACACATCACTGTCACTATAAAGTGGTCTATAACTCAATATTGTTAATATAATTTGCTCACCAAATATCCTCTGAAAGAAGTTTGGATAACAACAGCAGCGTAATTTTCTCTTGCGTAATAAGCTCGCCTCGGTGCGACCACCTTAGATGCTGACGTGGCGACGGAGGAGACGGCAGACGGGGGTTTCTCGGCGTTCGATGGCGTCGTCGTGGTTGCGTTACTCGGTGCTGTCTCCGGGGAGGTTTGCGAGTTTACGTTAACTGATTCTTGCGGTGGTGGCGGCGGAGAGATACCGGAAGGCTTCAACGGAGATTCCTGAGTCGCCGGTTTTCTAAATAACCACCGTCTCTTCTCTCTCTTCTGTTGAAAAAACAGAGCAAAACAGATAGTTTTGTTATAAAAATAATAATAAAAAGTGTCTCTCAAACTTTATTACGGAAGCACAAGATCTAGAAAGAAAGAAACGAACCTTTTCCTCATCATCTTCGACTTCGTTATTATGTTCTTTCTTGGTCGGAGATCGGAAAGCTCGCTTCACGGCTGTAAGCCAAGAAGAAGAAGAGCCGCTCTTTTTCCCCATGGCTTTTTTTTTTTTACTTTTGGGTGAGGGAAGATGAAAGGATCACTCAGTCACTGCTCTATTATTAACAACAACACACCATTGTCTTTGTGTGTGTTCCGTGAAGTTGAGATTTGCTTTTAGATTTTTGCAAGAAATAAGGAGAGAGAGAGAGAGAGAGAGAGAGAGAGAGAGCAAGTACAGATAATCTTTGGTTGCTTGCTTGTGTAAGAACTTGCTCTGACCACCTCTTTTACTGCAACCACGACACCGATGACTGTGTTATTTTCTTCTTTTTAATAATTCTATCTAGTACTATTATATTATTTTGTTTGCATCGATATTAACATGCATATATTCGTTATGGGTCCGTCCATGTTGATTGATATATATACCGTGCGTGGTAATATGCGTAGCTACGGAGAGAGACAAGAGAGAGATTGCACGTTGTTTTTAAAAATTAGCTCGTTAATCTATAAATTTCTTTTAATGACTTTCATAATGAATTATTTTTGTTATTCGACTAAATGCCAATTAATGGCTTAGAGAGCATGCGTATTTTTTTAAAATTCATACAGAAAAGGGTAAAAAGGCCTAACTTTAAGAAAGCCCAATAATCTCAAACTGTCTGTCTGTAATAATTATAAATGGGCTTTAGGAATATTTTAATGGCCCATTTACTTGGTTGGATAGCTTTATAAGAGTCTCGTCCCGTCTCTTTGTCAAAACCCTAGCCAAAGTTTGTTTCTTCTCTCGAGCCGCGTTGCGAAAGCATTTTCGATCGTTGTCTAAGGTGACTCTCCATTTCCTTCTATCATAGATCTTTCTTAGCGTTTTACTCTCTCTCTGTTATGTCATAATCGTTTGTGTTGTTGTTTTGGTTTTTGAATAGATCTAAAATTTCGATTTTTGGATTCCGATTTGTGAATAATAGCCCACTATTAATACTTTGTTGTTCGTTTCAGTTAAAAAAAAATGTCGACAGTAGGAGAGCTTGCTTGCAGCTACGCTGTTATGATCCTCGAGGACGAGGGTATTGCTATCACGGTATCCTTCTTTCCCTCTTTTGTTCTATATCTGAACTGGTCTCACGGTATTGGTAATGAAGTTTAATGATTAGGACCTCTTTCTGGTGACTTAATAGTCTAAAATCTTATTTTTTTCTTCTCTCTAGATCCGCTATCTGTTGTTGATAGTCTAATTTTCTTAAGTATTTGAAGTTTGATGATTGATTGGTAGAGTTTTATTATCAAGAGTTGAATAAGTAGTGTTTTTGTTTCTGTCTGAATTAGTCTGTTGAATTGGATGAAGTTCTTTGCCCTGGAGTGTTTACATCCTTGATTTTTGTGTTGATAGCCTGACAAAATCGCAACTTTGGTCAAATCTGCTGGTGTTAATGTTGAGTCGTACTGGCCAATGTTGTTCGCCAAGATGGCTGAGAAACGTAACGTGACTGATCTCATCATGAACGTTGGTGCTGGTGGTGGAGGCGGTGCACCAGTTGCAGCTGCTGCTCCAGCTGCTGGTGGTGGTGCTGCAGCTGCCGCTCCTGCCGCTGAGGAGAAGAAGAAGGTAAATGGAATAATTAGATATAGTCACTTATTCTGACTTAACTGAGAGAGTGTTTTGTTGTGGTCATTAATTTATATCTAATATTGGTAAATTTATTCTTGTAGGAGGAACCAGCAGAAGAGAGTGACGAAGATTTGGGTTTCGGCTTGTTCGATTAAGCACATTTACTTGTTTTCTCCTACTTCGTAGTTTGTTGCCTTTATCGATTTAAGACTATATTTTGTCGTTTAAGGTCTATTGATCTTCGTAGTTACTCTTTTGGTTTTGTTTAAAAGGTCTATTGATCTTCGTTTTTCGAATCATATGTTGGATAACTCAAGTTACCATTACTCAGGATTTTGTTTACTTTTCTACTTTGAAACCGTTCGAGATATATAGGTAGTCTAGACTCTAGACTAATAAGCGTCAAACAATGAAAGAATATATCACATAATATAGAAAGCGACCGGGTCTAATAAAATGTAATACAAAGTCACTTAAGTTTGGTTATAGAACAATCACTATGTGATAGGGTTTTTAGGTGCTATGTTTGCCGAGTGGTTTAGAACCCTCTCTTTGACAAGGCTTGCGGGTTGAGAAACATTTTTGAACATTTATGTTGTTGTTTGGCTGTTACGTATCTGCGTTTCTTTGCTTTCTTCTGCAGTTGTACATTTGTACGTCTATTGGCATAAGTTCCAAATGGTGAAAACGATATGGGATAATTAATTTAATTACATTGAAAGGTAAAGTTAGACAATAGGAGGAGAACCAAAGTAAAAGTTTAGAATTATACAACTATTATTTTCGTAATTCCATTTGTTTTCTTAGCACTCATAAATTCATAATAATCCTAATCAATATTTTATTCATAATTTTTTGTGTAAATAATTCAGGCAATATGTAAGTAAAGTACAACGTTAAAATTAAAAAGCATGTGCTAATTCTGGTAAGATCTTTGTTAACAAAAATCAAATTTAAGAAGAAAAGTGATATTGTGTTGAGTAGTTTAGTTAGGAATTAAGATTGTGATGAAGTAGTAGATCCGATCTTCAAATATAAAAGATATACAAACTGAAACATTGGTATTAACGAAAAAAAAGGAGTTGGGTTGGGGTGGGTCCAAAACCAAATGCGAGTGTAGTATAGAAGAGAAGGAGAAGACATCAGCCCTTCTCCTCTCTGCCTCTTGTTTTTGTTTAACTATTTCAAGTTACCAAACTCTCTCATCTCTCTTGTTCTCTCCGCCCTCTCCACTTGAATCCCCTAAATTATAAAAAATTTCTGATCGATCTCATTGGTCTCTCTCCATTCTTCGATAATGGCGACGGCTTTCGCTCCAACCAAGCTCACTGCCACCCTCCCTCTCCATGGATCTCAAGAGAATCGTCTCGTGCTCCCGATCCGATTGGCTCCTCATTCTTCTTTCCTCGGATCCACCCGTTCCCTCACCGCTCATTCTTCTCGCAGGCTCAACCACGCTCACGCCACACGTCGTTCTCCTCCCGTCGTCGGTGTCCAGGAAGTTGTCAAGGAGAAGAAATCCATCAATAGCCTGGTATTATTAATGCGTCTCTTTAGAATTCTAAAGACTTATACTTTGTTGTTACTAGGTGTAGTAATTTGTATTCTACTGATCCTAGCTAGTATTTCTCGAACTCTGTGGCAGAATTGTTCATTCTAGGACTTAAAGTTGGAAGCTTTTTATATTTCTACGTGCCTTGAAATTTGTTGAATTGATTAAGGAATTGATGTAAATTTATGATTTTTGTTTAAATTTCTATAGTTGATTACCAAAGAGGAAGGATTGGTCTTGTATGAAGACATGATACTCGGTAGATCATTCGAAGACATGTGTGCTCAAATGTATTACAGAGGAAAGATGTTTGGTTTTGTTCACTTGTACAATGGCCAAGAAGCTGTATCCACTGGCTTCATCAAGCTCTTGACCAAGTCTGATTCCGTCGTCAGCACTTACCGTGACCATGTTCACGCTCTCAGCAAAGGTGTCTCTGCTCGTGCTGTGATGAGTGAGCTCTTTGGGAAGGTCACCGGTTGCTGCAGAGGTCAAGGTGGATCCATGCACATGTTCTCTAAAGAACACAACATGCTTGGTGGATTTGCTTTTATTGGTGAAGGGATTCCCGTGGCCACTGGTGCTGCGTTTAGCTCCAAGTACAGAAGGGATGTCTTGAAACAGGACTGTGAAGACGTCACTGTTGCGTTTTTCGGTGACGGGACTTGTAATAACGGACAGTTCTACGAGTGTCTGAACATGGCTGCTCTCTGGAAATTGCCTATTATCTTTGTTGTGGAGAATAACTTGTGGGCGATTGGGATGTCTCACTTGAGAGCCACTTCTGACCCCGAGATATGGAAGAAAGGTCCTGCTTTTGGGATGCCTGGTGTTCATGTTGACGGTATGGATGTTTTGAAGGTGAGGGAAGTTGCTAAAGAGGCAGTCGCTAGAGCTAGAAGAGGAGAAGGTCCAACCTTGGTAGAATGTGAGACTTACAGATTCAGAGGACACTCTTTGGCTGATCCCGATGAGCTCCGTGATGCTGGTAAAAATCTCTCTTCTTTACTGCTTCTTGATTCTTTGTTTATCTTAGAATTGAACCAACATTAAAGTTTAAAGCATTTTTGGATGGGTTACATTTGAATTTGGTTACAATCTTATTTTTTTGGCAGCCGAGAAAGCCAAATACGCGGCTAGAGACCCGATAGCAGCACTGAAGAAGTATTTGATAGAGAACAACCTTGCGAAGGAAGCGGAGCTAAAGTCGATAGAGAAGAAGATAGACGAGTTAGTGGAAGAAGCAGTTGAGTTTGCAGATGCGAGTCCACAGCCCGGTCGCAGTCAGTTGCTAGAGAATGTGTTTGCTGATCCAAAAGGGTTTGGAATCGGACCTGATGGACGGTACAGATGCGAGGACCCCAAGTTTACTGAAGGCACAGCTCAAGTCTGAGAAGACATGTTTAACCACAAGCTGTCTACTACTCCTGTCTTTGGCTTCTGTTTAATGTTTCTATATATCTCATTAAGTTAAATTTCACAGAGAATCAGTTTGAATCATTTGAACTTTTTTTGGTATGTTTTGTTGGGTGTTACTAAATTATCACAAGGGTTCTTAATATTGTTTTTTCATTGGTTCAGCAAGAGTTTGCATAAACGCAGATCAACAGGAACACAGAACAAAACACAAACACTCTCAAAAGAAGATGGGCTCTTCAACATGAGACGACATAACAGCCAAAATATACACAATCTCGTATAAGAAGCAAGGCAACCCATTCCAATCCTTCCACTGCACTTTTAATCACGGAACTCTTTTCCTCTATGCTTCTTCTCTGCACAACTTGCAAACATTCCTCAAATACATGTACGAGACCATCAGCTACCGAAGAGATGTCAATCATCTTCATTATTTTGTTGATACTTGATTCTACGAGCAAGTAATACTTGGTTGGTTGTACAATTTGAATGGGAAGCTGATCTATCATTGATCTACAATTACATTCAACTTTCACTGCCTCTTGTCTCTGGTAACGCCTTTATATTTTTCAAATGTCATGCGTCTGATAACTTACTCTGTTTCCTCCGACCAAGGAAGCAGCACACTTGTGTGATTATTACATAAGAAGAAAACCAAACACAAAAACTCTAAGCAAGAAAGATGGGCTCTTGAAAAGGAGACATAAACCGCCAAGTAGACGACACACACAGTCTCGTATACGATCAACCCATACCAAACTAAAATTTTTAATCATAAAAACTCTTTCCCTCCATTGCTTCTTCTCTGCAGCCCAATCCCCAACGTAATGATTTTGTATGTTACCGTTTGTGATAAAGATTAATATATTCTTCCTGTATATATTAAAAAAATATAAAACAAACCACGAGAGAGAGAGAATATATACTGTATTTATCTGATTTATTAATTAGAATTTTCCTAATTAATTCTGACCGTTGTGATTATAAATTTCCTTTTTTTTTCTTTTCTTAATTAGTGTGCTTTGTAAATTTTCCTTATTAACTCTCTCTCTCTCTGTTAACTCTTGTTCTTCTTCATTCTTCCTTGCTTGAGAGAGAATGAAATTAAAAAACTCTCGGTTTCAATCAAAACCCTAAACCAAAATAAACCCTGTGAATTCCGACGTATGTTTATGATCGGATCCGATCTCTCTGCAATGATCTCCATCCATCCGAAGAGAAAGGTTCTTCATAGCTTACGGCAGTCTTGAGAATTTCATCAATTGGATCGTTGGTTGGAGTGAAGAAGAAGATACGATGATATAAAACGATCGCCGACTTATATCAAAACGATCGAATGGCGTTGTGGAAACTCGCTACACAGGAAACTCATCCCTCTGCAGTGCAGAGTCACGTCTTTTGCTCTGTTCTTCTTGTACGGTCTTCAAAACAAACCTTAACCTTGGCGGATTTAGTTTAGGTTGTGCTGGTTTGATTTTGGTTACTTAAATCTTAGTTGTTTCTATGTGCAATTTCAAGTTATGGCTTCCATCATCTAACATCATTGATTTTGTTTTTGTGTATGTGTGTTTAGGGTTTGCTGGAACCAACAGAGCAATACGTCTCTCAACACCAAAAGGCTAGATGATGATGACACCGAGAACCCTTACTCGTAAGTCTACCTCTCTAATCTTCTTTTCCTTTACTAATGGTGAATTGATGATTTCCCTAGTGGCTATATATATATAATGGTAGTCTCAGGCTCTGTAATTTTGGAATATGAGGTTCAATGTGTTTTGCTGATGACGAGTCAGAAAACTGTCCTAGCATGAGTAGGAACCACAGTTTTTATTTTCTCTGTTTTAATAACCGATGGGAATGGTCTAAGTATTGTCGTGTATGTAACATAAACCGGATTTTAACGGGTTAGAAGAAAGACCCGAATCGACCCGATTTCTCGTCGTAATTTCGATTTCTATTTTTGTTTTGTTTTTTTTTTTTTTATTGCTCCAAGTCAAATTATAAAATTTATTTTGACTCTCTCTGGTTTCGATAATGGCGGCCTCCTCCTCCTGCTTCGCAATTCCCTTATCTTCTTCTTCATCTTCTCGAACGTCTCACAATGCCATTCCCAAATACAAAACCCTAATATCTTCTTCTTACTCTTACTCTTACTTAGAATCCCTGAAACCTCAGTTCCCTCGTCCCTTTATAGCCCAACAACCACTGCAACCTAATTATAAGGTCTCTTCTTCAGAATTATCAGTTGTAGATGAAGTTGAAGAAGAAACGAAAACTGAAGAAGGAGAAACTGATGGAGACGAAGCAGCAGCAGCAGCGGCAGCAACAGTAAAGAAACCGAGACCTTGCGAGCTCTACGTGTGTAATATCCCAAAAAGCTATGACATTGCTCACCTTCTTGAGATGTTTCAGCCTTTTGGAACTGTGATCTCTGTAGAGGTAATTTTGTTTTTAAAAAGTCTTCTTATCCAGATTTTTATTGATCCTACTATAATGCCTTGAAGGAAATTTCAATCTTTTACTCTTTGAACAGAAGATTATCCACAGTGTAATCTGAAAGTAAGTAGCTTTGAGAGTTCCCTCAAGTCGAATCAAACTCTTTGTCCTCACCAGTTTATGTTTTGAGTGTATGGCTGTGATTAGTTCATGATTCTTCTTATCACCAATTTCAAACTTTTAACTCTTTTTGAACTTGATTCAATAGAGGATCATCAATATATCCACAGTGTGTAGTCTGAAAGTCCTTCCCATCAAACTTATAATCATCCTCTTACTTGTTTTCAACTCTTTTGAGTATATGGATGATTATAATGAGAGGTTTGTGTGTATTACTTGATATGATCTGGCAGGTATCGCGAAATCCTCAGACGGGAGAGAGCCGTGGAAGCGGATACGTTACAATGGGTTCTATAAACTCTGCCAAAATCGCCATTGCTTCTCTTGATGCAAAAGTAAGATCTTTAGAAACCGGAAAAGAATAAAAATCTCTTTCTTCTTCTTCTTCTTCTTCTTCATTGAGCTTTTTAAAAGTTGAGTGCTTTTGGTTTCTTGCAATGAAGGAAGTAGGCGGTAGGGAAATGCGGGTTAGGTATTCTGTTGACATGAATCCAGGAGCCAAAAGAAACCCTGAAGTCTTGAATTCAACCCCAAAGAAGATTCTCACGTACGAAAGCCAATACAAAGTCTATGTCGGAAATCTCCCTTGGTTCACACAGCCTGATGGTTTGAGACAACACTTTAGCAAGTTTGGGACAATCGTAAGCACGAGAGTGTTACATGACCGTAAGACTGGTAAAAACCGAGTCTTTGCCTTTCTTTCTTTCACAAACAGTGAAGAACGTGATGCGGCTCTATCATTGAATGAAACAGTTAAGTTCGTTATCCATTAAAGGATCTTGAAACTAAAAAAACCTCTGGTTCTCTGGTTTCCTTCCTTTTTAACACAATCTCTCTTTGCAGGAATATGAAGGTCGCAGGATCATTGTCAGACAAGGTGTAGAAAAGAGCGATGCGTGAAACAACTGTTCTGTTTTTGCTGTAATGTCTTCTGATATCTTCGACGAGGTCTCAAGAATACAGTAACCTTTACATATTATATCCATCTCGATTTTGTTTATCACCCATCTATATATAATATTATCCTCTGTATGATTCTCTTTACTCACTACTCTACAATTGAAAGGTAACTCTCAAGTGTTTTATTAGTCTCTCAGATGTAATGCATCGCAAGTTTAACCACATTACCTGCTTCCTCGAATTTCCAAATAAGAGTTTGGAACAACGACATCAGTCGAACATCTTACCAAACACTGGTGTGCAATCCTAGTATCTTCATGTTGTAGGTGTAAAAAGGTTGTATGTTATTGTATATCTACAAGAGTGATTACATGAGCATATATATACAGAACTCGAGAGAGACCCTAGGTTAAGTAAGTATAGGAAGTAATGATAGAAGGAAAGAATATATTGCAGTAGTAATGACTGAAGATGTCGTATCCTTGATAGTGGATTGAAGATGTCGTATCCTTAACAGTAGGATCTCTTGTTAAGACTTACCTCCGAAAACCCGATTCGGAGCCCCAAATGAGGATTTAGGAGGATCCTTGACTTGCTTTGACAAAAGGCAAGAAGAACCAGAGATTTTTTTTAAAGGACACAAAAATAAATGGGTTTTAGATTTGTTGAGGCCCATGACTAAAGATGTACTAAACTCTTGGCCCAAATCGCAAACCGAAGCTAAACCTACTTGTTGACCAGCCAACCCCCCCCCCCCCCCCCCTGAAGAGTGGGATTAAACCGGAATCATGTCGTGAACCATTGATAAAGTAGAAAGTATCTTTTGTCGAAAAGTAAAAAAAAGTATCTTAAAACAATACAGGGCAGGAGCAGTAGCCAAGGAGTACACTATCTTTCTTCTTTTATTCAAATGATTCGTTTTGCCACTTTCACTACATACTAGAATTGTTTTCGTTCTGCATTACCTATGTTTCTCTTTTTTTTTTCACTGGCATCTTTCTATTTCAATATTCAAAACCATCACCCTGCTTCTTTTTTTTCTTCTTAATCATTAGTTCCGGACAGTTCGATCCTCCAATACAATTGGGATAATATAATTAGTAATAATATTATCACTATTAACTTTAAATATATATATATACATAGTTTTTCATCAACAAAAACAAGATAATGCAAACCAGAGATGATAGTGCAAACCAGATTCACCACTGAAATTTAAAATAATAATAAAAAAAGCTTAAAATGAACCCAATTAAGATGCGAAATTGCGAACAATTAAGATGGAGGATTGTTTAATGAAAGTTATTAACACTCACCTAATTATGATTTTATGGTTTATCTCGTTGAAAAGTGTATTCTGCATTCATGTCGAATATGACCTCAGATTCAGAAAATGGTCATCGTGCATATATTATATATTAGTGGCTTTCTATGTTAATTACTAAATCGTGGTTGATTAAGAAGAAGATGAATCTATATATTTTTGAAAATGTATGTACGTACAAACACGTATAAAGATGTATCATACGGGATTGTGTGATGTTGTTCCATATGTGTCGTGTTTGTCCTTTATTAAACATGGATTATGATTTTTTGCATATAATTTATGATTTGTTTCGAGCAAAACACAATCTACTTTTTTTTTTTGTGTGTTTTTCTAAGTTTAGTATATCGACAAAGAGTTTTAATTCTTTAACAAGAAAAAGAAAGACAAATATTTTTGGTAATTAGGTAATATACAATTGGATCTAATTAATTATTTAAACAGATATAAGTCAGATCAAAAATATAACATAATAATATTAAATTACATTTCCTTGGCGCTGATAAGAGAGGTCATAAATAAATTTCCCAACTATGCCTAGATGTTGTACATTCGAACTTAGTGAGGTACATGTCGACCCACTATAAATTCTTAACTTTTTTTTTAATCAAACGTTATTCCTGTCTCGTTACTTTCGATTGCTTTTCTGCTCCCTCCAAATATTTTTACTTTTTTAGTGGGTATTATGCTGATATAATTCATTTATTTTTATTTATTACGATATAAATTATTTGCTTTGAGTTCCACTTCCACGACCACTCATGCACTCGAACTCAGATAGCATTATGAACTCCTTTCGTCTTGTCCTCTTTTTTTTTTTCCTGTCAGAAAAGATTTGTCATGCTCAATCTCAATAGATAGATTGCGAACAATCTTATTGGTAAAAATAGAAATGTTTCTTCTTTTAGATTTGATCACCCACGTGTTAAAATAAAATACATAGAGGGGGTCAGCTTGCTAGATGATGAATATATAGATATGGCTTATAGTATATAGCTAGGGGGCCATCTTGATTTACAAAGAAAAAAACGCGGTAACAAAAGTATTTAGTGAATTTACCGTACAAATAAATTGGATTAAAAATGTGCAGATATAAACATCATTCTAGTCCAATCGAATAATCTTCTGATCACTCTATGATTTATAGTCATATCCTCACATTGGTGTTAAAAAATTCGTTTCGAAACAATAAAATTTTGTGTCAGAAAAAAAAACTGTATATGACTTGCCGTGATAGAATTCATAACCTTTTCCTTTAATAACACTTTTATTTCTATTTATGTTAAAAATCTGAAACATAATTAGATAGTATAGTATATTTAGCGAACGTTGCCAATTTTTCCTTCCAGCATGCATGTTAACAAGGCGATTTTTATGTACTTTATTCACTTTCCAAGATATTATTATTACTAATGAAATGGAAAAAGAACTCTTAAATTCTGTAAAAAAAATCATGTTGATTTTAGGAGTTTTCAAGAAATAAACATAGTTCTCGAAGATGTTTTCAGTATAGCATCGAAATAAATAGCACTGACAAATATATTCAGAACTGATTTTGAGATTTGAATTGGCCACTGTATGAGCATCCTATGTTTCTTACAGAAAACTTCACCTTTTGTCATGTACATACAGTAATCTTAAGAAACTCATCAGAAACTAGTCAACCAGCACTGACTCAACCTACGAGTTGCTAGAAAGTTTACCTTTGGGTTCCTCCTCTAAGTCTGATCTACAACATTCCAAGCAACTATATATGTAAAGTTATAATCATGCATGTCCATGAGGAATCTATTTTACTATTAGATAGGTGTTTTGTGATGGCCATAAATTGACCTCGTCGTTGATTATACTAGCATTGACCAACAAGGATCGTTATCGATCAAAGACTGCTATTCTCATCTTCTATTTATATTCTTAGCATAAACCAATTTTTGTTCTAGAAGCCAAGAGGAGTCCCAATATGAAGTGTTAAAAAAAGTTTATTGAAAGTTTGTCGGTGGCGATGCACCGCCGCTGCCTCTAGCTTAGAGTAAAGAGGTGTCCCGAAAATGGTGAGTTTGTCTTCTCTGATCATGTGGCTCATAAATTATGAGGAAAATTATGACCAATTTCTGGTGCTTAAATTAATTTAAGAAAAAAAAAAACGAGAAGTAACTTGAAAGGCTTACATGCAGCGGAGAGAAGCAACTATTAAGTGACGAGGTGGGAAAAAAGCTCAAGGAGAGGTGGTTTTGAGTTTAGTGAGAAAGAAGTCACCTAATGCAAAGTACTTACCACTTGAAACGTTTAGTCTAATCTAAGTAGTAATGTGAAACTTACGGACTTACAACCAACTAGCAAGCTAAGTAAGTGTCACCAAAATTTAAGTGGCTTACCATTTAATACGAAAAATAATGATCAACTGTTTGATATTTTGTAGCATCAACTACGTATCGACTACTTATCTATGTTTAATCTGTAATATATCTATGTTCTTGTACCGGGCTTGTTCACCCCGGATATTAGCTGTTGTTGCGGCACCTTAACTCTTTATTTGTAACCAAGTACTCATGATATAACACCAGAAATTTTATGAAAAAAAAAAATGAAAAAAAATCAACTACGTATCGAAACACGACAGATAATCAAAAATAATTTAAAAACACGAATGGTCGTTGGACAATAAACCAAGTAGAAAACACATCCATAAATAGATAACTAAATAGGACAATTGAAGAAAGTTAAAAGGTCTAATGGACCCGTGACTAATAAGTCCATGATCGATATCCAGATTTGACACATAAATCAATTATAGTTGGTAGATTATTGAACTCTTTATGTTTTCTTGCTTTTTTTTTTTTTTTTTTGAAAAGTTTAACTATAAACTACACAATGGGATATGCAGTTTAATTTATTTTTAATTTTGTAATTAAATGATTTTGTTTGATAAAGGCTGTAGGTTTCAGTGATACGTACTCAATTACAGCGCGAAACCAATCAGCAATCACTTTATATATGTGAGCTATTGGTTAGTTAGATTATTTTTAGTGTTTTATGGTTTTTGATGTGGACTTGGAAATTTTAATATAGCAATTTTATTGTAAACTGTAGTTTAATAGTGTTAATGCCGCTGTGCGTAGTATTATATTTCGTATTCATATGTAAAGTATAGATTTTTTTTTTTTTGGCAAACATGTAAAGTAAAGATATGTGATAGGAACGGCAGTGATTGTAGTTTTAATAATAAAACTAGATAAGACATCTTTACTAAGAATATTCCCATTGGTCACTTTATAAAAAATTAAATAAATAAAATGATAACATTTTACATCTTCAAATTATGGAATGTCTTAAAATTAAATCTAAATTTATTCTTAAGACACCTTTATAAATATGACTGATATAATGATGGTCTTATGGAATTATATAAACGCACGTTCATTATAAAGTGACTTTTTATTTTTTTGGCATCTGAAATTTTATTAGTGAACTAGTTTTGGTACCAAAAGTGAAATACAAACGGACAACATAATGTCCCCAGAGTCTAAGTAGATACAAAGCCGGCGGACAACATTATAAAGTGACTATGTAGATCTTTTATACATCTTCAATTATTTTAATTAAATAATATAATTCCATTATTTATTTGACACTATTGTATGTCAGTTTTTTTACTTCTAATTTTAATCAATTACATATATAATAAGTGGATTAACTTATATATATATGTATATATATATATATATTATCTTAGTTATAGAAATCTATATAAATCTCATTTCGTTTGCTATGACATGTCATAACATACCTTCTCCAGGACCAGGTAATAGCTCTTCCAAACTATCTTGAACCGAATCATATTTCTACTTAAACCATCGTACCCATCAGTAATTTAGATTTTGACACTATATCAAGTTAGTACTTAAACCATTGATATCGTACTTGTAGTGTATAGACATAATTTGTGTATTTTTCAAATATAATTTTTAAAAATGCTATTGGTGCAACCAATTTTTCTTACAAGTGTATTTTTTTTTTTTTTTTTTTTTTTTGCAAAATCCTTTAAATTAACGTGATTGAAATTGATAAATTATATGTTGTAGAAATATTCTTTTAAATCGAAGCCAGTCACAAGTCACAACTTATATCGTTTCATAAGTTCTAATACTGGTTGTATACGGCGATATCAGAGAAAATGGAGGACGAAAACAAATAATTTAAAGTACGTACTACGTAGCGGGGAGATATGCTTCGACTTCGAGTAATGTACAAATTGTGCAGTAGATGATAACACGAACAAAATGTGACAAAGTCAATTAACACCTGTCTTGTATAACGTCTATATCTTTGAAAAAAAAAAACAATAATAATTTGATACCGCTGGAAATTAAACAGGCTAGCTGTAGGAACATTTAAATTGTTCGCCAAATGAACGAATATTTATCATTTTTATTGTTTTGTTTTAAATATACGTACGTCGTCCTGGTAACATACCTATCTGAATTCCTCAGAATCTTGCAAAAACTATATGAATATATGATTAATTTGGTAATATCTTAAGCTAAATAATTTAAACGTTTGAAAATCCTAGAGGAATAAGAATGACGAATATAATTAAAAATCAAAGGTTGTGGTCTGAAGTGAATGAACATACACGTGCATGTTAATTTTGTTAAAAAGACTTTTTTTTTTGTTAATTAAAGAATTATATTATTTTTTTAGGTTAACGTCAAAGTAAGTCCAATGTGGAAAGAACCTATATACACACTTTCGTATATATATGCGAAGGGTTGTGGTTGCCAAACTCAAAGCACGCATCGGGTCTTATCTCTTTCTAACACACACAGACAAACTCACATAGAGAGAAAGAGAGAGATTGAGAGAGAAAGAGCGACAGAGAAGGAGAGATGGGTGAAGAAGATATGGGAGGAGTGAGAGTAGTTGAAAAATATTCACCGGTTATAGTAATGGTGATATCAAATGTAGCGATGGGTTCGGTGAATGCACTTGTGAAGAAAGCTCTTGATGTTGGCGTGAACCATATGGTCATTGGTGCTTATCGAATGGCTATTTCAGCTTTCGTTTTGGCTCCGTTTCCCTATATCTTCGAAAGGTTTGATATTTTGATGAAATAACAAGTTACTAATGTTAATATGTATACTTCAATTGTTTTCTCTAAATATCATTGTATATTTATGGTTAATAGGAAAACAAGACCGAAGATGACCTTTAGGCTAATGGTTGATCATTTCATCAGCGGCCTGCTCGGATTTGTCCTCGCAAAACTAATTGCAATTCATTATATTGTTTTGTTCATTTCCATTTTCTTGTATGTTAAGGTATTCATACAAGTTTCAAGGTCCATATAATTAAAAGCTCAAAATTATTATTATTTTAATATATATTTTTGGTTTAAATTGGCAGGGCGAGTTTGATGCAATTTTTCTTTCTGCTTGGTCTGTCATACACGTCCGCAACTGTTTCGTGTGCTTTGGTAAGCATGTTGCCTGCAATCACCTTCGCTTTGGCCCTTATTTTCAGGTAAAGATGGAACCATCTAATTTCTTTTTATCATTCAATAATAATAATAATTGTTATACCAATATTTTGATTAATTCTTATGCAATATGATTAAATTTCTTTTTATACCTTTTCCTGACAAAAAGGTCTTTTTATTGAATACGTTGCATTTTTATAAATTTTGATAGACGAATTATGCGAAAACTAATTGTCAGTTCGTTAAATCAAATAATATATTATTATCTATCATTTGAGCTTTGAAATTTAATTGTTTTATATACTTTTTTGTTATCTATATATGCCTGCATATGTCGATTTAAGCTTATTTTTATTTTATTTTGTAATGTAAATTTTTTAATTTTTATCTTACAGTCTGACTTTAAAATAAATTATTTAAAAACTTACTCTTTTTTTTTTTGGGTATAGGATTGAAAAACTAAAGGTTTTAAAGACCAAAGCAGGAATGTTGAAGGTGATTGGAACTTTAATATGTATTAGTGGAGCTCTGTTCTTAACATTTTACAAAGGGCCTCAAATATCAAATTCTCACTCTCACCGAGAGGCTCCCCACACAAACAACAACGCTCAAGACAAAGCCAATAATTGGCTTCTTGGATATCTTTACTTAACCATAGGAACCGTCTTGCTATCTTTATGGATGCTATTTCAAGGGACTTTAAGCATTAAGTACCCTTGCAAATACTCAAGCACTTGTCTCATGTCAATATTCGCGGCGTTTCAATGTGCTCTCTTGAGCCTTTATAAGAAGAGAGACGCTAATGATTGGATCATCGATGATAGATTCGTGATCATGGTCATTATATACGCGGTAAGTATCATATCTTCATAAATCCAAACATATTTTTAAAATTTTAAATTTATAAGCTTATAATGCAAGAGCTTTAAAAATTTGGGAGGAACAGGGGTTATCTATTACGGTAAGTTGATGCTATCATATGTTTCTCTAATATATATTTTTTTGGCGCCATTGCCATTAATCATTTAATTGCTTTTTTGTTAATTAATCATTTAATTGTCTTCAGATAAGAATTGTCTCTTAATAACCACTAATTTTTTTACAAATACACTTCTTGGATAACAATATAATACACGATACTTAAAAATATATAGACACGTATTATAGGGAGTGGTCGGACAAGCAATGTCGACGGTAGCAACAACATGGGGAATAAAGAAATTGGAGCTGTTTTCGCATCGGCATTTTTCCCAATTACTCTCATTTCGGCCACTCTGTTTGATTTCCTGATTTTACACACTCGTTTATACATCGGAAGGTATGTTCTTCGATCATCTCTATCAAATTAATTTCGTTTTTAACTAGGTTATATATCGTAAATGTGTACTCATCATTACAATTTTAAAACCTTTGTACTGCAGTGTGATTGGATCACTAGTGACAATAACGGGTCTCTACATGTTCTTGTGGGGTAAGAACAAAGAAACGGAATCATCGACAACACTGCCATCCCGGATGGATGACGAAGCTAAAAATATCAATAATGAAAACGACTCTAAGTCGCCCGTTTGATATAATGATATCGTTGTTATTGTATCCTACAAATAAGTGTTACTATATTTCTAGTTAATGTTGAAGGAGAGACTGTGAGATAAAATATCCTTATTCGAAAGTTTGGAACCCGAAACATCGAAGTAGAGAGTTGTAAAATAGTTTTAATAATGATATAACGATGGTTATGAGTTTTAAACCATTTTCGTGTAGTATGTAAGAAAACATCTCTATCTATTTAACGTTCTTTGGGTTACTAATTATAGTCGTATCGTATGCATTTGGAATTCAAAAGTAGGCACATCTTGTTATTCAAAATGAAGCGTAGAATAAGCCCATGAGAAGCCCAATAGATCATTAAAATCACACCAATTGTAAAATACTGCATCCGCTAGTATTTGTGGTCAAATATTAAAATCACACAAAGGGATATCATTATTTTTTACTAAAAATATTAAATTGGAGGCCCATAGAAATAGTATAAATGTAAGAAGCCCATATATATGACGGTCCATATAAGGTGCAATGTCTTTACATAACCGACACGTATCGGTTAGAACAGCAACACAGCTGGCGCCGTACCCACTTGCTGCTACCAAATAACCGGGAAGAAACCGTTGACACGTAAGCAAAGAAGTCACTTTTGAGAATTAACCTTAGGTGAGAGTGGGTTTCTGGCTCACAGAGAAGCAACTTGAGAGATACCAAAAAGTGCAGTTAGTCAGCCACTACATTCTCACCACGTGTCGATCTCCAATGACTTCTGTTTTTCCCCATTATGCCCTTGGTGCTGTTTCAGCCTCAAATTATTAAAAAACACGTTAAAATACAAAAAATTAGGGGAAAAATTGTTGTGGCTGAGATTGCTTCTGGCTTCTGGCTTTCTTCTTCTTCTTCTTCTTCTTCTTCTTTCAGTAGTCTTCTTCAGCCCAAAACAGTCTTCCTAGTTCCTTCTTCTTCTTCTTCTCTTTCTACGTTTTCATTGATTTTTAGGGTTTCTTTTAATTTTGTTTCTCGATTTGAACTGTTTCCGGGAACGATGACTTCTCCGGTGAGATGATCTAGTTTGTATACTTGACTCCTCCATGGCTATTCTCAAGGGTATAGTTTTTTTAACATTATTATTATCAGTTTTCTAGGGTTCCTCTTTTACATCTTAAGATAATAAGAAGATCTCCTCTGTAATTAAGTTAACATAATGATACATACAAATCTAGTGATTAAATACTGATATGAAGATTTGTGATGCTTGTAAAGGTTTTGGCTGCCATGGATTCGTTTCGGTGAGGCTTCTCAAAACAATTGAGTTTGCAAAAGATTTCTCTTTTTGAAATTTCTAAATCTCTCTCCTGCTTATCTTTCAGTTTGTGTGGATAAACAAAAAAAATGCGTTCCTCTTTTTCTTTGTAGTTGCTCTAGATTCTAAAGAGGTTATCACAACGGCTTTGCTGCAATTTGGAAACTTTCATGTGTTGGGAGATCAAAGATGGTTTCTTTACTATACTTTACTTGTTAGAGAGGATTTGAAGCAGCGAATTGCTGCGAAGATCCTGTTATGGATACTACTAATACATCTGGTGGAGAAGAATTATTAACTAAGGTCCCCTAATTAATGTTTATGCTTGAGATTGGTGTTTTTTTGTTGGTTTGAGATTTTGGATTCTTGTTGTGTGAACAAGATTTGTTTTTTTGATTGTTTAGGCAAGAAAGCCATATACAATAACAAAGCAGCGAGAACGATGGACAGAGGATGAGCATGAGAGGTTTTTAGAAGCCTTGAGGCTTTATGGAAGGGCTTGGCAGCGAATTGAAGGTCGGAACTAATTAGCTTTTGTATGCTTAGTTTTGATGTGACAGACTTTGTTTAGGACTTTTTCTTTTCAGATTGTTTTATCTCCTCTTGATTTGGAGATTCTTCTCTTCTCTTTTTCTTTTCCTTTTCCTTTTGATTTTGATTGCAGAACATATTGGAACAAAGACTGCTGTTCAGATCAGAAGTCATGCACAAAAGTTCTTCACTAAGGTAAGAGCTGATCTCTTCAAACCCGTTTATTAAACATGTTCATTAACTTGTGTTCAATTAGAGTGAAGGCACCAATGGTTGGTATTGTGTTAATATAACTTCTTCAGTCCCCATATCGATGTTTAGAGGTTGCCTATCACCGTCTGTGTTCTGTCTGAAAAAAAAAGATGATTGAAGGTTCATTTTTTTCTGACTCGTTGCTTCAACTAGATATTTGGTTTGTGTTGCTAAGTAGAGTTTGTTGGTTCTGAGGATTGCAGCAGGCTCTGTATAAACATTTGGTTTTACCTTGTCATTTGCTCTTTAACTAATCGAATTGTCCAAGTAGAAAACGCCTGTTAGATTAAAGAGAACTTTATTCTCTGATACTATAAGATAAGGTCCAAAGTAACATAACAAGCATTGCATTTGCATGAGACAATTGACCCATATTCACTAAAGTCTATGAAATAATGGGATTGCATGGATTCTTTTATAGCCAACCAAACCTCCTTGCCATATAGGACAGGACATGAAGTAACTCTATCATCTCTACCCCGAAACATTCGTGTCAGTATAAGACTTTTTTCCAACCTCGTGCTATGGTCAATTTCATGAGTCTCATGATTTTCACATCTGAGCTGCATCTTCCCATCTCCGGTTTGGGGAAATCTCACAGTTTTTGGTTCTCTTTTAGTTGGAGAAAGAGGCTGAAACAAAAGGTATACCTGTCTGTCAAGCTCTGGACATAGAAATCCCACCTCCTCGTCCTAAACGAAAACCCAATACTCCTTATCCTCGCAAACCTGGGAATAACGTTACATCTTCCTCACAAGTATCATCAGCAAAAGATGCAAAACTTGTTTCGTCTGCCTCTTCGTCACAGTGTAATAATCACGCCTTCTTGGATTTGGAAAAAATGCCGTTTTCAGAGGTTTGTGCCTTATCCCTTCTCTCTTCATCTTTCTATCATTTTGTTGTTTCTTCTTGTGTTAATCTTCTTATGTTTTTTTTTTTTTTTTTCTGATTAGAAAACATCAACTGAAAAAGAAAATCAAGATGATAGTTGCTCGGGGGTTTCGACTATGAACAAGTATCCCTTACCAAAGAAAGTAACTCCAAGAAAGGTATAAAATTGTAGTCTAAAATTCTGATGAATGCTGTATTTAGAGTTCAAATGCGCGACAAGAAAAATAACTTGTTCCATTCTGCTTTTGAGCAGGGAAATGCCGATATTGAAACAAGTAAGAACTCAACCGTGCACAATGCGGTTCAAGATGTTCCTAAGAAGAATAAAGACAAAGATGGTAACGATGGTACTGTGCACAGCCTGCAGAACTACCCTTGGCATTTCCACGCAGATATTGTAAACGGGAATATCCCAAAATGTCCTCAAAATCATCCCTCAGGTATGGTATCTCAAGACTTCATGTTTCATCCTATGAGAGAAGAAATTCACGGGCACGGAAATCGTCAGGCTACTACTACAGCATCTGCTTCTACTACTACAACTTGTCATCAAGCGTTTCCAGCTTGTCATTCACAGGATGATTACCGTTCGTTTCTCCAGATGTCATCTACCTTCTCCAATCTTATTATGTCAACTCTCCTACAGAACTCTGCAGCTCATGCTGCAGCTACATATGCTGCTTCCGTTTGGCCTTATGCGAGTGCTGGGAATTATGGAGATTCATCAACCCCGGTGAGCTTTTCTCCTCCAAGTATAGCTGCCATTGCTGCTGCTACAGTAGCTGCTGCAACTGCTTGGTGGGCTTCTCATGGACTGCTTCCTGTATGTGCTCCAGCTCCAGTTACATGTGTTCCATTACCAACCGATGCGGTTCCAACTCCAGCGATGACTGAGATGGATACCGTTGAAAATGCTCAACCACTGCTTGAGAAACAAAACACAGCTCTGCAAGATCAAAACTTGGCTTCGAAATCTCCAGATTCATCATCTGATGATTCAGAGGAGACCGGAGTAACCAAGCTAAACGCTGTCTCAAAAACTAATGGTGATAAGATTGAGGAAGTTATTGTAACTGCTGCTGTGCATGATTCAAACGTTACCAAGAAGAAAAATCTGGTGGATCGCTCATCGTGTGGCTCAAACACACCTTCAGGGAGTGATGTGGAAACAGATGCATTGGATAAAATGGAGAAAGATAACGAGGAAGTGAAGGAGACAGATGAAAATCAACCAGATGTAAATGAGTTAAATAACCGTAAGATTAAATTGAGAGACAACAACAACAACCAAGCTACTGATTCGTGGAAGGAAGTCTCCGAAGAGGTAAAATGAGAAACCCAATGATTGATGGCATATTGCAGACTTTGTTTTGGGAACTAACACTATGCATTCACAAAAATATTTTCAGGGCCGTATAGCGTTTCAGGCTCTCTTTGCAAGAGAAAGATTACCTCAAAGCTTTTCACCTCCTCTATTGGCAGAGAATGTGAATGGGAGACAAAGTGACACGTCAATGCCGTTGGCTCCTGATTTCAAAGTTCAAGCTTCTTGTGATGCAGACCAAGAAAGACTAGTAATGATCGGTGTTGGACCTGGCAAGAGTCTCAAAACGAGACAAACAGGGTTTAAACCATACAAGAGATGTTCAATGGAGCTGACAGAGAACCAAGTTGGGAACACAAACAATCAAAGTGATGAAAAAGTCTGCAAAAGGCTTCGATTGGAAGGAGAAGCTTCTACATGACAGACTTTGAGGTAAAAAAAAAAAACAACATCCACCTTTTTACAAATATCTAGTGTTAGTAATTGCTTCTTCAATCTTTATGAAAGAAAGAGACTGTTATTTCTTCCTCTTTAGATCCATGAGAACATATCTTTGGTCATGTCAGGTTCTGTACCATATCACTACCCCATGTATTATCTCTTGTCTCTGTTTGTTGTGAATGCTACTTCTGGTCTATATGTCTGCTGCTACTACTACTGTTAATTAACCATTCAAGCAATGGATTCATGTCTTTTTTTTTTCTCTTAATTGTGGATATTGATGATGGAATCATAAATAGTTTAGAATAATAAGATGGATTGTACAGAAGCTTCAACTTTGAATGTTTTGTCTTTTGTGTTACTTTGTTGATTTGTTCCATAATGTTTCTCTCTGTTGTTGGATTTTTAAACTTGAAGGCGCTCATTGCCCAAACGCCAAAAGGCCTAAAGATGCTCGGCTGGGCTTAAGATTTATCCACTCTACTCGGCCTACATACAACATTCCCCTGTTACAAGCTTTAACTAACAAGCCTAAGGCTCATGTGTCACACTATAACATAATGCACTGCAACCTCTTAATTTATCTTACTGATGAATGAATAATAATATAGTATGTATATATTTATTTTTGGAATTAAGATGCAATAAAGTAATCCTATTTTTTTTGTGGAATTATTAGCGAAAATGCTATAAAGGATAATTAATTCTTTTTTGTTTTATATTCGTTTATGATTTTAATAATAGAATTAACGGTATCGCAAAAATTAATTGAAAATCTTTCTCAAAGGAAAAAAGTAATAAAGAAAATATTTCTCAAATATTTAATGAGTTGTATAGAAGTTTTTTGATCCGTAAATATATCGGTGGTCACTCTCATATATACACCTTACCGAAAACGCTTAGTTACAAAATATTACAATAGACCACCAACGCTCTTCACTCCTTTCTTTCCTCTCCCAAAGTTTCTTCATCCTTGCGATATCGGCTGTTTCGTCTCGTTCCGATCCAAAGGTACGTTTGTTCTCTCCTAAAGATCGTCAAAGTTGGATGCTTTTCGATGTTTAATCTACTGGGTATTGCTTCAAATCTCAATCATCCATCGACTTTATAAAAAGAAAAAAAAAAAAAAAAAAAAAAAAGTAGAACAGATTTGACGTAGATCTTTTAGTTATCGATACGTTATATCAATAGAAACGTATATCTTGATTTTGGTATTATCGATCTTAAATAATCTGTTTCTCTCTTGTGGGGTCTGATTCTGCAATAAATTTGGTATTTTTGATTCGATTGATTCTCTCTCTTTTTGTCTCTCTCTCTGCCACCAATTTGGGGTTTTGATTCATAACGTTTTGAAAACAGATGAGTGAAGAAGGGAATGAAGACCAGAAGCTGCAGCGACCTGCTCCTCGTCTTAACGAGAGGATTCTCTCATCCTTGTCAAGACGTTCTGTAGCTGCACATCCATGGCATGATCTTGAGATTGGTAAACAAAATCATATCTAATTCAATTTTTTTTTTTTTTTTTTTTTTTGCATGCTTATTGTGTTTTTGTATTTTGGGACTAAATTCATAATTCATATGTAGGACCTGGAGCTCCACAGATTTTCAACGTGGTAAGTTTCTTCTACTGTTTTGAGAATCTTATCGAGAATGAGATGGAGTCTTGAATCGTTTTGTCTTTGGGTTATGATTAGGTTGTGGAGATCACAAAAGGAAGCAAGGTCAAATATGAACTTGACAAAAAGACAGGACTCATCAAGGTTAGGTTATATATCAAGAGATCAATCATTATTGTCTTATATAGCAATGGTTTTCTTACCGCAAAGTCAATAACATCTTTGCATTATCTTTCATTCAGGTTGATCGTATTCTGTACTCATCAGTTGTGTACCCTCACAACTACGGTTTTGTTCCTCGCACATTGTGTGAAGACAATGACCCAATTGATGTATTAGTCATCATGCAGGTAATTAATTCTTTTCCTTTTTTTTTTCTTATATGATACACCAAACATTTTATATTTCAATAAACAAATTTATTATCTTTGTGTAGGAACCTGTCCTTCCCGGTTGTTTCCTGCGTGCCAGAGCCATTGGATTAATGCCTATGATTGATCAGGTAAGCACTAACTTGGCTCTGTTTTCTTCTCTCTTACTCCAATCCTTTAAGTCAGTTTAAACGATTCTTTTTTTTTGTTTTCTCGGTACTTTTAGGGTGAAAAAGATGACAAGATCATTGCTGTTTGTGTTGATGATCCTGAGTATAAGCATTACACTGACATCAAAGAACTTCCTCCTCACCGTCTCTCTGAAATCCGTCGTTTCTTTGAAGACTGTATCCTTCTTTATTTTGTCTCTATCGATTGATTACTCAAGAGGTATTTAGTTATTCCCTTTAACTTATAATCTCTTACAGACAAGAAAAACGAGAACAAGGAAGTTGCAGTGAATGATTTTCTCCCATCTGGGGATGCTATTGGAGCTATCCAGTACTCAATGTAAGTCTCTTTTTCTCCATCAAGAGCCAAACTTTCTTACAGCTTTCTTACTCAATGTATAACATTAAAGCAACTCTGGATTTGACTTTTCCATTACAGGGACCTCTATGCTGAATACATTCTCCATACCCTGAGGCGTTGAAGCTTTCCTGTCAACAATCCTGCCAACATCTTTGTTTCTGTTGCTTTTCATTGATAATAAGAAGCATATGATCCTAATTGATACCTTTCTCTGCATTTTTCTATTAGACTCCTTGTGAACTCACAATGTTATTATACAGATCCTTTATCTTGGCATTTGATTTTTTTGGCTTCGGTTTTGGTTTAACCTGTTTGAAGAATTCTATACCCAATTAAATGGAATAACAGATCAATTGGTTTGAAATACTAAAAAGTCTAAAACCACTACTAGCCAATATTTTCACTAATTCTAGTAGAAATCAAAGGTTTGTATATTTCAGAAATTTTTTTTAATTAAAAATTCAAAATCCCCTAATCACATGTCCATAATGATTCTTTTGGGATATTATTACAGAAACAGACATATCACTACGCATTCTTGAATTTAATTCCAAGTAAAAACAAAGATCAAGAATAACTTTTATTTAGAAGCTCAATTAGGAGAACTGCAGCAGAATCTTTAGCCTTTTTAACACTTGGCATTGGCTCTCCAATACATTCATCAGTCCATCCTCTATCGCTTGTATTCACTCTTACCGCAAAAGTAAACCTCTTTGCGTGCGCTGGTCCTCCTTCTTTCAAACATCTACGAAAATTTCACCACAAACCCCAAATAAGCTCAATAAAACCTCAAACAAAATCATAGCAATTACAAAAGTTTACTCATTGTTTAAATAAACTCTTTACCTGTAAGAAGGCATTGGCCAATTCTTCCTCAAGCAAATATCGTTCAATGTTTGTCTCGTAAACATCTGATTCCCATTCTTCTTGTTTCCATTCTCATTCTCAACTTGATTCTCTCCTGTGTTCCCGTTCACACGCTTCTCCTTTGATTCCGCTATTTCTTTCTCTTTCAATGCTGCAAGTGCATTCCTCGCCGCTAGCTTTTGAGCCATTTTCTTCTGCGGGTTTTGTGCCACTCCGATTTGAACGCCGTCGATGAACACTTCCACAGTCGCTGTGTTACCACTTCGACTTGCTTTGTATTCTAATCCTTCCGCTTGTTGCTGGCACCGCTCTTGTAGCTCTCGAACTGGATGCATAGGAAGTGTCTCTGGTGTCACCATGGGCTGAAGCAAAGGTTGAAAAACCTGGAATAAAAGATAAAACATGTGTTAGTAAAAAAAGCTAGTAACTAGAATTTACAAGAGATTATTAAACCAAAATAACTAACCTTCCAAGCTGCAGTTGTATCTTTTCCACTATCAAGAAAAATAGCACCTGCAATAGATTCAACAATATCTCCAAGAACCTTTGGGGCTTTACAGTCTCCCAAACCAAAAGAGTTAAACCCCGGTTTCGATGACTCGGTCTGAACTTCCTTCACAAAATCCCGAATCTGAAAAAGTAAAAAAAGAAAAAAACCAAACAGTCATATATTTTGTAAGTATTTTTGGGAACAAAATAGTTTTGCTTTTAAAGATTTGTTTACCTGTTTCTCAAGGGCGCTAGAACCATGACGAAGGTACAAGTGGAGTTTATGTTTAACGGCAACACGAGCGAAGTTTTCGTTGTTAACCGCTGCAGCACGAAGATCTGTTAACCGACCAGGAGGAAGGCTTGTGTATGTGAAAAACAGGTGTCTTGTAATAAGATGATCTAAGACAGCATCACCAACAAATTCCAATCTCTGGTAACACGAAACACCTGAAGATGGTCTTGAAGCATGTGTTATAGCTTCGACAAGAAGACCTTTCTCTTTAAACTCAAATTTAAGAGCTCTCTCGAGACCAACAAAGTCAATACTCTTGAGTATACTCTCTGGAACATTAGCAGGTTTAATAGTTCCTTCGACTTCTTCAGGTTCATCCTCCACATGGATCCCAATCCATTTCATCAAATGATAAGCTGCAATCTTACCCCCTTCGACGTAATAAACACCGATCAAAGCTTCAACAACATCAGCTAACGTTTTGCTAGACAAGACTCGGTACGAACTCAAATCACCCTCTAGTTCACCATCTTCCATCTCTCCATCTTCAAACACATCGTTGTTAACAGGTTTCTGCTCTTCATCAAAAAAAGAAGATTCTTTTGTGTCCTCGTCGAAAACTGGAGGCACACCAGGTGCAGACCACCTAGACGGAGCGAAACGATCCGCCTGGATATATGACTGAAGCCCTTTAACCAGAGCAAACCGATAAAGAACCATGTTACTAACCATTTGTTGTCTCATCCTTGTAAGCTGACCCTCGTGCTTTTGTGGATACTTGAGAAACAGAAAACGACTAACAACCCATTTTAGATACGCATCTCCTAAAAGCTCAGCTCTCTCGTAGCAGAACGTTTCCTGGCACGAGGCGGCAGTCAAGGCTTCCAGTATCTACACATATATTTGTACCAAATCAGATTAGACTAGTTTCAACAAAACAGAACAAAGACTCTTAACTACGCATAATATATATATACCTTTGATGTGGGAATATGATAGCTAATCAAATTTTTGAGTTGAACAGCGAGCAAAATGCTCTCAACTCTTCTCATTATAGAGGGCAACCTCTGAGCACCTCGGACAAGTGAACCCGAAAGTGGATGCACAACGCATATTTCAGGTGGAAGAAACACGTAATATGTTTTATCAAGGATTGTCTCTGATTCACCTTAAATTACAGAATCAAGCAAACATGTGTTAATCTACCGGATAATCAATAAATGTTGAAGACATAAAATAATCTTAACAGTAGTACCTGACTGTTCAAACCGAGGAGAAAGGAGGTTCTTGCAATATGAAACACCCCGTCCTTTGATCAAAGGTTGTTGCTTACAATTCAAATCAACTCCATACCTAATAAACAACATTATAGAAGAAGACTTGTATAGCCTCAGATACCTCAATTTGTGCAAGAAGAAGAAGAAAAGCCGATCTTGTACATATATCCTAGCAATAGAAGTGGATATCTCTTAATACATAGACAGGCTTTGCTTCTCCTTCTTGCACAACACCTTGAGGTGAACTGAGGCCATGTAAGTCCTCGTGATTACAGAAAAGTTATTAGTAGAGTGCTTGCTTCTCTAATGAAACTTAGAAAAAAAGCATTGGAAGAATTAAAAAAATTCATACTTTTGCTTGTAATAGTCAGCATATGTGTTGTACTCTAAGGGACCAAGATATCCCTCCTTCCTTGGGAATGATGTTTCTGCACTCATGTCATAACAAACTGAATCAACGTAAAACCGCTTCCCGGAATGTGCGGCTGTCACTATTTTTCCAACAAGATCTTCTGCAACCATGCACCCATCAGCCATCATCAGTTTTCCTTTTGATAGATCATCTTCTACTTCCTTCTCAAAAGTATCTCTTACAGGTAACAATCCAGAAGCTCTCACAACATCGAAGGATGCAACAGCTCCTCTAATACCATAAGTTGGGTGAGATTTCTGACCAAAGGCAATGTTGTTACGAAGTTTACCAAACCCGTATTCCCTTCTGTCACCACCAAGAGTTCTTTCGTTAGTCCCGAGATATACATCAGGACGAGCTCTCTGTAGTGGGTTGTCCCACACAGTGGTTTTGGTAATCTTTTCAACCAATTCCCAGTTTATCCCTTTTATGGGTTCCATAGACATATTGTCAGAAACAGGGACAAACAAGTAGGCCTTTGCAGGATCCCATGGTGTCGTTGAGGGTTCAACATCAACATCCAACACGATACTCATTAATCTCACATGAAACTTTTTTAGAGATGATAGCTGCACAAGAAATGCCACCAATATAAGATAAAGCAAACATATATGTGACTGAGGGGAAATATAAGTTGTTTGTTCAGTCTAACCTGGTTTTCTGTTATATCAAGCGATCCCTTGAAAGCAAGAGATGCTTTAGTGATCATGGCCCGAGCAACATAAAGATCCATAGACATCGATAATACCTGACACAAATAAACAAATCTTTAGATAGAAGGCAAGGGAAACTATTGTAACATCTCCGAATTCTAAAGCTCAAATCCATTGAGAGAGTAACAAGAACCTCTGCATCCAGCTCATTGCCAAAAAGAATCGCGAACTCTGTAACTTCGGTTAGGAATGGATCTTTTGAAGAGCCAAGATCTACACATGTCACATTGTACATGTATAAATGGAATAGCTTTGAGCTCTCACAAATTTCCTTTCCTGACAAAATCCATTCTCCCTGTACACATGGTAGAGAAACAGTCAAGTATTGAAACCACATTTTCAGTAAAAGCACATTTCGTCATTTTTCATACGTTAGAGCTCATTTTACCTTAAGTACATCCGCAACACCTTCAGGATAGAACTCTCTATGTCTAGCAGTCCCAGGAACAGGCTCACCTTCATCATCTTGGTCAGCCTTCTCAGCGTCGTGGCCACTTCCCTTGTCCGGCAATAGCATATCGGTAAATGCATCCATCTCATGCAGTTTCTTGCAAGCAGCTAGACATACAGCCTACATATCAAACATACAAACATTCAAGACATGGGAACACAACACATGGTAATAAACGAATAAGATAAATGAACAGTGAATAAGAAGTCCACCTGTTGCGCAAGACGCATTGAACTGCAAACAGGACCCTCGAGTATTTCAAATGGTGCATTGCAAGGAAGCTGAAGCCTACATGAATACTCTGTGTGGCCTCCAGGCTTTTCATGGTTCTCCATGCTAAACTCCGGACGAAGAATCGCATACCTGAGACACAAGAGAAAAGCAATCCATCGTCTCATATATAGGAAGAAGAAAAGATCCTTAGAACGATAAAAGTTATCGGTTAACTTACCTGTCTCCAGGAAGCTGAGAGCAGTAGAAATGTACAAGACCAACAGCAGAATTCAAGCTAACCATGGCACCAGTTGTCTCCACCTTATAAACTGTACCAGGCACAGCATCAATTGAGATTAACCTTGATGTATCTTTGAGATGACTGAGATCAGTCCTTTCTATTGCTTCTTTTCTCAGTGTCTCCTCACTGTTCCTAGCATTCCTTAAGAATGCTGCGTGAGATACATTTCCCCTGCAAGTAACACAAGTTGACATATATATATATAAGAGAGTGATTTATTGACCAGATGTTAAGAAAACAAATGTAATTCCTAAAACTTTATATGTACCTCTCAACCATGAGTATGTAGTCTGATCCAGGCTTTCTTGCCCTACCACGAGACTGAATGTATGCCAGCACTGTCTTTGCAAGGTCAAAACGCATAACAACGTTACATTGCCTAATATCGAGTCCTTCCTCAGCAACGCTTGTGGCGACTAATAGTGTCACCTATCACAACAGAAAGAGAGAAAGAGACATATGTAAAAAGACTAAAGCCTTAAACACAAAAACAAATTACCCAAAAGAACAATCTTTCATACATGCCCATCTCGGAATTTGGAAATTGTATCCTGCATTTGCGATGATTTCATTTCCTGGCTGTTATTGTGCCCAATCATGCTGGCACACCGTATAAAACGAAGAGAAGGCAGCTCAGCAAAAACCTGAAAATTTCCAAAATCAGAGTTAGAGACAGGACGTATGTACTTAAGATCACATTGACATTGTTACTTTCACTTTCATCCTAACCTTTGGAAGAACCAAAGCAGCAACCACCCTCTCAACAAAAACAATAGCTCGAAAGTCAGCAGTGTGCTGATACTTAAGGAGTAGTTTGATCAATGATTGAACTTTTGGAGTCACTTTCCCATCAGCCACTGCGGCACCTATTACTTTATCAACGTGCTCCCCTCCCGAGACAACTAAAACCATAGAGCATTGTTAATATAAGGTTTCTCAGAACGGTAAATAGTAAATAGATATGTACAAATAATGAGGTTGAGACTTACCATGATCAGCAGGGAGCTCTCCTTCCTCGATCTCGTCATGTGCATTACCATTTTCTGGCTTGCTAACTTCAGTTGCGACCTTTTCAGCAGCAGCGCCTTCCAGAAGCTCACATTGTAAGAGTGACACCACCTCGTTGAGGTATGATTCTTGAAACTTGACGTCCACTTGGAAATTCACCCTCTCGTCACTTTGCAGAGCAGTCAAGAATGATTGTGCCACCTTGAACGAAAAACAAAAAGTTAAGACCATGTGAATATATAACAAAACCAGTTCAAATCATCAAAAAATATGTTATCCATTTTTTTACCTTGTAAGCACACCACTGACCCAATTCAGCAAGAGTATAATTTATAGCTCTAAGTTTATGAATCAAATTGGCAGCTCCATCGCTCTCCGTTCTTTCAGACACGCCATAAACCTGTCTCAATTCATCTTTTGCTCCAGCATCCCTAGCCCCCATAAACTGCCACTTGCTTTTTCTTGAACTTGCTTGTGCTGCTTCTTCCACGGCTGCAATAATTTGCTTTATTGTCTCGTGAAGAGACCACATAGTCGCAGCTTTGTCATACTCAACGACAATCTCTGAAGGCATAGGCACATGCTTCTCTAATTCTTTCCGGTCTTTTATTGTACAAACAATAGAATCCAACTTGGTCTCGAGGTTGCGTATTTTGATCGCACAATCTACTTGGCTTGAAACACCTACGTAAACGAATAAAAAAGAAGTCAGTTCCAAGAACATTAGCCAGCAAGATCCGCTTAGAACAAGAAACAATAAGTACCCTTTAGATTAACGGGCGAAGCAGTCATTCCAAAGATGGCAGGTCTTTTGTCCTTAGGGGTTGTGTGGTAAAACTCTGACATCACTAATGAGTATGGATGTTTCTTGACAGCATGGTGACACTCGTCGAGAATAAGAAGATTAATTGTTTCCATTCTAATGATGCTATGCCTCAGTATATTCAACAGAATTTGTGCTGTCATTACTAGAACCTGCACATAAGAAAAGAATGTAAACTTCGAGAACAGATAAATAAAATGATCCAAACCCGTGAGGAAAACGAAGCATCAAAAGCAACCTGCTTAGACTCGAACTCTCGCTGCCACCTTCGAGCATCCCAGAAATCTTGTCCCATCTCACCACAATAATGCCCAACTTGAAAACTAGTTTGATTACGGATCACTTCTGCTTGCTGAAAATGCAAGATAAATCAACAAACCAAACACAAAAAGTAAGCAAGAAAATACAAACATGAAAGTTATATAGTTACCTGATAGACCAAAGGCACTTTAGGAACCAAGAACACCGAGAGCATTTTTCTATTCCGGCTCATTAAATCCTTATGAACACTCTTGATAAGAAGAATTGCGATAAGTGTCTTTCCAGCACCGGTCTCAAGGAAAGCAATTGTGTTTTTCGCTTTGGCTTGTTCAAGCACATCCAACTGGTATCTCCTTGCTTGCTCTTCCACAACCTTCTCTTTACGTTCTTCAGGCTTACTCTTATTCTCCTCTGCCTTGTCATTGCACTCTCGGGTTCTACAACTCTCTTTCTTGACATCCCTTTCGTGATCAGCTTCCCAAGTCCCTGACCGATAAACCAACTCATTGGAACCAACTTTATCCCTCTCCCAATAACCTCTAACTTCTCTATCCCTACCATCTCTTCTGTGACTGTAACAATCTCTTTTCTTATTGTGAACCGCCTCGTCCCAATTACGAGTACGTTTCCTATTCATAAACCTATCTTTGTCCCTAGAATTAGCCTGTCCTCTACCTGAAAGGTTACTACTCCTTTCACTCTGGTAACTACAAACTCTAGCTCTCTTCCAATCCTTCTCTCCTTCTTCCTCTTTGGACACTTCTTGGTCTCTCTTACCACCATTCTTTTGCAACCCGTTCTCCTTAACAGATAAAGCAACCTCCCCAGGAATCAACTGAGGAGTTACACTAACCTCTTTGATGTGAGAATTGGTCTCAGAAACGCCATTGTCTGGTAAGCCTCCACCGTTCTTGATACTATCTAGAATGTGATCGATTCCACCGAAAAAATCACTGATGACGCCGTTGTCATCGGTGGATTCATTGACAGCAACAGAGGAAGGATCAAAATCAGAGACAAGATCATCGATAAGATCACAGGAGATGTCCTCGCAGGCATCTAGCCAGTAAGAAGGCTTTGTTATGTCTTCCCTACGCTCATCCTCCATTACCATAATTCAGGTAATAAATCAACAAATCAAATTAAGAACATTAAAAAAAAAACAAAAAAAAGGCTCGAGAATTGAAGAAACCCAGAGAAGGGGGTGAGAGAAGAAGAGTGTTTTGTGACAGATTAGGGTTAGATAGACCGTACGAAACACGCCAATTTTATAAGAATCTGTTTGCAGGTTAAAAGGGGTCACGAAGAAGAGCAAGCAAAACCCTAACCAAAGATTTGGTTTCTCTGGTAAATAAATCAGAATTAGAAGAAGAATAAAAACAAAAACAAAAAACCCCTTTTCCAAGCTTTTGCAAAGTGTTATGTGATTCGACGATTCCACGGTCTATCGATCCCTACTCTGTTCTGTTTCTCTCTTCGTCTTCCTCTCTCTCTCTCTCTCTCTCTCTCTCTCTCTCTCTCTCTCTCTCTCTCTCTCTCTCTCTCTCTCTCTTTCTCTTTCTGGTCACTTGCTCTCTTCTCTGTTAAATATTTCTTTCCTTTTGTTTGCAATATTACAGAAAAAGGAAACTTGCCATTAAAGCAGAAAAAGGTAAAATAATTTTCCCTGAATTTGTGAAAAACACGAAATTCATTATTTAGTAGTATTTATTAGTTTATTTACTCCAAAACCAACCAACCTGTGAATTCCACACGGTCATTATAATTTTTTTTAATAGAAAAGGAAATTCAAAATTAAGAATTCCAACATATTCATACATATTAAGAAAGTCATTGAAATTTTTATTTTACTCTTTACAGATAGGCTAAATGTATTTCTTTTTCTTATTAATAAATAAAAATCATAGAGATAAAAATATACTTTTTGTAAAAATAAAATTTTATCTTAAGTTAATATTTTGTGAAACGGGAAAAGTATAATACAAAATAAATATTAGTCAATATATTAAAATAGTAGTAGTAAAGATAAACTGAAATCATAAATAACATTAAACTAAAATTAAAACGGTATTTGATGTTTTCATATGGAAACACGTACACACATAGGTTTGACTAAATTAACTAGCGGTTACGCCGACCGTAGTTACACTACTACACTAGTTAGATTGATTCGTACGGGACGGTCAAGATCATTCCAAGCTTTTTACTGTTTTTCAGAAAAGTGTAATTGTTCGATGCACCAATGATATACTGACAAGTGGAAAGGTCTTAGTGATTGGTCGGTTCTTTTCTCATGCTTTTGTTCTGTCATTCTGTGGACCGACTCGTGCAACTTCTTCTCAATTTTAAAACTGTAACAACAAGCATCATAAACACACAATTATTTTTTTTCTACAACTTTTATAAATAAAATAAAAACAAATTAGTGATTTTATAATATGAATTGCTAGTCGAAAATAATGGATATGAGCGGTAAATACTAAATACCAGTAGTAATGTTCGTAACGCTACTTTAAAAATTAACTAGCATTGACTGTTGGTTTATTGCTCTAAACTTTTTATTAAAAAAATCTTCAAGAGATAATGTCCATTGGGAGTTAAAGTCAGTTTTAAGACATTAACGCCCATGAAATCTATTAATGTATGAATGGTACAATATAGGACGTAATAAAGTAGAACTATTAACGCCTCCTCCACCATTTAAAAGTTTAGACATTTTTAGTTTTTTTACCTTTTATAGTAATGTGTTAGCAGATTGATGACGACGGCCAAATAAAATACGTATCCGACTCTTTTAGAAGTAGTGTGATGCGTTTTTATTTTTAATCATTTGTATATTTAGATAGACCGTTTGCACTCCGATAAACATGAATAAAACAATCTAGATCTTTTTAGCAAATACTCCATCTATATGTATTTGGATTCTTTGTAAGCATCCAAGTTTCCGACACTCCAAAGTCCAAAGTCCAAAGTCCAAACATTTCCCCCAAATAGTTTAAAATCAGTGATCACTTTAATTTTGTCTAAGGATTCCTTTCATCTTCTTCTACTAAAGATATTTTAACACGTTATATAATTACTGTTACTATATGTTAGTTTTGTAAAGTAGATCAATACTAGAAAGAGAGAAAAGTAGAATTATTCTACAATAATTTGAATCGGAACGGAATTCGATCTTGGTTCTGTTTCTCGTTTAGTTATAGCTGACCAAATAACCAAAGAATTCAAATAGAAACGCGAAGCATTGAGCATATGCGAAAAAGATAGAGAGTCAGGCCGAAGACTCTAAGATATTATTTTGTTCTTTTCCAGATAATTGCAAAAATCTGCATGGAAAGTGAGATCTAAAGTCGATCGAATAATATTATGACAAATGCATCTTCACACAATTGACTAGCTTACGATTCACGTTTACTACTTTTCTTGATAGTATAAGATTTTCTTATTGGGGACATGTACCTAATACATACTGATCTATGATAAGATTCTCAAAGGTGCATTTTGGAAAGAAAAAATAACAATTATTCGACCTTTTTCGTCCATAATTGAAGGACCAATTCGTTATTTCCTGTCATCTTTTTGTTTCTTTTCATCTCATCCTTCGTCATTGATTTTTTTTTTATTCGCCACGCACATATCTCTTTATATATATATACAACACAATAGAATAAAATATAAACATGATGCCATGTCAAAAACATAGTGTTTAAAATATTTATTTATATGTGTATTTAACCTTATTATATAAATAAACTAATTACTTATCTTTATCAATGTATATATATATATATATTTTTTTTTAATCCAATAAACGGTCTGTTCTAGCAAGGCAATCCAAGTGACTTCAGTTTTTGAACCCCGTGGGACAAACGAGATAGAAAATGTTACACAATGCTCAAAAACGTGTAGAAATGTCAAACAGTTGGCCAATCTATTCAGGGCGATCTAGCATCTGAGAAATGTTCCAAAGACTTGCGTCGTCACCTGACGCAAGGAGAAACATTGCGTTACCCATTGAAGTGCGTCGAGCTCAGCGTGAAGGGGAAAACGCCGGTAATGCAATGTAAAGATAGTGTCGAATAAGCAAAATGGGGTACGGCCAATTCAAATCCGAAGCAAAGCCCAATATTACCGCATCAGCAAGCGGTACATTAGTGAGCAAGCAAATTTGAGACTGGGCCTGACGCCTACCAAATAAGAAGACCCAAATACCAAAATTTCCCACCTTTATAACACATTATTAATAATGCTCTATATATATTATGATAATACAGATCGATTCTGTACTGTTAAGTATTCTTTTTGTCAACATACGCAGGCGATTGGATATCCAACACACATGAGTAGGTAAGGTATATTACGGAAGATTTGAACCACATCCACACCAATCAAAGGAAAAATCTGCAATAAATTTTACAAGTATATATATTTTTTAAAATTGAATTACAAACATTATGGTATAATAAAGTCTTTTTTTTTTTGGTTTTTTGGTTTTTTGGTAAATTAAATAGCGCCGTATTTCTTTGTGAGCTAGTAAGATACGTGAACCCACAAAATTGACCTTTTTTGGACGGTTCGCAGAGAGAGAGAGAGATCCAACGAAACCAGACTCCGTTGAAGTAAAATTAAGAGGCATCACAGGGTTCACGTTTTCCACCAGTGACCGACTTAAGTGACCCGCGACGTCACTTTAGCAGAGAGCCCCACCCGATTATTAACTGAAAATCCAAATCCAAAAAGATCCGATTATTAGATTTTGCAGTATCCATCCATCCAGAACCAGAATCATCATACAGCAGAATACGAAGAAGTAAGCCAGGTGGTCGGTTCGGCCGCCGCCCATCCTAAACCGGGCCCGGTCTAGTTAACATCAATACTGTACTATACCAATCCTTTTCCCGGTAAGAAACTACGGCGCGTGTATGTCAAGCACCTTTCACTCTTTTTTCATTAAATGCCAAATTCCAATTTAATGACGACATCCCCCCCACGCATATACACAATTCATTCGCTCTTTCTCTTGTTAACTCACACAATTTCATCATCCTCATACAATAAAGAAAATAAAAAAAATTACAATTTTTTATTAACAAAGTATATTGAGTATATATATATTTTTTTAATGTATCAGTTAATGAATTTTTAGGACTACGCAAGTTTGGTTTTGTAGCTGCCAAAAATATTTAGTAACATATGATTTAGTCCATGTTTAAGAATTAGGATTGATGAACATAACAAACAAAAGGAGAAGAGAGAGAGAAGAGACAAGGACAGAACAAAAGCCTGCGAAGCCTCCAACGGTATTCATTGTGGACCAACCTTAAGTGTGGGACGACTCTATCCATCTACATTCATTTTTTTTATATATATATTGTATGATTTTGCCCATTGCTCTATTTACCACGTCACATTTCTATTTCCATACATTTTTAAAAAAATATGTATATATGTTTTTTTCGTTTGAGAAAATTATTCGATATCACGAAATATAAATTCTCGAGTTCGTACGGTTTATTTACCTTAAGAATGATTTGTTTGAAATAGTCATCGACTCATCGGGCAAAGGAGAGCTTTGTAATTAGGGTTTATGTGAACATACCCTACCAACACTTGTCTCCTTTCGTTTATTCCTCTTTGAAACGTGCTTTGATCATTCATATCAATGGATGGACCGTATCGGTCATTTCATCCTTGATTTCTAGTGCATACGACTTCTTTTAAATATATCGAATGGAACTAACACAAACTATATATTGACTCAATTATTTTAATCATTAATTGACCAAAATAAAACTAATTTTAACACACGGAAATTAAAAAGAAACAAAAACCCCAACGACTTTGACTGGAGCTGTTTTCCTTTTTCTCTGACCACTACAAATCTCTTGAGTTCGTTGCACATCTATGTAGCTATAATGATAGAAAAATGTAAGCTGGAATCGTGTGTAAACAAGTTTTTCTATGACGATCATCAAAACCAGTGCTGATTTTTCTATACATGCATCTTTACATATGTATACGTACGCGGTACAATCGCCTGTAAGTATTTATTAATACATATGTGTGTGTGTACTATAGAGGCTATATAAACACGATCATTTATATAAGGTATATACAAACCGTAATTCCAAAGAGTAATACATACATAAATAATCTTACGTTCTGAAATAGAATTATAAATTTTGAATAGAAAGTTAATTATAAAATTTGGACTTCCCTTAATATCTTTCCGATTTCCTTAAACATAAACTTCTGACCTTTGGATCTACACTAATATTCAGTTTAGCTAAGTTAAGTCAGTGTTATAATCAGTTTAGCTAAATAACGTCAGTGTTATATTCAGTCTTCTCTATATATATAGTTTTACTTTTTTTTTTTGGGTTTGATGAAAATAACTTTAAAGAGGTCTGAACAAATTGTTTGAGGCTTGATAACAAGACTTTCTGTAACCTAGCTATTAGATAATTTCTAATTATACTCATACAGTATATTATGTGTATGTATACTATATAATGTATATGCACTTTCTAGTTTTTGCCCATATTATATTTGGACCTACTTCTTTCAATCTATGTATTCGTTTGAGGTGATTAGAATTATGCACATAATGTAAACTAATTAAGACTCCTAGACTTTGGGGCACACATGACAGTTGTTACCATCATCAACATCACATAAACCTGCTCCATGCAAATGGACTCTATTTTGCACCTACTGATAACGACCTTCTCGCTATACACACATAACTTATTAATACACTATATATGAAAAAAATACACTATATATGCAAATTCACACGCACACATTTCTATATTAAATGTTACTATACTTACATTATTTGATAATTATGCATATCTTTAGTATGATCTAATGTCAAGTTTATCGAGGATTTTGATTTATCCTTAATTACCAATGTGTGTGTTATACGACTTTGTAATGTCAAATAATGTGTTATACGACTTTGTATTATGTATATATTTAATCAAAATTAGCAACTATTGACAAATAAAATATATAATAGATTCCACTGGATTCCACCAGAGAATTAGGCTAATTAATTACATTGTACATTACTTTGATTTCATTTATAGAATTTAATCATTTTTCTATTGATATATCATAAGTTTGCTTATATATATAATCTCAAACCTTTCAAGTTTCATACATCCATAACCCATTTTAACTGGATAACTAAATATCATAAAATTTCACAACAACAGATTTTTTGTCAAGAATAATACTACAATTTGATTTTATACCATAATCTTTGGTGAATATTCTCTAAAAGTTTAGTAAAGTCTTCCCAAATTTTGTGTTTCCTTCATTCTGAACTTTTAAGAACCCTTGCTAAACATACAGTTTAGGAAATTTGGATTGAGGATAATTTTGGAAACCAAAACATAAAATATGGCACTTTTAAGACATTGTACGTGATGAATCTCGGTTGAGTACTTGTGACAATAAAGCACAAACTACATAACATATTCACATATACCTTAATTTTTTCTATAGATCAGCTTTAAAAGACGACCAAATTCTTAGCATATCTCTATGGCTATATATAGGAAGTACGTTGTGTGGAAAAGTTTAAATTGAAAAAAAAAATTCCCAAGGGGCCGAGCTCCTCCAAGTTGATAAAGAAAAATACACACAAACACAGAACAATATATATATATACATATATTAATAATCAATAAAGAAAATAGGTGAGAAAGAGATCGAGAAGTGTGGGGATGCAAAAAATGTGAGGCTGTTTTGGACAAACTCTAGAGAGTGAGAGTAGTGAGAAGTGGTCCTTACTCGCTTCCAAGTTTACTGTTGTTGTAAAATTGTAACACTTCACCTTCTCACTCACCTTCTCATTTATGTTTGCTTCCCTTTAAATCCAACCCCTACTTTAACCATTTTATTCAAATCTTACATATATGCACCTCATATTTATACCATATGGTCCATATCTAAGATACTTACAATCAGTTAATGGTTTTAAAGCGCTAGAGATTACAAATTGACATTGTATATGGGAGATGCATGGTTCTCCGATAGAATTTGGGATGCAACATGATAAACTCTGAAGAACTGGAATATCTAGGGTTTTTGGGATAATATGGAATATGGGTATGAAAGTATCTATATTTAGATATGAATACATATTTTAAAGAAAATCTGGATATCCAATATTTCTATGATAAAAAAAAAAAAAAAAGAAGCTAGAGATATATAGAGTCGGTCAATTAGATTAGAATGGGAAATATTCCTTAAGCATAAACTATAAGGGGATTTGTTTTTCAATAAAATAGATGAGGCCAACGAGATATTATATATAGGTAGAGAGGTCCCCTTTGTATTTAAGCTGGTGCAGCTCGGTAAATAGTAAAATTATATTATACTTATTTGATTTGAGCTTTGCCTTTATTAAATTAAAGAACGAGGGCTGCAGGCCAACTTTTTTCGAGCCATACTTTATAATAACTGATAATTGTGTATACATTATATTACAGACCCTAATTAATCTCTCGGTTCGAGAAAAATAAATCTGGTTAATGACTTTATTCTTTTAACAGAAAAGACTTGAATCAGTACTACGTAGCCGGACTGAACACATATACAGTTCAACTGTTGTAGACGTACGTGATTAGTTTTACTTGAAATGTTGAAAATTTGTAATAATAATTGACGATTCGTCAAATACAAGACCCAGGTCGAGTTTTTTTTTTTTTTTTGTTCAACTGATCGGTCAAGTTTTGAAACGAATTTGAAGTATCATATTCGTCTGCACGTGCTTATCAATTGAGTCATAGCTTTAATATGTACTGATGACATGTAGTATAATACTATTATACTTCTAATATAAATAAACGATTAAGCTGTTTAATCACTGGGAAATATTTGACCAGGTGTGGCAGATTTAGACATTTTCTTGTTGTCTCAAAACATCAAACGCTCTTGTTACGGATGTTGAATTGTTGATGATTATGACACATGTGAATAGAATAATAAAATAATATTTTGGTCATTATAATGACTCTTGCTATACAATTTTGATTTAGATTTATTATATTATATATTTCTGAGAAAAATTATATTTAGATCAGTTTTATAACTTAGATGTTTTTCTTTTGGGAATGATGATGAGCCTGAAACAAACATCGTATAAGACATCGTGATCTGAATATATTTTACATAGATGTGTATTAAACATACACACATGCATATACATGAATGAACATATACTTGTATAGATATAAAAAACTTATACACTTGCATTTGATTATTTTCGTTTTGTTTTGTTGTGATTGATGTATATGTAGATAATTTTGGACCACAAAAAACATGGACACATCATAACCAAACCTACTTCCCCAAGTGATTTGTAAATAACTACATATTTAACTGTACACAACAAAAAAATGGGTAATTATGCGCAACTAATTTGTTTTTCTTACATCGAGATTATCAAATCTTCATTATTTAATCGTTCTTATAACATTATTATACTGTTAACCCATGTGACTCGATCTGATAAACCAAATGTGAAATCAGATAAACGCAATTAGGAACAACCCAAAACATAAATCATGATTAATCATGTACTAATGTTTAAATCAGCGTTATTATAAAAGAATAAGGCCATGAATGTTTACAAGTTTTTAAGTGGTTTTTGAATTTTAGTTTCTATTTTTTAGATTTTAGATTTTGGTTTATGGTTTTTAGATTTTGTGTTAAAAATTTATTAAAAAAAGAAAAATAGAAAAAAGAATTCAAATAACGCTTGAAAATGAACATAGATTTTGGTTTTTCTTTGAAAATTATCAAAAACTAACAAAATCTGGATTCTCTAATTTTTAGGAAATCTGATTTTTTCATAATCTTGATTGGCTTTAAAGTAGATTTTTGAAAAATCTAAAACTAAAAACAGTTTTAAAATCTGCAGCCATTCAAAGCCTAAGTGATTTATTTTTTATAAAAAAAAAAAATTAGCTTCTCATATCAAATAAATGATTTTCTCGTCGCATTTTCAGAAACCTTCACATTTAAACTTGTTCCCCATTTTGTTTAGTAAAAATTTGAGTTCCAATACCGTTCGGATAATAACATAACACTAAATTTTCTTTTGTAGTACGTAGGTTTCAATAGCTAATTTTCTTCAAATTCTCGGAATAACGAATCGGCTCGACGAGGATAAGATCCACAAACTTAGATATGAGTCGAAGGCTTTATAGCCAGAGACGGTCCAGAATGTTACATCATATGTGTGTACACATTTTAATCATGGCATGCCAACAACTGGAATAGTACTTTTTGAAAAAAAAAAACTTAAAAGAAAACTTGAATAGTAGTAGGTAAGGTTTATATTTAATTTAATGTGATAAATTGCGTGCATGCATATATTTTATATTGTTTTTGTGGAAAATGTGCATTTCTTTTCTGATAAATACTGTACGTAAATATATATACCTGAATCACGTACTAACTTACAAAAACTGTATACGATATAAATTTAAATTGTTATAATTAGTGCTAACCAACAATAATTGGTAAGAAAAACAAAATTAGATAAATACAAAAATAACATTGCTTTAGTTAACAAAAAGGAAATAGACACGTATACTCATTCTAATACCAAAAAAAGGATCAACGGAATCTCAAACACCCGTCGACAACTACATACACATGTATACAAAGATTTGAAATTTCAATACAAAGAGCTAATTCGAAGCCTAATGAAAAGGACAAGAAGCTCACATGACCCGAACCATATCATTCATGGGCCCCTACGCATTACTCGGTACCAATCTCACTCTCTCTCTCTCTCTCTAAGACTTGAAACTCTATCAAGAATCTCAAGCCACCATTTTTTTCTTCATCCTCATAAAGAGAAAGAGAAAGATCCTCTTGTTTTGCAAGAACCCAATTTGAGTTCCAAGTCCTGATTTGCTTTGATCTTTCTCTTTCCTTGATTTCGTTTGTTAGTCAAACAGAAGATATATAGTTCTCTCTATATTTTATATATGCATATATAGTTTGCTTTCCGATTCTAGGGTTTTCATATTTCTCCTAAATTTTCATGGTCAAAGGAGAAAATCAAAGAACCAATCGAACGAAGAAGAGAAAGAAAACTTCAATATCAAAATCTCTCTCTCTCACTCTCTCACTTATATTATAAGGTGAGACCACATCAGAACTTTAATTTTTTTTTTCTTCCCTTCTTTTAATATATTCTTTGAATTTTTTTTTTCATTAATCCATCTACCCTTTTTTATATTTGTGGCTAGATTTTCGTTTTGTTAATTTTCCTCTCATTAATATTTTATCTATCTATTGTATGTTGAAGATCTCGAGTTGAGTCATCATCGTCAATGTCTTTGAAAAGCAGCCGCAACAATTCACAGATTCAAGAACAAGAGAAAGGTTTAAATTTCATCAAGACGACTCACTAAGAGAGAGTCTAAGTCCCATCTAAAGATTCAGTCCAAGAACCGTCTCATAAATCAGATAATTCGTCATGGATCTATCCCTAGCGCCGACAGCAACAACAAGTTCGGACCAAGAACAAGACAGAGACCAAGAATTAACCTCCAACATCGGAGCAAGCAGCAGCTCCGGCACCGGAAACAACCTTCCGATGATGATGCTTCCGCCGCCGGAGAAAGAACACATGTTCGACAAAGTGGTAACACCAAGCGACGTCGGAAAACTCAACAGACTGGTGATCCCTAAACAACACGCGGAGAGGTATTTCCCACTAGACTCATCTAACAACCAAAACGGCACGCTGTTGAATTTCCAAGACAGAAACGGCAAGATGTGGAGATTCCGTTACTCGTATTGGAACTCTAGCCAGAGCTACGTGATGACCAAAGGATGGAGCCGTTTCGTCAAAGAGAAGAAGCTCGACGCGGGAGACATCGTCTCTTTCCAACGAGGCATCGGTGATGAGTCCGAGAGATCGAAGCTTTACATAGATTGGAGGCACAGACCAGACATGAGCCTCGTCCAGGCACATCAGTTTGGTAATTTCGGTTTCAATTTCAATTTCCCGACCACTTCTCAATATTCCAACAGATTTCTTCCATTGCCGGAGTATAACGCCGTCCCGATTCACCGGAGCTTGAACATAGGAAACCACCAACGTTCTTATTACAATAACAACAACCAGCGTCAAGAGTTTGTAGGGTATGGTACTTATGGGAATTTAGCTGGAAGGTGTTACTACACGGGATCACCGTTGGATCAGAGGAACATCGTTGGATCAGAGCCGTTGGTTATAGAGTCAGTCCCTGTGGTTCCCGGGAGATTAACGCCAGTGATGTTACCTCCGCCTCCTTCTACAGCGGGAAAGAGACTAAGGCTCTTTGGGGTGAATATGGAATGTGGTAATGACTATAGCCAACAAGAAGAGTCTTGGGTGGTGCCACGTGGGGAAATTGGTGCATCTTCTTCTTCTTCTTCAGCTCTACGACTAAATTTATCTACTGACCATGATGATGATGGTGATGGTGGTGATGATGATCAATTTGCTAAGAAAGGGAAGTCTTCATTTTCTCTCAATTTCAATCCATGAGAAGTTTCATCTTTTTTTTTCTTAAATTCTCTTTTTTTGAATCTCTCTCTTTATATATTATTTCATTAGTCAATCTTCTTCGTTAGATTCTAGCTAGTAAGAGGAAGAAAAACGATCTTCTTCGTTTGTTTAATTTTTTTTGGTTATGAGTTTTGTTTTTTCGATCGACATGTTTCTTGATGTTCATCACTAGGCTTTTGTCACCATGTTGAACTCGTATTTGTATATAAACTTATATATGAATATGACTTACATAAAATAACATGTTCACATGTCTCAACTTTTTTTAGCTAATTTAATTATATCCATAATATTCGTTGTAATTCATTGTTTACTCATATCATATTCATAAATTCTACATTAATCTTAACACTTGCACACTAGGTGAAACTGCCTCTACCCTAGACTTCTAGCTTATATAGCCATCAATAAAACAGTGTTCATCTTGCTTTCTTTATTTTTTTCAATTTTAAATAGAATTTGAGATTTATAATTTGATTGAGTGGGAAAAAAGCTTATAAATTTCATGAATTGTACTCTCTACACTGACAAAGTGTTTCATGGTACATTCTAAGCTAATGGGCAGGTCCAAAAAAAGCCTCTCTTTTTCTCTCTCTAATGGTCCTATATTGTTTGTTTGGTTACTCTTGTAATTTTGCTCGGTTAAAGAGATTTTTGCAGGTTATGGGCAGAGCAAATAAAGAGAAGCTAGCTATGGAAGAAGGACTGATATCCATCCATATAGTAATTCAATTTATAAATATTAAAAAGAACAAAAGGTATGATATGTTTTCACATTGTTTGACTTTTTATGATCACAGGTTCATTTAATTTCTCATTTTACTAATTCTCTATTCTTGTTTTGTTTTTAACCTTTGGTCAATATCTTTGTTTGGTTTGGATTGTGAATTGAAGTGATTTTTACCAAATCAGGCATCTCAATATAGATCTCCTCAACCCCATGAGTTCTTTTAGAATGTAGATTCTAAATCATTTGTCAATTACTACTATATATATACGTATGCCTCTGAATCACTACATATATACCCACCCCATATACACACATGCAGTTTAGACATGTACATGTATAATTAAATAGATGTGTTATAATAATTTACGTGGAACTTTGGAATGCAGTCCTTAGGGAATATCATTTTCAGGTAAATAAGAAGAGAGGATCCTGGAAGAATTACTATATATTCTATAGCCCATGTATATATAGAGTATCGTGTCGAGTTATAAATTCTTGCATGCAAGATCAAAATGGAGAAAGTCATTGGCAGAATGGCAGATTTGATTTCTCTACTATTGTATAGACATACTCCACACCTTTAGCTATTTTATCCAAATCATTTGTGGGTTTTAATTATTTTTCAGGATACACGCTATATATATACAAGTACAACACACACATACACACACACACACATATATATAGCCTTTTTGTGCACAATATTCCATGTAACTAAGAGAGTCGTAATTTTACTAGATGTGTTTTTTCCCTTTTTCTTTTTAGCTGCTAGTTCGATTTGACATGGCAAATTTGTATGTCTTCCGATAAGTATGAGTCGCGCGGGGTATTATTTGTGATCGAATTATCCTATAATAGCTAGGATAATGTTTGAGCCTGCCACTATAATAAGTACCCCATATAAATTGAAGATCATGAAGAGGGTTAAGCGTGTGTATATGAGTACTCTATATATGTGTGTTATGATTGGGTAGGCGTATATGTGTATATAAGTACTCCATATACAACGAACATCAAAGAGTAATTAATTAGATAAGATAGACATGGAGACTAGCTCATGTAAGCATACACATGTATATATGTGAATTACATATGTAGCCCACATATCTTCAATATAGGGAACAAAGTTACAAAGGTAATATGTTTAAACAAATTTGCCAAGGGATGATACAATAAATGGAATATATAAATACGTATTAATTCCAAATAGTCTACAAGTAGCTAATATTCAATGTGTAGATGTCTCAAAAGGCTGTCAAAAAAGTATAAAATGTGTTTTTATATTCAAAAGAATGCATATTAAAGAAGATATAATGAAATAAAAAGGGAAGTATTAGTGAAAAGTACGGATGGAATACAAAATTATTAAGATGACAAAAGCAGACAATATTGTAACATATCTAAATGATCAGTTTGTGTAAGAATAAAGAGAATAAATGACATGCTCCAATTATTGTTAGTTAAATAATTCATTCTCATATTAGATTCCTGACCTAAAAGAGACTGCAAATATGTAGGCCGGTTAGGGTTTTTATAGGCATGATTGATGATGATAAGGAAACTTCGTATTGGGGTTAATTGGTTCTTCCCTTTCTAATACATTTTCAATTTAAAGTAATACAATTAACTATTCACTTTAACTTTTAATTGATCGTTCCAAATCTTTCGCCATGCTGATTACAAAGAGCAAGAAGAGACAATTTTCTTTCTTACAAAACTTATCCATCAGAAAATAACATGACGGTAATAAGATTAATAAGTGAAGCACTAGACTTTTTTAGTAGGTCTGGTTAATTCTAATTACTAATCCAGCTGGACTTTTGAATACATTGATGATTACATTTACATTACATAGATGAGTCTAATTGATTCATATAATATTTAAACTACAAAGTGAAAAGTATATCTAGCTCTTTAAAGTTGAGATTTAATGTGTTTAATTGATTTTAATATATGGGATCTACGCATTTCAAAACGCTACGTCATATGGTTTTATGCAAATTGAACCATCTACAAACTGTAACGTATAAGCTAATTATTACACTTCCTTTTGGGGTCCGAATACCATGCATGCTTAAAGCAATATTGGGCCTGACAGTTAAATTTTAAGACTGAACAAATTAGGCCCGTTAACAGGCCTACTCAGGTTTCAAGACCTAAACCCGGTTCTGGAACCGGACCCGGACCCGAACTCCCATTGCTCCCTTATTCGTCTTCTCCGAGGGAGAAAGAGAGAGCCATGGCGAGTGAATACAGATGCGTGGGATGTGGGTTTAGGGTTAAGTCATTGTTCATTCAATACTCTCCTGGTAACATTCGTATCATGAAATGCGTAAGCTTTTAACACACACAACCCAATTAGGGTTTCCGATCTTGTTTTGTTTTGTCTTGTTTTTATATGTTTATGGTAAATTTCAAAAAGTTTCCATCTTTGAATCTTACCTTTTCTAAGCACATATGTATTATTGTTTATTTAGGGAAACTGCAAGGAAGTAGCAGACAAATACATCGAGTGTGAACGCATGGTCTGTTACTCTGTTTCAATCACTGAAAGTTTCCATTTTTGGTGTTCTTTTGTTTCCTTCCAAATTTTGAATTTAATTGATTCTTTTTGTGCAGATTATTTTCATTGATTTAATCCTTCACAGACCAAAGGTGTATAGACACGTCCTCTACAATGCAATCAATCCAGAAACTGTCAATATTCAGGTAAAAACCCTTTTTCAATTCAAGTTTCTTGATTTCAAACATTTGCTATGATTACTTGGCAGTTTCGTGTCTGAATCTAGTTTTCTGATCTTGAAATTGGTACTAAAAACTTTTTGTTTTTTGTTTTTGCAGCATCTGATGTGGAAGCTGGTATTTGCGTATCTTCTTCTAGACTCTTGTATCCTTATGTTTCATAATCTGTTATTATCTAAGTAGCTAAGAGATATGTAGTTAGTGAGATTCATCAGCAGCCAAACGCATTTGAAAAGCCTTAAACTCATCAAAGATAGAAGCTTGTTACTGAGAAGAACTGATGAGAAATCAAGCTTTTGTGAGAGCTCGGTTCTTATATCTATAAAGGTTTGATCTTTCCTTTTAATATCTTTTAGTGGATCTAATTCGATTATTTTTTCCCTCTGAGGACTATAGGTTTAAGTCATTGAGATAGATTTGAAAGGATACTATAATGTTTTCTCATGTTACAGGTTCTAATCGGTGTTTTATCTGCAAACGCTGCATTTGTCTTCTCTTTTGCCATTGCGGCAAAGAGTTTGCTAAATGAAGTTTCTAGGTGATTATACTTCTTCTTAGTTCTTTATTATGAGTTTTTTCACAGATTTCAGACTTTTGTCCCCTGAATATTATGTATTGGCTTTTGTTAAAAAAAATCTGCAGAAGAAGAGAGATTGTGTTGGGAATATTGATCTCGAGTTACTTCAAGATCTTTCTGCTTGCTATGTTGGTATGTTGTAGCTTTACCTTTCACTTTTAAGTCCTGATATCGAAGTACCAAAACTTGGTATTGTGTTCCTTTGCTCAAAATGGGAATCTTTAATAATTACAGGTATGGGAGTTCCCAATGTCAGTGATCTTCATTGTTGATATACTTATCTTAACATCAAACTCCATGGCTCTTAAAGGTCAGACCGTCAAAATATTCTTACTGAAAATTGATTGATCTAGACTGTTTTTTCTTCTTGTTGTTTTGGAATCTCATATTGCAAGTTGTGTTAAAACCAGTGATGACTGAATCAACGACCACCAGATGCATAGCCGTATGCTTAATCGCGCACTTGGTTAGATTCTTGGTGGGGCAGATCTTTGAGCCGACAACATTCTTGACACAGTATGGATCTCTGATGTATCTGTCTTCATTATTCAGAATCGTATGATCCCATCATCTTCCACTATAGTCAATTTTGTTTTGAAGAAAAAAAGAAACCTTTTACATGATTAAAAGCCTTCTGCATTTTTTTGATGACCATTCGAATTGTATAACTAACTAACCAAATATTATTGACATCAAGAATTGAATTGGGCCATAGTAAGAATATTTAAGTCTATCAAAAATTCTCAGGCCCATACAAACGTTACCAGCTAAGTAATTAAGAAATGAAATAAATTTGATCATTGTGATATTCGATAGATTCGATGAGAGTTTCTGGATGACATAGAACGTCGAAGAAATCAAACGACCAATAATAATAACTAATCTTTATTCGAATATTCGACAGAATTTTCCACCGACTAGTTCTTAAAGTACTTGTACTGATCAGAACCTGGTTTTTTGTTTTCTTTTTCAAATATCCATACGATGTTTTCTTTACCTGAAAATATATTTATTGTTTTGTTTTGTTTTGCGTTGCAAGGCTTGGGAAGTTAGTGAAGCCAGCCGTCTCCCAGCTCGGATAGATATGGGTCAAGTGTACGGATACAATCCTATGGAGACACGTTGAAGTGCCTCGTAGCTGTCTACGACAACAACAACGACTAAAACTGGCCAATCGAATAAAGATACGTTAACAACAACAACACCAACGTTGGAGTAATCTAAACTGGCCAATCTACTTGGGATACGTTAAAGCTTGGGATTGGGCCGTGTAGTTTTCACATGTGGAAGTCTTATTGGTGTCCTTTATTCAGAAAAAAAAAAAAAAAAAAACACAAAAGGCTCTTTTGAAACTTAAAAATCCTCATCCTTTGGTACAGATATTAGCATTGAAATCTGTGGAGATTTGTTACATCATTTTTAAAAAAGAAAATTTATAATTGATATGAAATTTTGCAAATAAAATAAACAAATTGTAATATTGTGATATATTACAATTTGTTTTTCAGTGTGCCCTCTCTGTTATTAGATTCTTGACGCAATGTGAGTATGAATCGGATACGACCTGTTAAACCCCAATGATCCAGCCAATGATGGAGATAAAAAATAAGAAGCCAATGATCATGTTCTTGAGATAGATCCACTGGGATTTCCTTTGGCTTATGATGTCCTCAAAAACAATCCAATCCTGCTTCACCGTTTTGGTGGATGGAGTGTTCTTGACTGTTGAGTCTTCAGCCATTTCCAACTCAGGATTGCTTACGTGCCTACTTATCACCTGCAACCGTGTCCACAGTCCAAAATTTAATATGTAATGTAACTAGAATTTGATATAATATTATGATTAGATTGTATCAGACTAGCCAATTCGAGTTTCTTAATAGCACCTTTTCTTGGCCTTGCAAATGCAACTCCGGTTGCTCTTGTGCCTCAGAACTGTGCAAAGGCTTAGTAGTGTTCAATGATGGAATATCATCTATAGGAGGATGGTAAGGTTCAATTACACTCGAATTGTCGCTGCCAATCTATTAAAAACACAAAAAGTAGACGTGTGAGAAACAGAAAGCAATCATATAGATATCCATCGTGTAAAAGTGCTCACTGCTTGCTTACCATAGAGTCAGTGTCACTACCACAGCTATCATCGGTAAAAAACCCTGTCACAGGTTTTTTGGGGATGCAAACATTGCAATTCTCATTTAGCAATAACCCATTGTATGGAGGATAAACCTCATCATCCAAAACCATCTGTTGACTAGCATCATATGAGACCAATTGAGGAACCTGATCTAGCATGTTTAAATATTCATTAAACTGTTGGCCATGATGATTTGTTGAATCGTACTCAGAATAAGTGTTGTAATATCCTGACTGGTTGACCTGAAAAAAATAAAAGATAAAACAGTTTAGGAATACATCAAATATATCAGTTTTTAGACATAAGTTGAGAGAAAACAAACAAAATGGACATATAGTCTTAGATAGACTCACCACAGAACCGGCACTATTAGTCATCATGGCAGGGACAAAAGTGGGATAGGGATCTGTTGGTTTAGCTTTAGCAGATAGAATGCTCTTGTCGTTACCCTTATACTCAAGTCTGCAGATGACATAGGTCGTCCTCTGTAAAAATTTCCAGAGGTAAGCAGCACATATACAAAGTTCATCAGTTAAAAACATTTCAAAATTGGCTGCATATATATAGATAATTAAATTACTTTCATCAAAAGCTAAGTGATGAAATATCAAAGATCAGAATTGTAAAAATAGTATGGGATAAAGAAAAAAACCAAATATATATATATATACCAGATGTTCAGGCAAGATGGTATCGTGATAATACTCGTGAATAACCCAATGAGGATCGACGATGCCATTATCCCGACGGAACTGTACAACCCTTTTATGACCAATCTTGTTGTCGTCTCCAGTTGCAGACAAAGGCCAAGACTTAAACTGATCCTTGACATCAGTATGCTCTCCAGTAAGTTTCCATCTTCCAGAAGGCGTTTTCCTGTTCTGTCGATTCCCTCTAGCGTACTTGTTTTCCCTACGAGAGAAGAAGTAGCACATACGATCCGTCGATTCGATCTTCGATTGCACTGTTACAGAAACAAGAATACAACAACACACCCCCAAACCATAATCAAGATTCAAGAAACCCCCCCCCCCCCCCCCCCCCCAACGACTCTCTCTCGATCACGCACGGTGGCAGCAAATAATTAAAATTCGAAAACCGCAATAGTATAACTTACAGCGCAACTTCCAAGGATCAAAATCATAGATGTTGACCTCGTTAATGACCCATTCTACAAGACGGGTGTTGCCCTGAATTTTGTGATAGAGATAGTAACCGACGAGCTCGTCGTCCCTCGGGCGGAATCCAAACCCCACAAAATCAACATCCATCTCTACCTATTTCTCCAAAAATGTTTCAAAGAGACTACTTTTCTGATTTTGGTTGATTTGTCTTATTTTAGAGGAGAAATGAACTGATGAGGAGCTTAATAAGTGACGAAAGGACAGAGTTTAAATAAGCCCAGAAATATCATTATTTTTATTATCAGTATTTTATACTAATTTTATATATTTTAAAGTGAAATAATGGATCTTCTTCGGTTCGATTTGGTTTGGTTTTGGCTTTCACAGTTATGTTTGTTATTTTGATATTTTTCTCCTTTTCGATTACTTTCTTAAGAATTGAAAAAAAAAAAAAAGGTAGGCTTATTTGGGAAGCTTTAAAAGGGCTTAACAAAGAATTGGACGGTGGACATGTGTGCCCTACAAGAATTGAAATGGTGAGTGAAGCTGGAATCTTTCTGCTTATGTAATAAGTCCGTAATTGTAATATATAAAATATCTACTCCTCGCTCACGGATTCTTTGACTTGAATCGTAAAGATTACTTGCTACTCTTTTTGAATGAACTGTGAGAGAGCTGTGTCTTTTGACCATGCTTACTGAAGAATGTTCTACACTGACATGTGTCTTTGATATGTTAAAAGAATATGTGTAATATCTCATTCTACCATTGTTATATGTAATGTACACACATAAATCCTTTAAGATGGATAAAATAGGTCGTAGGTTTCTGGGATATCTCTATGTTTAAAGATTGTTGACGCATTAAATGATAACAAGATTCGGCTTTTTTACAAATTTTGAGGATTAGTCTATGTGTTAGCTTCATGATTACCCAAGAATTGTAATGTATAGAGACAACATACTCTACAACCAATGTAATTAGTAAACAAACCGTAAAGTACATAAGGGAAACTATTTTAATTAATTTCAAACAATCCTAATGTATTGCTCGGCAATTTCCGGTCCGACTTTAGTTCTTCGGTACATGAATTAGTTGGTATTACAAAACTTGCTGAAACGTCATAGGCTCATAGCACTCTAGTTGCTTTTTTCTCATTGCGCCCTCCGTTACACTTTCTTGATGTGTTCAATGAATCTTTGAGCTTGCACAACCTCTCATGTATATCCCTTTCTTTTGCAGAGCTATTTGATCACTTTTATATAATATATACAAATAAGAACTACATCACAAAACGATTCACTAATTATTAACATACACTTCTTTACATTACATTTTCTTCATTTTTTTCTTTTCCTTTTCTCTCTTTTTCCCCCTTTTTTCTTTCTTTACACATACTTGTGTAAAATACACAACTTCACACTTTTCCTGAGCGAGAAAACAGAGCAAAGAAACCGAAAGAAAAAAAACACACAGACAATAAATAACTGTGAGCAAGAATCGGATTTGACCTCTTTAACCAACAAGAATCATCGAACCAATGATGGAGATGAACAGTAAGACGCCAACGATCATGTTTATGAGATAGTTCCACTGTGCATTCCTTTCACTCCTCTTCTCCAAAACAATCCAGCTCTGTTTCACCGTGTTGGTATATGGCGGTTTCTTGATCGAGTCTTCAGCCCTTTTCCACTCGCATTCGCTTTTCTGCGTATTTATCACCTGCAAGCACACCCATATCTCATAATTTAGACTATATGTTGGTTTCAGATTTCGTATCGAAGTATGTTGTTTCTCAGTGAGAGTGTTGAAACCTTTTCTTTGCTCTGACACGGTAATTTCAACTGCTTTGGTTGCTCTTGCGCCTCATAATTGTGCAAAGGCTCAACGACAGTGTTCAATGATGGAACATCATCATCTATAGGAGTATAGTAAGACTCATTTGAACTACAGCCACTATCAGTCGAGCTCGAAGTGTCTCCGAAAGTCTGTTAAAAAGCCAAAAATCAATGTGTGAGAAACAGAAGCGATATTATAGATTCTGAATATATAAGTGGTCCAAGTGCTTACCATTGAGTCATTATCACTGCTATCATCACCCAAAACCCCAGTCACAGGTTTTTTGGGCTGGTGATCACTGTAATGCTCTTGCATAGATGTCCTTTCACGAGTTTCTTCAATCACAAAGTTCCGAATGAGCTCGGAGTTTTCATCATATGGGGCCGAGTAAGGAACTTGTTGTTGCAGGTTGAAATAGTCACTCAACCACTGACCGTTATTTGCTAAATCATACTCAGGGAAAGGGTTGTAGTATCCTGAATTCCCTTGAAATGATTGCTGCATGTTAAACTGCTGGCCACGATTTGCTGAATCATACTCAGAGTAAGTGTTGTAAGATTCTGAGTTTCCTTGACGTGATTGGTTTACCTGAAACAAAATCAACAGTTAGACACAAGCTTATTTTTTTTGGTCTACTTACTTGAGAGCTAAGAGCAAACAAACAGTTTGGACATTAACTCACCACAGAACCTTCGCTATTAGCCATATTGGGGGCAAAAGCGGGAGTAGGATCTATTGCATAAGCAGAGAGAATGTCCGGGTCATCACCCTTGTATTCAAGTCTGCAGATGACATAGGTCCTCTGTAAAATTTTCAGAGGTAAGCACAAAAGTTCGTCAGTCGAAAACATTGATGAGAGTTCTGTCAAAAGCTAAGCCTGAACCTCACTGGTAACAACACTTACATATATAGTCCCTAGTCACAAAAAAAATCCTAAATTTCAAACCATGAAACAAAAGAGCTACAACATACGTCACGAGGGATACATAACACATAGGTGAGTGAGGGGAGGGGTACACATAGACAAGATCTCAAATGACGAACCTTATGTTCAGGCAAGAGGTCGTAGTGAAACTCGTGGATAACCCAGTCGGATTTGGTTTTGTCAGGGAATCTTGCATCGAGGAAGACCAAAACCCTTTTATGACCAATCTTACCACGAACGCCGCTAGCAATCCCCCATTGGTCCTTGACCTCCACAGATTCTCCGGTAAGCTTCCACTTGCCAGAAACCGTTGTCCTGCTCTGTCGATTCCCATTCCCATACTTGTTTACTCTACAAGAGAAGAAATACCACATAGCATCTCTCGATTTGTACTTTGATTGGACTGTTTTTTACAAACCAAACAAAACCCTAAATCAGAACAAACCCCTCCAATCAAATAGATCAATTCACGTGACGCGAGCATATATATGAATGAAAAAAATTATTGAGGAAAATTGGAAACTTACAACGCAAGTCCCAAGGATCGTAGCTACAGATGTTGACTTCGCTAATGGCTACTTCAACGTGGCTGCTGTTTCCTTCAATTTTGTTACGGAGATAGTGACCGACGAGCTCCTCGTCGTTGGGACGGAATCCGAACCCAACTTTATCCTCCATTGTTCACAAAAAGGAAGCAGAACCCACCGATTTCGATGGTAAAAGACTAAAGAGCTTCGCCGCCGAGATCGCTCTCCTCTCTCTCTCTCTGTGTATTTCTCCGATTATATTATTTGTTTTGTTGTTTGGTATAATATTAATTTGGAGGGAGGAAGACAGTGAAAGCAAGGCGTTTAAATAACCCCCACAAATATTCTTTTTTTTTTTTTCCTAATTATATGGATCTTCAGTTCAATTGGTATATGGTTCTGGTTTACACAGTACCGGTCTTAACAATTTTGAAAATTACTGAAACAACGGTATGTTTATCATCGTCAACTCTTAATTTCTTTTACTTATTATTAATCAATGTAAGCAAACAGAAATCAGATATAAACCAACTAACATACTGTAGTACTGCATTTATCGATTAAAGAAAAGGAATTAAGAATTAATTTTATATAATCGGTTTTAGGATTTGGATTTTGGATTGAATCGGTTTGAGTGAACCGTCGATTGTATTCAACAACATCCCCTATGTACAGTAGTAGTAATCTGAAGGAGTGTATATAAGAAGAAGAAAATATATTTAAAAATAAAATAAAAATGGAATGGCTTATTAAGGAAGGTGATGGGCGGTAAGAATGGGTCCCAAAGCAAAAAACAAAGGTGATCAACTCGAATCTGCCTTGTGGCTTCCTTAATTATGCCGTGTGAACACGCTTACTATTTTCATCTTATTCCTTTCTAGAAAACATTATTGAGGGTGCTTATCTTTAATCTTGTTAAGATTTTTTTTTTTCTTCGAATGGCGAATTGTAGTAAGCTTCTCGCTAATGGTTGCAATTATGTATATTGTGTTGTGTCTACTAACTCAAAACGATCGATCGAGCCATTTTCCAAACCGAACAAATGACAACAACTTTATATAAACATCCACCATTAATTAGAATATACAAAGTAGGCAGTAGGTAATTAGAAGAAAAAAATAAGAAGAGGACACGTGCTTTCAGATATTAACCAATAGGGAACTTTCCTTGTAAGAAAAGACTTTACTCATAAAAATAATCAAAAAGATTAGGGGAATAAAATCAAAATATAATAGAGAAGTCAAAGTTCATTCACATCTTCCATAAATATATAAATACACACTTTAGCTAATCTTTATGTGAGCATTGAACTAATTAAAGGTTCCTCTAATTTACAACCCATTTGTATAATCTAAATGTGCCATTGTAGATAACATAATGTTGATAACGTTAGATTATTTATGATAATGTTGATTATCTATGATAATACCAAGTTTTGCATCTTAATCTATACTTTTTTGCTGTTCTTATCATTAAATTTTCATTATGGAAAATGACTTTCATTAATTTCTAAAAGAAAATATATCTAGATTTAATTTTCTAAATGATATTTTTACACCAGATTTGGTCTTTAATGTTGGCTAATATTAGTTAAATTCCAATATTTTCAAATTTTAATAACAGCTTAGCTTTGCTCTATTAGGATTCTTTAAATGTTTTAATTTGGTATTTCTCGCTTAATAAAAATTTCTCTAACGATGTAGATCCTAATTTGCCAAATTCAAAATTGCCTATTCAGGTAGCAGATGATAGGATTATTGAGCATATCTAATGTTGGAGAGATAGGATTGTAGCTAACAATATGAGAGGTTTGTTATGCCTTTTTGCGCATGACAAAGACTATGTGGACGTCATCAAGAGCCTTCACATAGAGAATAGATCGAGTCCTAATAGATTTGTACCATCTTGATTCATAGAACGCAGGATACCACCAATAGAGACTATGGCGATTATCTTGGACCAAGAAGATTACGACTTGTTACACAACGGTTGTTTATCAGCGTTATCTTCTTAACCATGTCATTCCTCCCACGATTCCTCCATCATCATATGGTAATGGTGGAAGTAATGACGGTGACAGTAGAGGTAATGACAATGACGGTGGAGGTGATGACGGTGGGGGTGGAGTTAATGATGGTGGATCAATTCTTGGGTTCCGATTTATAACTTTGAATCTTAATCCTCATCTAATGAGACATTGATATACATATATTTCAATATATGGAAAGCAAAGGTATATTCTTCTTCAGTTTACGTATCATATTAGCTTTTACAATTTGTAAGATTAATATATTTTATTTTACTGTTTGACAAAAAAAATATATTTTTTATTTTACTTTGGGTGTGGCATCACTTTACATTATTTTGGTGTAGTTTAGCTTATATGATACATAAGAACCGGTTATTTATTTCAAGCCGGTATACGATCAAATCGGACCGTGCTGACCGGAATTTAAAACTTCGCTAAACTTACATAACTAGAGCGGAATTTTTAATTCGTAAAATGATTATTATGAATTTAATGGTCAAGCAAATTGTAACCAAATCCTATACACTCATTAGCATCATATACTGAACTTTCAACATAACAACATTAAAAAAAATGATTCCATATTGCATATTTATGATTAGATCGACAAGAGTAAAATTCAGGCGTAAGTTCTACAAATCCGTCATGTCACATGCATAACGTAACGAATATGTCATATACATATATACAATTATGAACTACTAGTAAATTTTGCTTATCAATTACTATAAATTATCTCAGCCGTGTGAGAAGAGCTCTCTTTATTTATTGCTTACGAATTTGACATCATACGAGAAACAACTAATTGAATTTCAACCCACTTCACAATCATGTAGTACTCCAAGCTCCATTTTGGTTGGTATACAAGGGATTGAAGGGTGATTAAGCTCAATTCCACTATCAGAGTCCCCAGAACGAATGAATATCCTTGTCTTCACTTTTTAACTCTACTTTGCAGACAACATATGTTCTCTGTCCAAATTAAGGTAACGTTTTCAAAACCCAAAAGATATCTCACAAGAACACTTTGAAAACATACGGTCAAATCCACACTTGAGAAAGAAACAAAAGAAAAAAATATCAAATACCACATATATAGGAGACCAAAAGTGTATCAACTTAGCCACATGGATAATTTACCTGTTCGAGAGGCAAAAACGTAGGTTGATACACGTGCATATTACCCAATCGGATTTGGATCCATTGGGATTTTCATAAGACTGAAAAACCAAAACTTTCTTCTCGCCGATCTTAACGCCATTGGTACCTTTCCACTTACCAATAATTGGTGTGTTGAATCCAGTTTCTTTCCAAAAACCCGAACTCGTTTTCAATAATATATAGTCAAATTTTAAAACGATATATATATATATTTTTGGTAACTTACGAAAATTCTTTTTTTTTTTTTTGCTAAACAACTTACGAAAATTCTTTAATTCCAAATAAGATATAACAAATATATAAGATAAGTTGACGACGTCAAAAAGATAGATGTGATATATTTATTAAGCAAGTACATTATTGCTAAACAAACTCATCATTTTGGATTTGTTCTGTGTCGTAAGTTGAATAAATAAAATAAATTGAAAAAGTTTACTTCTCGAACGGTTATTTCCTTTTCTTATTTAGAAGTAAACAAAATAAATGGAAAAAGTTTACCTCTGGAACGGTCAAGAGATCTAGACCGTTTAATTTCATCACGTTGCAACAACTGAGAGAGATCGGACGGTCATTAATCTAAATGGTAAGTTTTAAAGATTATGTGGGACCGGGACGATCTATATTACGTACTATTTGACGCTAAATAGACACCATTCAGACCCATTCAGGGCCTCTCTCTCTCTATTTGACGCTAAAAAACAACATTTATCTTCTGTTTGACTTGAGAAGAGTGGAAGAGATGAAGAATAGGTACCTTTCATCGTCACTTTTGCAATAGCTGTCAAAGAAACCCATCAAAGACAAAGGATGGGAGAACCAACACATAGAAAAGTTTATAACTACGTATGATCAAAAGGAAGAAGATTATTTCTACGCCAATCCTCAAGAATGTATCGGTGACAACTCAATAAGAGATTTACATGTGCTTAACGATCTCAACTTCTTTCTCTATATCTATAAGTGGAGGAGCCATTGTCGACACAGAAAAACATCAAGAGACATCGCAGATCCTTACTTACTTCTTCGCCATTTGTCACGCTTTTTAAAAATGATCTCTGAAACGAAAAATACTTAATTTCAATCATAACAGAGTTTAGTAAAACTGAGATATACTAAACAGTTAACATGAATCACAGAAAATTATTCAAGCATCTATTAGTGGAAGAAGACTGATCTTGGAAAGTATTCAAGCATCTATTGACATACTGCAGGGAACATATTTGCCTTAGAGAGGTTGTCTATATAACCTTCATTGGCAATCCCGAATTATGATTCTCACTAAAGTAAGAATCAAATAAGGCAAATAGAATTAGGATCGGACCATTTTCCTCCTCCGCCGCTTTATTACCTGGCAGTGAAACTTCTCCTGCAACACAAAAACACCTCTCAAACTTAGACCAATGCACACTCTGTTTTTTTTTTCTACGTATCAACAACTCTGAACCAAATATTATTGGTTATCATTAGGCAATTTAGGCTAAAATGGGCTTTAGACTTAAACATCAACAATGAAAACATGCACGTGTGCACACATATATGATGATGTTGATCAAAAAGAGTCCAAAAGAGATATTAGACTTATTTGAAGCATCTTGATTTTATGATTATTTGTTCTTGTTTTTTTTTGTTGAGTCGAGGTTGATTGCTGCTACGTCAAATTAAATTTGACCGTTTGGGTTAGCTGTATGATAAATTCAATTTTTACAACTAATTTGACTTCGCTGACCATTAAATTTACCATCATAAACAGATTCATTAAGCATACATAACCGAAGTCTCTGATACTCTTTTCTCGTTGGCTTTGAACTTTTTTTATGTTGTAAAGTATATATATAAACATCTTCGGCCATCTACTTCTTCATCTTCCTCTTCTTCTTCTTCGTCATGTCCAACTTTCTCTAGAAAATTTTAGAGACAACCGAAGTCAGGAAATCAAATTCATGCAACACAAATGTAAATCAGATTTATCTCTTTGTTGAAAACTCCCAAGGAAAATTTTTACAGATATGAAAACGTGCCTTTGATTGGCTGCTCTTCATCACCACAGAATTCATCAGATGGAAACATTTAAGCCCGGCTTTGACCACCTTCGGCTTCGACTTTCTCTACAATGTTTTAGAGACAACCAAAGGTTACTACTAAAATCAGAGATTTTTTTTGTCTATTTAATTATCATTAAGAAGATACTTCGAGAGAAACTTGCCTTTGAAAAGTCACCTCCGGGGCCGGGGGGAAAGTAAGTAAGGTTAAAGTACTGCAAACGAACGAGTAACATCATGGGGTCAGACGGACGAAAGAAAGAAAGGTAAACAACTTAAAAGACTACCCAACAAAAAAAAAAAAACAATGTGCTTACTCTGCGTTTATGTTCTTCAGAGTTGAGATGCGTGGTGAAATCTTCAAGGAGTTGGCATTTAAAATACTTAAAGCTTGTGTAATGACAACAGAGTGTGCAAACAAAAGAGGCAGAATCACCGGTTTCACACTGCAGGGGAGGCTGCTGTCTTTTTGTCTCCCCATCCATTTCTTCTTCAAGACGAGCAGGAGGGCAAAGTAAACTTTGCCATTCCCAAATGGCAGCAGTGGAGAGGCCTGGAACAGGTTTAACAGTATCTCCATACACCAGAAAAATGTCGAATCCACGGTTGTGCAGGTAGGATCAGCCGCCGGAGACGTTATAGATATTGTGAGAATCCGATATGAACATAATCTTCCCCGGTGGTGGATTAGCAAGTGACCAATTAAGCATATGAGACAAAACTTTCCCGCTACCTGTCCCGGTACCTGAAGGATATACATTCAGACAAGAGCTGAGAGACGATTCCAGTCGAAGACAACCCTAATAATTAATTTCCTCTTTTCGTTGGTTGTAGAAAGAGATGAGAAAATTAAATAACCTCGTGGGACGAATTGAACAACGACTCCAGTCGAAGACAACTCTCGCAGGTCTTCATCAGTGATGCCTTCCAATTCGCCCATGACATTGATGGTGAGAGGACATGAGCAGCCAATCTTCTCCACCAACGCTGCTTCTATGCACGGACGGATCTGACCAACATCATAACCATCCGGAATCGGACAGTTGTTGACATCAATCCACACCGACGTCTCGCATCTTTGTTCTTCAACATCATCCTATATAATAAACACATCACAAAGATCCAAGTTACGTTTATTTGTACAAATCAATCATACATCAGATAATAGCAATTTGTGACCAAACCTCGGCCAGGCAAACAAAGACGCAACTTCTCTTCTCTCGCAAGTCAGTCGAGAGCTTCTTCTAGGGTTTCTCTCAACTTTTTACATTTACGTATATCCGCCACTTAATGGGCCTATCTAATGGGCTCTAAATGTTATCTTTCGCTCAGGTTACTACTACTGTATGTATACTAAAATGAATTCTCTCTCCAGTAAAATAAAATAAGGGGTTTATTATATACTTAAACATCAACGATGACAACATGCACGTGTACACATATATGTATGATAATGTTGAAAAAAAAAGTCCAAAAAGAGACTCTTGACATAATAACTAAATTGAAGCATATATTTATTCTTGTTTTCTTTTGTTGAACGAAATCTTTTGTGGGGTTTAGGTAGGAGTAGGACTAGAAGAGTCAACGTTAATTGCTGCTACGTCAAATTAAATTTGACCATTTGGGTTAGCTGCACGATAAATTCAAATTTTACAACTCTGAGTTCACTGACTACTTCTTAATTTCTTATCACAAATACTTACCTTTTACTATATAAAAAAATGGAACACACGTCCAAGATGGAAAAGTTGCAAAACAAGATAAGACATTGTCGGTCAATTGGTAAATCTTTGTCTTCTCTACCACTTCTTATCACAAAATAACACACCATTTTTATATATTAGGACACATCACACATACAGTATGAAAAAAAGTTACAAAACAAGATTAGAAGAACAAAAGGTGTTTCATGTTTGATGTTTGCGATCTCATTTATTTAACATCATGTTCTTGAGATAGGAGAACATGGCGAATTTTCTTGACGAATTTTTGTACCATCCTGAGAAAGAAGTTACCAGCTCTTTTGTTCTTCTTGATCATCTCTTGACCCAATTTATGCTCTCCAATCTCAGTCCCACGTGCATCATCACAAGGATTCGTCTTCTTCATCTTATTTGTATCAACATTAGTTCTGAGAGCTTGGCTCACCTTGTAACATCATATCAAAGAACCCAAAACGTTTGTGAGTAATGAATGGCACAAAGTAGCATTAAGGATTGTTAGCCTCAGTTAAAGAGAGATAATAAAGCTCACCTCTTGAATTAGTGGTGTCACTAACTCGACTGTCGAATTAGGAGGTTCTTGCAGGTCTTTGATTTGGTCTATGCGATGATTTGAGCTACCAAAACTATCTTCACAAGTGCTCGAAGTTCCAATAGAATTCTGTCATGTCAACCAAACTTAGCTCAAATCTGAAAACAAAGGATTCTCAAGGTAAAACACATAGTAAAAACATTGCTTACGGTGGTTGGAGATAGAAAATCAGAATCATTATCATCACTGCTATCGTCAGTGAAGACACCAGTCAATGACTGTGGAGGTCTGTGATCGTTGCGATTATCCTGCAAAAACATGATATTCCTCTCCTCAACATCATTATCATTCAACCATGTTTTCCATTCCTCCTCTTCACTAGCTATAGTTGCTGCATTATCGAGCTGATGAGCTTCTTCCTGCAAACCAAACTGACTTGAATCCTGGAAAAAGGAGAAGAACACAAATAAGAGTCGTTCGTTGTCAGATTAAAAAAAGAGAGAAACAGAGAAAGTAACGACCTCAGATCCTCCAGAATTGTTCACAAGATGTAAAGGGGGAGAAGAAACCTCGTTCTCCTCACCCTTAAACGTTACTTTACAGATGGTGTATGTCATCATCATCTGTAACAGTTACACAAAATCATTACTGTACAGATTCAAATCAAATCACAATCGCAGCTCAAAAAAGTTACAAAATAAAACCCCAAAAACAAAAAGAAAAAACAGAGTACCTGAACAGGGGAGAGAAGGTGGTACTCGTGCATAACCCAATCGGATTTGGAACTACCGAGTTCCTTACTCAAGTAAAACATCAAAACCCTTCTCGCACCGATCTTAACACGGTTGCGTATGATAGCCTTTGGTTTACCAGTTATCTTCCAATACCCAGATTTCGTTTTTCTGATCTGTTGCTCACCTCTGTCGTATTTGTTTACCTTACGGCTGAAGAAACACCAAGACTTATCTTTCAATTTGATCCTGGACTGACCTGACCAAACAAACAAAAATCTCAAAATCAGAAACTAGCTGATGATTTGATTTGATACAACAGTCAGTACTGTACTGAGAGGGTAACTCGTGAGATGGGACTTACAAGGTAACTACCAAGGATCGAAGCTACAGATAGTGACAGTGCTAATGACTTGATCTACACGGCTCGTGTCAGTTTCCAGATTTTTTGGCCGGAGGTAATCATCGACGATCACCTCGTCGGTCGGACAGAATCTTAAACCCACCGGAGTCTCCATTTCTCCAGCAGCGATCATAAACGAAGACATAAAAAGGGATATAAAAAGTAGAGAAAAAGATCAAAATATGTAGGAGAGAGCTTTCGCCATTGTTGCTGTTCTTCTGCAACTGCAAGTTAAATCCAAGGAGGAAGACGAATAAAGGGTTTCATTATTTATAGGGTTTTGTGCAAAAAAAAAAATAATCCTCCAAACAATAATTTTTTGCAAGTTTACCCTTTAATTCGAAAAAAATGCAAGTCAACACCCCGAACTAAAAAGTAACCCGCTAAATAACCCTTCTATATTTTGCTGTGTATGAACCGTGTCTTTTTTAATAGATTTTGAAACTTTGTCGTTTTGTAAACAAATTTTATACCAACAAACTGCAAAATAGAGGGCTCGAACTATGTGTGTAAGAACTACTTAACCATCTACGCTACAAGAATATTTATACGAGATAGTATAACTCAGCTTCCGGAGAGAATTTGTTCAGATATCGGATCGGATTCCGGAGATATCGAGGAATAAGAAAAATATTCCCCAACAAATTCTCTCGTACCTTGTGACTTTAAGAAAAGTTGCAATTTTGCTTTTTGCTTTTTTTAATCAAAAAGAAGGGCATATAGAATAGTAGTGACGTGATAGTTTCATCACGTGCCACTAGTAGTTACCCCCAACACGCAACTCTGAAGAAATTACATTTATTTCATGAACATGTTTGATGTTTTCCCTTTATTACATTCGTTGGCCCATTCCGATAGCATCTGATTAAAAGTTAAACGTCATTTATGTTGAAACAGATACAAAAAAGGTATCTCTATATGCGATTAGGAAGCTTCGTAGAAGCCGTAACCAGATAATATATAGGAAAAGAAGAATTGGCATGCCCATTCAAAGTTAATATTAAACTGCAGAAAGAAAAAAAAGAAAAAAACGATCTCATGATGAGGAATTTTTATCACTTACCTTCTGATCTCTTTAAGATTTTTTTTTTAATTATAAAAAAACCATATATCCCTAAAGTAAACGAATATCTTGATGAGCATTTTTTTTTTACGATGATTTATTGTAATTATAGCGAACTAGAATTTTTGAAGTGATATGATGTATTTGTGTATTTAGAAGGGTTAGTTGAGTTAAAATTGTGATGTTAAATACGTAGCAAGTTTAGTAAACATAAGTATATATCGCGTTCATAAAGAATATATACATTGCTTTCGCCAATCTTTTTTGTTTTAATATAAAAAGAGGGGAAAATGGTATTCAAATTTTTTGAAAATAAAATTCTAATCAAAAATTGACATATAGTGACGTATATTCTTTCTTTTTCTTTTTTTTTTTTGGTTTCAGTGGTTAAATGTTATACCAAAACAAACGAATCGATACATACTAAAAAACTACTACTAAGAACCCATTAGCTCCCTATCGGAGAGATACAAAAGTGGTTATTCATCTATTGCACTTATCATGTGACAGTTGTTACTCCCACTCCCAGCACGTAGTATGATATTCATATTACTATATTTATTTATTATCTTAAGCATGTTTCCTTTTGTTAAATTTGATGGCTCATTTTTTGGAAAAATCCAGAAAGGGTCTCCGGTTAACATTGACGTTTTAATTTATATATAGAGGAAACTTCGTAGAGGGCGTAGATTAAAAAAAAAACAGACATCATATTTTAAAAGATTAAATAGAGGATAACAAATTAATCATAGTATAAAGTAAATTTTTTTGCTAAATCTTACTAGTAGATACGTTTATATACTAGTAAAGAAATTACGAAGGCGTAAGTAAAAGTTTAGTTGGCATGGTAAAAGACGTGTGCCTTGCAGAATCAAGTTGCAATTATGGAACAGTGAACTTGTAGTAGTGGGCCAGGAAATGCTACCAAACACCCATCCAACGACCAAATCTAAATATGTAAACTGATTGCGCCACGTGGAAGCGTTTTAATTACACGCGCCCTTCTTACTTTTCAACCAAGGCACAGTTTTAACTTTCATCTAAAGGCTAAGCTATAATAAAATCCTCTTTAAAAATAATATCGGAACATAAATTTTTGTTTGGTTTTGTAATCATATGAATCAACTCTCAAAGAAGAGAACGAAAAAATTTGACCATTTTGTTAGCTGTACTTATCTCTATCGTGTTCGTGTATGAATTGAAATTATCCAACTTTGTATGATTGACACACACACAAAACAATAGGCAAATTTACAAAACAAGATTTGTTCAGAAAAGTTACTCCGGCCTTAAATTTATGTAGTTATTTGGCCCATTATGTGGCCTAATTCGGGTCATTGAGTAAACAACTGTATATATTATTTATTTACTGCCCGGTTACTGTCGTACAGCATATATAAATCTATAGTAAATATGACCGTTTAGAAACAATCAAGTTTATAACTCCACGTGCTAGCTAGCTCTGCAGGGTGGGCGTCTCTTAATGTTTTACACATTTGTTTTATTAACGTTGAATAGCAGATAAAATATGAACGTTTGAAACAATTGTTACCGTTATGAATATAATAATTTTATTTTTATAAACAATTGTTACCGTTGAATGACCTCTATAAATATTAACATCTCTCCGCCTCTTCTCTCGTTCAAAGTTCAAAATACTAATTCTTAAAACAACTAAAACTCTGTTATTTTTTTCCATGTCCGAATATGTTCTTCCACTTACATTTTCAAGTCAAAACTGTTTATAGTTCCTAGTTCCCACATCCTCAGAGACAAACATAGAGGCATGCATCATCATCCTTAAAGGTAAGACTCTGGTCTGATTATGTTTATTTTCTCTGTTAAACTATATAGTGTTCAGCTTAGCTAAAATATAGTTTTGGGAACATTTCAAATGACCATGTTTTTGAATCCAGCTCGTATATATATAGATATAGAGATATGGGTGTTTGGTAAAATGTGCATAAGAATGAGGGGCCTGAAATGTTGTTTCTTAGTATGCATCTGGCTGAAAATAGTAGAAAGGTACTTTTAATTGGTTTCGATATAGTTCCCTCTCTGTTTCTGCCTAATTAGAAAGTACATATATGTTATGATAGTAGAACGATTGTTAAGTTTTTTTTTTTATTAAAAAGGAATTTAACAAAAATTGTTGTTCCATTTTTTGTTTATTTGTAGAGAAAAATTGAGGAAATTGTAACGGAAATTAACTATTCGATCCATTCTGCAGATGGCAGTGAAACAGAGAAGCTTGATTCGTGTGTGTATTCTCTCGTCTATGGCTTTCATCATCCGTCTTAATTGGTGCAGGATAATCTCTAAGTATTGTAATGTTAGGATATAAATGGGAATGAAATGATGTATAGAGTTATATATTAGATGTATGTGTCATGTATAGGGCCATGCGTGTTGTGTGTTAGATGTATGAATAAGGTTATTGTGTGCGTGTGTGTTAGATGTATGAATAGGGGGCCAACTGCTGCAAAATCGCGAACACGCCATATGCAAAACAAGTAACAAAATGACGAACACATCGATCCTAAAACAAAAACACAAAACACGAGCAGCAGCTATGACCACAAAGTAACAAAATCACGAACACATTCGAAAACAAAACACACAACACGAAAACAAAACACAAACACATCAAAGCAACTAAAGAAAAATAAAAACACGTTAGTCGAAGCACAATCTAAAAACAAGGAAATCAAATGCTGCAAATAGTGAACACGTCAAAGCAAACAAGTAATCACGAACACATCCTAAAACAAAAACACAACACGAAAACATTTTTAACCAACATCAAAGCAACTAAAATTAAACAACAACAAATCCACGTTAGTCCAAGCACGAAAACATTTTAAAGATTTGTGTAGATCAACAGCATGAAAGCTCTGAAGCAAAAACCACGACAAAGAAAAGAATACATAGTAGAGAGGATGACAAAAACAATATGGACATTAAAACAAAACAAGAGCATAAAAACACACAAACTATCGAAGATTAAACAAAAAAAGAGCATAAAAATACACACAAACTATCGAAGATTTACTTCTCATATTTTCTCAACAGTCAGGGAACCTCAAGAGGAGGTAAAACAATATGGACATTAAAACAAAACAAGAGCATAAAAACACACAAACTATCGAAGATTAAACAAAAAAAGAGCATAAAAATACACACAAACTATCGAAGATTTACTTCTCATATTTTCTCAACAGTCAGGGAACCTCAAGAGGAGGTAAACAGTATCGTATTCTTCTCCTTAATGTACAGAATCAGCTGCATAATAAAAAGAAACACCACATACTTGCCAGAGTCAAGAAATAAACAAATCCCACATATCATTCAAAATATATCCAAAAAAGATAAAAAGACTTTGAGCAGTTTATACTACATAGTACATACAATCACACCTACAAAACAAAACGAAAAGACCGGAGTTTAGTTTTTTTCGGTTTGGTTTGGTTGTTCGGATCTCTGATTTTTCCAATTTAGATAAAGATTTCATACCGGTCGCGTTTCGTTTTCGTTTTAAGGTCAAATTCAGATTTAATTTTTAATTAATTTTACAGTTTTTGCTTTTTTAGTGTATTTAAATGCATTCTTCTATATATGTAACAGATACTATTAAATTTTAGTAATTTTAGTTAAATAGTTTTTTCTGAAAATTCAGTGAGAAAATTTTATACCATTTGGGTAGTTACAAAACTCGATTAAATAAATTTCGGTTCGGTTTGGTTCAGTTTTAGAAGGTATTAAGGTTTGGTTAGTGGGTTTTAAAAGCCTCTACCTCTCCTAGAAGGTTCCTCCGTACTGTTTCGGAGGTCACGCATTGATCTGGAAAGAAAAAAAACACAGATGAGGTTGACAAAAACAAGCCCTAGCTCCTTCCAAGTTCCAAATCAAAATCACCGCCACGCCGTTACGATTCGAAAAACGTTGGCAACCGCCGTTGCTCATTTCCACACGCATTCTCATGGAGGAGCTCAAGCTCATCCTCTACAAAGTACAAACTGATGCATTGCCCTGAAACTTGGTTAGTCAAAATCGTCTCTGCACTACTCCTGTTCGTACCAGACTCAGATCTTTGTTTCTGCTACTTGAGTAAGATTCTGAATCCATATATCGCCTTCGAGGTAACCGGATAAGGATAATACTCACTTTAGTGTTTCGATTTTGGGACTTTAGATTCACTAGGTCACTCGTAACTTAATCTTCTAACTGATTTTACGAAAGAAATCTTCTTTTTTTTTTATTAAACCTTTTTTTTTTAAAAACAATTTTCCGTTAGTAACTGCATAAAACTGTTACTTGTTCTTTAAGTTACTTTTGCCATTACACGAGTTTCGCTTTTATTTAATTGAAAATAATCATACTAGTTAAACCCACACCATGGGCCTTCAAATCATACGAGTTTCGCTTTATTCTTCTTCTTCTTCTTCTTCTTCTTCTTCTTCTTCTTCTTCACGTCTAGTAAAACGATGATCCGCAGGCAAACAGTCCAACAACTACATAAGGGCAGGAGAGGGGGGTCAAAATTAGAATTGTGAACAATGACAAAATATATGCTAGGATGCTTTATTACCTCGCGTTTATGTCGCCTACTAGTAACATGAGTGTTGAAATTTTCAAAGCCTTGGTAAGGTAGATCCTTGTCGCATACTGAGCAAATCCAGAAGGCAGACTCACTCGTTTCATCAACGCACTTATCATCCTCAAGAGAAAACAAGCTAAGAGAATCGCATGGAACCGGCTGAAGAACGTTGTATCCCCTCGATTTTAGCCGGGAAGCAATCATAGAAGGGTAGGATGTTAAAAAGGGTGTGACCAAGGATTTTGGATCGGATATGACCATAAAATTAGCTGGAGGTGGATTACTATTCATAAAGCGAGAAAGAAGACTATCCAAAGTGTCAAAAAACCCTGTTTCAGAAACAGAAGACTTGAGACTCTCTATTCAACAAGTAAAACATCCATTACCAAGAAAGGTGCAAAGATGAGAAGATCCTAACCATGGAAAATGTTATTAAGAGCGATTCCACTGGAATAGACTCCTTCAAGAATGTCATTAGGGACTTCTGTTAGTCTTCCAATGGCAGTGATGGAGAGAGGACCAGAGCAGCCTTCTTTCTTCAAGAACCGCTTGATGCACGGACCGACCAGACTGGCATCACAGCCAGGGGGAACCGGACACGAATTGATGTCCCAATAGACCATTGTCACAGGCCCCAAACTTTCTCTTGCAAGAAAGGCTGGATTTACATGTTTCTGCAGTTGAGAAAAGACAATATGGGGGTCAAACAAAACTAGAAAATTTAGATATTAAAACAGATTTCGGTAGCATCCTCACCATGGGAGTAACAACACGTGGAGCATATAACCTCCTAATCTGCTTGAACAACAAATGAACAAAGGGGGGTCAAAACAAGGAAGTGACTACTTGTGGTAACAGAGGGTGTTTGACTTAAAAAAAAAAAAAAAAAAAAAACAGTTGGGACAATGACGACAAAATGTACAATGCATGATTACCAGCAGTTCATGATGTTCTTCATCAGATAGATGCGCGATGAAAGTTGCAAAGCTTTGGCCAGGAGGATCACGGGCACATACTAAGCAATCCCACAAGGCAGATTCAGCCGTTTCCTCCCCAACTACCCCTGAATCTGTTGAGAAAAAAGAAATTAGAGTAGCCAGTTGATCAAAGCAACAACTTCATTTGTTGGTTATTTCTAATTCAACTAACAACACAGAGAGAGGACAAACACACACACATTTCATAAGTAAGGTGGAAAGAGAATGATATGGAAATGGCTGGATAGGGATTTTGCCGAGTGATTGTAGACCGAGAGTTGAATTAGAGTAGGCATTTGGATCGGATATGACCATAATATTAGCTGGATCTGGATATGACAAACCAATGTATTCTAAAATGTCACCTGTTTGAGAAAAAAAAAACTAAAGACATGAGACTCTATCTATCAGCAGATCATCCATTACTGTAGAAAGGCTCTATAAGGATGAGAGAAGATATTTAACCGTGGGGGAGAAGTTGAAGATTGATTCCACTGGAAAAGACCTCTCTCAGGGTTTCAAGAGGGACGTCCGCTAGTTTGCCATAGGCAGTGACGTTGAGAGGACCACGGTAGCCATTCTTCTCCAATAACCGCTTAATACTCGGACGGACGAGACGAGGATGAAAGCCATCGGGAACCGGGCACATCTTGATGTCCCAATAGACCCATGTTACAGCCCCAGCCTGCTTCTGCGTAGCCCTCTTTATCCCCTTCATCATCTCCTTCATATCCATCTCTATCTTCTTCATCTCCTTCATCTCGTTCATCTTCTTCATCTTCTTCATCTTCTTCTTCACCTCCTTCATCTCCTTCATCTCCTTCATCTCCTCCATATACTTCATATCCTGCATATCCTGCTTATCCTTCATCTCCTTCATCTCCTTCATCTCCTTCATCTCCTTCGTCATATTTATTACTCTTGTAAAATACCCTAACGAAGAAAAAACAGCCAAATATCAGATAGGGTAAAACAGCCAGCGGAGTAAAATCGAACTAAGGTTTCTTATCCAAACACAAATATTGATTAAGGAAAAAGGGGGAAAGTGAGGGCGGAGATCTCACCGGAGATGTAGTATAGGCGGGGGGGGGGGGGCGGAGTAGCTGCTTCGTTCGGCGTGGCAAAATCGACGAGGAAGATTGATGAATACGAAAAGAAGACGGAGGAGAGAACAAGAGACAACAAAGCGGAGCAGTACAAAACTTTCCAATCCCTCCTTGCTTACTTTTTTTTATATACGGGATACTTTTCTTTTTGGGCTTCATAAAAACAACAAGCCCATTCATATTTACTCGGCCTGCAACCTCTATGAGAATGAATAACTAATTGGCCGACTTATCACACTAGGGCTCAAATGAAGACCTATCATCTTTTTTTTTTCTTTTTTTTTTTTATAAGGAGTTTATGATCCGATTTGTATTTAACTATTTGCATCTCTTACACCTAATTCCATTTAATGTAAACAAATTTTGTAACAGAGGACCTGAGATTGACAACGGAGAATCAATCTCGATCTTGCCGTGTCTGTAAAGTTAACGTAACCTGTTGACCTCTCTCTAGTGTCTCTATGCCTTGGGTCGTCCTCTACGTAATGTGCGCTCGGATCCAACACGAGCTGATCATATGACCTCTCTAAAACCACCATGTTCGCAGCCGGAAGGGTATGAGAGCTTCCGTTTTTGTTGCTAGAGGTTGCCACGTGAAGAAGATAAACCACCATGTTCGCTGGAAGGGTCAGAGAGCTTTTCCAGATAGAGAGGTCTGATTGATTGCATGAAACGTAACCATTTTGTTTTTTTTGTTCTATAAGTTAATTAGCAATTCCATCAGTTTCTCTTTTAGTAAGTATAATTTTTTTTGTTCTATAAGTTAATTAGCACATAAGTTTACTTAGTTAAACAAACACATACAGTATAAGCTTACTTGGTTAAACAAACACAGATAAGCTTACTTGGTTAAACAAACACCATGGGCCTTCTTCACTTCTTCTTATTCTCGCCTTTCTCACCATGGTTGAGAGGTTCCCGACAACTGCTTGAAACCAAATGCACATCCAGTCAGGAAAAAGAAAAAACAACAACATGGGTCAAATTTAGGCAAACAAAAAATTTAGGCAAACAAAACTAGCATAAGTATGAATATGTCCTTCCAGTTTGGCTAGGATACCTGATTACCTTCTGTTGATTGATACCACCAGAGAGATGTGTGGTGAAACTTTCAAAATCTTGAAAAGGAGAACGAAGTTCGTTGCATACTGAGCAAATCAACAAGGGAGGTTTACACGTTGCACTGCACTTGCACTCATCCTCCTCAAGTTCCACCGAGTCTGGAAAAAAATAAAAGTAATTAATCAGTTGAACAGCAGGTTTGTTATTTCGACAACGCTGGGAGAGATGACAAACACACACCTGCCAGACAAAAGATCTGAAGAGAATCATTCGGAAACGGCTTCAGAAGGTTGCATCTCAATTGTAGAGAGTTAGACTGACAAGCGAAGATCTTGGCATTGGATATGACCATTATGTTACGTAGAGGATCAGGCCAATTGGCACACTCAGAAACGAGCTTGACAGTGTCTGAGGGACCTGTTTCAGAAACAAAGGACCTTGAGACTCTTATCTATTCATCAAGGAAAACAACATCCATTACAGTAGAAAGGCCTAAGGATAAGAGAAGATATTAACCGTAGGGGACGTTATGAAGAGTGATTCCACTGGAATAGACTTTTCCCAGAATATCATTAGGGACGTCTGTTAGAACGCCAATGGCAATGATGGTGACATAATCAGAGCAGCATTCTTTCTTCAAGAACCGTTTGATGCACAGACCGACAAGACTAGGATCAAAGCCAGGGGGAACCGGACACGAATTGATGTCCCAAAAGACCAATGTCTCACTATAGACCCAGTCTAAGTGTGGAATTAAGGGTGGAACTGCAATGTTCGTAGGCTTCAGCTTGACGTCTTTTGTTTTTTTTTTTTTTTTTTTGTGCAAACAGCTTTGCGTCTTCTTTTTTATTTATTTGTGTAAACAGCTTCGCGTCTATGTGTGGAATAGAGGGTTGACCTGCAATGTTCCTTTGCTTGGCCGTGAGCCACGCCTCCAGTGGAGAAAAGACGATATGGGGGGTCAAAACTACTAGGCAAACAAAACTATAAAAAAATTTAGAAATTAAAACATGACTTTGGTAGCATCCTCACCAAACCAATGGGAAAAAGACGCGAGGAATACCTAGCAAGATTTCCCTTGAACAACAAATGAAAATGGGGTCAAAAACTAGGAAGTGACTACTAGAAAAAGAAAGGGAGATTCTCAAAAATAGCACCAAATTCCAAACTAACATCTCTAAAATTCCAAAATAGCACTAATTAATCTTTGAAATTAAATCCTAAATTCAAAATACTAAACCCTATAGTGCTATATTTGGAATGTGTACTATAGTTGTCCATAAAACATTGATTTAGTGGTAAAATATTTGTCAAAAAGAAAAGAGAAATGCTAGAATGTTTGATTACCAGCTGTTGATGAACTTCTTCACGATGTTTTTCACCACATAGATGAGCCATGAAATCTTCAAAGCTTTGCGCAGCATGATTATGGCGGCATACAAAGCAATCCCAGTAGACATATTCACCCGTTTCCTCCTCCTCAGATTCATCCGTAGTGTCACCCGTTTCCTCCTCCTCAGATTCATCCGTAGTGTCACCCGTTTCCTCCTCCTCAGATTCACTCGTAGTGTCAACCGTTTCCTCCTCCTCAGATTCACTCGTAGTGTCAACCGTTTCCTCCTCACATTCAACCGTTTCCACCTCCTCAACTACCCCTGAATCTGTGGAGAATTAAAAAAAAAAAAAAAAAAAAAGTAGCCAAGTTGATCAGTAACCGATACATTTGGTTGGTTGTTTCATCCAACAAGAAATTGAGAGAGAGAGAGAGAGAGGACAAACACAATACCTTCTTCCATAAGTAAGCTTTCAAGGGAATCAACTGGATACGGATGGAGACGGTTGTGGCCCCACAATTCGATAGAGGAAGGTAAATAAGGGCAAGTTTTCGGATCGGATATGACCATAACATTAAATGGAGATGGACCTTGCAATGCCTTAGTTACGTTTTCAAGGTCTAGATCATGATATGTCTCTCTGCCAATTACGTAATCAAGGTCTAAGTTACCTGTAAGAGAGAAAGAAAAAAAAAAAACAGTGAGTAAAGACATATAAGTAAGAAGATCAATTACAGTATAATGGAAGAAAGGGGAATAACCGCGGGTGACGATGGAAAGATTGATTCCACTGGAATAGACTTCTCTCAGGATCTCAACGGGTAGGTCCGATAGTTTGCCAAAGGCAGTGACGGTGAGAGGACCATGGTAGCCTTTCTTCTCCAAGAACCGTTTAATACTCGCACGGACCATACTCGGATGAAAGCCATCGGGAACAGGGCACCATCTTGATGTCCCAAAACACCTTAACTACCTGCGTAGCCTTCTTCATCATCATTTATTCAAGACGACGGCTCTTGTAAAATACCTTCCTTAAGCGAAGAAAAAACGTAATTATCAAAACTAATCACGAAAGCAAATCGAAGGGTAAATACAAATATCAGATAAGCATTATTATTTATTAATATTCATAAACCCAAAAAAAAAAAAAAAAAAAAAACATTCTAACTAGACTTCCGGTAAGGTAATAATATTCAGCCGAAGAAGTGAAATCGAACTAGGTTTCTTTATCCAAACCAACTATTTATTGATAAGGAAAGGGGAAAAGTGAGAGCAGAGAGCTCACCGGAGATGTATTATATAGGCTGGGGGGGGGGGGGGGGGGGGAGTAGCTGCTGCTTCTTTCGGCGTGGCAGAACAAAGACGGAGGAGGATTGATGAATTTAATTGAATACGAGAAGACTAATAATTTACAATCCCTTTACATTTTTTGTTTTTTATTACGGGATACTTTTTTTTTTGGGCTTCATAACAAGAAGCCCATTCATATTTACTCGGCCCACAACCTTTATGAGAAATAACTAACTAATTTGGCCGACATAACACACTACAGTAGGGCTCAAATGCTTGAAAAAAGTTATAAAAAAAAAAAACCCCCAAACACACCTGACCGCTGTCGTATTTGTTTACCTTACGGCTGAAGAAACACCAAGACTTATCTTTCAATTTGATCCTCGCTGACCTGACCAATCTTTCTTCAATCCATGAATGAGTAAAAAATTTTACCCCCACAATTTTATTTACCAAGTGTCGTGACTTTAAAGAGAACGAATGATCAGAAAAGGAATGGGGTAAGGAGGATTAGCAAGTTGCACATTTTTCTTTTAATCAAAGATCTCTATCGGCGTATAGTTTCTACTGTAGAAAGATACAACAGTTGTTACTCTCAGCACGTAGTCTAATATTATTACATTTTTGTTCTTTTCTTTACATGCTTCTTCTTTTTTTTGTTCAATTTGATGGAAAATATAGTAAGGGTCTCTGGTTACATTGACGTTTTTATATATTGAGAAAACTTCGTAGAAGGCGTAAATCAAAGAAGCAAACATCATATATATAGGATAATCATAGTACGAAAGTAATTTTTTTGCTAAATCTTACTATTTTTTTTTTTTTATCAATGCTAAATCTTACTATTAGATAGATACGTTTATAGTACGTAAGAAATTACGAAGGCGAAAGTAAAGTAAAAAAACACGCGGCATATGCATAAGCAAGTTGCAATTGTGGAACAATGAAGTTGTGAAGTACATAGTGGTGGTGGGCCAGGAAATGCTCTACCAAACACCATCCATCGACCAAATCTAAATACAGTATGTGAACTGATTGTGCCACGTGGGAGCGTTTTAAATTACACGCGCCCTTCTTCCTTTTCAACCAAGGCACAGTTTCAACTTTCAACTAATAAACAAAAAGGCTATGGCTGTAATAAAATCCTCTTTACAAATAATATCGGAACATGAATCTTTGTTTGATTTTTGTAATCATATTAACTCTCAACTCTCAAGAAGAGGAAGACAAATTTGAGCATTTTGTTAGCTGTTATCTATCTTGTTCGTATATGAGTCGTAATGATCACCATTTCTTATCAAAGATTCATACTTTCTTAAAATCTCTAGAATTTTCTATATTAAGAATTATTTTAAACAACCAATCAGGATTTGAATTTTGTTAGCTGTTATCATTCATTAACATTTTTTAAATTTTCAAAATTTTTTAGAAAAAGAAAAATTTTAAATTTATGCAAATAAAAGAACTATGCACATATCTCACATCGACTAGAAAATTTGTAGACAATGATTCAAAACCAGTATAAATAAAATTAATATGCTTCCAACAACGAATGAGCAGGAAAGCTTGATTTATCAGGCATCCAAGTTTAAAAGTATATTCGGTTTGATCCGGTTTTTTATTTGATCAAATTAAAACTTTAAGAAGTTTGAAATAAATAAATTATAATATTTAAAAATTTGAAAAGTTTTAATATTATAAATATTGAAACTTTTAAAAGTTCTTAGCTTTTAAAAAGTTTTTAAATATTATAATTTTAAAATTTGAAAAGTTTAAAATATTAGAAATATTGAAACTTTTTAAAAGGTTCAAAATCTATATTTCGAAACCTTTTAAAAGTTTAATATATTATAAATATTTCTGTAAAACAGAAATTATCTTATTTATCTACGTTTGTGCTTTTTATTTTTTATGAGCTGTAAAACATATTTTTGTGTATGATTTTATAGATAAGTTGATATTTTTTCATTAATTTTTTATTTTTTTATCTTATTTTTTATTTTCATGAGAAAATAAATGATTTTGTTCTTGGAGTTTGATGGATTAACAAATTGTGTGATAGTCTAAAAAAAAATTTTTTAGTGGAAGAAAGTGAAGAAGTTGGCGAGGATGAAGAAGAAAAAGAGTATAGCGAAGAACCATGCGGTAAAAGTAATGATGAAGATTACTACAAAATTTGACAATAGAAATGATAAAAAATAATATGAAGAATAAAAAAACATTGAATAAAAAACACAAAAACATAGGTGGTAGCGATCAATTAAATATGAAAACGAGTTAAATTCATGATGATAAAATTGTTTTGTTTTTCTCGTGATCAAAGAAATGGTTTAGGATATCTGAGGCCATCAGTTTGATTTGCCTCGTCTGGACATCAAGTTAAATTTATGATTTTTTTTTTATCAGATTTGATTTTATAACACAACTGATTTTTATATTTTAAAAATTGTGTATCTGAAATTTAATTTTTTCTTAGTACTAATTTTAATTTTTTATGAGATAATATTTTATTACCGTCATCAGTCATATATAGTTTTCATCAAAATATATCAAATATACCGGCGTAGTTTGGATTCAAAACATAGTACAATACAATAATACAATAGGGAAATTTACAAAACATGATTTGTTCTGAAAAGTTACTACCGCCTTAAAATTTATGTAGTTAGAGGCCTTTATTCGGTCCATTATGCGGCCCAATTCGAGTCATTGAGTAACAATTGTATAAATCATTAATTCACTGACGTATAAAGTAAATATGACCGTTTAGAAACAATTAAGGTTTATTGGCGTTCAAAATAAAAAATAAAAAACGAATTAAGTTTATCTCTTCACGCGCTAGCTACCGATTTTTAAAACAGGGAGCTATGCTATGCAGCAGGGTTGGCGCGTCTCTAATGCCCGTAAGATCGTACATTTGTTACAATTTTATTATGTAAAAAAAGAGTTTCAATTAATCTGCCACTTAAGATTTGACAGTCGAACGTTGGGTAGCAGATAAAAAAATATGAACGTTTGAAACAATTGTTACCGTTATGAATATAGTAATTTTATTTTTATAAACAATTGTTACCGTTATGAATGACATCTATAAATATTAGCTTCTCCTCTTCTCGTTCAAAGTTCAAAACACTAACTCTTAAAACGACTAAAACTCTGTTTTTCTTTTCTTTCCATGTCCGAATATGTTCTTCCACTTACGTTTTCAAGTCAAAATTATAGTTCTCAGTTCTCACATCCTCTAAGACAACACATAGAGGCATCATCACCCTTTAATTAAAGGTAAGACTCTGGTCCGAACGTTTTTATTTTCTCTGTTAAACTATATAGTGTTCAGCTTGGTTAATAATTAGTTTTGGAAACATTTCAAATGAACATGTTTTGAATCCAGCTCGTCGTATATATATATATATAAGTGTTTAGTAAAAATGCTCATAAGAATGAGGGGCTTGAAATGTTGTTGTCTTCATAAATGGTAGTATGCATGATAGTAGAAAAGTACTTTAAATTGGTTTCGATATAGTGTCCTCTCTGTTTCACTGCCTTAAAAAGTACATATATTTTATGATAGTAGAACGAACGATTGTTAAGTTTTTTTATTATTATTATTAAAATGGATTTTAACAAAATTGTTGGGTTTATTAAAATGACGTCTGAACTGAAATGTTGTTCTAATTTTTGGTTTATTTGTAGAGAAAAAGTGTAACGGAAATTAATAATTATTCGACCCATTTTTGCAGATGGCAGTGAAACGAGTGAAGCTTGATTCGTGTGTGTATTCGTCTATGGCTTTCATCGTCCGTCTTAATCTCTAAGTATTTATTGTATGTTAGGATATATATAAATGAGAACGAATGATGTAGTTATGTGTTTATTAGATGTATGTATAGGGATATTGTATGCGTGTTGTGTTAGATGTATGAATATAGGGTTATTGTGTGCGTGTGTGTGTGTTAGATGTATGAATAGGGGGTCAAGGTAACGACAAATTCTGCAAAATAGCGAATACGCCATATGCAAAACAAGTAACAAAATCAGGAACATTCTAAACAAAACACACCACACGAACACATCCTAAAACAAAACACGAAACATCAAAGTAGCAGCTATAAACACAAAGTAACAAACAAAATCACGAACACATTATATTCGAAAACAAAACAACACAAAACACATCCAAGCAAACTAAAAAAAAAAAAAAAAACACGTTAGTCGAAAGCACAATCTAAACAATGGATGCTGAAAATAGTGAACGCCAAAGCAACCGCGTTAGTCGAAGCACGAAAAACATTTTTAAAGATAATAGAATCAACTCATGCGCTAGCAATTATAACAGTACACATTTGCGAGATACAAATTTCTTCACATGATTTTTAAAAGGTTATTTTTTATTTTTGTTCAAATTTCAACTTGGCTTATGAGATACATAAATTACATACGTCATAAATTGTAAGAGTTTTACAAAAGAGTTTTTACAAAGGCGAAGTAAAAATTGATGGTGGCCAGGAAATCTTACCAAACAGGCAAACACCAACCAACGAACAAAATCTAAAATATGTGAAATTGGGCCACGTGAGTTTCACATTTTAACCAAGGCACAGTTTCAACACTAAAATCTTCTTTACAATATCAGAGAAAAATATTCGACTGCTAAAGTAGTTATTCGTAAATCAATAGTTGTTCAGTTACAAATATGATACTGTAATCATACAAATCTCAAAAAGAGGGAGAAAAATTCTAATGGGGTTTGCCGGTTTGGGCAAAAAGTGTAACGTGGCCATGTGCGTATGATGAAGACTAAAAAGTCTCTTTCGAAAGAGACTCTGACTAACCCACACAAAAGAGTTTTGATTTGATATTGATCTTTGTTTCCTTTTGGCTGAGAACCTGAAATCTTTTGTGTGGGTTAGAAGTAGTAGTAGCTAGGTAGGACCAGAAGAGTCTGAGTTTGTTAGCTTATCTATCATATTTGAATTGAACTTTTATCCAACTTTATATTCTCTGACCAATACTTCTAACATTCACCCCTTTGACAAAAAAAAAAATATTAGTCCACATTTACAATAGCGAAAAATTACAGAATAAGATGAACATAAAATTTAGTTACTTGTACAAATTTATCTTTCCTAACCACTTCTTAGCACAAATCCACCCTTTTAATATAGAGAGAGTACGTACATACGAAGCACAGTCACACAATATGAAAAAGTTACAAAACCAGAGATAGACATAGCTTATGCTTCTACAAATTTCGAAAGTACAAAACGGTGTCTTCTTTGGTCTCGTTTATTGTTTTCATGTGAAAGTTGGTGAAATTTCTTGACTAATCTTTGTATCATCCTGTGAATCAAACTAGCTCTTTTCTTCTTGACCCTATCTTCATTCTCTCGAGTCACAGTCCCTTGACCCATAGCTTGGCTCACCTGGGAACATATTTGAAAGAAACAACAATTGAAATTTCTAATCTGGTGAGTGGTGCTTACTGCTTAGCATTTAAAGTAAAAGAGATAATAATTCCCCACCTCTTGATCTGATGACACTAACTTGATTGTTGTTGAGTCAGGAGATTGTTGAGTTTTGATCTGGTCACTATCACAAATGCTAGAAGTTTCAATAGAGTTCTGTCAAATAAAACAAAAAACGTACGCTTAGTGAGGTGAAATCTGAAAAAAGAGGATCATATAAGTACACACAAGTATACAAATCTTTGCTTACTGTTGTTGCAGAAATCGAATCAGAATCAGAATCAGTATCATTATCATCACTGCTATGATCATCAAAGACACCAGTCAATGGCTTTGGAGGTCTGTAATCGCTACAGTCCTCTTGCACAGAAACAATCTTACTATGGTCATCATCAGCATTGAACAAACTATTCCAATCATCAGTCGATATATTGTTGATAGCCCGGCGCACTGCATCTTGGAGCTGAGTTTCTTGCTGCACTCCAAGAAAGCCACTAAGCTGACTTGGATTCTGTATTCCTTGGCAATACGACGATCCCTGAAACATGAGAAGATAACACAAACCAGAATTCTCTATGACTGATATGAGCCATGGTTTTTGAAGATTTAAAAGACAAAACAGAGAAAGTTTGAGATTGACCCACCTCAGATCTTGGACTCAGTTCTCCAGAATTGTTCATAAGAGGGATTAAAGAGTGATTATTCTCAATTTCACTACCAATAGAGGAAGACGAAATCTCACTCTCTTCACCCTTGAACTCAACTTTACAGAGTGTATATTTCATAATCTATACAAAAATCAAACACGAACCATAAAGGGAACCAACAACAAAACCCTAAAAAAGGGTCAATCAACTTAGAATATACGATCACGAGAACCAACAACAAAAGAAATATAATTACAAATCAATCAAATCCCAATCGCAACAGTAACAACACAAAACCCTAGAAAAATAAAAACAGGGCAATTAAATAAGAATCAACGAGTACGAGCAATCACGCCGCAGCTAGTATAACAAAACACCAAAACCCTAAAAAGGTTACCTGATTAGGAGGAGATAAGGGCGTAGCGTGGTACTCGTGCATAACCCAATTGGACTTGGAACCACCACGATGCTTAAACACCAAAACCCTTTTCTCACCGATCTTTTCACGATTGCCTCTTCTTTTGCGGATGATACACATGGTCTTTCCAGTTTTCTTCCAAAACCCTGATTTTGTTGTTCTTCTCTGTTGATCACCTCTGTTATACTTGTTTTCCTTGACACCAAAGAAATACCAAACCCCATCTCTCGATCTGATCCTAGACTTACAAGGTAAATCCCAAGGATCGACGCTACAGATATCAACTGTGCTGATGACTTTGTCGACACGGCACGTGTCACTCTCGAGATTTTTAGGTCGGAGGTAATGGTCGACGATCTCCTCGTCGGTCGGACGGAATCTGAATCCCACCGGATTCATCATTGTCGCTGTTCTGTGGTAGGAAGGTGGAAGACGAAGTTGTGTTTTTATTGTATTGATTTAGAAGTTAAATTATATAAAGGCAGTGACGGGAGTGAGTGACGTCAACTATGACGAAGTGGTCCGACAAACAAAGTGTGCGACGTCATATGTGATGAAAACACACACGGACCCCATCCATCATTCCCAAGCTCACATGGCTGCACACTTGTCTTCTTTTTTTCTTTTCTTTCCTTTTCATACTGCTCTTATTTTCTTGACTGAAAAAAGAATCACAAAAAGGATATTTATTTGTTTTTATGATAATGGCTTCAATTGTCTTTTTTATTCATTATGAAAATTCACTAATATATATGCAGCAGACCGACTGGGCCCTTCTTTTGATTTTTGCTGAGATTCTTTTAAATTTAAAGATTTTTTAGTTTTTCTTTTTTTTAAAAAAAGAAGTGTGAATTGATCACAAAAGCTGAATGGATTTTAACATGTTGTTATCTTTATTATTTAACGCGTCGTTTTATGACACGAACGCATTAAGTTCATCCACGGTTCAGAAATTTTTGGTTTCATTTTTTTTTTCTGACCGCAAAAAAGGAAATTTTTGGTTTCTTTAAATTCATACAGTATTTTGTATAAAGTAAAGTTTATCAGTTTACGACGACCTTTTGTGACATTCAATCAAAGGTGTTTTAGGCGTATACTTAATAAAAATTATGATTAGCGCAATTGGGGGGAGAGGGCTTGGACTTTGGACTTAAACAAACAACATGACAATATATGCACGTGGTACACTTATGATGTAGACTACTACTAATTAATAGTCCAAAAAAAAACACTCTTGTCATTACTAAAACTAAGTATCTTGATTTGATATATATTCTCTTTGCTTTCTTTTGTAGTAACAAGATAATGGAACACGCTACAATAGCAATTGGTCTACATTATATGTGTACCACGAATTCACCTTTTACATATATATATAATGGAAAACGCTACAATTTGGAAAAGTTACAAAAACAAGATAGACATAATATAAACTCGCTCTTTTCCTTGCTAAGGAAGATAGACACAAAACTAACTCTTCTACATATATGGAAAGTACAAATAGGTGTTGTTGATCATAATAATTGATATCATGTTCTTTAGTTAGAAGAACATAGCTGAATTTTCTTGACGAATTTTTGTATCATCCTGCAAAAGAAACCAGCTTTTTTGTTCTTGATCATCATCACTTGACCCAATTTATTATGCTCACCAATCTCAGTCCCTAGTGCATCATCGTCATAAGTTTTCTTCTTCTTCACAGGTGTTTCTTTGACTGTCGAGGTAGCAGATTCTGGCAGCAGGTCTGTGATGATTTGGTTTGAGCTACCAAAACTATCACAAGTGCTCCAAGTTTGAATGGAACTCTGTACGTATGAAACAAAACTCTATATATAGCGTTATGAGGTAGAAACCGAAAACAGAGGAAATTATAATGTTGGTAACATAATAAAAAAAATTGCTTACCGTTGTTGGAGAAACCGAATCAGAGTCACTACTATTATCAGAGAAGACACCGGTCAATGGCTTTTTAGGTCTGTATCTGTTATATTCTTCCATGTAAACACCCTTACTCTGTTCGTCGTCATCATCAGCCGCTAAGCCTACGAAATCAGGACTTAATATATTATCCATAACCCAGTCCAGTGCATCCAAATCTAGAGGAGATCCAGTAATCTGACATGGATTCTGTAAAAAAGGGGAACAACACAAGTAACGTCAGAAATTGTCAGAAGATTCTCCATGACTAACTATTAATGATTTTGAAGATCGATGTGAATAGAAAAAACTAATAAAGTTTTGAGAGTGACCAACCTTAATCATCAAGCCACCAATATTATCATTACTCATCGGAGCTGGGTATAAAGAGCGACTTTCCTCAATTTCTCTCTTTTCACCCTTAAACTCAACTTTACAGAGTGTATATGTCATCATCTGTAAAAGTAAAATGATTAGAGCAACAACAACAACAACAACAACAACAACAGCAGTAACAAAGAACCCTAAAATTAAGTTTGGGATCCGAGTATGAACCTGGTTAGGAGGAGAGAAGAAGGTAGCGTGATACTCGTGCATAACCCATTTGGATTTCAATCCACCTTTCAAGTAAAACATCAAAACCCTTTTTTCACCAATCTTTTCGCCATTACCGCTCTTTCGCTTGATATCCATTGTCTCTCCGGTTTTCTTCCAAAACCCAGACTGTGTTTTTCTGCTCTGCCGGTCACCTCTGTTATATTTGTTCTCTATACGGCCAAAGAAATACCAAACCAGATCGGTCGTTTCGACTATGATAGTCGCCATGGCTGGGACAAAGAAAAAGACAACAACAACAAAAAAAAGGTTTTAGAAATACAACAATTTGGGTGGTGGGGGAGTTGTGATTTTTGAGAGAGAGAGTCTTATTTACAAGGTAAATGCCAAGGATCGGAGCTACAGATATTGACTGTGCTAATGACTTTATCGACATGACTCGTGTTACTTTCCAGATTTTTGATCCGGAGGTAATAGTCGAAAATCTCCTCTTCGGTCAGACAGAACCTGACTCCGATCGGATTAACCAATCTCGAGAGCGACATAACTTTCAGACAAGCAACCGAATAAGGTAAACAGAACAAAAGAAAAGAGCAAAAAAAAAAAAAAACAAGAAAAGAGAAGAGATGGGAATGTTCAGATTCAGAGAACTTATTAGAAGAAGAGAGCTTTATGCAAGTAGAAAGAAGTACGATGAAGTGTGCTTCTTTATTTATTAAGGGAGAACCCGTCCCAGTTTTATTCGAATCTTTCTTTTTTTGTTTTTTGAAAAATAACACTAGATCATAAAAATAGTGCGTAGAAGATACGCTAAGTGGACTCTAAGGTTTTCTGACTAAGGCGTAGGTTAGTTGGAATGATAATATACATACGTGTCTCATCTCCTATCACTTGTTAATATGGTTACACTTGTTTTTTTTTTTTTTTTGTAATGTAACTACGTCGACGGTTATTACTTATTTAGCATAAACAGTGACACGTTTGTCTTATGTGGAGCCGAATCTTTAAAAAAAAGGTAAGAGTTAAGAGATGAATGATGTTATAATTTTTCTCACTTCTGTTCTTTTTTTTTTTTTTTTTTTTTTTTTTGCTACTTGAAGTAAAAAACAGCATTGTAGTATATAATAACATTTACGTTAGCGTTGCTTTGATTTTCATTCTGGAATCATTTATGTCTACACGACAAAACCTCTTTACTTTGTAACTCTTGATAAGTATTATGAATAGTAAAAAGTAGTTTTCAAACTGAAAACTGCTATACCATTCATTCATTACTTATAGTTGTGATAGTGTTTGTGTTTATCAATGATACAATCATACAAATATGGATTCTATGAACATTCAATTACAAACGTGTGGAAGAGAACACATAAAGACTGATTCTTGTCAAGGAGAAAATAAAAGCATATATGCAGAGTGAGCTATGATTTTACTTGATTAAGAGGAGACCAATGGCAGTGACGATGAGTGTTGAAGGTAAACCAAACTTGAAGTGTTTTGTGAAAGTGAGAGTGTATCCATGGCTCCCTGCTCTGCGTGCTTGCTCACACACTATCAGGTTTGCAGCTGAACCAAGCAACGTCAAGTTCCCAGCCACCGTGCTCACCCACGCCAGCAACAACCACGCCTTCTTCTCCTCCTCCCTCCCCATTGCTGATGCCGCCACTCTTGCTCCCAGCAAAAGCACTGCACACATTTAAAAGACAAAAAGAATCATTCATTCGCAATGGTCCTGCTGTTCCTTTCAAATCAAGAAATTGTCTGAATTTGTTTGTAGAGCGAACATAGCATGTTTGCCTTTAAGGGTAGTGACGTTACCGGTAGGTACATTAGAGGCTACATTGGAGAGGACAAGAATCACAACTGCTAGAACCGCGGTTCCTTTGGCTTGATCGATTTTGGCATATGGCTCCATTAGGTCCCATAAAGCGGTAGGGATACCAGTTTTGTTGAATCCATCAACGGTTATGAACATCCCGCAGAAGAAGATCAAAAGCGAGTACGACACCTGCGAATCACAACAAAAAAGGTTACAACTTTAAAATTGTATCTTTGAAAGAGTTTGGTTTTTTACCTTCTCGAGAGATGGCCTTGCGTCTTTGAAATCAAGAACAGCGAGAGCTAGAGCCGCGGTAATTGCAGCCCACGACATGTTTAAACCCATAAGCATAGACACTAGCATCCCTAACGTGATTAAATAAACACTTGACTTCCATAAAACTCTTCTCCATTTCTTGGTTTTGAACATACTGTTGTTGTCATTGATATCTCCTTGAGACTCTGCGTCGGTTTGTAGTTCTCTTGACGCGTTTGAATCGCGGCTTATAAGATCGCTCTCACCAGCCGAACCCGCTCTGTTTCTGAGCGTATCAGCAGCATCCATTCTCAAGTTCGATTCTTCGGATGTAGCTGGTGGTGGAAACGTAGCTGGCGAAAACCTATGAGAGCTGACATCTTCTTCAGCAACAGAGACAACTTCAGAATCAGCAACTTCTCCTGCTTTCTCTTCGTCCTCTTTATGATCAGACAACACCCGCCAATACATACCGAGAAGAAGCAAAGCATTGACGGTAATACCAACAATCATAGCAGGAAAAACACCAAAAAGAAACTCCCCAAAGGGTATCTTGCTTTGAACAGCAATAACAAGATTCTGAGGATTCCCAATGGGAGTAGCGGAAGAACCAATATTGGCACTCGTGGCCAAAGCGAGCAAAAAAGGGTGAGGAGGGAGGTTCTTTTGCCTAGCGATCTTCAACACAAACTCGGTTAAAACCACACAAGAAGTATCATTAGTGAAAAGAGCGCTTGAAACCGCGGAAACAAGACAGACTCGACAAAGCAAGTCTTTAGGTCCTCTGCTTTTCCAAGAGAGCAATGTGCCTAAGTACTTGAACATATCAGCTCTCTCAAGGTATATACTAACAACCATAGTGCCAAAGAGAAGGCCAAGGATGGGGAGATCGATGGCAGCGTAAGCTTGTTCCGGTGTTATCACTTGGAAGATAACCATTAGCATTGCACCGAACAGAGAACCGGCGGTTCGACCGATTGGTAGTAATGGTACAGAGGGGAACACTGCTAATACCCAGAAAATGGCAAAGGCTAATGAACCTAAAACCAGCTTAACTACTGGTGCCATTGCCATTTTTTTTTTTTTTTTTTTGAGTATCTCCAATCAATGATTCAAAAGCATGGATCTTGTAAAAATCAGATAAGAAACACTAAGATCTCCTGATAAAATCTGAGGACGTTGACGATTCCGGTTAGAATCGACGACTCTGTTGGAAAAGAACAAAAAAACAAGAAAAAAGGGAAATTAAATATCGAAGTCAAAAGACAGTTTATTGGGATAATCAAATACAACAAACTTGACCACTTTCATGGTATTATGTAGTATAAACAAATTGTTCAGCGAAAGAGAAATTTCTCGAATAGAGAAAGAAACATACAGTTTCTCTGAAGAAGGAGGAATCGAAGACGAGCGAGTGATAGAGTTACATAGATAACACTCCTCAATCTTTATAGTCGCCCACGACGAGGTCCACCAACCAGACAAAGTCAGCCCCTTTCCAAATTTTCTTTTTATTTCCAAAAGCGAAGAGGAAAAGTCTTTTGTTTCAGATCTTCTTCTTCCCCCTTTTTCAATTTTATTGATATTAACAATAGGGATTTGACACGTCCCTTAGGTTAATAAAGTGTTTTCTTTTACATAACAGCCAAGATTCAAGTGTTATAACGAGTCAATTATTTCTTTGAAAAAGTATTACTTATTATTGAGAGTTAGATACTACCAGCACGATACTCCCCTCCCTATTTTTAATTCCTTAAAAAGTTTAAATCCATCCTATGGCTTCAACTTTTTTTAATTTGTGTCTACTCCACTAAAACTCGATACATTAAAAACAAGACTAAATCTTTAATTTTTTTTATCAGAAACTGAGATGCTATTACAAAAAAAAAAAAAAAACTATACAAAATACAGAGGTTTGTAAACTTCTCACAGTGCAATTCTCACTCTCATTGTTTCTTTACATTTTTTCACAAAAGAGCCGTAATAAACAAAACTTAGCTACAAAGCATTTTGACAGGAGAAAATTGTACGGTCAGACAAGCATGATCAGAGATATTGTAGTTCTCCGGCCACAGTCCTTTCTCTGCTTCTTGCGGAAACAAAACCGCTTTCTTTACTCTCAATCCGATTGCTTCTTCTTCTTCTTCTTCTTCTTCTTCTTCTTCTTCTTCTTCTTCTTCACCTTCTTCTTTCTTACTCTCCATCATACTCTCTCTGCAGTTTCCAGGTTTGTTCACCATCGTCGTGTTCCAAATTTTCTGATAGTACATATAACACACACACACACACACACACATCAGAGTCTTGATTTACATATAACTTCGGTTTGTGATTTCCATTTTGCACCAATTGGTTTAGTTTAGTTTACCTTGAGTTCTTCATAGTCGAAGACACCATTTCCATCAAGATCAGCTCTAACCCATAGCTCTTTAGTTTCTTCGAAGCTAAGTCCATGTGGAATACCCGTTAGATTTACCTACCACACAACATAAAAAAAATTTGACGTCAGCATAAAAGTCCATTCGTCGTTGAAAGAAATTGTAAAAATCTGGAGAACTCATTTGATCCTTATTCTACTGTTACGATAAGTGAAATCTCTAGATTATCACAAAGAATTTTCAAAAGTGTCGAATTCCAATCAGATTTTGCAACTTTAAGTTTTTTTTGGCAGCATTTATGGACAATTAAAGTTTCTCTAGGCTCACTCTTTTCCTGAAGAAAATGTATATACCTTTTGAAGTGCTTGGCAAAAGTCAGAGTAGGTTAGTGAATCACTATGATTATTTGCCCCAAGAAAAGCAAAGGCATCGCCCTCGGCTATGGAAGCTTTGTGAAGTTGATACTGGAAGAACCATCAAGAGAAAATCAGAAATAAACAAAATGGACATGAAGAAGGTACATTTGGAAAGAATGAGGTAAACTTTAGTTTTATGAAGATCTCACCTTGATAATGCTGAAAACAGCTTCCACCCAACTTGTTCTCAATGGTTTTCTTGAATCACTAGGGTTACAGAGCCATATGAAATCAACTCCGCATATATTTCCCCTGTGGTTTCTGTGGCTAACCCACTGAAGAAAAACATGGAAGAAAGACTGGATAAGGATGTGTATTTTATATACAATATGAGCGTAATAACATAAGGCTGGAGAATAAAAAAAGATTTGTAAGAGATATTTACCCTATGAGCATCACTGTCTGTATACTGGTGAGCATCATCGTATGATGATATGAACCCTTGAGATCTCAAGAATTTGTAGACATGCCCGCGTTTGCTTCCATTCCAGTCACTGAGATAAGCATAATTCAAAAGTCTGAGATAACAGAGTTCACTGGTGGAGGGACACAATCTCAAGATTCTTAAAGATCGAGAAACTCACCCGCAGAGAATAATGGGGATGTGACTAAGTGTATTTTCCTTTTGGTAAGCTTCCAAATATTCAAGAATTTTGTAAACCTGTTAAGAGAAGCAGGTATATTGAAATTAAACTAGGATTACAAGATCGAAGGGGAACGGTCTCAAAAATACAAAATGATGGGAAGGATGACAAACCTGATGCAACCTTACAACAGACAAGCTAGAATCATGAGGAAATAACAGGTGAGTGTTCACTATAATGAATTCTTGTAGAATGTCTTGCTTGCCATTAAGCGTAAAGGGAACAACTGATTTGACATGTAAGAGCTGAGCAACGCGGTCTCCAAAATCGTTAAAGAGCAGCTCCCGGTAATTTACAATTTTAAAGTGGTCCTTATGGATGGCAGTTAAAAGACCTGTAAGAAAGATATTCAAGTCCACAAATGAGACATCAAAAGGCAAATGATCCTATCTTTGATCGCATAGAGGAGTCCAGACCTATATATCTACTCCATCCATAAAAACAATCATTGAAAGTAGTGGCGCTTTACACGGCATCCTACAAACAAACGAGGTGGAGATCATATAAACACCAACAAGTAACCTTTGACACCAGAAAGATTCTGACATGTCTTTCTCCTCTAATCTAACGTTTGTCCAAAACATGAAAGTGTATAGAGATTTGGACTGAAGCATATGAAGCAGCAACATTAACCATCTGAAGTTTCTAATGATCCTGGACAGTGACCTAGAAAAATTTCAACAATAATTACATACAGATGGCATACTTTTCTACTCTCCTGCCTAGAGCTGACGACGCCAATTTCAATCAAAAGAAGTAGAAAAAAAGAAACATGATAAAAAAAAAATTAAAGAAACATACCATCACCACGACCATTGGTTCTAGCCAGCTGAAAAAGAGTGTAGCCTGAAGTGGCAAGCTGGTCGTGATACATGTTGACTAATTCCTCATTCCCAACCCAAACTTCCTATGAATGAACAGAGTCAAACAATAGCTAAAGAGTCTCACAGCTGAAGCTAAAAAAAGTCAAATATGATGAGTTTATAATAAGTCACAAGAAGCAAAAGTGTGTACCTGGAGACAGATAACTGAAGAGCGTTTATGGAGTAACAAATCTAAAATCCGCTGGTTACGAGCTAACCAAAGCTCGTGGAAATCGCTCTCTCGAATACTCTGATTCTGTAAAACCCAATCAATCAATCAATCAATCAATGTCGCGCAAAAATCAACAGATAAGAGTGAAATCTTGAAAGAGGAGGAGAAACAAACCTGCTGATCAACGCGTTTATAAATTGGAGCCAGTATATTGAAGGTGGTACAAGATATGTTCGAATCCACCATTGAAGAAGCTAAGTTGGAGTTGAGTCTCTGCAAAATAAATAAAAAAAACACAATCGGCGAATCACTCATCTATCATCATCAATTCTCAGAAAGAAAGAAAAAAAAAATACAAAAGTGAAGTCGGAGAGAGGGACGCAGACGCACCATAAGTGAAACCGGTTTGTTGACTCTGGAGAGTAAACCGGAAAAGTAGTAGATCGGAAGAGGGACGGCAGCGAAGACGAAGAAGAAGGAGAGTGGGGAAGAGAAGGAAGGGATGAATCGAGACCGTAGAAAGAAGAAGCTGAGCCTTGTTCTCGTTGTTGTTGTGCTTCGATTCTGATGATGATGGCTTTGCATTTGAGCTTTCGAATTCCCCACACGATGAGAGAGATCTTTTCTTTTCTGATTTCCTTTTATTTATCCGTCTCTTTGTTTTGGCAGTATTGATATTTTATTTATTTATTCATGTAATTAAAAAAAAAGAAAGAAAAAATGGATATGCCTTTACGTGTTATTTTATTTCTTTCGTAAATACAATTAATTGTCTTCTACCCACCACACAAAGAAAAAGAAAAAAAAAAAAGTTTTCTTAGCAAAGGAAAAAAAAACCATCGTAAGGTCCATGTAATTTTCATCATAACTCCTGAGTATATTTGTTGGCCACATGTAGAAGTTTCTTTAGTTTGTTGTATTAATGGGTTTAGATTGAAATATTCAAAGGTTTTATTAGTATTTTAGTATCTGACCATTCATAAAAAAGTTTAGTACAACGCTAGCTATTATTGCTGGTATTGGTAGGAGAAGGAGAGCGAGAGGGAAATTAAATTAGTGATTGGAGAAGAGAACCGCGTCTATGCGGCTATTATTAATTATGTCGGTGTGCTCATCACATCACACGGTTCGTAACTTCGTATACGTACCGCACGGATTATATCACCGGAGGTATTGGTTTAGGATTTAGAAAGAATTTTAATGATTTTATGTTTTTGCTCATTGTTAGAATTATAGAAAATTGAAAGTTAAAAATGAAAGATTTTAAGAAATTATTTAGGAAGTTTTTTAAAATCTTGATGATTTGTTTTTTCTAATCTTGTAAAATCTTTCTATTTGATGAAAGAGTTTTCGTGACTTTTGTTATGAAAGAAATGATATAAAATCCTAAACCAATAATATAAAATTTGAATTCATTAACGATCCAAGATTTTTTTGTTTTACTTGAATAACATAAAACTTTTAATAACTTTATAAAACTCTTAATCCAATAACACTAGATTTATCAAGATTTTATATAAGTTTTTACAAATTCACAACCAATAACACCAAATTTTTAAAGAGTTTTTAAAAGACTTGATTGAATAACAACATATTTTACCTAACTTTTAAAATCATTAAAATTCTTTCAAAATCTTAAACCAATACCGCCCCTTAGTATATTTTTACAGCAAATTTGTTCGTTTATCATATCAAATTGCTGCTTAACCACGTTGTATTTCATTATCATTTTTTAGCTTCTTTGTCAAATGTCAACGCATTAACAAATACGGTTAGTTCATTAACAAATACGCCAATTATTGTTTTTTTTGTTTTAATATCATATGCCAACATGAACAATTTGAAAACATTGACCCGAACAAAGGCTATAAATATACTTAATTTAATTTTTGCCTTTTATAATACATTTCTCACATATTACATTTGAAATATCAAGCCGAATTTGATTTTCTTAAGTAAAAAATTTCACAATTAAGTCTACTTGGAGATAGATAACTGAAGAGCGTTCATAGAGTAACAAATCTAAAATCCTCTGTTTCCGAGCTAGCCAAAGTTTTTCAACCAACATTTTAAAAAAAATATATATATACAGTACCAATCACCCACCAAACTTTTTGACTTCGCTTACAGATAAAGGCTTCTCTCACAAATTTTCTACTCCTTCCTCTATACAAAGATTCAAATTTGGGCACAATCATCATTACTAATCAAGTAAAGTATGTAAGCACATTTAACTTCACTCAAAGAGTAAATTAAATTAATAAACCAAATTGAAGATAGGATTCAAATTTCAGATAGAGTTTCATTATCCACTTTAGCCTGCAGCTCAAGCATCCAAAACTAGACAATGAAAGGGAATCAACCATATGATGTTACACACACACGCACCTTATAAACAATTTATGTGTAGCTTGCAAGGAAACCAAACAACAAATAAGAGAACACAACCCCAAAATTATGAACACAGAATGGGAAATGGATTTGGGTCGAAAGCAAACTTTTTTCAAATGCACCAAGTGGCAATTCGAAGACACTCTTGATCCTATCAACTGCCCTTTACATTACTTTTGCGACAGCCTCTACGCCGGCGACTACCCTCAAATCATTGATGTTCTAGTTTTCTTCTTCGTCACAGTTTCTTACTTGACGGCGCTAATAGCTATGTTAAGGAAAGTACTATCAAGAAGAAGCAGAAGACAAGATGGTGATTATGATGATGGTGGTGATGATGATGATAAAGCAAAAATGTACTTAGTTCCTTCTGGTCCAATCTCTTTCCCTTTGATCATCTTGATCCTTGCAAAAGGTCAAAGGATCAATACCGTTTTCCCAATTTCCATCTTCGGACCTGCAATCCTGCAGCTCGTTCAGCTCTCAGTGCTTATATTCGAGAACAACATCGAAAAAGAAGCAAGCTTTGTCTTCTTTGAAGCCTCTACTGTCTCTGGAATTCTCCACGCCAGCCTTTACTTAGACGCTGTGATTCTTCCCTACTATACAGGATACGATGCTCTGGTCACTTCTACGTTCTCTGGAGTTTGCAAGTCTTGTGTCTGCAGGAAAGAGCCATTGATAGTGGGAGGGAACATTGTGGCTTACCGGGGATGGTCTAGTACAACGTTCTTGGTTGTGGGTGTTCTGTGTTTGAGGATTATATGCAAGTTATGCAGAGAAGAAGCAAAGAGGAAAAAAGTTACGGTGATTAAAATGGCAGTGGAAGGATTGGCATGGGTTGTTCTATTACGAGATTGTGTGTATTTGGCTGTTATGTCACCTGTTGAAGAGCCCGTCTTGTTTATAGCTTTTGTGTATGGTTCTGTTCTTGTGTTGATATGCGTTTATGTAATCACACAAGTTTGTTGTTTGGTCAGTCGGAGGTCGAGTAAGAAGACATCAGACACGTGACGACATTTCTAAATAAAAGGATAGATATGGTTTTTTGGTCGAAAATTGTTAGTGGTGTTCAATCTGGATTACATTACAGTTCGGCTAAGGTTCAAAATTATCGGTTCGTGAGAATAATTAGTATCCAACATAAAACAGTCTTTGTTGGTTTTTATAGCACTTTTCCTAACATTGGAAAAAAATCAATGTTGATTATGCATCAAATAAATTGGTCAATGCTCTGTCTTGTTTCTTAGACCTCAAAAGATACATGAGTGACCAAAAGCAACTATGAACTATGCCATCAAAGAAATTTTAACAGAAATTGAAACATGCCTTTGATTGACTCTTCATCATGGTAGTTGCTTTGACCTTCACCATGGCAGTAGCAGCCTTAATCAAAAGGAAAGATCTAACTCCTGCTTTGAGCACCATGCCCTTCGACTTTTTCTACAATGATTTAGAAACCAAAGGTTACTGAATCAAAACTCAAACGAGTCTAGTTATACTTGAGAGAGAGATAGATATTAAACCTTTGATTTCTTCGGATGGGAGGAAGAATCACCTACGGCCAAGGAGTCTTCGTCCTCATAGTCGTCATCCTCCACAATTTGATGATGCTTAAAGTACTGCTTGGGATCAGAGATTTAAGAGAGACGAGGATGTTAGTGGCAAAAAGAAAATGTAATGATGATGATACAAGCCAGCAAAGAAAGAAGAGAGAGGGGCTTACTCTCAGTTTATGTTCTTCGCTGGTGAGATGCGTGGTGAAATCTTCAAGGGTTTGGCAGACAAAATACTTAGAGGATGAATAACAAAGTCTGCAAATGAAACTTTCTGCTGCAGAATCATCACACACAGGACTTCTCATCACCTCCCCTGAATCGATTGGGAAAACAGACCAGAGGGGATTCAGGGGTGTGGAAACTCCTTCCAACAAGCTTTGCCATTTCCAAACGGCAGAAGTGAACAGGCCTGGAGGAGGTTTGGGAGTATCCCCATACCCAACCAGAATGTGATAGCCTCGTTCTTGTAGATAAGACAATGGTCCGGAACTGTCGTGCACATCGAGGGAGAGAGATACAAACAGAATCTTTGCCGGGGGTGGATTATCCCGTGTCCAAGCAAGCAAAACCGACAAAATTTTCCCGCTACCTCCTGTTCCTGTACCTGTTGTTGTTATTTTAGTGTTAAACACCCTCGCAGGACATAAAACCCTAATTAATTTCTAGAGAGATGAGAATATTAACCAACCTCATGGGATGTAGTGAACAACAATTCCAATGGAAGATAAGGCTCGCAAGACATCAACAGTGGTGTCCTCCAAGGTGCCCAAGACATTAATGGTGACAGGACCAGAGCTACCAATCGTATCCAAAGCCGATTCTACCCGCTGACGGACCTGACTAGCTACACAACTATCGGTAATCGGACAGGTGTCGAGATCAATCCACACCGACGTCTTCGACGTCCTTCTAAGAATTAAAAAACTTGAAAAATAAGAACAAGTCTTATGGAGAGACACTTATATTTATAGGTTTAAGCTTTTCCTAAACCTATTACAATTAACATTATCTATACTACTAATTTTAGGAACTTTTCCTTTTTTCTATTCTATCTCTTTTGGCAAGATATCTTCTTCCTCAAATTGGAATTATCCAACAATCCTCCTATAAACCTTCTTTCCCAAGTTACGTCTTCTTAAACTAACTAGAATAAGAACGAACGAGAGAACCTTCTTCTACAATCATACATATCATATACCAAGTAATTTGAGAGAGAACAAACCTCGTTTGTAAAAGAAAGTGGCAGTGCTAGCTTTAGGATTTATCTCAACTTTACCACTTCCTTATATATCCCACACTTCTGGGCTGTCTAATGGCTCTAAATGTGTGGGCTAACGATCCCAGACCTTTCGAAACGGCGCTTCTTCTATGCGTTTTAAATTTGGCAATGCAAACAAAAATATAAACACACCATTATATTTCCCAACAAAATCTCTATCTCGCCATTTCCTTCCTATTTACTGAGGTATTTTTTTTTTGTTGATTTAATTGATTGATAGGTTCCAATTGTTACTTCCTCACTTTTGTAACAAAATAAAAAAATAATAAAAAAATGTAACAATAGTAAGGTTATGGAAGAAAATTAATAATCAAATTAATAACTTTTGGCCTCAAATGAAGATTGTTTATATATACCCTATCTGGTGCGAAGTAATTTGTCATATCTACAAAGTACATGATCATATGAATGTTTGAACACATAATTTATTGTAAAGTTAAGTTATTGTGATAATTTTGTACATAATCGTTTTTTATTGGTTTGTGTCATGTTATAATATATATTGTCTTGTCATGCTATAATCATATTTATTGGTTCGTGTCATGCTATATATATGATTAACTTTGTTTTACTTAAGAATTTTGTAAACCTACCGTTAATAGAAGAATTTGATTTTTGTAATTCCTTAAGAATTTTGTAAACCTACAAAATCTCACACTTATGGGCCTGTAAACCTACTGTTAATTGGTGAACTTCGATCAATAATCACACCAAAAAATAGAAAAAATAATAATGTATAATTTCTATCGGACCTAAATAGCCTAGAGCTCTCAAGGAATATGTTATACGATCACCAATTTCCTCAGCAACAATTCCAGAAGGAGGTTGACAATTCTCAACATCCCACCACACGGTGATGGGAGCGTTAGCGTTCAACTCCGACATTTTCGTGTTGATATGCATGGAACCCATTGCGAATAAATTCCGATTTTTTTATTTATTTAAAAAGGACAGTTACAAGTGTAAATAAATAAAACAAAAACCAAAAAAAAATAGAAGAAATAAAAATAACTGCCAATCACCCCATACAAAATATTGAAAGAGTTAATTAAACTATTATTGACATAGAAAATTGGCTGGTTTCAGATTCCAGTGCCTCTCCCTCTCACTTCACAAATAATATATACGTTCTTTGTCTCCTTTTGTTTTTAGTGTAGGAACATACTAGTACTACTTATGAATAAAATGACCTACCTACAGTGGATTTAATGCTATATTGCTTTCTAATTTTTGTCTCTCCTCTCTCTCACCCAAAAACGAGATTCCTTTCCTTCTCCCTTCACCGTCGCCGATCTCGGCGTCGGTCTCCACCGCCCCTCATGGGCAAATCTAAGCCCAAGAAAAAACCCCTTAGCGAGGTCCTCACTGGATCCGCATCATCTGTCTCATCGGAAACGAAGAGTCCTCCGTCTGAATCTCCTAAATCAGCGGGGTAGTAAATTCTCCATCTGTGTCGAAAGAGTTGCCTGCATCCCCAGCGATGTTAGCCAACATTGTATCACCGGATTCCTGTAAGGTAGCCGCTTTGGTGGCTCCAACTACAGCAATCGAAATTCATAGATCTTCAGGTTCAGGGGTCATCACTGCTACGGAGGTTATCTCGAACCATGTACCAGTAATGGTAGATCCCATCGTCAACAGTGGTCACAACGTCAGCAAACCCACACCGATGATCTCAACACACCCCCAGGCTGTGTCATCGGAACCCCTCCAGACAGAGGAGCATCCCTGGAAAGCTCTAGTAAAAGGTAACACTGTTAAAATGGAGAAAAAAGGAACCCCCTTCGCTCTTGAATTGGGGGAGGATTGTGTAACCATTCCAAATTCGGTAATAGAGAAGAATAAGAAAGCATGGGATAGCTTTATCCTAGGGCAGTTTTATGAGGAACCGCCTCATCGAGGAGCAGTCCACGCCATTGTGAATGGCATTTGGAGTTGACAACGACGGGATATCACGGTATCCAAGATGGAGGGTCATGCTTTTCTGTTTAAGGTCTCCTGTCCAAACGCTAGACGTCGTATCCTGAGTCAGTGTTTATGACAAGTGGATGCACAAACTATGTTTGTTGCCAAATGGTCACCATATATCACTCCAAAGAAGCCGAAATTATCTTTGGTTCCAGTTTGGCTTGATTTCCATGGAGTCCCATTGGAGTTCTTTAACAGGGAGGGTCTAGAGCACATTGCAGGTATGGTGGGACATCCAGTCTGCCTTCACCCACAAACGGAGAAGCTCACTAATATAGAGGTGGCTAAGGTCTATACAGTTATAGACCCCATGAAGCCACTCCCTGAGGTTGTCAATGCAAGATTTGAATCTGGTCAGGTTAAGCGTATAAGAGTTTCCAGTCCCTGGCTTCCAGCTCTATGCAGTCACTGCAATCAATTGGGACACACTGTTTCCCGTTGCACCAAAGCTCCTCCAACTTGCACTTTGTGTGGATCAGTGAAGCATAACACCGATTCCTGCCCTCGCTCCAAGGAGGACAAGCGAGATGGAAAAGCTCCCATCCCAAGTCAACTGCCAATTGTTGATATTGTACCAGTGGTGGCGCCTCCAGCTAATAATGGAAATCTAGCTTCAAGGGATAAAGTTTAGAATACTGCTCCATCTGGTAAATAGGCTACTACTCGTGGTAATCTAAACACTAAGATGAACAAGTCAGTTGTTCCGTCAATCTCCAATGTGTCTCGGCCATCTCCCAAAGCTTCAACGTCAGCTCCTGCCCTGTTTTCGGATGAAGGACAACTCTGTGTAGATCTAACCGCCAATCTCTTCTTCCATCTATCACACACAGTTGGCTCAGGCGACTCTCAGGATTCAGATTCTGAACAGGATGATCTTTTCGCTGATGACGACAATCTGGATGCTGAATCTGATATATTTCTGAAAGTCATTTCCAAGCGGATGCTTAAGAAAAAAGATTCACGAGCTAGGGTTGGAGGCCCTTTAATCCTTTAAACTCATATCCCCTTAATGGATATTTTTTGTCGTAATGTAAGAGGTTTTAACGACCCTATAAAACGGAGAAGCTTTAAGAAGTGGATAAAGGTTCATAAACCTTTTTTTGGTGGGATCATTGAGACCCACGTCCAACCTGAGAAGGCAACAATTCTTTTTTCATGGTTGCTTCCTGGTTGGAGTTTTGCGGATAACTATGAGTACTCGGCTCTTGGTAAGATATGGGTTGTTTGGCACCCAGCTGTACAGGTCACAGTCATCTCTAAGTCGCTTCAAATGATCTCTTGCCTCGTCAAGTTGCCTTTAAAGCAGTCATAAGTCGTAATTTCAATCGTCTATGCATCATCAATCTGCAGTGAGGATCGCAAATCGTTATGGGCAGAAATTCAACATTTATCAGTATCTCCATTGACTATAGCCAAACCCTGGACAATAATTGGCGATTTTAACCAGAAATTATCTCTTCATGAGCAATCTTCGACGAACTCCAACTCAACTAGAGGTATGCGTGATTTCAGTCATTGTCTCAGCACAGCTCACCTAGCAGATCTCTCGTACTGTGGCAACTTGTTTACGTGGACTAACAAGCATTCCGACAATGTTGTGGCCAAGAAACTCGATAGGATCTTAGTGAATGATGAATGGCTTCAAGCATATCCAAACTCTTTAGGCGTTTTTTGGTGAACCTGGCTTTTCTGATCATAGCCTTTGCTGCCTATTATTGGACCACTATACGGCTAAGCCCAAAAGACCTTTCAAGTTTCTTTCCTTTCTCAACAAGAATCCAGATTTTGCGCCTTTGATCAAGCTCTGGTGGACCGCTCTCACATTCGACTGCTCCAGAATGTTACTAGTGTCCACAAAACTCAAAGAATTGAAGAGTGTCATCAAAGCTTTTAGCCGCGACAACTACTCTGCCTTAGAAAAACGAGTTGCTGAAGCATATGATGATCTTACAGCTTGTCAACAGGCACTACTAAACTCGCCCTCAGAGCATGAGATGCGGTTGGAAAAGGAGGCTCATCGGAAGTGGTGTCTCCTAGCTAGAGCTGAGGAGTCCTATCTGAGACAGAAATCACGTATATGCTGGCTTGAGGAGGGGGACAAGAACTCAAAGTTTTTTCACATATCAGTTCTCGCTCATCATGCGCATAACCAAATCCTCTTTTTACTTGATGAACATGGTCAGATAGTGGACTCCAAACAAGGGATCCAGCGGGTTGCAGTAGACTACTACAAAAACTTGTTCAGCACCCAAGCCACCAGTATTACTCCCACTGCTGCAGAACTAGAGGCACTGATTCCCCAACGATGCTCCATAGTTGCCCTACAAGTGTTATCCCGCCCTGTTACTCCCCTTAAAATAAAAGATGCCTTCTTCTCTCTTCTGCGGAATAAAGCTCCAGGCCCCAACGAATACTGTGCAGAATTTTTCACATGTCATTAGGACACCGTGGGACATGACTTAGTTGCTGCAGTGCAGGAGTTCTTTTCCACTGGTCGGTTGCTGAAACAATGGAACTCTATGTTACTCACTCTTATCCCAAAGACCACGAATGCAGCTTTAATGTCTGACTTTCGTCCTATTGCCTGCTGTAATTCAATTTACAAAGTGGTCTCGAAGCTGCTTGCCAACAGACTTAAGACAGTGTTACCAGATTTGATAGCAAACTCCCAATCAGCTTTCATCCCAGGGCGGTTACTAGTTGAAAATGTTCTCTTGGCCACAGAGCTAATCCAAAGATACAACCACAAAAACATATCAGGGAGAGGTATGCTAAAGGTGAATCTCAGAAAGGCTTTTGACTCTGTACATTGGGACTACATCATTAATATTCTCAAGGCAATGGGTTTTCCAGCAAGCTTCATCACCATGATCAGTGAATACATAACTACTCCTTCTTTCTCGATCTCAGTAAATGGTGAATAATGTGGATTTTTCAAGAGCTCTAGTGGACTCAGGCAAGGAGATTCAATATCTCCCTATCTCTTCACACTGGCAATGGAAGTATTCACCATAATCCTTAATAATAGCTACGCCAACAACCTTATAGGCCATCACCCAGGAGGAGTCACACCGCAGGTATCCCATTTAGCTTTCGCTGATGACATTATGGTATTTTTTGATGGTACCAAGGACTCACTGGAGAACATCACAAAAGTATTGGAGGATTTTTCCTTAGCCTTGGGTCTTACAATGAATAAGGATAAGACAGACTTGATCTTGGCAGGAGTGAACCAAACTGAAACCTCCCGGTGTATTGCACTTGGTTTCAACCTCGGGTCACTTCCCATCCGGTACCTCGGCTTACCTCTTATGCATAGGAAGCTTCGGATTACGGACTACAGGCCTTTGATTGATAACATAACTGCCAAGTTCTCCAACTGGACGGTCCGTGCACTCTCATATGTTGGGCGTAAGGAACTCATTTTGTCAGTTATATATGGTATATACAATTTCTGGGCCTCTGCATTTATTTTGCCTAAAGGATGCATCAAGAAAATAGAAAGTCTTTGCTCTAGATTTCTCTGGGGAGGAGACATCACTAAAAAACCACAGGCTAAAGTCTCTTGGACAAGCCTCTGTTTGCCAAAAGAAGAGGGAGGACTGGGTTTTCGGTGTATGGGACAATGGAATAGAACCTTTTGCCTAAAGTTGATTTGGAGACTACTTACTGCCAGGGATTCACTTTGGGCAGATTGGCTGCGTAATAACAAGATAAAATATGGGTGTTTTTGGCAGTTTGAAGAAAAGCAACATGACTCTTGGACTTGGAGAACCTTACTGCAACTTCGACCTCTCGCACTTAGATTCCTTAGGTGCGAAGTGGGTAACGGTCAACAAGCAAGTTTTTGGTTTGATTGGTGGACTCCACTAGGCCTACTAATTCAACTAATGGGACAATCTGGTCCAAGGCAAACAGGTATCCCCATTTCATCAACAGTCGCTCAAGCATGCTCTCCTACAGGGTGGCTCATTCGATCTGCACGCTCTCCCCAGGCGGAGACTCTGCAAATCCACCTCACCACATTAACCCCTCCGAGTCTCTCAAACACACCTGACGTGTTCCTTTGGAAAACTGAAGAGGAAGAACATTCTAGTTTTATCACAAAGAAGACTTGGGAGGTGCTTAGGCAAAGGCAAGAACCACCCCGTGGGCAAATCAGGTTTGGTACAAAAGTAATATCCTGCGTCATGCTTTCATGCTGTGGATAACACACCTAAACAAGCTACCAACAAAAACAAGATTAGCAAGCTGGGGCATGAACCTGGACACAACCTGCTGTCTGTGTGGTCGTGATCCAGAGTCGCGAGACCATCTCTTCCTTCACTGCGACTTCAGTGAGCTGCTATGGTTAGAGGTAACTCGGCGGTTAGGATACACTCCCTTTGTTTTCCACACATGGGATGCTTTCTCGGCTTGAAAGGACATCAAAGACACCACTTCTCCACAAACGCTTCGTCGTCTTGTTGCTCAGGCGCTAGTCTACACAATCTGGATTGAAAGAAACAACAGGATGCATAACAATTTATCCACCCCAGCACAGGTTCTCTTCAAGGTTCTTGATCGGCAAATACGGGATGCCATCCTCGCAAAGGCACATCCAAAAATTTTCAAAAGGCTTTTGCAAGTGTGGCTTAAAAATCTATAGATCATATTGATACTTTCGGTCTATTTGCAGATATCTCATTGTTTTTATTTTTTTGGGCAAGGGTTATCTTCTATATCAAGCTATTGTAATCACTACAATTAAATTTTCTCTAACGAAAATTCACATATTTTCAAAAAAAAAAAATGATACAGTGAATGGGATAGAAATGATCTTAAAATTAAGCATTCGAACGACGGTTACTTTATTTCCCTTTCTTATTTAGTGATAAATAAAATAAATAGAAAAAGTTGTCTCTGGAAAGGTCAAGAGATCTGGACCGTTTAATATATTGTCACGTTGCAACAACTGTGAGATCGGACGGTCATTAACTTAACCTAAACAGTTATTTGAATAGTTATGTGGGACCGGGACGATCTATTAAACGTACCTTCTCTCTCTATAACATATGTGGATCTTTTAAAATGGAGCAGAAGCAGGCAGATCCTGTCAACTTTGATTGATGATCTAATAGACATTCACATCAGGGCCACCAATGCTAGTCTTTGTGTTACATATATAAGCGGCCTGGCGTGGTTATGATGAAATCACAACAAGAATTGCTTTGGTTAATTAGTACCAGCACACCAATCATGTCTAGTGGCCCAATTAATCCTCAATCTTGATTCTGACCACTGAATAATCTACAACTCCATGGCTCTGAGGGAAGGAATGTGTTTCATGCTTGTTTATGGAGGCGATAGAATCTGCTATGTTCTCAGTAGTCAGTACAACGTTGTTTTTTTTTTGTGGTCGTCGTTTTGGGTTTGAGGATTATATGCTGAGAAGAAGCAAAGAGCAAAAGAGTTTTGGCGATTGTTTAGAGCCAATCAATCATGTTTAGAGAGTTTTTGTGTTTGGCTCTGTCCGTCTGTGCAGCTAATGTAATCACACAAGTGTGTTGAGTTGTTTCCTTAGTCTGAAAACACAGTAAGAAGGGGTTACCAAAGAGAAGAAGAACTAAATGTAATCGTAAATGTAAGAAAAGTTTGATGATGTGATGATGAAGTGATAAAACTCGAGAACAGAGCATTACTGAACATAAAACTAGAACAATCTATCTCTCTTATCAGATAACCTACAGAATAATGTATTCCTTTTTCTGGGAAACATCCATTTCATTTAACCAAAAACACATGGTAATATTTTCTTTGGGCAAATCTCCATAGATTACAGAAAAGATAAAAAGCCGGAAACTAGAAAAATGTTGCAGATAAAAGTCTCTTCCTTCCAATTTGGTCACAACACAACATGTTCTTCACTCGCTCTTAAAGTGGCTTTCCACTTGTCTTGATGTCATTTCTGATTGCTCCTTGAATCATCTTAACGATGAAGCACTGACAAGTACAAAAAAAAAACGGATTTCACTTGTTTACCAAATTCGAATAAGACAAATACATCAAATTGTGTCACTCTTTCTTACCTGAGCGCCGATGATAAGAGGGATAAGTTTCTTTCCTCTATCATCAGAGTAAGATCCATCTACCATCTTCTTGTCTACATGAATTGCTTTCCTCTGGTTTGTTGCTACATCAGTTATTGCCTTCACCAAGTTCGGGATCCACGCTTCACCATTCGGAAGAGCCTAAACCAAACCAAGAGCAGGTAAGCAACTTTCAAAAGTCCCCAAGTCGGGTCAAATCAGAGATTCCAAAAACTCAAACCTTTTCGTCGTTATCGTTCTTACTGCATCTTCCGCTGTTCTCTGCATAGACTACCGCGATTGCGGAATCCTACAAGCCAGTAGAGAAGAATGTAACTGATTTTTGCTACAATGAATCAAACATTGGCAAAACTATTGTCGGAGACGGGAATAACCATACCTCAAATTCTTGTTTTCGCATCTTAGAACCAGCACGGATAGTTTTGAGGAGAGAATCTGATCTCTTGGAGGAAAAAGTTTCGTAGGAAAGTTCATCGGGAGGGGAAAATTGAGCATGAGTCAGAACAAGTAAGGTTTTGCACCATATCTCTTTTCCAAAGGTTTGGGTGATTGCTTTAACAACTTGCTTATCTAGCTCATCGACTCTATACACATCCAAACGATCAACATAGAGCAAGACATCTATGGTTCTGTTCACAAGAAACCTGCCCAAAATCCGAGAAACACACACAACTGTCATAAGAACTTCAACACACACAACTTTCACAAGACTTCCACACACACACACAGCTTCAGCAGAACAATAAACCCCATTGAGTAAAGCCTAAACAGTATTAGGCCATAATACACAATTTCAGCAGAAACCCTACAAAGTAAACATTTTAAGCACATATTTACGTAGCTTAATTTAATCACAAACATATGTGATAAACCTATACGCAGCAAGCAGATCTAATAACATCAATGAAGAGCTAGTCAAACACAAAACGTCACCCAAGCCAATCAATATAATGAAGAAGAGATTCAAATACTGACCCTTTGATTAACTCGAGGGCTTGGTGATTGACATATCCAGCTTCAACAAGTCCAGGGGTGTCAATAATGTTGATAGTGAACCCTCCCATTGTTCTTGAACACATCACTGGTCTCAAACCTTCAGCCTACAAAATCGACAAAACAAAACCATCAATGTCTTGCAATGACAATACTTGATTAAACCAAATAAAAACAAGTCAAGTTCAAGCTTAGGGAAACTAAATTACGTACTTGGAAAGGACTGACACGGACGACTTGTTCACCGATAAGAGAATTGACGGTGGATGATTTGCCGACACCGCCTTTACCCAGAACAAGAACTGTCATAGAGTTCATATCCTGTGATTACAAAAAAAAATCCCCCATCACCCTTATTAATCACAACGGAGAATCCGAGAAACCGACTCAGCATCAAAGAAACAGGAGGAACCAAAAAAAAAACAAACCTTTTGCTTCAATTTGCCGAAGAATTCAATCAGCTTTTCTTGGGTAGCCACTGGAAATTGCTGAAACCCGAGCCATTCACGAACGAGAGACCCCATCACTCCAAAACCCTTTCTAACAAAATAAGTAAAATTTATGATTTTTGTATTTGGTTTACAGCGCTACAACCCTAGAGATGACGATGATACAATAAACGGTTGAAAGCGATAAGCTTTAGAAGCTTTGGAGGGGCTTACCGTTGTATGAGCTTTGTGGTTTTGAGGTTTTGGGAGAAGCTCTCAATGCGTTGTTCCGGAGAGAAAACAAAACAAAGGCATGGGTGACCTTATCGGAACTCTCTTGTTTATTAGTTGGGACTAATTATTTGGTTATTACACTTTACTCCTTTATTTTATCAATACTTCCTTTTAGTGCCTAAAAATAGTCATTCTTAACCCCAACCCAAATCCAAATCCAAATCCAATCACCAATATGCATTACAGTTCATATTTTTTCATGAATCTCGGAGCAATGGAAGAGTACATTACGTGGGTTAGCATAAAGTGGAAGTTCAAGCGATGCTGATTCTCTCAACCTTTCTACGTTTGTACGTCAAGGAAAACAAATGGTCATTGTCGGTTTCTTGAGCATGATTGTCTTCCCTCAGAACATGCAGCGGTTTTCTCAGGACCTTGGATTCCCTCTGAAAGTTATTACCATACAAAATCCTCTTGGTTTTGGTGTCGGCTGTTTCAGAGCCTCTGTCTACAGTGCTCAGCTTAAAACCAGGAGACTTCAGGTGGTAACGGACAAATTCTTCTTGCTTTAGAGCCAGATTATGTTCTGTGATGGAGTAATTTGAAACACCAAGACCTCCGGGGATAGTTTGTGTTGGATCATGCAACACCGGTTCTACCTTGTCAATTGAGCTTTGTGTAGTTTCCAAATCGGTCAAGAAAGGGTCTTGGTGATTCAGTGAGCATTTTGGGAGTTGTGCCATAGAACAGGCGATCCTTCCGTAGGGTGGTTTCTCAAATCTCGTACCTAAATAAGGAGACGCTGCAAATCTAATATTCTTTGAACCGGTTTCATCGATTTGCAGGAGACTGTTTCCTGGAGCTACTACATAGGGTTCCCTGAGAATGGCAGAAGAAGATTTAGGGACTACTTTGAGAAGACCCTTTGGTAAAGTCTGATGATGATGGCCAGCAGAAACTAAGCTGGAACCTTGGTACCGGAATATTCCTTTATCAGTTATCATTATCTTGAGACTGTTCTTGGAGCTGCCAATGGGAGGGAAGGTTAAACTTTTCGTTCTATTTCTTTCCAGAGGTTTCACTGCTTTGGGAGTTTTGAATCTACAGGAAGCACTTTCCATTTCCCCAGATGGAACTCTATTAAGGTCCAGTAGCTTGAGACTATCGGTTTGCGTTTGTTCTGACCAACGAAAGAGTCTTGCGTTATTGCTCAGTTTCTTTCCATACTGGACCCACAACCTTTGCATCTCCGTGAATGTCTTGATCAGCTTTTCATGATAGAACTTCAAAGAGTAGTAGTACTTTCTCCTCTTGACGAACATAACCCCTTGTTTGCAACAAGCTACCTTTGGAGCAAACAATCCTCCTCTCAAATCTTTGTAAAACCTATCCTCTGGATTCCCAAAATACAAATTAGCGCCTCCAAGAAGCTCCTGCATCGTCAGAGTGAATGTATGTTGATCCATATCTGGCAGAAAACATGAGAGGAAGAACCTTTCTTCTTCAGTCAGAGATGAGTTCCATGTCTCAACAGACAATATCTTCGTTAAATCTTGTAGATCATAGAGCTCGTATGGTATGTTACAGAGCTGACCTTCTACCATAGCTAGCTCACAGTTTGCTTCAGCAATGTCGTAATCATCAGAGTCATCTTCTGAGTCTAGAACCCCAACTGTTTGATTCTTATTCATCATCTCTCCACCCTTAGTCATCTTCCGCAGTGTTTGATTCACTATCCTCATAACACAAAAATACTTCAAATCCCTAAACCACAAGCTCAGTAAAAAGGACCAAACGCAGGATACCTAGATACAAAACGTTAAAGACTCATCATCATCAACAATTCACAATTACAGAGACAATCTCCCAGATCAGATCAGCTCTACACAATCGATCTCGGATTCATAAGAATCTCAGCACTAATCGCCTCCGGGTGAGTTTAAAACCCTACCGGAACGAATTACAAATTCACAATTACAGAGAAATTGATCCGAAGCGTTAAAAGACGAACTTACCAGCAGCTCTAAAGACAGATGAAATTAGCAACTTAGGGTTGAAGAAACCATATTTGTTCGTCAGCAGATGAGACGTAGTACTCCATCGCCTTCGAAGATTCTCTCTGCTCCTTTCTAGTTTCTAGAGGTTTCTATGGCTTTTCGATGCTTCAACGCCACCAGGTAGAGTAGAGAGGCTAATTCATCAAAACTACTGTTACTGTGTAATTTGATTTTTTTTTTTTTGTAATTAAAGCCGCCTAAAGTAAACCCCTTGAGATCAGATTGCTTTAAATAAACATACTTAATTTGCGATTAATCAAGTTTAGACTCGTTTACTTTACAAATATCTTGGGCCGTATTATGACTATCCAATTGGGCCTATAATTATACAATGACTGCTATGAAAGACCATAGGCCCATAGAAATGTTTCAACGTTTCAAACATCATAGTCAGGTTAATTAAATCATTTTAAACAATGATTAATTAATAATCAAGTAAGTGGAACAAATCAACGGTCAGGATCTTCTACTTGAAGTAATATTGATCGGTCATTCTCTCTCTTGAAGATAAAGCTTCTCTCTCTCTCTCTATCTCGAAAGAAAACGTCCATTAGAGAGAGAGATACATTTTTTTCCAAAACTCTCTCTGGCAAATCATTTGTTTCAGTTTTGAAATTCATCAAGGGGATTGAGAGAGAGAGAGAGATTAGATTCATGGCTGAGAATTGTATCAGACTTCACTTGGCCTCTGTTTTCTTGCTTTTAGGGATTATAATTTCTTCCTTCAACCTTCAGGTAGTTTAAAACCTTCACAATAACCCCTGTTTAAAATTGCTTAACAAAGATCGATGTTTATGGATGTTATTGCTTTCTTCTAGTTCTGATCTATACTTATTTGAATGGAATACGTTTTATATTTGTTTAAAGTTTTGATTTTTTAAAGCTGGTTTTTTTTTTTTATTGTCTTAATCTCAGGGTATTGCAGCAGAGAATCTTTCCAAGCAGAAGCTTTCCTCACGGATTCTTCAGGTTTTGATTCTACCTAATTCATGGCTGATCGTCTGTTTTAGTTTGCCCTATCGTTGAATTGATGATGAGTTTTTTTTTTTTGCAGAATGAGATTGTCAATGAAGTCAATGGCAATCCAAAAGCTGGTTGGAAAGCTGCTTTGAATGATCGCTTTGCAAACGCCACCGTGAGCTTTTGTTGTTATTAATTACCTCTACTATCTTATCAATTAAGAGCTTACAGAGAGTTATTTGCATTTTTCTTTGTGAAGAGATGTAAAATGCTTATAAACTGTTCCTTAATAAGACCTGTGATTTTGTGTATCTATGTGTAGGTTGCAGAGTTTAAGCGCCTCCTTGGTGTTAAACCCACACCAAAGACTGAATTTTTGGGTGTACCTATTGTAAGCCATGATTTATCTTTAAAGCTTCCAAAAGAGTTTGATGCTAGAACCGCTTGGTCTCAGTGCACCACTATTGGAAGGATCTTAGGTCGGTTTTTAATCTCTTATATCTCCATTATCTCTGTATTTTCTATCCAATGAATTTACTGACCCTTCTTATGTTGTGTGTCAAATCCTATCCTCCATCATAATCTCACTAAAGATCAGGTGACACATCATCATTCGAGTTTGTTTTATACAGAACGATTTGTTACTCAGATCAGATCGATGATAACATCTTAAGTTTTTTTGTTTGTTTAGGGTCACTGTGGTTCTTGCTGGGCATTTGGTGCTGTCGAATCACTCTCCGACAGGTTCTGCATCAAATATAACATGGTAACGCAGATTTCTCCATGAACCCAAGATTGATGATTGCTGGTCGTCGAAAGATTAATATCAGTTACTTTGGTTTACCATGCAGAACATTTCTTTATCTGTCAACGATCTCTTAGCATGTTGTGGATTCCTTTGCGGTCAAGGTTGTAATGGTGGATACCCAATTGCTGCATGGCGCTACTTCAAGCACCACGGTGTAGTAACCGAAGAGGTAAATTCTCGATTTAGCTGCAAATAACATATATTAATGGCAAAGTGGGTTAAAATATTTAGAGCTTTTCCCATGTTCTTGATTCTTCAGTGTGATCCATACTTTGACAGTACTGGTTGCTCTCACCCTGGATGTGAACCCGCTTACCCTACACCAAAATGTGTGAGGAAATGTGCTAGCGGAAACCAGCTTTGGCGTGAATCAAAACACTATGGTGTTAGCGCATACAAGGTCAGATCTCACCCTGAAGACATTATGGCAGAAGTTTACAAAAACGGACCTGTTGAGGTTGCCTTTACCGTTTACGAGGTAAATACTAGGTTTTAGATTGATCAAACATATTTTTATGATATGAATATCCACAATTTTCATGGATCTTTTGTTCTTCAGGACTTTGCGCATTACAAATCTGGAGTGTACAAGCACATAACTGGTGCTAACATTGGAGGTCATGCTGTTAAACTTATTGGCTGGGGAACTTCTGAAGACGGCGAAGATTATTGGGTATGAAATCCGCTATTTAACACACTGGACTTCGAGTTTGTGGCTGCAAAGTTATAATATTTTTTGTTCTTTTGAATTGGTTGCAGTTGCTTGCAAATCAGTGGAACCGAAGCTGGGGTGATGTAAGTTTTTCTCCTCTCCAATCATTTTTTTTTACTTTTGACCGTCCAAGTAGCAACATTCAAATTCTAGAGAAATACAGAACCTGAGATATATAGTGTGTGAAAATTTCAGGATGGTTACTTCAAGATCAGGAGAGGAACAAACGAATGCGGCATCGAACATGGTGTTGTAGCCGGTTTACCTTCAGACAGGAACGTATTTAAAGGTATTACCACTTCAGATGATCTTCTTGTTTCCTCGTTTTAAACAAGATGTTGTGTCTCTTCTCTGTAATATATAATTTCCCAATGTTGTTGTTGTTGCTAATGAAATAATTAAACGACTTTTAAACCCAAAAATAAAGTATATATAGCTTTTAGCTTTTGTTCATATTCAATTTTACATTTTTCCTTTTCTGTACATTCTATTTTTTCCTGTTTTGTATCTATACTGCTTCATTCTGCACTATGTGTGACCAACGGTGGATACTTGAGGTTTCTCAGTTTACTAGATTGCTCTGCGATAAGCTGAGCAGTAGTATTAGGACCTTCTTGCATAAAAACCTCGTACCCATCACCTAACAGACCGGTTCTATTGGTCGTAAGTTGCCAGAAAACTCCACCAGTACACGAACCGCCTGTTCTTGCACTGTCGTAGATGACATCGTAGACTCTCTTGAAAAACTTGTTCCGTTTCTCTAAGCTGAAACCAGGATACTTTGATGATTTCCCAAACTCTGTTATTAGTAGAGGCTTCTTGATGATATTTTCACAATCTTCGATGTGTGCTGCGATCCATCTGTCCACAAATGTATCTTGTTCTCCTGTTCTTGCGCTCTGTAATGGTAGCCTGATCTTGATTTGGTAGGAATAGATAGTGAAACAGAGACCGTGTTATAAAGACAAGAAACCAGAGACACAAAAAAAACCCAAATTTGATCTACTGAATAGAGAGACTGATGGACTTACCAAGAATCCGGATATATATGGATAGTGGTGAAATCGATATCCGGAATTTGGTTATTGGAGATGAAATCTGTACCGGTTGAGACGGTGCTGCCAGGGTTGTAACCCGTTCTTTCCGGTTTAGACTCTCCGTAAAACCCTTCAAGCCCTATTTCTAGCAAATGATTCGAGTCTATGGACTTAACAAAAGTAGCCATTTCCTTCACCCAATTCTGCACACACACAAGAAAACGGCACCGTTTAAGTATGTAATACATATATAGTACATGTTAACACAATATGCAGGGGATATCGAGAGAGATGAACCTGTAAAATAGTAGAACCAGTGGAATCGTTGCAGCGAGGTTCATTGATAAGTTCCCATGAGAAGATGGTTGGGTCGTCTTTGTACATTCGACCAGTGATTGTGTTTTTCCTCGTCAACACGACCTGTTTCATTATTTTGTCAAACCGTAGGTCGGTACAAATATACAAAATTCTAATCTGATCCTTACAAACAAAAAAGATATTTAATTTGAGGGACATTTGTCATAAATAAGTTAGTATTTTTTTTGGATTTGATACATTTGTCATATTTGCTGATTATTTTTTAATTGTTTAAAACCTAACTTTTGACATTTCAAACCCGTCGTCGGTTATCTCGCGTTAACGTACGTGTACCCATATACTCTAAAATCTTTTTGGCCTGTAACGTGCCGTGTTACATATGATGATCTCGGTATATATTTCACCGATACTTATCTCTCTACTCGATATGATGAGATTAAAATGTCTATACTTTACCTTCACGTGGTTCTTGTAAAATTGCTTGACAGCTGAGTTTGTGTAGAATTCATCCGGTTCATCTAAACCGGCCCATTCCACGTACTTTTTTCTCCCTCCATAATCTTCGTAATTATTGACTAAACTAATTATCAATTTAATATTAAACCTTCCAGCTTCATAGGCCACAAAGTCTAGCCCCTGCTGACACCAAAACCTTGTATCAGTAGTCAGTAGTATTCACAAAACGCAATAATTTGTTGTTAATATTTTATTAATCAATCATCAATCATGTTAATTAAGGTTCTTTTAATAGGTCAACAAATAAGGTATATACTACTAGCTATCTGGTACCAACTTTATTACATATTAAATATGATTAACAATATTAAATTCTATCTATTCGTCGTTTTGTCATTTTTGCGGTTATTAACTTTATACATATTATCGTAATGAAAAGGACGCGACAATTTCTTTTTTCAAGAAAGAACAAAAAAGTTTGAAGTTCGTTTGTCGGGAAGTCATATTTGAAATTTGAATTCTTCAATACGTGGATTCAATCAGGCAATGGTCATCGAAAGGATTTATTATACACATATGACGACCATAATTACAATTACTAGTCAATCGTTAATTTATAACTCCGTATATTAGCGATTAGAGAGTGATTCAAACAAATGCAAAAAGGGGAAAAAATAAGAATATGTGAGATAGGATGCTAAATTTATCAAAACAATAAATCAGCTAACGATCAAATCATATAAGAAAAAATTAGTGTGTAACGCCTATGTGTATGCATGCGTGTTAATTACCTTAAAAACGTCTTCACTATAGAAGCCAGGAGAGATCTGAAGAGGAATGTAATCTCCTTCGTTGAAACCCCAAATCCTAGCGACGTTCATTCCCACGGCGGAGGCTTGTCGGAGCGCCGTCGTGACGGTGGTTCTTCCTCTAGACGCCGTGTCGGCCGCAGTGGTCATCATCCAATAAGCATTGAAGCCGTTTAAGTAGACTTGTTCTCCGTTCAACACGAACTGCGTGCCGTTTCTCCCCACGAAGCCTGTCTTCACGGCAACGCAAATGCGGTTGTTTCCGATGAGTAACGGAAGAAGAAAGAAGAAAAACGGCAAGATGTTCAACATTGTGAAAAAAAATTGCCGACTTAAAAGAAAGAGTATGACACAACATGAAACTTTAAAGACATTTGTGTGTGTTTGTCTGTTATATATACATTACAGATGGCTTAGTGCCTACGTATTTAAACACTATATAGTTTTTGTCACTATGTTGCCTAAGCTTACTTGAAAAGTATATATGTACACGGAACGCGTGAAATAGATTTATATAAAGTTTATTTCAACGTTTATTAAAATCATTTTTTAAACTTCTATTATGGGGTTAAGGAAACTATTGTTTTACAAACTAACATAATTTATTTTAAAATAATTTTATGTTTGGCTTAAAATAGTAAGTAATAGTTTTTCACTTCTCCATTGAAAAAGGTATCCAAATTGTTACATCTGAATCTTTGTTTAAGAATTACATATAATTATTTTTGGTTAAGGTGAAGTGTTAAGCGAATATCATATTTTCCAACAAGTCATCATAAGGAAACATAAATTTTCGGTTTGTATAACATATATGAATGCAAAATTAAAATAATATGATTTATGAGTTGAATAAAATGATACGAAACGATCACGCTAATTATTTGGTTTTGAATAATAGCATGACACGCGTGTGGGGTGGTTCTATCATAGTTAAGCTAGTACAGATGTAAGATTATTTTCATGTCGATCACTCAATTATGTAAGATGAATTATTAAATTTAAATTCTCAACAGAAATAATAATTGAAAAGAGAAACTTCATATGGATTTTGTAAAGCTCCAAAATTGATTTTAAATATAGGTATCAAAGACATTGGGGGTCCATTATGTTTTAGTCTTTAAATAAATAATATTTAAACTTATCTGCTAAATAACTAGAAAACCTGTAATAATGTTTAAGAACATTAAGAAAGAAATAGTTTGGTGTATACAATGTGAAAAGAGATCTTCTAACTTGGACCATTCTTGTTCTCAAGTTTTGTTTTATCGTTATTGGGCCCTTTGATAAGCCTTTATATTTTGTGTGCTAAGTTTACAGTTGAAGAGGCTCATTTATTGTTAATCCATATATTTAATCAGTATACCAATTTAAATTTGTTAGCTTAAGAAACTGATAAAACATAAACAGACAGGCTATCAGATTTGATTTAATCAGTTTTTTTTTTTTTTTTTTTTTTTGTTCATTTGTCTTCTAAAGTTTATACGTACAGAGATTTTTTTTTTTGTTTTTTGTATGTTTTTTTTGTTTGGACAAATTTGTACATGTATAATCTTCATTTTTGACCGTAAGAAACAAAAAATCTTCATCCTAATATTAATTAGTCGATCGGGCGGCTGGGTTCATGTGGGACTTTGATCAAATGAAGCCATGTGATATAAGAACGAGAACGTACCTCTAGATATGCCATCATATTAGGGACCTTGATGATTATTGCATGACAGATAATATTAAGTTACGTACAGAAGAATTAGACTCATTTTCTTTATTGCATGACAGTGTTGTCCAATGTTGAAAATCTTCGAAAGTTCAATTGATAGTTCCAACTATTTGATTAACAAAAATTATCTGTGGCAGAAATCAACAAAAAAACTCATTCTACCACGTAACTTAACATGGAATTGGATATAATGATTATATGAAATCTATTAGTAGTAAAATCATTACTGATATTTTGGTTCAATAAATCGTTAGTAGTTTCTATTAATGAACATTGGCATCGATGTTATGTTTCTTGGTGGATATGTTGAAAAGAGTACTGCAGCCGTACACATGTGCCATTAGCCATGTTGACGAATGAGATAATGTAGAATGTGCAATTATGAATTTTGTAATCCGTCCATTTGTTTCAAATAAGACTGTCTAAAATGAAGAAAACAATTTCAAATAACTTAAATTTTTATTTAATCAACTGTCAACTGTCCTCTTACGTACCACGGCATTTGCGAGTGAAAAGAGGAGAACTTATCAAAATCTACTCCGCAATTTAAGAATAGTTGACATGTGACTGTATGATTAGTTGTAGACTATCCCGTATTAACAATGGTTAGCAAGTATCGTTTTATCAACGCCGTATCATTTCGTTTTTTTTCACGTTATTCCAGTCACATAAGTTAATAGACAAAAAATACTCAACTCATCAAATTAGAAACAAACTTTTTGTGCCTTTTCACTATAAATACTCACCTCGTCGCCTATCTATATTATTCATCAAAACACTCATTCCATCAAGTAATCAAAGCAAACACGAGCTGAACAAAATATGACGAGGATTTTCTCTTTTATCATCTTTCTCCTTGCGATGTTCTGCACGAGTTTGATCAGCTCAGTTTCTGCAGGTTGGATGCAAGCTCATGCAACTTTCTACGGCGGAAGTGATGCTTCTGGTACAATGGGTAAGTGGTTTCTTGGGCTTTAGGGTTTCTTTCTTCTTACCCAAGGACCAAGTTCTCTTTACTTACAAGAAATCACCCCTCAATAGTTTTTAGTTCGATATCGGTTATTTCGCGTAGATTAGGTAGTACATTACATAACCTGTAGTATCCTTTTTTCCTGGTCTGAATTTCAGGTGGAGCATGTGGTTACGGCAACCTCTACACCGATGGTTACGGAACAAACACGGCAGCGTTAAGCACTGCATTGTTCAACGACGGCAAATCTTGTGGCGGCTGTTACCAAATGGTCTGCGATGCGGCCAAAGTGCCACAATGGTGTCTTAAAGGCAAATGGATAACAATCACAGCCACAAACTTCTGTCCTCCAAATTATGCTTTACCAAATGATAATGGAGGTTGGTGTAACCCTCCCAGGCCTCATTTCGACATGGCTCAGCCTGCATTTGAGACCATTGCTAAGTACAGAGCCGGCATCGTCCCTGTTCTCTATAGAAGGTAGCAACAAAATTCAGATTTTATTCGGCATAAACCTAACAAAACCATCAAATTTCAGTTTGGTTACTATAACTACTTCCTACATTACTTTCTCTAATATAAAAGGTTCGTTGGGGATGATTATCTTGTAGGGTCGGATGTAGAAGAAGCGGAGGTATGAGATTCACAATGAACGGTAGAGATTACTTTGAGCTTGTCCTCATCTCAAATGTAGGAGGAGCAGGTGAAATTTCCCAAGTATGGATCAAAGGCTCTAAAAGCAGCAAATGGGAATCAATGTCAAGAAACTGGGGATCTAATTGGCAAAGCCTTACTTACCTTAATGGCCAAAGTCTCTCATTCAAAATCCAAACCAGTAATGGTAAAATCAAGACAGCACTCAATGTAGTTCCTTCGAATTGGCAGTTTGGTCAAAGCTTTAAGAGCAACTTAAACTTTTGAAAGCACACTCTTCTATGGACAAATGTAAATGAAATCTTGTTTCTTTGAATGAAATGTTACAGAATTCCAATACAACATACATCTAGCATCCAAAAGTGTTACCCGGTCAAGGATGAAGTCTGCAAATATCTCTCTACTTTTATCTCCGCATTACACGGTTACGCTCTCTCTTGCGAAATCGTTCTAACATGATTTGGTCAGTTGCTGCTTGTCTGCTTTTCCCTGAATCAGCATTATTATTACTACTAGTAGTAGATGGTTTAGCTCCTTCACCATCTGCTTGAGCTCCTCTATCTTTGTATAGCTCAGGATGTTCTGCGTATTAAGATTTTATACCGATCTAGATTAAAATCCACACAAACATAGACTAACAAGTGGAAAAGAGAAAGGGAATCACAAGGCGATACCTCTTCTAAGCTTCTCAGCATAATCTTTCCCACGTTGGAAATAATCCGCACTGTAACTAGATGGAATGCTAAACTCTGATTTTGGCCGACCCATAAGCCTCTTCTCTTGCAAAAGCTTCTTGGCAGCTTCTGTTTCTTCAATGTTCTTCAGCTTATATCTATACCATCCACCCAAAAAAACAAACCATTAGTCTTTAAAACACTCAAAACGTTTATCATCAAATCAATGAAAGTGTATTCATACTCGATTGGGAGTTGGACTTCTGCTATTCCTGTAGTCCACTGTGTCGAGCTCTCTTCCGAACTACGCTTCTTAACCTGAGAAAGAAGGTGTTTAGTAACAACATTCGTAATCCCCTGTAACACATAAAACACTAAAAACAACCAATGTGTTACATTAGGCAAAGCTACTTACTTTAAGATGATCAGGAATCTTATATAACTCATCTTCCACTCGCTTCAACTCGTTCTCAACCTCCTCCGCATCATCAATATTTTTCCCCCTCTTCTTAGCCAATTCTTGTTCAATGTACTTTACCCTAAAGAATCAAAACAACTCTTAAAACACTTGCAAAGACAAGCTCACTCTAGAAAATTAGGTTAAATTTTTGAATGGAGAGAGATTTGCTTACATGTTGGGATCTTCAATCAAAACAGCAGTCTCTTGAGCAAAAGTATCTTGCAACACAAGCTCCTCTTTCTCTCCTTCAGCTTCGGCTTTCTCCACTGGTTTCACTTTTCCGATGCTATATTGCGCCGCCGTTGAAGATAAAGCTGGGACCCCTAATTTTCTCTCTCTCTGCTTCTGCAAAAACTTCACCTCCTCCAACGCCAATCTGTAGATCAACCAAAGATCGAACCTTTTTAACAACCCATCAAAATAATTGAAGAAACGAAAAAAAACAAATTCAAGCCCTAAAAGTGGTGATTTTTTCAATTTATGACTGACCTTCGCTTCTCTTCTTCATCTAAATTCGCAGCTTTGTTTACATCATTATCTTCTTCTTCCTCGAAGCTACGCTTCCTGAAGTTTCTTTTCGGCGGCATCGCAATCAGTATCTATCGGATTCCTGAATGAGCTAATGGTGCTTGAAGAAGACGACGACGACGACGACGACGAACTCACTCTAGGCTTTTAGATTGTTCTGTTTCACCGTCGGCTAAACTCACCAGCCAAACGTATCGTTTTAATATGGGCCCTATTAGTTAGCCCATTAAACAATTTCAGGCCCACATTAGTTTTTGTTCAATTTAGTAGTGAAAAATCAAACTAGTCCAAGCTCAAGGACAAGGACTAGGAACACTTGGTTTCCAAGCAAGCAGCCCTTAATACAAGTGCACCAAAGAAAAAGATTTGGATTTAATTTATTTTAAGTAAATTTAAACAATATAACTCACAATGATAGATAGTCACTGCAGTATTATTTTGTCTTAGTTACCATAATAACATCAGTGAAAACAAATCTAGGTTTCTCATCATGAAACCGTTAATTACAATATATGGTCGTTTAGATTATTTTTTAGTCGCTAGCCTTTCCTTAATCTTATCAACCATCTTAGTTCCTACCTGAAAAGTCTTAGTCAACACATCTTCCGGCAACGCAGGCTCCGTCGCAAATAGTGCCGCAGCAACCGAAACCGTCCCCGGCAACTGACTATTAAACGCTGACAAAACAGACGCTGGAGATTTCCCATTATTCTTCTGAAAATGCACGAGACCTCTTGGAAAAACGAAAACTTCACCAATCTTTATGGTTTTAGAGAAAAGCTTATTCGCCGTCGTAATAAACCCAACTTCGAGCTCTCCTTCCAGGACGTAGACCACTTCTGTGGCGCGTGGGTGAGTGTGAGGTGGGTTTAAACCACCCGGGGCGTAGTCTATACGCGCTAAGGAGACCGAGAGAGTGTTGAGGCCGGGGATCTTCTCCACGTTGGCTCCCGTCACGGCGGAACCGGAGGTGGAGTTTATGACGGCGGGTTTTGAGATTCCGGCGAAGAAGAAGTCTGACGCCGTGATGTTTGACGTTTCCTTGCATGGAAATCCATTCAGTTTGGTTCCTGCGATGCGCACATCGAGCGGTTCATGTTATGTATTATATTATCTTGAGACAGTCAACTTGAAAGTATTAGTGTAATATGTAAGTCCACAAAATCTCTAATTTCAACTTACCGCTGTTTCTTAAAAAAAATAAAAAATCGACAAGAGTTTCATAGAGATTGAGATTACCCTAATTACAAATAGACATTAGGATAAATTAAATTAACAGAGGTAATTTCTACCGTGAGATTTATCGGCAACGCAGAGATCCTGAAGAGCATCAGGATCATATGCACGAGTTGATGTGATAATACAAGATAACACGATGATAATAGAAATTCTTGAAATCATCATGACTCCAAATTAAATATTGAGGAAAATATGAAATTTATTTGATTATGAGAAAAGAGGCTCGAAGATTTTTATACTTATAGAATCATAGAGCAGTTTTTGATCGACAAGACATTTGCTTGACAAAAAATCCAAACATTTCATTTGTCTTGACCAAACTAAGAAATGTACGTCATAGCTAATTAGTAGGTAAAACGATACCTTTCTGACGTTGTTTTTCACTAAAGTTAAGTCTTGTTAAAACATATATTTGGTCAAATAACGAATATATATGTGTAGATTTTTTTTAATGTGAATTATGTCTACCCAAAAAAAATGTATAATTCCCAATTAGAAAAAGTTTCAGTTTTTCCAATAATATATTCTGGAAAAATGCAAACTTGGCAGTTGGCACACAAAATTTGTTTGCTTAAGTTGGAGTTTCGTATCACGTATACTAACTAACAGCGGATTTTTCTAAATACTTCAAGCTAACGGGTAAATTTAAAATAATATACACTAAACGCAAATAAATCATTGATGTGTACGCTGAGCAAGTGTTTAATTTTATCCTCGAAGTCACGTTCCCATTTCTTCTTTTCTCGTACACCCTAAGTTGACAGAGCGAGAGCCACACCCTAGTTATATATAGCTTCTAAGTAACATGTAGTGTGTAGAGGTAATTTATTGTCAGTTTCCGCATAGAACATTATTATCCAGTGGGCCTGAACTTGAGATGCTGAAGATAAATATCATTGGGGTGTAACCAATACCATTTGAAACACTACTTCGAATCCTTCAGGAAAAGGCTCTTGTTCCTACGTTCAATGGGTTTTCGTTTTCAACTCCCTTTTAATCAAATAAAAACGCTACGAGGGAACTATTATCTGATATTTTGGAATTTCATTTTATCTTAATCAACATTCATTTCACATAACTTTTGTCGAGCTACTTACATATCATAGTCCCATCGCACGGGAAGGAAAGTCGAGGGGACTTGGGAAACAAGGAACCAAACCACAAAGACATTGAGAAGAAGAAGAAGCTGCTGATGCTGTTGTAAGAAAGGGAGACTGGTTTGACGAGTGTGGGAATAAAAGATTAGTTAACGGTGGTAACGGCCAATTTAAAGCCTGAATTAACGGTGTCGACGTGGTGTGATTCGCCTGATTTTGGCCCTGAGCCAGAGCCATCGCAGTGAACAGGTGGTTTTGCATTCCAAAGTTAAATGTCGCAGGAGGGGAATAAGGATTCATTCCCATTATTGACATCACCTGGAATTACAACATTAACTTTGATTAGAGCTTAGTTTCTGAATCTAAATATATATAGCAAATATACATCTTTTTAATATTCAAATTGATAATAGGTCTTGACGACAAAATAAATGTTAGTGCCTATTGGAACAGTAACGCAGTGGCTTAAAAAATGAGAGAAATTCTCTAAACTCTACTAAATTAAAATTCCTTTATATAACTTATATTACCATCGTTTATAATTTCACGATTTAATTTTGAATAAATAACATATTATTAATAAGAGTAAATTAATGTGATTATAAAATACTTCTTTATCACTATATTTGTTTTTATCAATTAGAAACCCATATAACAAAACAATATTATAAGTTGGCGAGTTAGATCATATAACAAGAACAATTCATATATGATATATCAACCGATTAAATTAACAAAAAAAAACTCAAAATCTAAGAAAAACCCCCCAAATCTCAAGTCTTATATATATCTGAACAAGCATACATAGAATATTGAATAAATTACGGGTGAGGTAAAATATACTGAATACTAGTATTAATTAAGATATACACCTGGAGTTGAAGCTGAAGGTTTTTCATATACTCTATGGCCTTATCGAGAACCGAAACTTTGTCCGCCTGAAAACCAAAAAAACACCACCGGTTATCAGAAACCGAAACTTACAGCAAGGTTCCTTGATATATTGAACTATATATACACCCACATAATACATATATATGTGTGTGTGTGTGTGTTTGGCATAATACATATTAACATATATATATATATATATATATACACCAACCTTGTAACAATTAGGTACAATTTGCTGTAGCGTACGCATCTTCTCACACAACTCGTCTCTTCTTCTTCTCTTGGAACCTTTTCGTGTAACTGAGGGAACCTCTCTTGTAAAGTCCTCTGATTCTTCCTAAACAAATTTTTAGAGGAAAAAAAATTAAGGAACCGGTCAGAAATCATGTAAAATACATAAGGTAATAAGGAAACCTATATATATGTATATATATATATATATATCGACTTACATCACTTGAGATCTGGATACGGCGTTTTTTTGGGTTCTCATGTTTGTTTCTCAAATAACATCGATCATCTGAAAAATCTTCAATATGATGATGATCATCAGTTTCAGAATGTTCATCAGGGACAACAACCAACAAATCCTCCTTCGGCTTTTCTTCTTCTTTACGAATCTCTGGAACAAGTTGAATATGATCATGATCAAAGTAACCGTAGCTCCATTTTAGACCGTCGATAAGACGATCTTCATCGCTTCTTGCTCTTTTTGCCATACCATGATCTTTCACAGCAAGTGATCCGACTTCGTGATTCAACCTGCAAAAGGAAAAAGAAGCAAAGTAGTAAATTATTAGCTAGGGTTTACGAGATTTATAAATTATCGATATGACAAGAAACCTACGTACACTCGGAAACTTCCTGTTTAACTATACTTACATGTTCGTTAAAAGAAGAACCGGAGATGAAAGAATTCGAGAAATTTGTTTTTATTCAGATTTGTCCGAGAAAATGGAATCCCATTCGTTTATAATATAGGAGGAACGACCGGATGAGGCAGATGGTATAGTTGTCAGCTACATTACTGACCCACTTATATTTTGCCACGCTTCATAATTCTAGTGGTGCTTTTGTTTTGGAGAAGAAAAATACATATTTTAATTATTTTACGTACACCGACCGACAACAATGGAATAAATTTCACATTCACAATTTTCAAATGAAATATTACTCTGTTTAATTTACATTACTTGGCCTGTTAATGGTTTTCTCTTTATATATATCGGAAACTATTTCATAAGATTTATTTTGACATTACGCAAAAAAGAATTCCAAAATATCTAGGCATGCAAGTATACATCGACAATAAATAATAACGTATACATTGCATGCATAATTGCATATATACATGATCTTGATTAACTACTCTTCGGAAAGCCATATATATATATATATATATATATATTGAGATTTGAGTGACATTTTGAATTACATCTCTCCACCAAAGAACTGTAGTGCATAACGGGTAGGACCATTTCTATCCGTTAATTAATTTTCCTGTAATCTTATCCTTTACCCTTGGATAGTCGTAGTTTTATACTTGATATTTGTAAAATATATATATATATATATATATATATATACAGGATCAATCGATGTCCAGTCGTCTCTAATATATTTTTTTATTATAGAATAAGATGTCTATTACATATACACATTTAATGTCTAGTTTGCTTAAGCGAACACATAAAATTCAAAAATTAGTTAAATACGCTGATCACAATTTTTTTGCTTTTCAACAACAACGAACGATTGATTATTTCAGCTGCTTAGAGAATACGATTCAAGAATCAAGACTACTACTAATGGGTTCCTGGGAAAAAATCATTTAGGGTTTTATCGAGAAATCCCACGTGGGTTGTAGACCCAAAGCCAATACTATAAACGAATAAGCTTTTTGTTTTCTGTAACCCCACGACACATTTATTGGAATTTTAGAGTCAAGTCGGCATCAACCATACATACACCTAGCAGGTGCGATGGTCCACGTTATTTCCTTAATGAAAAACTCCAATTATTACAACATATACAGTATATATTTTTTTTGACATTCAATTCAATTACAACATATTTTGAATACGCTTGTTACCTGGTTAATTACTTATAATAGAAAAAAAGAAAACATTAAGATTCAAATTTTATTTCGGGTAATTTGTGAAAAATATTTGAGTACAAAAAAAAATATTATGATTATGTTTAAAGAATGTTATACATCTAACCTCCTTCTTTAATGTACGCAGGCGTTGAATAAAAAAAAGATGGGCCTGAAAATATCCTAAAAAGAGAGAAGAAAATGCGTGTCGTTCACGTGATCCCTCGTGATGGACATGCTGCTATGTCTGACACTCAGTACTTTCCGTTTTTGTTGGTGTCTTAGCGAGCGACGAAGCAAAACCACAGCCACTCCATGTTTCCATCTCCCATAAACGACAACGACCTTTCGGAATATACGTTCCATCGACTTACACTGTTTCGATTAATAAATGAAAAAAAAAAAAAAAACACGTTAGCATTATTGATTCTATATATGCTATTGTTTGTTCCCATCATTGTGGTTGGAGCTGAACTATACCAAGTACTGTTTGTGAATGTAATGGTTGATCCATGATTCATTTTTTTTTTTTCATAGTACACTAATTCCAACATCCATTGATCCGCTGCCCAACTCATCATCCACAATTTTGTTTTTTTTAGAGATCAGATATTTATGTAAAAAATAAAATGGTGGAAATTATCACATACATTTTAGATTATATATTATAGGAAGGGTGGGTGATTTTGCTATATAATAATCTGGAAGGGTGGGTGATTTTGCTATATAATAATCTGGAAGGGATCATTTGCAAAAATAGACATTGTGGCAGTCGTATTATTAATCTTGTGTTTTATGTTGTATGATTTTTTTTATATATTTATAAATAACGAATTATCAAATAAAATAACATGATTTAATATGAAATGACACACACAACATCCATATCATCTGGAAATATTACGAGGAAAAAAATTATTTACAAAAGTACTATATGCTGATTTTCTAACAGACTAACACTAAGAACAAATCATGGGAACATTCTTATAAAAAAAGATGACTCAAAAGATATTTATGTAAGATGTTCTTTCTTATTTTGTACAATTGTTATGAATTTTTTTGACAATTTATGTTAAAGTTAAAATGCATCATGAATACAATTATGAACTTTTCTTTGACAAATGATGATAATTTGCTTATTAACATTACCAAATAGAGAACATGATATTTAACCCAACATATTTAATGGGCTTTTAAGTTGGCCCATATAAGTACAATAATGGATCTTTGGACTCAGTAGGACTCAGGACGCTCTTTTTATCTCATCTGAAAACCTCTCTGGCTTGCTTGGAAAATATATATCACTTCTCCGTTCTCCGGCCGGCGGCAACGCAGTCGTGGTGGTACGGTCTATATTCCTTCAATTTTTTGAATCTCTTAGTTGTTCAATAGTAGTGCAATTCGATGTTCTAGATTCGATTCTGAAAGCATAGTAGATTTGATTCTGCGGAACAATTGAGAGTTGTATCTGATAGTATTATGTTTTGCAGTTCAATAAGAGAGGATGTTTGGTTGGGAATCGGATGCTGTGTGTTTTGGTTAAGTGAATTTAAAAGCCTTGTGGAATATGTGGTTTGAAAACTAGAAAGGATGAGCTAAGTCTTAGGAGATCCTAATTTTGCCGAGGTTTGTGTTGTGGAATGGGAAATTGAGGCCGGTTCCGTTAAAGCCAAACGACTGAACCGGTCTTTGACTTGTTCAGCATTAGAGAATTCAGATTGGGGGTTGCTCTTGGCGTTTGAACACCAATCTGATTTTGCGGGCGCCTGCCAAATTCAAATGGCGAAACAGCTGTGTGTTTTTCAGGAAAAGACTCACAATGCTGGCAGAGGCAATCGCTACAAGGTATACAGTATTATGATTAGGATTAGATGTTGACGAATGAATCTGTTTTCTTTTCCTCTCTCACCACCCTTTTCAAGGAGAACAATGCAAAGACTTTGTAAACACTTGCATTATCTTTTTTTCTTTTTTTTTTTTTAATTTTTATTTGGGCAGGTTGGGAAGCAAAGTTAAGGTGTCTTGGAAGCTCTCAAGTATTACTAAGCTGGACAGCGGAGGATACAATTTGACTTGTGAAATTCCAGAGGGGATGTTCTCTGTCCAGAGTCACAAGTGTTGATTGGAGGGGTAGTTTTGAAGCGCTATCCGCCAGTTGAAGCAGTATCTGTCTCATTCCCGAAAGAGGCAAATCCGAAACGAATGCTTGATAGATGGTGATCTTAAAGGGTTTGGCCGATTTCACCTACGCTCACAAGGAAGGCTCTTTGTTATACTTAAGTTCCTGGTTAGGACTATGTTCCCTATGTTTAAAAAATTAACGTCATTGTTGGCAGAGCTACCAACACTGGGATCTTATCAAAGGTAATAACCAATAAGCAAGTTTCTTGAGACTACGAATTCACAATTTTAAGAGGAACAAATAGTAAAGTCGACATCTTTTGGTCTCTTTACAGTCAGAAGGTGAGTTAGTGGAAGCAGTGGATGAGATGCTGATAATGCTGATCCAGTTGTACTTGGAGTGAGTAAGAGTGTGGCCTCAAGCCATTCCTCTGTTTCTGATAGGTAACATTGATTTGTTAGACGCAGAGAAAGCGTCTCTTTCATCATTGGGTCATGGTGGGATGTTCTTGGGTGGCAACTATGTTGCTGGTGTAGCATTGGGATTGAGGCGCTTGCAAGTTGCAACCCAATTCAACAATTTCATGTCGAGGTACGCTTACAAGTAACAAGAATAGAATAAAAACCAAATAGAGATACTTAGATTGCTGTTTTGACTTTGACAACAGTTTAAGCTTGTAAAGGTTTCATTGATCTTCTCATAAGTTTTACTAGCCAAAAGGTGGGGAGAATAATACAAAAAGCATGAGAGAGAGAGAGACAGAGAGAGAGAGATCTCTAGAACAAATCGATCATAACTCTTGAATCTTGAGGATCTTCGTGAAGAGGTGAGATCTTGACGCTGTCGAATCTTGTAGCCCTTGGAGATTTCTGTTCATGTGTGTAATAGGTGGAAGTAGAAGATGATGACGTGAGAGGCATGGAGGAAGAAGAAGGGAATTCAGGGTTTGTAGGGTGTAGGATTTCTGTGAGTAGAAGAACGATTGACGCCATTGATGTTTGATGATGATCAACTCTGAAAAAGAAGCGCTTGTTTCTTTGTGTGTTTGTATGTCTTGTCATGTGATGATTCTAAATACTTGTTTATATATATAGAGAAAAACAAAAGAAGTGGGCCTGTGTGGTATTGTGGATCGATGGTGTGTGTGTTTTAAAGTCCAACGGAGGAGAGAATCCAGTGGGACTCTTAAATCTTTGGCTGGCAAGTGGTTTTTGTCTGACTTTTGTGTCGCATTTATATCTCGCCCCAAAAGCTAGCTGTTCCACTCGGTTTAAACTTTTTCTTATCAAACATAAACCATTAGATTTAATATTCAGAAATAGTTTTGAATTATCTTTGATATACCATCTATTAAATTTGATGGAGTTTCATATATTAATATTTCTCTAACCAGAAACAAACAAGAAAGTGCTCAAACCTTCAAATATAGTATGTCAAAGTATAACCAACATAGTGGTTGTTTGTTGAAAATGAGATTAAAGGTGTGAGATAAAATAACAAATTAACAATCATCAAGAATACCATGGGAATAACTTTGTCTCAATTAATTTAATTTATTTTAGGTAGCAGTTGAAATCAAAACCATCAAATCACATTAAATCAAAAGACAACCCACAGAAAATAAATTTAAACACCTTCATGGCTCCATGTGTGAGAGCTTTACATAGATAGTTGTTGACTTTTTGTGTACTAAAGTAATACATATTTGGGTCAACCAAATTAATTATTTAAGCAAAGGGCCTTTGATTTTCACAGTCCAAATTAGGCCCAGTCGCTACTTTAAATAGCCCAGCATATCTTTGAAAATACCCGATCCGGTCATTAACCGGCCCGTCTCCAGGAATCCCGCACTCTAAACCACCGTTTATTATGTTTGTGGTTAAACCAAAACCGCCGATACGGTTAGCGGCCAAATCTGCCTCCGTAGGTCGGTATCTCCCGACCATGACGTCATGGCACGACGGTTTGGGACTCTGCGTCGTCATCCAAAACCAAAGTGCTGTTTGGAAAGCTATCACTGAATTAGTTGACACCGTTTCTGGATTCCGTAGACCGTCGAATCCTAAGGCTCGACCGGCCGGTCCGTAATTGTAGTTCCTATCATCCCAAAAAAAAAAAAAAAAAAAAAATTAGAAATGACGGTAGACCGAATCTTGCATGATAGAGTTTATTTATCTTTGATGTAGTTGTTTGCTTTGGGGTGTATACAAATCGAATACCACATAATACATGTAGTTCTCTTATGCTCAAAATTGCAATTATGAAATACTTATATGAACCTACCAGGATAGTTGAATTGGACCTCTGCCTTGATAAGTCTTGTTAGGGAAACACGGCCATTGCGTATTAGAAGAGTCGCAATAAATACTTTGTGGACTCACTTCTTCTTTAAAGCACAACCCCCAAGCGTACGGTCCGTCTGGTGCCGTTGCCCATCCTCCGGTAGTCTCGTGTGAAATCTGAGCCAAAAACGCAGCCACTTCGAGCCGCCGCGTCTCGGGGCTTCCTACGCCCCCGAATCTTGGAAACCGCCTCGTCGCCTGCACAAAGGATTCGTAAGTGTAGAAACCATTTGCGGGACAAGCGGTATTGTCCTTGTGGATGAATATTGAGTCGTAGAGAGATCTTGGAACCAAACTCTCGATTGAGCTGGCTTCAGTTTGGCCAAAAGATAGTATCGAGGAGATTGAGAGGTAGAAGCATACGAGAAGAAAAGAGTGTTGAGCCATTTTTAGAGGGATCTTGGTGGTTTTGGTGTACGAATTAAGACGAGTTTGTGGTGTTTGTTATATAGATGTGTAAATGGTCAATGCGTTGACTTCAACTTTGTTATAGTTGACTTTTTCACGATCTGAAAGGTTCGTTTATAACATGCTCTCTTGCATGTGTTTCATTCATTAAACAATGCTTCTTTCACGTTAAGTGATAGTTTTCTTATAGTTTTTTTTTTAATGTATAATATTTTCATATATCGTTTACAGTACCTTAATTAAATATCAAAACAACAACAACAAAAAGAGAAGACAAGAAAATAGTACACAACAAAAGAAGTAACAGATTAATGGTTCTTAGAAATTGAAACCAAAATGTCAATATAATCATTGAATGATATAGATAGTGTGTACTACTTGATAATGTGAATTAGAAATACGATCGTAATCAGTGTGGATGACGATGTTTTTATTCGGTCGACGTACGGTGCTACTGAAAAAGATTGATTTCAATTTTTATACTTGAAGACCCATTCTTGGTATGGAAAATCTCCTCTCTTTTGTTCTGGATGAATGAATTGTCAAAGTCTCATTGCTATTTTTATTTATATATGTAGAATCTACACAAAAGTTTCTCGTTCGGCGGCTAACTAATCGGTAACATATATAAACAACATATTTGTATATATGTTCTTTTTGATTTTTGAAGAGCCAAGACAAAAATAAGCTTTAAGATTATATAGAAAACATAAAAGAAATTAGAAAATAGGCAAGCAACTTGTGCTTAACAGAAATGTTCTAATCAATAAACCCATACTTTTTTTTTTTTTTCTGATTTCTCATTGGAAAATATAAAATAAAATTATGTTCTTTTATATATTTTCCGTGATCAATCAGTTTCCCATTTTCATGTGTGTTCAGGTTAATCATATTTCGAAGAAGATTAAATGGTTACAGATAAAGTATCAAACAAAATATTGTTCAATCCTTCTAATTCATTGTATTATGGATTCATCTCATGTCAATAGTGTCTACAGTTATGTTATACGTGATTAAAAAATAATCAAAAACAAAGTAAACTACAGTACAGAATAAAAACAAAGAAAACGACACCAAGTTGTAAACTACACGCCGTTTTCAAGTTCATTAAACGGCATAAAAGTTCTTACCTTAAACCCTACCATATTGTCACACTCCTTGAGTCCTCCTCGATAGGTTTAGACAAGAAATAGATTTTGATCGATCCTTTTTAACAACAATGAATTTCCGTAATCTAATTGCTTCCGGTTCTCGCATCGGCAAGAGATTCTGTTCAACGGCCGTTTCTCCGGCTTCTTCTTCTGGCGCCGAAGCCTCTGTTTTTGTTCCGGCGGCGGCGAATGGCGTCGAAGCCTCTGTTCCTGCTCCGACGGCAGCGTCAAGGCAACGAGAGCTCTACAAGAAACTTTCGAAGCTTAATGTGACGGGAGGGTCAGTGGCAGATACGTTAAATCAGTTCATCATGGAGGGTATTACTGTCAGAAAAGACGATCTCTTTCGCTGCGCTAAGGACCTTCGCAAGTTCCGTCGACATCAACACGCTCTTGAGGTCTGTTTCATGTTCCCCCTTTTCCTAATTACGTTTAGATTCAAGATCATTGTCAAAAGTTTTGTAATTTCACTAGTTTTATAGGGTTTGATTAGGGATATACTCGATTGCTTCGAATGGATCAAGATTAAAGATGACATTTTTATGTTTGTGATGAGTTCACTAGTTTTATGGTTTAATACTGGAGTCGTTGTTGATGATAAAATTTCAGATCTTTGATTGGATGGAGAAGAGGAAGATGACATTATCTGTCTCTGATCATGCAATTCGTTTGGATCTAATTGCAAAGACTAAAGGCTTAGAAGCAGCTGAGAACTACTTAAACAGCTTAGATACTTCTGCAAAGATTCATCAGTCGACTTATGGGGCGCTCATGAACTGTTACTGTGTGGAACTTGAGGAAGAGAAAGCGAAAGCTCATTTTGAGAAAATGGATGAGCTCAAGTTTGTTAACAATTCGTTACCGTTCAACAACTTGATGTCTATGTACATGCGCTTGGGTCAACCTGAGAAGGTACCTGTGTTGGTTGATGCGATGAAACAGAGGGATATATCTCCTTCTGGCGTCACTTACTCTATATGGATGCAGAGCTGTGGAAGTTTGAATGACTTAGATGGATTAGAGAAGGTTATAGATGAAATGGGCAAAGACAGTGAAGCTAAAACCACTTGGAATACTTTCTCTAACCTGGCTGCAATCTACACTAAAGCTGGTCTTTACGAGAAGGCTGAATTGGCCCTGAAATCTATGGAGGAGAAGATGAATCCTAACAACCGTGATTCCTACCATTTTCTCATTAGTTTGTACGCTGGAATCTCGAAAGCTCCTGAGGTTTATAGAGTTTGGGAATCACTGCAGGAGGCTCGCCCTGAGGTCAACAACTTGAGCTATCTTGTCATGTTACAAGCAATGAGTAAACTCGGCGACATAGATGGGATTAAGAAGATTTTCACAGAGTGGGAATCAAAATGCTGGGCTTACGATATGAGGCTGGCTAACATCGCGATTAACACGTATCTAAAAGTGAATATGTATGAAGAAGCAGAGCAAATTCTTGATGGTGCCATGAAAAAGTCTAATGGACCATTCTCCAAATCGAGACAGCTTCTGATGATCCATCTGTTGGAGAAGGGTAAAGCGGATTTGGCTATGAAGCATTTGGAAGCAGCGGTTTCTGACTCCGCAGAGAACAAAGACGAGTGGAGCTGGAGCTCAGAGCTGGTCAGCTTGTTTTATCTTCACTTTGAGAAAGCTAAAGATGTTCAAGGAGCAGAAGAATTCTGCAGGGTTTTGTCGAAGTGGAGACCTCTCGACTCTGAAACTGCGACCTTTCTTATAAAGACTTATGCAGCAGCAGAGAAAACTTGTCCTGATATGCGAGAGAGATTGTCTCGACACCAGATCGAAGTAAGCGAGGAGATCCAAGACTTGCTTGAAACAGTTTGTCCTTGAATTAACTAACATGTAGTAATTTGGTAATAATTGTTGTTATTTGAACAATGTGTGTTAAAAACTTATGTCTCGTTTCAAGCTTCTTGTTTCAGGAAACAAACCATAGCTCTGTTTACAATGCATACATACATACATACATACACATGAAAAGATCTCATGGGGAGGTTTTTTTTTTTTAAGTGTTACATACTTATCAAAATAAAATTATCAACTTTTTTTTATAAAAAATATTGTCAACCAATAATATATTTGTTTATCCAAATCCAATAACCGACTACTTCCAAAAAGAAAATAAATTTATTTGGTGACTGTGGTGTGGTCCATGACTTGTTAATTTGTTAGTGCCAGTGTGCCAGCAACTAAGTTTGGAAAATATGTAATTTTTGTTTTAAGAAACAAAAAATCCTATTTACACAAATACTGGTTAAATATTTTGATTTAGAAAGGAAAATAACAGTATTAAAATTATTAATATCTCACAAATCTGATAGAAAGAAATTGTTATCCGATTATTTTCAACAATTGGAAAACGGATATTTGAGAAATCGATTTTATCCAAATTGTGATAAAAGGTTTTAAAAGCGAATCTGAAATCACTTTTATTTTTGTATAAAAAGGAAACCAAAAAAAAAAGAAAAAAAAAAAAACGGCGTAAATTAGAGAGATTCGGTAAACAAGCTGGCACGTCTGTATCGAGTCGCAACGTTCTTTGTCAATCCGTTCGGTTCGGCGACATAACAAAATCCAAAAAAAAACAAAACATTCTTTAGCTTTTCTGTTTTGTTTATATACCAACACAAAAGATCATCTCAGATACGCAACAAAGAAGAAGAAGAAAAAAGAGAAGTCTTTTCACAAATTTTTACCCTCAAGAACCCTAATTTGAGGTGAGTACTTCCAGTGTCGCGCATCCGCAAATTCTTTTTTTTTGTCTTCCAAATCCCAAGTAAATTTATTTTAGTGGGTTTTTGACACTCGCTCCGAAAGATTTGATTTTTTTTTTTCTTTCTTTCTGTGATTTGTGTATTTTTTTTTTGGGTTTATTCATTATTGCAGAGTTACCCCTTTCTTAAGTCTGTAATCTTTTGATTTAGCATAGGTCTTTTCTTCGAGAATTGGTGCTGCATTGTCTCTGAGAGTCACTGTTCTTGAATCACCTTTTTGTTTTTGCTCTGTCTCCTTCTTAGATGATTTGGGAAATCGAATGTATAGATTCAATCTATCAGTTCTGAATTTCTATGTAAAAGAGTGTTCGTGTGATTGATTCAAAGGTGGGTTAAGCAAAATCAGTTACTTTTGTCTTCCGAGTTAGGGTTTTAGGTGAACCAGTATTAGCATTATTCTGTATCAATTTGTTCTTCGTTACTCTTTTGTGTGTTTGAAGGGTGATTGGTATGCTAATAATCTCTCGTTTGTTTAATGTTCTAGGACGATTAAGGAAGTTGCGAGGTTCGAAAGTCAGATAAGGTTGTTGTAGGTTTTTAAGTTGGCAGCTGAGAAGATAATTAGTGTAGGATGGATCAAGTGTTTTCACGAGAGTAAGATCTTGAACTAGACATTGAAGCTGGTCGATCTGATGTTGTTACACAAGAATCCACATCAGCTACTGTTTCAGGCAATGGTGTCTGGACTGAACGGGTGAATTTCGCTGCATCTGAAAACATTGCTGATGATCTGATATATCCATTAATGGGAGACGAAAACAGGGTAGGCACAAGCAGTCAAAGTCTGGATCTTTCAGAGAAAAATTGCGATAATGGAAAGTTTAAGAAGTCTAGAAAAGCTTCAAAGCCTCCGAGACCACCAAAAGGCCCTTCCTTGAGTGCAAGTGACCATAAGTTCATGAGGGAAATAGCAGAGCTTGCTATGAGAAAGCGGGCAAGGATTGAACGGATGAAAAGTTCCCTTAAAAAAATGAAAGCAGCCAAGTCTTCATCATCATCATCTCAGTTCATTAACATTTTCTCGATGATAGTAACGGTTCTCTTCTTCGCCTTTCTAGTCTTCCAAGGTACTTTTTTTAGTCTCTCTGTGAACATATAGCTTTGTTTACTTGGATAAACAGAGTATGTTCTGTGTTATTCCACATGGAAGACGAAAAATGTCTTAGAAACAACTCTTATTTTCGTGTTGCAGGCTTCTTCCCTGGAAATTCGAGTTTGAGTTCAGACAAATCACCTGCACCTATTGTTTCATCTACCAACCAATTGATATCAGTTCAGTTCTACAATGAATTTGCTCCCGTTGAGCAAACTGATCCCAGCCCGACCACCTCATTCAGGTAAGAAGAAGAAGAACGACAACAATTTCTTCTAATTCAGTCTCATTGTTGAATCGAAGAAGTCACTCTCTAAAAACAACTACGGATAATATGTACAACTGCTGATTCGAATCTGTGTAACTTCAGGTATACGAGGAAGCGAATATCGGGTGGGGAAGAAGAAGTCTCGAGAGACGTTAGTTACTAGATGAGTTCTCTATCTGGTCTTTGCTTCAAACTGTTAAACTCTTTTTGTTCAAGTTTTGTTCTTTCTCTGGTCACACCTTCTGTATAGGCTAAATATATATATGTAAAACGACTCCGTCTCAAACAATGATGATGAATCATCACTTTCAACTAAACGGGTCAGTTTATTCAATTATTTTGAAAAGAAAAGTAATTGTGAGTATCGTAGTAATTACGTGATTGGGGTATTTAATGAAGGAAACATGATGGAAAAACTTGTGATTGAGCTTACAAAATATGTAAATACTAGTATATTTTTGTTCAGTTCGATAAATTCTGAAAATGACTTGCAACGTTTATGGTCTACATTTCAATTTTCAAACCCTACACTTGAATAAATTCTATATGTAAAAGCCATTATTACTCTATTCGTATATAAATTTCTTTTTAATGAGAAACCGAATTTTATGACTGGCTATCTGCTAAGTGTTAACCTGCCTAAGAGAGTAGATAGTAATCAACAAATCATTTTCTTGGCCGTATATTTATATTTTATACTATCTCTTCAGAATGAGAGTTAGTAAAGAAAAAAGAAAAATTAAAACTAAACTCAAAACTTTTATCATCCCGCAGAGTAATTCACTAGCGACACGCTATCTGTCGTTTGTATAGTTGATATTCTTAATATAGATGCTACGGTGACAAGAGTCTTGATTGTGATACTTTTTATTGGAACAGGAAAAAGAATTGACAATTTGCGTATTTGACTAAAAGTTTCTAAAATAAGTAACTTATCATTTATTTATTAAAATAAAACCAAAAAAAGTAGTAAATTATAATGAGGGAGATCCACGTCCCACGGGCAATGGTCACGGACAACACCGCACAACTTGGAATAACAATCAGATAGACCCAGTAGCATTTTCATTGCTCATGTAGCTATACTTAAAAGTTTTGCATCGTGTATTTCTTGATTTACAATTTAGCCCACAAAAAAAAGTAAGTCAACAGGTTAGACTTAACTAATTAGAATTACTAACTACTTCACTGTTACGCTTCCAATTCCATTTACTATTGTAGAATTCTCCATGATAACAGAACTCAAACTTTCATTTCATATCTCAACTCTCAACAAAATTTATAAATTAGTTTAAGTCTCGGTCCAAAATCTATTGCGACTCGATAAAAACAAACAGAAGAAAAGTGAAACCCAATCGGAGAACTTTCGCCTTCAAGTTTCAGAATGATTTACATTTATTTTGTCATCAAGACCGAAACTTTAATGTGAAAACATACAGTATATATATTATACATCTAGTCGCTTCCTTGGTTATGCTTATTTTGGAGCGTGCATATAGTATAAATTAGGTTTACGTCGCACATCATGTCATGTTTGAAAATTTTCAGACATAACATTAATCCATATGATTAATACATATTTTCTACGTTTTATTTAGACATGTCTTCTTTGTCGCAAACCACTGAAACCCAAGAAAATTCCACCTTTTATGACGTTTGATGAAAAATATTTTTCATGTCTTGTTAACCTTTAGAGTTTTGAAATAGAGTTTTGAAATAACAAAACTTTGTGTAATTCGAAAGTTAGAATAAATTAACGTGGATTTTTTAACTATTTTATTTAAAATAACAAATTGAAGAGACCAATTCGCAACATTAAACGGATCTCTGGCAGTGAGATGTAGTTAACATGGATTGTCTATATATAACTTTATCTTTGATTTTTCTTTTTTTTTTTGTAGTTTGTTAAAGGGCTTTCATTAATTAAAAAATGGGAAATACAATATTTTTCAAATGATGAATGACATTAATCAAGTGGCTCTATCACTATCGATCAGCAGCCGAGTTATTGGAAACTAAACGTACGAAGACCAAACGTCTACTACAAAAAGACTTGTATGATTGAGAATTAATGTTAGTTTATTCACAATATTTGAATCGAATAGTCATATTCTTATATCCACGTACGTCATACGTATAATATCTGTTAGGCCCTTTCTTCATCCGTGTGACAAAGAGATTCAAGTTAACAAACCAATATTGGATTATTTGGGTTTGGATATTGAAATTCATATAACCGAACAAAAAAAAGAAAGAAGAAAAAAAGAAGCTGATATTAATTGAACTATATATAATATGTCTTAAGACCATCTTTACTAAGGGGTACTCTCCTGATTTCTCTTGGGTTTGGGCCCCAATTCATGAATATACAATTCATTTAAAGTCAATTTACATGAGAATCGATACTTGCTGCAGCACTTTGAGCAACCATTAAGAACAGCGACATGACTCATTGTGAATGGTTGATCAAAAAAATATAAAAGCAATTTTTTTTTCTTCTCATTTTTGCTTGTTTCTTCCCCTAATCTGTCTCTCTCTCTTCTCATCCCACACAGAACGGTGCCACCTATTGATACAGCAAACCGGAATGTTTTAAGATTGTTGTTCATGTTTAGTATGAAATTTGATAATTAATAAACAAAATTTTTAAAAATATTATTTAAATGGTTTATCAACCTTATTTGGGGTTCTCTAGTGGAAGGATAATTTTATCCCTTGTTTTAGAAATCGCTAGGCGCTAGTCGGGCGGTCGGGATGGGCCTAGCGCCTAGCGAGAAAATCGGAGATTAAGCGGGGATTAATCGGGGACTAGTTTTTGGTTTATTTTATTAAATTAATAGTAAATTAAAAAAATATAGTACTAAATATATGTATAATTATGTTTATGTGAAAATAAAAATATCAAATAAAATATAAAGCTATAGTATTGTCTTTAAAGTTACGGTAAAAACATAAAAACGTAATATTAAGAAAAAAATAATGATTTTAATTAAAAATTTGTACATTAGTTATTGTAAAACATCATAAACTCTTAATTTAAATGTCTAAATAACAGAAATATATATATTTGATTTATATTTGGCTCCAAAAATAATCGGTATATACAAAATTATGCGGAAATTAATCGGATTAGACGGTATAATCGGATAATGGATGCTAGGCGGGGATTAGTCATTAATCGAGGCGGAGAGGTGGGCCTAATAATTTTACGGGGCATAATCAATGCTAGGCGGGGATTTTTAAAACAGGGATTTTATCTAAATTGTAAGTGAGTTGCTTTAATTAGTTTTGTATTAATTATATGATTAGTTAATTTATGAGCAACCCTACGAGGGGACTGGAGTAATGGTGCTCTTAGTCGTCACATATTTATATTTGCTAATTTGCGAGAGACGCTCTCATATTATCTAGTACTAGTAGAATAGATCGAACCAAACAAAATATCAACGCGTAAGCGTACTTTTCAGATTTCAAACATTCAGATCATTAATTGTAATCATGCAAGCTGTACGGGAAAGAAGAATTATGAACCATCATCAATGGCACTCCTCGTAAATATTAAACTCGTTCCAAGGGTATTTACGCCATAGTCTCGTTATATATATATGTCAGGGCACTTCCGTTTCCCTCAACATGCAGAGTCTAGAAACCAGCAACATCTATATAATATAGTAATCAGAGAAAAAGAGAGGTCAAAAGAATCAAAAACCATGTCCGGTAATAATAAGATCTCGACTCTTCGAGGTCTTGTCATCTTCTTGTACCGGTTTTTCATTCTCCGTCGTTGGTGTCATCGTAACCCTAAACAAAAATACCAAAAATGCCCTTCTCACGGCCTCCACCAAGCTCACGACTTATCACCTCACACCTTGGTCTTTAACGTCGAAGGAGCTCTACTCAAATCAAACTCCTTGTTCCCTTACTTCATGGTCGTAGCTTTTGAAGCAGGAGGAGTGATAAGGTCGCTTTTCCTCTTCATTCTTTATCCATTTATATGCTTGATGAGCTACGAGATGGGTTTGAAGACGATGGTGATGTTGAGCTTCTTCGGAGTTAAAAAGGAAAGCTTACGAGCCGGAAAATCAGTTTTGCCCAAGTATTTTCTAGAAGATGTTGGATTCGAGATGTTCGAGGTTCTAAAAAGAGGGGGAAAGAGAATTGGTGTGAGTGATTTGCCACAAGTTATGATTGATGGGTTCTTAAAAGATAACTTGGAGATTGAAGTTGTAGTCGGGAGAGAGATGAAAATGGCCGGTGGTTACTACTTAGGCATCATGGAAGCTAAACAGAAACGTGAGCTTGCTTTTGATAAATTGGTTCAAGAAGAGAGAGTAAGCAGTGGTCATGTTATTGGCATCACTTCCTTTCACTCGTCAAGTCACAGATCTTTATTCTCTCAATTTTGCCAGGTAAATTATTTTTGAGACATATAAATAAATAAATAATCTAAACGGAGGGAGTATATTTTTGAGACATATAAATAAATAAATAATCTAAAGTGCTCTAGTTTGTTTTTTTTCCTTTTATGTGAATATTTTTGGTTATTGAGGTTTCGGACCCAACAATTGTGATGGTCTTAACCGTCTTATAAAAAGATTAAAAGACGTCACTATATTTTCCTGGACGACAAATAGAGACAAACCCTTATGTTACTTTTCTGTTTACAGAAAAAACTACAGAAAAATTCTGGCACATGGAATCTCGATAGTAAATTAAATAGTTTGAAGTTTTTTTTAGTCTACGTTTTATATACTCGATATTAAATTTAGATATATGTCCCCAATATATAATTTCTTTGGTTTTAAATGTGGCTCTTTATTTGAACCAATAGAAAGATGCATTGATTTGTTTGGAAAAAAGTAATAAGTTATACTCTGTGATGCAGTTAATTCCAAAACCATTGACTATGAATTGTTGTAATCTAGTACAATATATCACAAATCAAACTATTATAGCAAGTAAATGCTTATTTGAAATTTTGGAAATGAAATATTAAGTTCTGATGCAATTAATAGCAAAAACCATGCATCGACTATGACTTGTATATATAGTTGTATATAATCCATACCATGAATTATTTACTAAGTAGTTTTTTTATATAATTAGGATAGGTCCACTTCAACTGATATATGTTGATCTTCTCTAATCCTTTTTTTTTCATAAGCAGGAGATTTACTTTGTCAGAAATTCAGATAAGAAAAGCTGGGAAAGTTTACCACGAGATCAATACCCTAAACCACTGATCTTCCACGATGGTCGCTTAGCCATCAAGCCAACACCATTAAACACACTCATATTATTCATGTGGGCCCCATACGCCGCCGTATTAGCCGCTGCAAGAATCGTCGTCGGCCTAAACCTGCCTTACTCTGTAGCCAATCCTTTTCTGGCCTTTGGCGGTATCCACCTTACTCTCACCGTCAGCAACCACAACGGCCTAGTTTCTTCCGGCCGAAACAAAGGTTGTCTCTTTGTGTGTAACCATAGAACGTTACTAGACCCACTTTACATTTCATACGCTCTAAGAAAGAAAAACATCAAGGCCGTTACTTATAGCCTAAGTAGATTATCTGAGCTTCTAGCTCCGATCAAGACTGTTAGATTGACTCGTGACCGAGTCACGGATGGTCAAGCCATGGAGAGATTGTTGAGCCAAGGAGATCTCGTGGTTTGTCCGGAAGGGACTACGTGTAGAGAGCCTTACTTGCTTCGGTTTAGTCCACTTTTCTCCGAGGTTAGTGACGTCATCGTACCGGTTGCTATTGACTCGCATGTGAGTTTCTTTTATGGCACGACGGCTAGTGGTCTTAAGGCCTTTGATCCCATTTTCTTCCTTCTGAATCCTTTCCCTTCCTACACCGTTCAATTGCTTGACCCTATCTCTGGTGGCCACTCGTCCACGTGTCGAGAACCTGATAATGGAAAATCTAAGTTCGAGGTGGCTAATCACGTGCAGCATACGATAGGGAATGCGTTGGGGTTCGAGTGCACCAACCTCACGAGAAGAGATAAGTACTTGATCTTGGCCGGTAATAATGGAGTTGTCAACAAAAAATAATCTGGGTAGTTTTCTTCATTCTTAATTAGGATCTTTTTGTGTGACCGATATGCTTAATTTACTTTCTTTTAAGTTTTTTTCGATACTGTAACTATTTTTTTATATATATATATGTAATTATCTTTTTGTGTGACCAATAGATATGTACATGCATCATTGATGATATCTACAACGGGTCTGGCCGTACATTCATAGTCAAAACTCTAAAATAAATTACATGCATTCTTACAACTATATACTTGATCAAAAGCATATATCTTGGTGTTACTGTATTTATAAGCATTTTCAAAATGCATTTACCTTTTGTAGGGTACATATCAGTATTTAACTATTTTTATACAAAATACTATATATGGTAAACGTCGTCTAAAAGAGAACAGTTAAAGACAACAATTATATAAATTATATCCTATATATTAATAGAGAAGCTGATATTTATCTGATCGAGAAGCACACTCTTAAAAAAGCTGATATGTCGTAGTCACAAAGCTTGAAACACATTTAATTATTTAGCTTTATTTAAATTTATTATTTACAACTATATGTCATTGTGTTTTTGGGAAAAAAAACAAATATGCTATTCTTAAAAACTTTACCACATAACTTTATTAATATTAATTAAATTTAAGCTTTAACCTTTAAATATATTTTATATATTAGAAAAATAATTTATTGAAATGCATCTGTAACCCACTCGGATCTCACAAATTTAAGCGAGACAGATGCAAAGTTATATTGCTGCTCAATATATTTAAACCCGTTGCGGGATGGTTTAGCGGACGAGTTTGACCGAGTTAACAATTTTATTTAAATTATCTGGTTCATGTAGTTTTTGTTTGTTACGATATTTATCTGATTTGGTAGTTCAAAATTTTTATAAAAATCTAACAATCACTAATTTGGTTTACATTCTATCCAAATATGTTATCATGTCAATCTAAAATTTACGGTGACACGATTACTATTTGAAATTTTCATAACTTGATGAATTCAAACCAATTTAAGTTTAAATGTTATATTAAATAAATATATTTACAAATGTAATAACTTAAATAAAAATTTCATTATGTGCAATAGCACATGTTATTACCTAGTTAGAAGGTATTATCATATATTAATGTTATTTATCTGTAGTTTTCTTATTGTAAAGCCTCAATTTTCATTATTAGTGATATTTACGAAAAAAAAATGTTATAAAATAATCAAATAGTATGAGTTACTATGACAACGATCTTAGGATAAACCGAGGACGTAACGTAGCATAGGATAACAACGACTTATAGACGAAATGATTATTTAATTAGTTGTAAGTTATAACTAGTACTATTCCTTATTTTTCGTGATTAGATAATTGTGAAAAGATTATTAGAAAAGGGAGTTTAGAGTTACGATAATTTCGAGATATAAAGAGTGGGGCTCATGCCGATGATTGTGGGGTTGAGAGTTTTGTTTGTCAACAACCCTGAGCATTTTCCCACCAAACTCTGTTTAATGCTTCTTCGATTAATTGATTAGTTAATTTCATTAAGCGGCGAATTAAAAAAATTTATCTTTACTGGAGGAAGAAATATTTTAAACACTCTGAATAATAATTAAAATAATGGTGACTACAAAAACAAATTATCATATATGGATTTATATATAGATTATAACTCAGATTTTGGTTTGACAAATTGTGAGTAGTAGTTGAAATGTAGGGGTTTTAGTGATTTAAAACTTGGGGTTTTCAAAAAAATCCGAGTTTGTTCATTAGTCCCACATAATGAAAAAGAGGAAAACAAAATCGGGTTGTATTTAATTTGGGATTTTGAGCTTTACTCTATGGCCTATAATCAAACTTGATCCAAAAATATCATGACCTTATAGTTTTTATTTTAAAAATTCACCGAGATGCTGAATTGAAAAACCTCAAAAGCCTTTTCTGTTCGTCGTGAGTTATCATAACTACAACTCAGGATTGGAGTGGACCAACGATTATTTTTATTATATATGTGGATATGTGGTGATGGACCAGACTGAATTGAAAAACCTAAACGACTTCTTGCCAATTAAACCGCTATTTAGAGATCAGTGATCAACTATAAGAATCAATCTCTTGACACTGTTTGGTATCCTCTTAATCCTAAGAAGAAAGTTTCCAAAAACGATTGTGGTGATACGTCTGTGATTATGAAATTTTCTGTGACTTGTGTTCTTCTTCTTCATCATTCCTTTTTGGCTCTGCCTCTGTTCATTTCTTGTGACATTTATACTTTGACTTTATCACACACCAAAAAATGTTTTCTTAATACGGAATACGGAGTTACGGACGGTGCAAGTGTTAGCTGAATTGACCTTAACACCCTCCACTCTCTCCGGCGCTCAGATGTTGTTGGTCAATGGTCGGGCTTTCTCTGATTAGTGAATGATGACGAAGATGATCGGTGTGGCCTGTTTAATTCTAGGAATTGGGCTTTTGGTGTTAGTTGGCCCACCTCATTATTTATTTATTTAGGGTCCATTGGCATTAGTTTATAAGACGTCGTCGTTTTCTGGAGCCTCTCGTCTCCTTCCCCTTTTGTCTGGGAAATCAAAACGGAACAGAGGAGAGACTGAGATCAATCAGAGCTGCTTTGGTGGTATTTGATAAAGAGGTAACTCCTTCGTCTAATTCTATAATATATAGTTTTGTATCTTTGATGCCTTCTGTGAAACAGTCGACCTTGGCTTTGAGACTGCTTGTAGACAGTGGAGGAGTAGCTAGCGGCTGATTCTAAACCGAAGGAACAAAAACCAAACCGAAGAAATCAATCAGGTTAATAACATATCATTTAACCCCTTTAAATTATAAATCCTATGTATAGAGCCCCTATTCTTTTTTGAATTGTGAAATCGACACCCTCAATTTGATTTGGGCCTCATGGGGCAAAATAATGTAAGTGTAGGTTCTTTAAATCATGGGCTTATATTTTTCGAGCCTTTTACATCTGTTTTGTTAGATGATCAAAGAAAGGAATAGGAAAATAGGAAAATAAAAATAAAAACAAAGGAAATAGGAATAGAAAAAAGGAAATAGCTAAACCGACAACAATAGTTTTCATACATACCTCATCTATAAAATAGTCACTCTCTTTACATCTCTTATAACATCGCATGATCTTTCCTTATTTCGTCTCTCCGAGAGCGTTACGGTGGTGGTGTTCTTATCACATCACATTCTTCTTCTAAAACTCAGGTCTCTGGTTTTTATTTTTCTGAACCGATCACTTGCTTTTTGTTTTTTTCTTTCTAGGGTTTGGTTTATGAATCGCTACGGTTTTGTATATGATGATGAATTGAATCTTGTTCTTCTTCGATTGTTTCAGGTTGGTTGTGGAATAGCAACACGACGGCGGAAGAGACCCAACCCAGAGCCGGATTTGTTACACAACACCGGGACGTGTCTCTCTCTCGTTTGGATTTTCACTTGCTTTTTTGTTTCTTTCTTTCTAGGGTTTGGTTGCTTCGGTTTACTTGTTTTTCTTTTTTTTTTTGGTTATGTGGTTTCAGGTTTTGGGATGATGGCTTTTATCGATCAATGATGGCTTTGATGGAAACGCTTCATCTCCTCTGTTCTAACGTCTTCAGCGGTTTCGCTTATTCTTCTTTTAAAACTCAGTCTGTGTTTTCTTCTGAACCGATCATTGGGTTTTCACTTGTTTGTTTCTTTTCTAGGGTTTGGTTTCTAAACTCATGCTAAATTAACTTGTTGTTATGCTGTTTCAGGTTTTGGATGCTTCTCTCTGATAGATGAGAGTGACGGCTTTGATGGACACGCTTCTTCTTCTGATCTGCTAACGTCTTCTAGGGTTTTTTTCTTCCTCTTAACACCACGTCTTTTTACTTGTTTTCTTGTTTTGTTTTGTTCCTTATGTTTCTGTCTTCGTTTTTGCAGGTCTTTTGGAAGCAAACCATGATCCAATCATGACGTATTGCTAATCCATGCTATTGTCTTCAAGCCTTCTCACAGGTTCCTTGCTCTAAACTCATCTCTATCTGATGTGGTTTAATCATTCAGGTATTGCGTTCCTCTTTCTCTTTCCCCTTTTTTCTCTGTATCATCCATCGTGCACATATTTCTAGCGTTTGATGATCCTTGTTTGACCTTATTATGTTCAAGTCAAAATACATATCTCTGTTTCTTTGATGCAGACCATCGAGACACCGAGATTAATGCATTGGAGGGTTTGAAGATAAGAAAAAACATTGTTGAAGTGAATGGTTTGCGTATGATTTCTCCTGTGTCTTATTGTGTTTTTTTTTAGATTCTCTTGATGTATTCACATTCAGATGATCATTCGATGACTTTGCTTTTAGGTGGTATGCTTAAGTTTGAGCTCCTCTGATGCACATGGCTGGACATGTGATTTAATTATTCAGGTTTGCGTTCCTCTTTCCCTTTAGTAATCTGATGCTTTCCCCTTTAGTAACCTGATGCACAACGCCATGTCTCTTCCCCCTCTTTTTTCTCTAGATCTTTCATGCTGCACATAGTTCTAGTGTTTGATCTTGTTATTATGTTCATGTAATTTTTGCCTCTTGGATCTGTTATTTTAGATTGTGGAGGATGCTTTGCTCTGTGGGTGGATCGTTGTCTTCTCTGCGCTACATCTTCAGGTAGTCTTCTTCCTCTTAATCGATTTTTTTTTTCTTTCTATATAAGTGACATTACATATCTCTGTTTCTTTGATGCAGACCATCGAGATTAATGTGTGTGAGGGTTTGACGAGAAGAAAAAAACATTGTGAAAGTGAATGGTTTGCGTATGAAGCTAGAACCGTACAAGGAGATTGCGTCTGAAGCTCAGGTTACAGTTTCAAACACTTGTCTTACCAGTTTATGTTTCTCTATGTTCTGTGATTGTGGATATACATCAGATTTTTGTGTCTTTTTTCTTCAGGATGCAAGCAAGGGTTTGAAGAGAAGAAAGAAACATTGTGAAAGTGGGTGCTTTGCGTATGAAGCTAGAACCATACAAGGAGATTGTGTCTGCTGCTTTGTTTGACATTATAGCTCAGGTTACAGTTTCAAACACTTGTCTTACCAGTTTAGTTCTGTAATTGTGGATTTACTTGAGATTTTTGTGTCTTTTTTCTTCAGGAAGCAAGCAAGGTTATTGGTGGTGGGATGAGAGGTATGACTGGATTGATATGAGAAACCTCATTGATAGTTATAGTTACGTGGTTAGATCCTACATATTGAATATACCAAGTCCTCATTCCTCCCGTTCTAAGTGTGTTGACTTGATACAACTATATTTTTCATTATTTCAGGGGCTTGTCTCGTGTTTGATGCTAATAGATTGGCTATCTGATCTATGTAACCAGGGACAACAATCTTGCTCAGCAACTCAGATGCAGAGCTCTACCGATCTGGTATGCAGCACTTTTCAAGGTTAGTCAAGAATATATCACTTGTCTTATCTGCGTCACATATTCAATTGGTTTTTCTTTTGTTGCCTTAATAGCTCAATAAATAAATGCTCACTGACGTGCTTTCTGCTTGTGCTATGTAGGTGACTTTCTCCATTGCGATTTATTTTGAGCTCGTTTCGTTGTCGTCAAAGTTAACGCCATACGTATCTCAGGTTATTTATCTGTTCCTTGTGTTGTTTTGTTATTCAAGACTAAACATTTTTTCTGATGGTGTGATCTATGCTCAGCTGCAAGATAGTGCAACGTGTTCCTTGAACAGAACAGCCTACAGGTAACTTACTTCTCTTCACGTAGCTGCTTTGAGTTTTTCAATTGTTTGCTCCATTTATTTTCTCGTTAATAATGGCTAACAGACATTTCATGTCACTCTTTTACAGATTTACAAGAACGCCTCACAGCCTCCGTATCTTTTCCGGCACTGCCTTAGCTCAGGTTCTTTCTTACTTGTACTTCTTCAGATTTTAAGTGCGCGAATTAGTAGTTTGAAACGATTAGGATGAATATGATAGAATCTTGTTTCTTCTTCTTCTCCTTCGATTGTTTCAAGGTTGGTTGTGGTTTAGGAACGCGGCGGCGGCGGGGGATCCCTACAAGTTCGACGGCGGAAGAGACTCAAAGCAGAGCCCCGGTTTGGTAATTATTTCCCATACGTGTCTCTCTCGTTTAGTTCGATAACCAATAACCCGGTTTTTATCCGGTTATCTTATATTATTTTGTTTTTCTCGTGTCAACAGATCAAGAAGACATATGGGCTTCGGACAACAACAAATGGGCTTTTTTTTTATATACCAAATAACAACCATCAGCAGAAGAGCAACCAAGAGACCCACCAAGGTACGTATTTTCTCTTTCTCTCTTTTTACTTCCAATAACCGATACGTGTCTCTCTTTTTAATTCGATAACCAACCCGGGTTTCTCCGGTCATCTTTTAATCTTTCTTTTTTTAACACAACAGTTGTTGGGTCTTCCCTTCTTTGTCTTCGCCGCGCCGGAGAAGCTAATCGGACGGAATCAGAGAGAGAGAGAGAGAGAGAGAGAGATGAAGCAAATCAAACACGAGAGAGCCAATTTGGTACTCTCTCTCTCTCTCTTCTTCTTCTTCTTCTTCTTCTTGTTTGAAATTCTCACTTTTTTCTCTTTCTCTTACAGAAACGACGTGTGTAACTAAGGAGATTGTTGTGTCTGCCTCTGACATTATAGAACGCAGGTATGTATGTTCCAATTTCAAACACTTGGTCCGTTTGAAATCATTTTTAGAATTCAAACGGACTAAGTGATTTTTCTGTGCTGATTCAGGTGGGTGAGGCTTGAAAAGCTAGTTTCTCGGGTGATTGACATTGGTATGATTCCTGCTCGTTACTTTAAATTTTAACTCTTAACTCTGTTGGCATATATATTCTGTTGTTGCTTGCCCTAATCATTTACATTTTTACTTGGATGTTGTAATGTTTTTTTTTTACAGGAGCTACTAACAAGCCACAGGAGTTGGATGATGCAGTGCTTAATTTAGGAGTTTGGTAAGAACATTATTTGTCCCCAGGACTTTCATATCCACCAATTGCTAAGGAAAGTATCTGATTTATATGCATTTGATCACTACATCTTTTTAGGGGCTTGTCTCGTATTTGATGCTAATCCATTGGGTGATCAATCTTCGCTCAGCAATCCGGTTAGATGCCTTCAGATGCAGAGCTCTATCGACCTGTACCTCTTTCTATAACTTCCAATAACCGGCACGTGTTTCTCTCTTCTTAATTTGATAACCAATAACCCGGTTTTCTCCGGTCATCTTCTATTCTTTCTTTAACAACACAAGTCAGTCAACAACAGTTGTTTGTTAGGTCTTGGCCCCGCCGGAGAAGCAAATCGGACGGAATCAGAGAGATGGTGCCGGATTCAAAACCCTAAAATCTCTCTCCGGCGCTCGTAATTCTCGAACATGGTGCCGCCCTTCTTCTATTCGGGTTCGATTTCCTCTCTCTCTCTCTCTCTCTCTCTCTCTCTCTCTCTCTCTCTCTCTCTCTCTTTTTGCCTTTCATCACTCCTGGTGGTGTAACCCTACTAGAGGTTTTATGTTTCTCTCTAGGTACGTTATATGGAGAATTAGGGTTTCCTGGAGCCTTAATGATGGAGAGAATGATATTTACTTTTTTTTGTTATTATATTGTACCCGCTGCTTGGGATCTTTTGCTCATTTTGTATTTATGGTGGCAATGCAGGACCTGAAGTCGCATCTGCAAGAGTTAATTCCGGAACAGCAGGTTAGCGTTTTAACCCTTTATTTTAGATGAATTGATGAACATGTCTATTTTGGTATTTGAAATCTTGCTTGGATTTTTGTTTCTTTTTGTTTCCGCTTGGTCTCTCCTGTTGGATGCTAATAGATTGGTGATCTGATTTATGTAACCAGGGGGAACAATCTTTGCTCATCAATTCAGTTAGATGGCCTCAGAGCTCTACCGACCTGGTAATTATCTTCTTCTTTGTTTTGTGTTTTTTCGTGTGTGATCATATAATTTTTTAGCTTTTATTTGCGTCATGCCAAACACTTGTGCAGGTGAGTTATCTTATTCAGTTTCCACTATTCACTAATCAGTTTGATTTTTTTTCTGATTATGAGACTTTTTATGGCGTCTTGAAACTATTTTTACAATTCAAACAGACTAAGTGATTTTGATACTTTTGACTGGTCACACTAAGATTTTTTCTTTATCTGATTTTTAAGGCTATTGCAAAGTTTGTCGTTGAACAAGGAAGAATCAGAATTCTAGCTGGTTTGGCGAAGTCAATGAACTGACTTGTGGCTGACGAAGCTGCTGGTGGACTACGGAATCTCTCTGTCGGAGAAGAGCATAAGGTATGTCCTCTACTTATCTATAAGATTACGTTGAAAGTATGACACGTCTGAGAAAATAGGATCTTAAATGTTCCACCAACAACTATACAACACCTATATATACAAGGCTTGCGAACTCCCTTGATTGATGGATTTTTTTAATTTCATGTGTTGTTTGTCTCACTGACTGCAGGGAGATCATCATTAAGACTAGAGACCATGTTCAACTTCAATGAAACGTAATACGTTCTGTGATTTAGTACAGATCTCGACAGATCCAGCTTTGCCTGCACCACAAAGAAGTACACCACATGCATCTGCTAGACTTTTCAGGTAAATTACCCTTCATCTGGGATTAACCAGACTTCATAACATACTCATAGCTTAATGAAACTGTTTAATTAATCTGCAAAGATCTCATTTGTTACTCTTTCAGGAATTTAATCTTCAAGCAGTGAAAAGGGCTAACCAACATGCATAAACCATCTTCAATAGCTTCACCGTAAGTTTCTAATCAAGTATTATGCTTCTTTTCACCCCCATAAAAGTTGTTTGTATGCATAGAACACTTGATTTCATGCCATCTGATATGCCTCTGTTTTCCTGCAGAATAATAATTGGAGGCCTCACTTTACTGAACCAAGGAGCCTTGTAGCCCTGTGAACAAAAAGGTACTACTGAATTACTATCTACTTCATTTATCTCTCTCTCTCTCTCTGTCAGTGTAACTTTGGAATCACATCAAATCACCTATATATTTAGTGAATCTTTTGCAACACCAAAATATCTATTTTCTGAATTAATAATATTTATTGTGTGTGTTTTGTTTAACTCTTGACTGATTTTTTCTTGATACCCTTGATGGTTTTGATTGCAGGTCTGAATGCTGAGTTAAGATATGAGTACTTGGAGAAAAGTTGTCTGATGATGAATCCATTGCACTTTGGCCACAAAATCAGTCTCAGTCTCAAGCCAAAGGCAATCATTTGAAAAATGTGAAAAGGTAAGTCGCAGGTGACATTCTTAACAACCATTCTGATACCCAAATGTGGTCTCACATTCCTCTCTTGTAATAGGTGTTTTTTTCATGTGTTGACTGTCTCACTAACTGCAGGGAAACGAGTATTGCTCTGACCTGCTTCAAGATCCTTCATTTGAATTCACTCACGACTCCTGCCAATGGCTTGAATGAGTATATTCCTTCGAATCACTTCCATTTAAAATTTGAATCAGAATCCTTGATCATTTCGTTTCTGCTTGAATGGTGCCTCTCTTTGCAGATGCTTGACTACAATGTACGTGGCAGTGATAGGAGGAGCCTCTCAGACATTTTGTTCTGTTTTTATATTTATTTCTGCAGGGAAGCAAGCTCTATCGTGGTCTCTCTGATCCATGTATGCCAAAAGGAAAGTAACTAAGGTACCACACCGTGCTCTTTTGATGTTTCAAGAAGTCTTGGCATCTGCTCTCAGGTATGGGGGTACCTACATGTACACAATGATTAAATAAGGGGGAAATAACAAAAACAAGAGTAAATAATTAAAAGACAAATAATTTTGCTGTCCAACTATATATAAAAAAAAAAGTATCAAACGGGTTTTTAGAAGATCGATCAAAAGCTCTTTCTTTTAGAGAATTAGCCAGACCAACTTGGAGCATTGAAATTCGAATGAACAGAAACCAAAAATCACAATCAAGATGGAACGAGCTTAACAAGTGATAAACGAACTGAAGAAATCGAAACCTGTTGTAGAAGACCGAAAGAGCTGCTCTTCGGGTTCATTCACCCTCTTCTTGTTTTGGTAATAAAACTAATCAAATAGTAATCACTGCTTCTGTTGATTATATATATTAGCGGCAGTTTGGTAACTTACTAACTTTGAACATAAGGAGTAAAGACGAAGGATCAAGGAAGTGACATCGTTATCAAGAAAACAAATTTCACATACATAAATCACATAGAATTTAAGTTATGCCTTAGAAACGAATCTACGATTTTACGTATGGTCCTAATATTAATTATCACATGTTAAATATGATTTTAATGATTTTTAACTTCTAATGATTATCTGCATTATGGTTGAGACTTGAGATGGTCAAGTTAGTTAGTCGTTCATTTTCTCCTCTTCTATATCATGGTTGTACACATGTGTGATGTGTGCTCATTTCTAAAATTAGTATTAACTTGTGGCTTCATTAATTTCAACATTATGTCATTTTCAATATATCTTTTAGTTCAAAAAAAAAAAAAGTGTTACTATCTTTTTTTGGAAATTATACCAAAAACGAAAAAGTGTTACTATCATTTAGAATATCTATCGAGTTGCCACTAGCCAACCTTTTACAATAATACATAGAATTATTTGTTAATTAACCATTTTTATTCAACTAAGTAGCTTAAATATCATCTTACGTGCAATGTACCTCACATTTTATTAATAAATTTGCACTCTTTGATCCAATTAGTGATTACAAGTTGTAGTGAATAATGTTTTTTTTAGGAAATAATTACCTACGAGTCTCAAAATATTTCATATTTACATAAAGTATATATATATATATATATATATATATATACGTTTCAAGTCTTATATTGGCAATCATATCATGATCTTATTCTATTCTTCCCACATTAATTTCATGACACAATGTCGGACACATAGTGTTGACTATATGTGTTCTTGTAACAAAGTTGATTTAAAAATAATACTTCCTCCGTTTCAAAATATAGGATGTTTTAACTAAAACACGTAGATTAAGAAGTTTTTACTTTTAACAAATTTAACCAATCAGAAACAATACTGCATAATATAAAATATTAAATTAATCTAAAAATTGCATAAAAACTTGAAAACATTTTTTATTATAAAACAAAAAACTTCTCTAAAACATTTTATATTTTGAAACGGATGGAGTAAAACATGAAAATAAAATAAGTAATTTTGATATTCTAAGAAGAAAGGAATTAAAAAGCGTTTCAACGACCAAAGAGATTCCAACGGCCGTTGTTGTGCTCATCCCATTCCCACGCATGTGCCCTCCCATTTGCTTTTTGTAGTTTCGGTCGCCGGCTCTTTGCATGCCACAAACTTATTAATTTAATGACAAACTTTGGATATTTTTATTGAATACACTGCATTACTCACGTAATTATATTTCATGTTCCGACAGTTGCCCAAATTACGGTTAAAAGAATCATTTGATTAATGCATGCAGGTTCATCTTAATTAAACTATGTAGACGGAAAATAATCATTTAAACTCTTCAGACTTCACTAGCATTGTTAAATTGTCATATGATCTAAACACCAAAAATATACTATCGAAATAGGTATTTTTTTTTATCGCTATCGATATTAGTATAACAATGCCGATAGTTAAACATGAATATGAATAAAATAAAATAGAAAACAGAGATAAATGAAAAAGCTAGAAACCATAAATCTCAGATTGGATGTCTCGGAATTGATCAAAGATATGTGTATATAAAATGAGGAGACGTATAAAAATAATAAAACTAACAGAGAAATGTTTAGCAAATGGTCACCAAATTTTAAAGTGAGAGAGTTAGGTTTGATATAACCGATATGTATGTTTCATTCATGGGGATAATGTCGGCGAATATGTCAGATGGCATGTTCCATTGATCCATCCTGTCTCTAGTCAACTTCATCACCCATACCGCTTTTCTATAATTCTTTTTTGAATATTTAAAGGAATTGGAATGAATCGAATGTATCTATTTCTCTCGTTAAGTTTGTTGTTCAGATGTTATATAAAAAAAATGTTGTTCGAATGTGGTTTTCCAATTTGAGTAACTGTGAACCTAACTAACATCAAAACAACTCATGTAAAACATTGATTTAATTGTTAGATAGATAGATAACTTGCGTAGTCTTGTATTACGCCACTAGCTAGTTCATTTGACATTCGGGGGACAAAAAATTAATTAAAAAAAAAAAAATTATGCAATGTAATTTTTTTTTTATTGAAAGAATACGAGAAAAAGGACCTCAAACTCAAATAAGGTTTTATAATGTGTTTGTATAAAAGCTTGATTGGAAGTATTAAAATCGAATATGTTAGCATCCAAAATCTATATTTTATCAACAAATAAAGTTATAATAAGAATCTTGCAAATAAGAAGTTAAGAACTAAGTATGATTTAACATAACTACTCTCCTATTCATAAACTAATACTAAACCCAAAAAAAAAAAAAAGTTTACAAGCATCTTAAAAACTAACAACGTGAGATTTTTAATCTGATATGTTTCAAAAAATAAACATGTCCACTTTTAGAAGAGAAAAAATTCACGGATTGCTAGATTCAGCTTTGAGATATAAATATCCGAAGCAAATAAATTTTAAAGAAAAAGGAAACAACGAACCAAAAAGGTGGTTTTTTACAATAAATAATAGGAGTAGTATAAGTAGGGACTACTACTACTACTAGGTATTGTTAGCATAATAATAATGAGAGAGAGTTAAAATGAATAATAACTAGATTTTAAAATTTTTCTGTTGG